>NC_138205.1:65668572-66367322 GCF_964194415.1 Vipera berus | reverse complement strand
CGGTCAGGGAATGTCGACTGGCGGCTCCCAGGGGGAGACCATTCTCTGTGGGCGTGCCTGCCCTGTGGAATCAGCTTCCAGTTGAGCTTTGGATGGCTCCCGACCTTCGCTCGTTTCGCTGCAACCTGAAGACTTGGTTGTTTGAACAGGCCAGCCTGGACTGAGGGATTGGATTTTAGAGTTATATTTTTAAAATTTTAAATTTTAGAATGTATTTATTACTTAGGGCTATTGATTTAATCTTGTTTTAATTTTTATATCTTGTGTGTTGTTAGTGTTTTTTGCCCTGTACACTGCCCCGAGTCCTTGGAGAGGGGTGGTATATAAATCTAATTAAAAATAAAAATAAATAAATAAATAATTTAAATCCCTCTAGCTGTGTATTCCATTTGTGAGTTTCATCTCACCAAGTTTCTATAATGACAACAATATCATATCTGCTTTCATTTACTTTCTAATTCATCCAGTTTATTACTCATACTCTGTGCACTGGTGTATAGACATTTGAATCCTTTTTGATTGACCCTGTGTTCACTTTCTACATAACCTGTGTAGAGTCTGAGTTCCCCTACTTCTTATCACCTGTTTGATTAATCTTGCTATGGCACTCACTATTGAGAGCTTGATTTTGCTTGACAGCAAAGTTGATATTCTTTCCTGCAGAAACATCTATGTTATATGCACTGATAACCCAATTAGTTTTACATTGCTTGGGACAGAAATGTTCTGCATGAATTAACTCAGTGTCCCTGTTGCTTAGTTTAAATGTTTCCCCAGAAAATCTGTGAATTTAATGCCAAGTAACTCAGTTCCTTTCTTTGATGGATGCAGACCATTTCTTTTGTACAGTTTTTTACTGGACCAGCTGCAGACATTGTGACTAATACAACCAAAGCCTTCTCCTTTACACCATTCCTTTAGCTACACATTGAACTCTGCTATATGCTGGCCTTTTCCTTTTAGTTCCTTATATACTGGTAAAACCTCTGAAAAGTAAGACTGCTGATTATCATCAGATCATCATATTGTAGTCTTTTGAATTAAGGGGATAAAAGAGAAATAACACATCATATGTGCTGACAAACATGCCTCCTCTCATCTATAACAATTAAAATGCTACTAAGATAATCTGAGATTTTCCTTTTATATTTATGAAAAAATTCTTCCTGTGGGTCTCACAGTTACTTTTAATTCTAAAGTACTGCTAAGAGATTTTGTTTGCAGTAGATGTTGGATGCTTCATTTTATCACAATATTACCCTCTACAAATGCTGGTGAATTGAAAGATGAAAAATAGATCAATATTATTATTGTAATGACATCCCTACCCAAGGGAAACTTTGTTCTATCCACTGTCAAAGGTAGAAAAATTATGTACCATTGTTCCTTTCTACATTCTTGTTTCATTCTTTTTTTTTTTTTTTATTGAAAAGTTTTAAAATACAATTTTCCTTTGAAAAACCCCCCTTCCCCCTCCCTCCTCCCCTCCCTACCTCCCCCCTATCTCCCCCCCTCCCCCTCTCCCTCCTCCCTCCCCTGCCTCCCACCCCTCTACTTCCCCTCCTCCCCCCCTCCCCCCCCCCGACTTCCCAGAGCAAAATACAAGGTATATATCTAAAAAGCAATCATAAACAATCATATACTAACAATTATAAACTCTAAAATCCATCACTCTCTAGCTTATATAGAGTAAACCAATCCTTAACAATACTAAATATGTATAAAGAACTAAAATAAAAGAAAACTAGCATCATTCCCATCTATGTTCTTCCACAATTCACTATTACCTAGACATATTCTCACTTACACATCACAAGCACCTATCCCTATTAACCTCTCTAGCCAAAATAGGCTATAATAGATAGTTCTTACACAAATTAACCCGCATTAACCCACAAAATTTTCTTCCTCTTCCTCTGTAGTAAATTGTCCATTAATTCCAAATTGAACATTCTGTTACCATAGATATCATCCCAAAACTCTTAAAAACACAGCTACCACTTGACTATAAGTATATTGTGGAAGTTCCATAGATTTCTACTGGTCTTATTTTTTAATCTTTTTTGAGCGTTTTAAGGCAGCACGCGTCACCCTCTGTTCTCTAGGATCATCCAAAAGAGTTGCAGCTTGATCTCCTCCTGTACCCTTCTCGTCTATCTGTCCATCTTCATCCTCTTGATGTTCTCCTTCTCCAGATCCCTCTGCAGCTTCCAGAAGTGTTGATGGGGTTGCTTTTAAAACATTGTTGTAAAAATCATGCGCTTGCTTCACAGTACCCAAACAGTACCTTTTGCCATCATACATGAAGCTCAACCCAGCTGGGATCTCCCATCTGAACCTTATATCTCTTTGCTTGAGCTCTTGCACAAGAAATATAAAGTCCTTCCTTCTCTTTAAAATCTTTGGAGGAATTTCTTTTAGAACCAAAACTTCTTGACCAGCAATCACAACTTTAGTATCATAGGCAGCTTGTATAACTTCATCTCTAATTTCCCTTTTTACAAAATAAACCACCACATCTCTAGGCAACTTTCTCTGCTTAGCAATCCAGGAATTCACACGAAACACTTTGTCCATGCCTTGTTTTATTTCAGATGCTGGATGGTTCAATACCCCCTCAAAAGCCTCAGAAACCAGCTGCTTTAAATCTTCCTTAATATTCTCTTTTAGGCCTCTAATTCTAACAGCAAACTGCATCTGGTAAAATTGAGCCAAACTCTGTTCGCTATCCATTTTGTCTTTTAAATCTTCAATTTCCAATACTTTTGCTTCTAATATAGCATTCTTTTCAGTCAAGTCTTCCACTTGATCATCCAGCACCTCCACACATTTAGCTACTTTATGCACTGAGGACAAAATGTCTACCTTCATCTCTCTAAGTTTCTGCTCCATCCTTTCTTCCATTCTCTGCTCCAATTTCTCCAATTTCTCCTCCATCTGTGCAAATTTAACACCCATTGACTCCAAAATTAACTGGGTATGTTTTTCAAGATCCTTCGATGTCAATACATCAGGAGAATGCAACGCCTGCAGTAATGATTGTTGTTGCACCGGAGAATTTCCAGCACTCCGAAAAGTTCTAGGGGGAGGTTTAGCCGCCATCTTTTACTTACAATTGTGACGCACTTGCACTTTAAGTTTTAAGCATAGTCCATCAAGCTTGAGAGTAAAATAAAATAATCCTCTTCATCTCTTCACCTTTTCCTCTTGTACCGCTCTGCCTGCTCCTTTAAATCATAGTCCTTTCTTCAGGCAGGGATGGTTCGCAGACACCTGGCTCTGCTCCAGGAAGTTCGGAGCAGAGACGACGGCCAGCTGGGAGCAACCCAGGCTTCGGGGGAGTTCGATCCTTCAGCCGCCCAAGCTCGAAGCTCAGGCGGCCTCGGAGAACTCTACCCCTACCTGGGGCCTCACCCCCTCCTCTTCTCCCGAGGAGGGGGCTTCAATTTCGCCCGAACAGCTGATCGGCGCTGTTTCGGGCGAAAAAACAAACAGCTGAGCCGCGGGCAGCCAGGGGAGGCTGTCTTCGGCGCCGCGCCGCCAGCGGAAGTCCCATTCTTGTTTCATTCTTGAGACTAAATCAACAGATTCTTTTCTTTGCTGACAGATCACCAGATTTCTTTAGAACATTTGCTAAATGTGTTGTGATTGCTATCACTATCAGTTATCTGTTTAGCACTCTTGGTATCTTCAATAATTTCAGTGTATTTCTCTATACTTCTTGGTTATGAACGATGATTTTTAACCAAAAAATAAAATAAATGTAACATAAACTAATGTTGGTATTGTGATGATAATGTCGTTGATGATGAAGATTCATGAATAGCAGACTCATATGAGACCCCAAGTCATTTAAGACCAATGTCATTGGAGCATTCTGTTTTTAGGTAACAATTATTTTCTTTTATCTCTTGTCTGATGCATCAATTCTGTTAAATGACTTCAGTTTCTGATAATATAATAAAAAAGATTTTTTAACTTTCTACATAATTAGTTTCTTTGGATACCTTTATCATGTTTCCTCTCACACATCTTTCTAACTAAATAGCCACCGTTGAAAGAAAAAATCTTCATCAGGGTCCAGTCCAAGCTGGGAATAAACAAAATGGAGGCTGCTTTAGAAAGAAGGTTGTAGTTTATTGAAGAACAGAACTGCAAGACATGTGGCTCTGGAGCAGCTGATCACATGTTGCTGGGAGTGGTGGGCTTTTATATTTGGAGTTGTTCCTGTGGCATGAACTTTGACCTGAGGTTCAGTGTGCCCTTCTGGTATTCTAATGGTGGTGGGTCAATCCTATTATGTCCTAAAGGTCATGTCTTACTTCCCTGGAGCTGTGGCTGATGGTTATGTCCTGTATTGGACTTTTTTGGGTGAGGGGTTGTTGGTTCTAGGGATGTTTGTCTTTCTAATCCCATCAGCTCTAAGCTTTTTGGCTCCAGTCTTTCTAAAAGGATTATCTAATCTGCATTTCTAGAAACCTGGCCTCTGCTTGAGGCAGAGGGACTTGAAGGTGGTGGTTTCTGCCTTAGATTTTCTATTATTCCTTTGGGAAAATATATTCTGTTTTCTTTAATATTCCCCAAAATATTTCTTTCTCGGGGGTGGGGGGTGGGGGAGTGACTTCTCACACCAAAAACAGCATAATCAAACTAGTTCTTTTCTGCAGTTTCATTAGATTCTCTGATTAAAATTCACAGAAAAAAGTTGCATGAAATGTATATATAAAGAAAAAGAAGAAACAGAAATAATTACATTGGATAAAACTGTTTGCATAATAATTTTTAAATATCAGGAAAATATTAAACCAACTGTAAAAAACATGTAAACATGTAAAAAAGTACATGTTTGACAAAAATATAAAACCTATACAAAGCACTAATATTGCAAATGAAAAAAATCTGAAGCTGAAATTGAAGATATATTGATTCCTATCAGTATAATTGAACAGAAGTATTGGACAGATACTCTATATTAATTCTTATGCATTCACACGGCAATCTATCAATTGGAATAATCCCTTTATGCAATGCTATGACAGATACAAACTGTAATAGACTTAAACCATGAGGAGAATAAACATAACTTTGATACTATAAGTGAATATATTTCTAACTTAAATCTACAATCAAAAAACATCCAAAGAATGATGGTAAAGAATGAACAAACAATCCAGACAACAGAATGTGGTCTAGAAAAAAATGACTTAACTGGTGAAGTTACAAATGAAGGGAATTATAACTTAAACAAACAAGAAAAAACTTAAAAGACTTGGATACAACAATAAATATGGAAAAGATACCTTATGCATTAGAACATCAAAATAAACCTGAGAAGAAAGAAGACTTAACAAAATGGACACTGGTAGGAGAATCATTGTTTGGGAGACAAAAAGCATACATCTTATCTACTATATATCCTCTACTCCTAACAATAACTACAAACATACAAGAACTGAATAAGTTGAAAATATTAATTTGGAAAATAATTTGGCAAAGGAGGAAGATTAGAGATGGGCTGAAGAGACTGGGTTCGCCCTATCAGATGGAATATTATATGAGTAAACACTTGTTTGAATATGGCGAAATAAACAAATAACTTGGGCCATAAAGGGACCTTAGAATAAGTGGGATAAGAGATATAAGTAACAGTATTTTTTGATAAGATAAAAAATATAAAAATGTTAGAATATTGTAAGTGAAGGAAAAGTTTGAATTTTAAAGACAAATTAAGTTTGAAAAGATTTAGGATTAAGGAATGATTGAAATATTGAGGGGAAATTAGGCTTTATAAGAAATCTGAAAAAACATATATAGTGATTTAACTAATTTTTACAAATAGAAGTGAAATATAAATTGACTAGAAAGATGTTATGGATAGATGTTATGATAGATAAGTAGTATATATAATATATGAAATATGAAAATACTGGGATGATATATTTAAATGGAAATTTTGGATTTTTAGATGTTAAATACTGGGAAAAACATGATTGACAAGAATTGTTTGAATATTATGGAGAAATTGAGCTTAAACAAGATTTATGAAAATAAGAGTTATAAATCAAAGATTCCAGGCATGTTTATGATGCTGAAGATATCATAAATGCAGGGTCACTTTGTGCTTCAATTCTCTATTAATAGCTTAAACTTGTCTTCATGAAACATTTTGTCCAATGTGATAACACAGCTCTTGCTCAGATGAAGGGGTGACCCAGTTTGCTCCAACAAAGTGCTTTGCAATGCTTATTACCCCAGTTTTCTCTCCATGATCTTATGCCTGCTGAAGCTTCAAGGAAATTTCAAATATCTGTTTGAAAATGTCATTCAACTATTAGTCTTGCTGTAGCAGGCAAAGCAAAGCAAAATAACATTTGTTTCACTACCATTTGCTGTATTTCAGTTTCCTTCATATTTCTTTGCAGAGGAAAGCATTACCCTACAGTAAATTAATCCAACCTGAATTGGAAGGATAATTGTAAGAAAGGAAGCTGTAATCCTTAGGCTACTGTTCAATTTGTATAATATCCATACTGTATGAAGAAAATGACTGTAATTGAGCTGCTAAAATTTAGGAATATGAATGCTAACTTAGGAATGATTATGCTATAAACCTCATTAAATGATAAGTTTTAGATGCATTCATCAGATATTTGGAATCAAATAGGAAATAGTCGACCATTTTTATTTATATTAATACATATAAAATCCATTGGAAAAATCTCCAATTGTATAGATTTATCTCTGGAAGATAAAATTATTTACTAAGTAATATCCTGGTCCTGTAATAACTGGAAGAATTTCATATTGTGTAAAATATCAATATATAGTGTTGATTAAAAGCATTGGACCATTTACTAGTTAAAATAAATTGTTAAAGCTTCTAAATATGGATCTAAATTTACTAGTTATCACAAGTAACAAATATAGTGCTTACTTGTGCTTAATGTTTAATTTATTTTCATTTAAAAGGCACAATACCTTGGGTTTTTTACCTTGTTCTCAATATTACTGCATAATAACATTTAATAAAATTCTCTTAAGAAGAATGAAGCTTTCATTATTTTTATATGTTCTTTTTCATGGATGGCCACCAAAATTGCCTTTTAGTTAAATATAAGGTTTTTAGAAACCCCAAATGTCCTGCTGATTTTGTATCATGGCACAACTGCATGAAATTGATCCTCTGGGTGGCCGGTATGTATAACTTCTCCTCCACCCAGGGAAGTCCATCTTTGATTATGCACACATGTCTATTTTTCTGGAACCATTCAACTGTTTCCAAGGACTTCTGGAATTTGATCCCAGTTTGGCTATCCAGCTGCAGCTTAATTTTAGCTTGGGCCCTGGTGGTTACCGCCTCTTCCAGTTGTTGTCCGGGCATAAGTGGTTTAGAGTCAGTGGTCCATGTGCTGTTATATTGGGGCATGTGAGACAGTGCATCTGCCAGGAAATTCTTTCCCCCTCGTAAGTGTTTAAATGTGAAACGGAATCAGTGAAAATAATGAGACCAGTGGGCTTGCTTAGGAGTGAGTTTCCTGTGAAGTGTTTTTAGCACTTCCAAATTTTGGTGGTCTGTCCAGACCAGGAAGCGGATTTTATTTCCTTCAAGGAAATGATGCCATGTAAGTAATGACCATCTCACAGTGTAAGCTTCCTTCTCCCAGATGGCCCAATGTTGTTCTGTCTCCGTGAGTTTCCTGGACATATATGCACATGGTTGCAGTGCCCCCTTGGATGTCTCAGTACGGGCTTAGCAGAGAAAAGCCTTTTTAGCCTCTCAAATGCTGCTTGACATTCCATTGTTCATTTCACGGGCTGACTGGCTTTCATTGCCCTCCCCCCAACCTTTTCAACAAGTTTGTGAGGGGCAAGGCTATTTGGGCGAATGAAGGGATAAATTGGTGGTAGAAATTTGCAAAACCCAGGAAACATTGCAATTGCTTCCTTGTGCCCATTCTAATACTGCCCTGACTTTCTCGGGGTCCATTTTGATAATTTTTTTTACATAATTTTAATTTTATTTGTATACCGCCCTTCTCCCGAAGGACTCAGGGTGGTGAACAGGGCAAACATATAAAAGTACAAAAATACAAAAATTAAGAAAGAATTAAACGAGATGCCCAAGTTACAACAATAGGTTAAAATACATTTAAAACAACAATAAAATCCAAACCCATCCCCCATCAGGCCAGGCCGCCTTGTTCGAACAAATAAGTCTTCAGATCGCGTCGGAAGGAGCGAAGGTCGGGCGCCATCCGGAGCTCAACCGGCAAACAATGCCCTGCTGGGATATGTGATCCCCTAGGTAGTCTATTCTTTCCTGGTGGAATTCACATTTTGATAATTTTGCATATAGGTGGGAGTCCCACATTTTTTTTAGAACTGCTCTGACTAGATTAATATGCTCTTGCTTGGTCTCAGTGAAGATAAGGATGTTATCTAAGTAAAGCATAAAATCTGTGGGGGGCCCTTGCAGTCCAAATAGCAGAACTTTGAACTGGTAGCAACCCATTGGACAATTAAATGTGGTCTTCCATTCATCTCCTTCCTTGATCCCAACATGGTAGTATGTTTCTCCTAGGTCTAGTTTCATGGAAATCCTTCCTTTCAATAGGTGGGATAGCATATTTATTTATTTATTTATTTTTATTTAATTGAATTTCTATACCGCCCTTCTCCCGAAGGACAGTGTACAGGGCAATAAAAGTACTACATACAAAAGTTAAAAGTAAGATTAAATTAATTTAGCCCTAACAATAAATAGTTAAAAATACCCCAAACCCTAGACCAGGTCGGCCTGTTCAAATAAGTAGGTTTTCAGATCACGGCGGAAAGAGCGAAGGTCGGGAGCCATCCGGAGCTCAACCGGTAATTGATTCCAAAGGGCTGGCGCACCCACAGAAAATGCTCTCCCCCTGGGGGCCGCCAGCCAACATTCTCTGACCGACGGCACCCTGAGGAAGCCCTCTCTGTGGGAGCGCACAGGACGAAGGGAAGATGACGCCGGCAGCAGGTGATCCTGTAAGTAATCTGGACCCATGCCATTTAGGGCTTTATAGGTAATCACCAGCACCTTGAATCTCACCTGGACGGCAACTGGAAGCCAATGCAGCTCGCGGAGAAGAGATGTTACATGGGAGTATCGGGAGACCCCCATCACAACTCATGCGGCCGCATTCTGCACCAGCTGAAGCCTCCGAGTGGTCCTCAAGGGCAGCCCCATGTACAGAGCATTGCAGTAGTCTATACGAGAGGTCACGAGCACATGAGTGACTGTACGCAGGGCATCCCGGTCCAGATAGGATCGCAACTGGCACACCAGGTGAACCTGGGCAAAAGCCCCCCTGGTCACAGCTCCTACATGGTCTTCCAAACTGAGCTGTGAGTCCAGGAGGACACCCAAGTTGCGAGCCCTATCTACAGGGGGTAACACCTCACCCCCATGGTTAAAGATGGAAGTGACTGAATTTCCCAAGATGCCGAAACGTACAGCCACTCAGTCTTGTCAGGATTGAGCCGAAGCCTGTTCCTCCCCATCCAGACCTGAACTGCCTCTAGGCAACGGGACATCACATCGAGGGCATCACTGGGTGGTTTCAGGTAGAGGTGAAAAGCTGGGTATCATCAGCATATCCCTCATTAGGGGTAGGGGGTACAGGTTACTTTCACTAATTGCATTAAGGGCCTGGTAATCCAAGCACAAACACATAGTTCCGTCCATCTTCTCCCTGAACAGGACCGGAGCAGCCATTTTGGGTTTGGCAGGTTCAATAAATCCCCTTTCTAAGTTTTTATTTATGAATCTTTCCATCTCCTTCATCTCTTTAAGGCTCATGGACTATAGCCTGGGCTTTAGGAGTTTTGCCTCAGGTTTGATTTCTATAGCACAGTCTGTGGGTGGGTGAGGAGGAAGTTCATCCACCCATTCCTCACTGAAAATGTCAGCAAGGTCCCGGTATTCTTCCAGTATTTCTCTTCTCCCACTGATGCTGTCTCCACTCCTCGAGGTTAGGGGGGCTTTGGGGTTCTGAGTTTACACACTCCCCCTCCAGGAAGTTGAATTCTGCTGTCCTCCAATTTACCCAGGGGTTCCATTTCTTTAACCATTCCAGCCTTTGGGCATTGGGCATTGCAATGTCTGGGGTTACTACAAACTTTATATCTTTCTCATGGGTCCCCAGGGACAGGTGAACTGATAAGGTGGCTAGGGTAGCTGGTAACCCCCCTGCTATGGACCCATCTAACTGGCCAAAGGAGATATGTTGCTTTGGTCTCCTCACCGGAATGCCCAAGTTCCCCACTAGCATCAGGCTAATGAGGCAGTGGGTACAGCCAGAGTCTATTAAGGCTTTCACTTTGACAGCTTCTGGCATGGAGGAAGCTAATATACTTACTGTCTTGAGGATGGGTGGAATGGATCCACTTACCAGGGTTTTGCCCTCCAAGCTGTCCTCTGAGGTGTCCACCACCCCTGTGGTTTAGGCCGGAGTTCTCTCCCATTCCTTGGCAGGGGTTTGGGATTCTACAGCCTGAATACCCTTCATAGTGGGTTCTTTTGGTTTGCCTGGAGACTTCCCTGATCTCCTGGCTGGTGATGGGTCTGATTTGTGCTGAGGGGCTTTTGAGTGGCATTCTGATCTGTGGTGGCCCTCTCTCCTGCATTTGAAACAGCCCGTTGATTTCTTAGCCATAGCCGGTGGTTTCACTGGCTTGCGCATCTGCTCAGAAGGTGGGTAGGCCCATGTTTTTTCTCGGCGGTGCCTCTTCAGTAGGTCTGTCTCTGTCTCCTCTGCCAGGACACACCAGTCATCGAGGTGGTGTGGGTCTCCTCAAGGCAGGCAAGCATCATACAGGTCGTAGTTTAGCCCATCTTTGAACTGGCTAAGGAGGATATCTTCTGGCCAGTTCAATTTGTTCGCAATGGCCCAGAATTCTTGTGTATATTCAGCCATCAGCCATCTACCCTGCCTCACCATTTTGATTCTCTCCCAGGCCTTATGATTAGCCAAGGGATCCTTAAATCAAGGATGACATGTACCAGTTGAGTTCTGGGGCGTTGGAGTCATGAAGGTTCACCACCCAGTCTGTGGCCAGTCCATCCAGGGCACAATGTGTATGTGGGCTTTGTCACTGGGGATGTCCCGTCTGTATTCTTCCATATAACTGAGGACTTGAGTTAGGAAAAAAAAAACAAGCATGGTGTCTTGAAAGACACTGTACAAAAGTCTAATTAAAAATGATGATGTTCACATCAGTGCTTGAACTACATTCTCATACATCTCTCTCTCTCTCTCTTTTTCTCCTCTTTTAATTTGATTGGATAAATATATAAACATCTTGTTAATATAGTTCTAGCAGGTGACTGACCTGCTAGAACTAGCAATTTTTCTCCTCTTTTGCATTCTAATCAGAACACCCGCAACATAAACTATATTGTAATCTTTTTAAGGGAAGATGCTAATCTGAAACCTGCTTCTAGTTTACTACCAGACTCCTGCCAACTCTGATAAGAGCTCATACCTTACTATGATTTAGGAGAGATTGAGATGTCAGCTTGAGACTCAGGATTTATGATTCCTTGCTTAATGGAAACTAGACAAGGGTTTCTACTTTGCTGAAATGTTTACTCATAAAACATAAATGTGGAGTTTGTGATGTTCTCTCATTCAG
Organism: Vipera berus; assembly: GCF_964194415.1. Lineage (NCBI taxonomy): Eukaryota > Metazoa > Chordata > Lepidosauria > Squamata > Viperidae > Vipera > Vipera berus. The sequence goes on along the minus strand of NC_138205.1, from coordinate 66,355,652 downwards.
AAGCAATCTTCCTTCATTGCCTCTTGGATTGATATTGAAAGCGGGAGTTTAATCTACAGCAAAGGTCCCCAACCTTTTGGGCACCAGGGACTGGTTCCATGGAGAGAGGTTTTTTTGTGGACCGGAGGGGGCATGGTTTTGTGTGCTGCCTGCATCTTACAGATGGGGCTTTGTTTGCTTGTGTGGACTGGTTTACTGGCATGCCATGGCCCAGTACTGATCCATGGACTGGGGGTTGGGGGACCCCTGATCTACAGGCTCTAATCTGCAGTTCATATTTTCCAATATCCATGAAGTTATACCACAGAGATTTACAAGTAGAGAAACCAAATGAATCCAGTGTCTGTGAATCCTAAAATAAACTGCTCTCCTGGGTTGGTATGTTGCTCAGCATTTGGTAATCACCATTTTAATTTCTCAAAGGCTGCAGAAGAGCTCCTGGTTTAAAAAGACACAAATATTTTTGAGAATATTTTGTGAAAGATATAATTTGTCCATTTTTGAATGTGTTTACTATAATACATCAAAGATTACAATAGAAAGGAGACTAAATTGAGTTTAAAAAAAAGTAAACTGATTTGTCTGTGTACAGATAATTAGTTTAACATGGTCAAATCACAATTCATCATGAGTATTTGATAGGTGTTGAATGAGGTTTTTTTTTCCCCCAACCATCATTCAGCAGCCAGTCTTTATATGCCCAGAAAAGTCTGGATGATTATGGTTGTCAGAACTAGTAACTATGGGTGCTCAAAGATTGCAGTTTTCAAGCTCTCACATTGCTATCTCCCAGCTACTAGCACTTGATGGGTGCTGACAATTCTAGAGAAACAGAATGCTCTACTGCCCATCCACCACAGCAGTTAAGTATTTAGCATTCAACTTTCTTTTAGATATTTGGAAGAAAATTGACTAAGGGTGATGCCTTCATATTGTCTTTTATGTATTTCCATTATGGGAAGCAGAAGCTGAATCTGATGGATCTTTACACCGATCCAATGCAGTAGTGCTAATGTTCTTAAATGTATTGATTTCTGGGAGAAAAAAAAGCTTGGGGGATGCTGTCATCCATGACAGAATTCTCTGAAGGTTAATGCATTCCATGATTGGCGCCTGTGTAATTCAGTTGGCATTTTATTCTTTGAAAATAATCCAATTCAGGAAAACCTGGACTTTGTATGGCTTTTAAGATTCAAACAGCCTCTTATATCAGGTAACTCTTCACAACTAAGAGTTGGTGGAACCTTGGTGGAGCAGTGGGCTAATGCCTCCTTAAGTAACACTTAATTTGCTGCACTCAATTACTGCAGGTTCACATCCCACCAGGCTCAAGGTTGACTCAGCCTTCCATCCTTCCGAGGTAGGTAAAATGAGGCCCCAGATTGTTGGGGGCAATAAGCTGACTTTGTAAAAATGCCACTTGGGGGGGGGGGTTAAAGCCCTAATAAGCAGGCATATACATAGAATGAAGGCTATTGCTAAGCACATTGATTTGTGCTTTAGATTGTAAGCCGCCCTGAGTCTTCGGAGAAGGGCAGGATATAAATGGGATTTTTTTAAAAAAGTACTAGGTTTCCAAATATGATTACTCAGAAAAGCTGGCAATTATTTAACTTTTATAAACTTACTAACTTTTCTTTCATTGAATAGTGGTTCTGAGACAGAGGCTTTCAGAATATAAATTATTTTTTTAATATCTTCCAAAAATGTTCTCATTCAAGAACATTACACACACACATGTGTGGGTACATACATAGACATACATAATTTATTTTATTTAGCTTTTTAAAAATTTCTGCTGGTTTTATAATTTAATATTCATTTGTTCATTATCAGATCAAAAATTGTCAGCACATTCCTACTACAAAATTATGGAATTTTTCAGATGTTATCTTCTATAGTACAGAACAATGAATTCCACATGGTAACTGTTGAATTAATTTAAATATTGCAGAACTACTGAGCTGCTGATATTAGCTTGTTAATTTGATTCTAGAGAAATTTGGCAGGCCATTATCTCAGTGAAGATAATAAATTCCTTAAAAAGAAAATATGTAACACATTGCCCATAAAAATAGAAAGCTTTTGTTTCTTTGTGATTATTTCCTTCATTACCTTGATTTATCAGGTTTTTTTTCCAGATACATCAGCATCTTCTCCAGTGCTGGCCCTTGTGCTTTATGTATAGTTAGAGCAAAGCATGACTGTATTGAGAACTATGTCTCTTGAAAGCATAGTCTTCACTTTCTAAAAATTGAACATAATTCTTGGAATTATGATAATGTCATTGTCATGACATTGCTCAGGTATCGTTACAGTGTAATTCTTGTTGAGATCTTCCACAATCATCCACATTCCATTGCAAACCCTAGGAAGATTCAAGTTCTTCATTATAATGATTGAAGATCCTATCTTTAATTCCAGTTTATGTAGTGGCAATCCAGAGCATTCAACTAAAAAAGGAAATCTGTTGGAAAATGAGTGGCATTAGTTACTTCACTGAGAGCATTGAAGAAGCATTTTTTTTCAGAATTCCAGGGAAGTATGTAATGCATGTGGGAACTGACTTTTCTTATCACTTCATTGAAGGGAATCAAGATAGAGTTCTTTGAGAACAGTTCCGCAGGATTATCAGAGGCTGTATAGATGAAATCTATACATTCCTCCATAGTTTTTGCTGAAGAACCATATTTTCTCATAATATTTCATTATTTTGATTTTTCTAAATTTGGTCTTCTCCAATATCCAATAGGAACTCTTTCTTCTCTCTTGCTCAGTCTTGCTTTCAATGATGCCATAGTAATAGCAACATGTCCATCTCCTATAACTTTAGTGAGGATGAAGTGATAACAAATGTCCTTCCCATTCATCCTGATGCATTAGTGAAAATTATTGAAGAAAGATTGCCTTGCAAGCACTTATCCACATAATAATACACTGTTTTTTGCTGATTAATCAGTAGGTGCTCATTGTAAAAATTGTTGCAGCTTGTCTCTGTTGTATTATTGCAGTATGTGCAATAATTCCTGATTGCCACAATTTTAATTAATTGTATGATTTGTTGGTTTCCCCAAATCTTCAAGTATTTCTTTTTTTTTTATTAAAGAGTTTTACAAAATTTTACAATATATCCCCAAATCCCTCCCACCCCAACCCCCCCACTTCCCCCCCACTTCCCAGAGCTAAATACAGGACTATAGTTACAACAATCATATTCTAAATAAAAATTTACACAATATACAATCAACCAAATTCGTACTGCGCTTTAACTCTCTCTTAACATAACTACAAACAATAACAATATCCCACTAAATTCTACTCATAAGCTAAATGGAACTTTTTGGTCCCATATTTGTTTTCAATATAATTTATCCATCTCCTCCAAACTGAAATATATCTCTCCTGTGAGTGATCCTTTAAATAAGCAGAAATCTTGGACATTTCTGCATGATTTGAAACTTTAAACACCCATTCTTCTACCATGGGCAGATTGTCCTTCTTCCAATATTGTCCCACCAGTAACCGTGCTGCCGTTATCATATTCAACATCAGATTAGTCTCTTTGACATCACAATTTACAACAATACCCAGTAAGAACAATTGCGGGGAAAACTTTATCTTCCTCTTAAAAATCTTTTGAATGTTCCACCAAATTTTAATCCAGAAGGCTTTTATGTTTCTACAAGTCCACCACATGTGGAAATAGGTAGCTTCTAAGCTACCACACCTCCAACACTTAGACTGCAGATTAGGATACATGTTGGACAACTTCTTGGGATCCAGATGCCATCTATAAAACATTTTGTAACAATTTTCTCTTAAATTTTGAGCCTGGGTAAATTTAACATTTCTGACCCAAATTATCTCCCAGGTGTCCAACGAGATTGGTTCCTGAATATTTTGTGCCCACTTTATCATGCAATCTTTAACCAATTCCGTTTCCGAATCCAATTCAATTAAAGCATTATATATCCTCTTTATATGTGCACAATTTGAATCTCTAATTTGCTTTACTAAATTTTGATCCGTAATTGTGATACCAACCTTTTGATCTGACTTCCACCTAGCTTTCAATTGGGTATATTGAAACCAAGAGTAATTTATGTTTTCTTGTCTTAACTCCTCTGCTGATTTAAGTTGCCAATCATTCCCTTGCAATTTGAGTAGTTCCTTATAAGAAACCATATCCATACTCACTCCCATAGATACACCCTCTATCGCATGTCCAGAAATTCCCCAAAATGGTATTTTATAATTTAACTTATTATAGTACTTTTTCCAGACACGCAGTAAAGCACTTCTAAGAATATGGGATTTAAAAGCCCTGTCTACCTTCTTATCATAAAGCAAGTATGCATGCCATCCATATACCAAATCCCATCCCTCAAGATGAAGTATTCTCTTGTTAGTTAAATTAAGCCAATCACTAACCCAGGCCAAAGCAGCCGCATCATAGTACAATTTCAAATTCGGCGCCTTGAGTCCCCCTCTTTCCCTGGCATCCTGTAAAATCTTGAATTTAACTCTTGGTTTTTTCCCCGCCCAGATAAATTTGTTAATACCCTTCTGCCATTGATCAAGGTTGGCATTCTTTTTCAATATAGGTATCATCTGAAACAGAAAGAGGAACTTTGGTAGAACATTCATTTTAACAACTGCAATTCTTCCCAGTAGTGATAATTGTAATTTTTTCCAATTATTTAAGTCCCTTTGTACCTTCAACCATAGTGTTTCATAATTATTCTTATACAATTTTACATTTGAGGCTGCAATATGCACTCCTAGATATTTAACCTTCTTCACTATTTCAAAACCTGTTAAGTTAGATAACATATCCCTTTCACTCGTAGATAAATTCTTGGATAATATCTTAGTTTTATTACTGTTCACCTTAAACCCAGAAACCTTACCATACTGAGTTATAATTTCCATCAAGTCTACAACCGACTGTAGCGGTTGGGATACTGTCACAACCAAGTCATCAGCAAAAGCTCTCAGCCTATAATCATTCTGTTTTATTTTAATTCCCTTTATCAAAGAAGACTCTCGAATTTTAATTAGTAAAATCTCTAATGTTAAAACAAAAAATAATGGTGATAGGGGGCAGCCCTGCCTTGTACCTTTTTCAATTCTAAAAGTCTCTGTTAATCCCCCATTAACTATAATTTGTGCAGTTTGTTGTTGATATATAGCTTTAATAGCATGTAGAAAACCTTCTCCAAAATTCATCTCCTCAACAACTCTTAATAAAAACTGCCAATTCAATTGGTCAAAGGCTTTCTCTGCATCCAAAAATATCAGTGCTGCTTCATCTTGGTTGTTCTTATCCAAATATTCAAGCAAGTTAACAATTTGTCTTACATTATTTTTCATATACCTCCCAGATATAAATCCCGATTGGTCACTATGAATCATTTGTTTCAAAACTTGCATTAATCTATTAGCCAATACTTTAGTAAAGATCTTATAATCTGTATTTAAGAGCGATATAGGTCTATAATTTTTAGGTTGGGTAAGATCTTGATCCTCCTTTGGGATCAACGATACAAAAGCTGTCCTCCATGATGGAGGAACTGCGCCTCCAGTCTGAATTTCATTAAACAAAATCTTTAAGGGTTCAATCATTTCAGGCAGCAACTTTTTATAATAAATCGCTGTTAATCCATCTGTTCCTGGAGTTTTGCCCAATTTCAACTGTTTAATAGCTAAAGAAATTTCTTCTGGTGTAATTGGGCAATTCATCTCAAGTTGTTGTTCTTGTGAAAGTCTTGGAAAATGAGCTCCCTGTAGATACTTATCTATATCTAGAGCTTGTATATTCTCTTTAGAATATAATTTCGAGTAAAAATCTAGGAAACTCCTCTTAATCAATTTTTGTTGATAGACTTCTTTTCCTTTATATTCTATTTTGTCTACAGTACGTAATTTCTGTTTCTTCCTTAATTGATAAGCCAACCATCTACCAGGCTTGTTGGCGTTACAAAAAGCATTATGCTTAGCATAACACAAATTAGTTGCTACTTGGTCAGCCATTAGCGTACTAAATTGTTCTTTCAATAAATGTATCGAGGTCCTTAAATTATTATCCAATGGATTCAAAATAAAATCTTTCTCCTTAGATTTAATCTCTTCCTCAAGATCTTTACGTTTTTGCATTTGCTTACGCCTATAAGCATTATTCATATAAATCAAGACCCCTCTCATGTACGCTTTACTAGCATCCCAAACCATTCCCATCGATGTACCTTTATACATATTTATAACAAAAAATTCTTTCAGATGTTCTCTACATTTCTGCAAAAACACCTCATTTGTAAATAAATTTTCATTCAATCTCCAGGATCTTCTATTATCATCTTCAGCAAAGAACTCCAACCAAACAGGACTATGATCCGACAATGTCCTAGGAAAAATCTTAACATTCTTAACCCTAGAGAGAAGATCAGTAGTAATTAAAATAAAATCAATCCTAGAGAAAGATTTGTGTCTATCCGAAAAAAAAGTAAAATCTCTGTCCTTCATATTCCTTTCCTGCCATACATCTCTTAGCTCCAAATCCTCCTTCAAATCAAAAAAAAAGGCTTTGGGTGTTTCGAATAATTAGAAGGGTTTTTAAAAGATCCCTTCCTATCTTCAAATGAGTCCAAAACTCCATTCCAGTCCCCTATCATAATAACAGATTTGTAATCCAATTTGATTAGACTTCGATGTAAAAATTTAAAAAAACTTTTGCTGTTGTTGATTTGGAGCATATAATCCAATAAGAAGAACTTTCTTTCCTTGTAACATCAGTTCAATACTAACATATCTCCCTTGTTTATCCGATTCAATTAATCTAGCCGAAAAATCTTTTCTTAGATAAATGACCACTCCAGCCTTCTTGTCTGGAGCACAGGCTGCAAAATGTGTTCCCAACCGGTAATTAACCAAAAACTTTTGGTCCTTTAATGCAATATGAGTCTCTTGTAAGCAAACAATATCATTTTTATGTTGTTTCAAATAGTAAAATACTTTCTTTTCTGTGGTGAGTTTAAACCATTAACATTCCATGTCAGGAACTTCACCATCTCTGGTGACCAGGAGCCTTTGGAACATGACCTGAAGATCACCTGTTGCTCTCTTCGAGCGTGCTCCTCCCACAGGCTCTGAAACAGCCGCATCTTGCGTAGCTAAACCAGATACAAGCTTCTGTTTTTGCTCTTTTTTCTTACGCTTGTATGCAGCCCTAGTCATCCTCTGTTCTCTCGGGTCCTCCTTTAAAACCAAACTCTGCTCCATAGTCTCAGCCTGCTGCATCTCCTCAAGAGGCAGTGACATTGCCCCTTCACTCAACTGTTTATCTTCTTGTCTTACTTCTGTTCTTTTAACTCGAGGAGACAGTGGTGAACCTGCTTTAAGGACCTTAGTATAAAAATATTTCGCTTTTGAAATTGTGTTCAACCTATACCTCATCCCTGCATGATTCACCACAATTCCAATGGGTATTTCCCATCTAAACTGAATTTGTCGCTTCTTAAGCTCATCAGACAAAAAGGTGAAGTCTTTCCTTTTTCTAAGAATTTTTGGGGTATCTTCTTTAAAATTATAATATCTTGGCCTGCAATTTGGAATCTTTCCCGGTAAAAAGCTTGGATGATTGCATTTCTAGTTGATCTCCTGGAGAAGTAAATCACTACATCTCTAGGTAATTTTTTCTGTCTAGCAATCCAAGAATTAACCCTAAATGTCTTATCCATCTCTTTAACTATCTTCAGGTTCACATTTCAAGACAGGAGCCACTGCCTGTGACACTTCCCATTCAAATCTTCTTTAGGGTTCTCTCTCAAACCCCTTATACGCAATGCAAACTCCATATATCTATATTGTGAAAAGATAATTTCATCTTCTGTTCTGTCAATTTTAATCTCTGCTCTGTCCAATTTCTGTTCGGCACTGATAATTTTATTTTCCAAATTCTCAACATACTCCATAACTGAATCCACACGAACATCCAGGCATTCAATGTGTGCAGCCAAGCCCTGAAGTGCAAGCACTATATCCTCCCTCATCTGCTTGTTTTGATTAACAAATTCTTCCTTTGTTTCCTTTATTTCTTGCTGTAATACTTGCATTGATTGCATCACAAATTGCTGAATGTCTGCCAATGTAAATGCAGGTGGTGGGGGGAAGGTGGTTGTACTGTAGGTTTCATTGTAGTTTGCCCTGCAGCTTGTGATAAAGGTGAAGAAATGGCACTTTTAGAGATTGTAGGGCCTCCCCCATGCCTTGCAGCCATCTCTTTCAATTTCCTCTTTCTTCTAGCAGAATAAAAGTTCAGAAAAAAAAGGAAGAGGGAGAAAATATAAAAGTTTTTCTCCCAAATTCCTTATCCTTCAATTAAAAACAAGGCAAACTCTCAAATACACAAAATCCGGTACTGGTTAGAATCAGTTGCAAATTGTATCTCATGCTATGTTGCAAAATGTAGCAACTTTCCAAAACTGTCAGTTCATACAAGAAAGCAACATTCCAGCACCATTTTTGCTCCATTTCAATCAGCTTAAAACTTGAAGAAGATAATGAATGAGTTAAAGTTAAAATCCAACTAGAAAATTCAAATCCTCTTGTTTCTCTCTGCCTGCTTCTCAGAGAAAAATATCTGTCAATCTAATCAACTTTTATAATGTTTTTATAAAATAAATTATACATGCATGTTATATTTACACTGCACATTTCAGAACTTAAAGATTTATCTTGAGACAACTGTCTACTAAAGAAAAAAAAAGTTAAAATGTTGAATAATGATGTCTGTAACCTACTTACATACATGCAAATATTCATTCATCTGCACCCAGCACTGGTAGCAACCACATAGCTTTTTCACGTTATACTTCAAAGAGTTTTCCAATTATGTAAATTATATAATATTTCCATTACTTTTCACTATGCATTGGCTTAGTGCATACGGGTTGTTGAGAAATTTAGGAAATACATTTTATAATGAAGTGTTCAAGTATTAAAACTTAATAGGTCATAATCAGGTGGTTTTAAAGAGGGAAATTGGTTTTTCTATTAAATGTTAGCAACTAAAATTTAATTTATATATCTACTTTCACAGCAGCTGAAGAAATGAACAAAATGTAATACATTTTGGAGGCAGTTAAAATAGTGATTAATAAATGGTCATTTAGGAATATAAGCCAGAAATCCATTATTTTATTGCAAGTTATGGTTTGGGTTCTTAATGTAATGATGAGACATTTCACTTCCTTCCTTCTTCATGAAAGAAGTTTGCTTGAAGAGATTAGTAGAGGTACAGGGTAAGTCTGAAACTGACAATTCAGTGGAAAAACTTATTAAATAATAACATTTCTCATATGTTACAGGCATTCCCTGGGGTTAAAAATTTCCAACTTAAAGATATCCTCTAGATATGAATAAGTTGTTGTTAGCTGCAAAGTCGTGTCCGACTCATCGTGACACTATGGACAACGTTCCTCCAGGCCTTCCTGTCCTCTACCCTCTTCTGAATAAGTTACCTATTACTAAAAAAGGCAGACAGCATTCTCCTTTGTTCAGCAACAAAGCACTGAAGCCACTGAAAGCTTTCAGGAACCACTGAAGCCTATGTTTTGGTTCCTTAGAATGAGGAACCAAATGTTTGGTGAATTAGAATTAGAATAATAGAATTGGAAGGGACCTTGTAGGTTGTCTAGTCCTGTTAGATGTTTAGTGCCAGCCATTGGCAGTTCCCCAAAAGGGTCATCAGATGGAGGCAAAGAGGTTTCTTTGCTTCCACTGATGAGCCAAGGGTCCCAGACCCACAGCCCCATTGGCGAGAGAGTTTTATGGTCAAGGAGGGGCCAAGACCCCCCATAAATACCTCTGCACGAGGGGCTGCTCTTTGTTCTCCTTTTTTCCAGTCTCCAGTTCTATCTCTACTCCTAACCTCTATTTTAGTCATGTAATCCTAGCTTGTTTTGTTTTATTTTATTTCTCTCTCACATGCAGGCATGAATGCTTTCATGCCAAGTATTTCTTTCTCTTTGATCTATCTTGAATAAAACTAATATGATTGCATCTCTGCGTGATGCCTTTGCTTGGGAGCTCCTTTAACGATTCATTGTGAGAACACTTCACAAGTTGGTAGCAGAGGATGGTTTAAAGGAAAGCTTCCAAGCCAGCCAGGAACTAACCAATAAGATGTCTGGAGGACCCGGCTCCAATCCATTTATAACAGATGGCAGGACTTCTACTATCGTGACCAGGAGTCATCGATCGAAGACAGCCTCCCTGCCTACATCCAAGACTTCAGTCCCTGAAGCAACCTCAGCTACAGATGAAAGCACAAATGGCCTTCATCCCGTCAGAGGATCCAGCAGAGCGTCTAGGACCCCTTCACATGCCTCTCTACAACTGAACGCCACAGAGGAGAGCATAGAAGGATTACAGACTGTCCAAGGCTGCTCAGATGCTGCAGAGACGGACCTGGCTGAGACCAAACGCCGCGTGAGTAAACTGACTGCACAGGAACGTGAAGAGCTGCTTAAGGAGATCCTTGCAATGCAGGAGGAGGGAGGGGCAGCCCAGGGAACAGCTCAGAAAGCCTCAGAACCCCTGGTGAGCCTCTCCCTAGAGACCACGAGGCCCCCAAATATGGCGCCCGCCTCCCTTAGTGACCCCGGGACCCCAAGGCTTTTGGCGCGAACCCGCCCCCCCCAGCTGTGAGCTACAGCTTCCTGGGGCAAGCGGAAACAAGATGGCTCCGCCCACATGGTCTGGCACAGGAAACAAGATGGCGGCCCCCACTATATCTAACAAAGACTTGATTTCTTTAAGTCTGGAGAGCCAGCAATCCCTGGCTTCCAACCAAAATAGCCAGCACTCCCTGGCGTACAGCAGAAATGACATGCAATCCCTGGCTTCCAGCCAAGACAGCATGCATATTCCTGATTTCTCCCCCCCACAAAGCCTAAAATGCTATGATAGCAATGAGATCTGCCCAGCCAAAACTGTTACAATGGCTCTCCAGACAGCAATGCAAGCTCTGGCCACTGCCTTAGAGGCTAGCAAGACAGCGGCCAAGCAGACGTCGGGGGTGCCCACCCCCCCTCCAAGGCCTCCCATCCTCTCCCCAGGGCCCAACTGCCGGGGGGAATCCAGCCTGCAGCCTCCCAACAATCAACCCCCGAGGCCTCCCACCTTCTCTTCAGGTCTTCATGACCAGCGAGGGCAAAGAAAAACAGACAATGATGAAAATCCATGTGCTTGCAGCAACAAGAAAGGGATGCCGGCCGGCAAATCTGGGCTCCGCCCCCCCAATGCCTCATGGGAAGAAGGGAGAAACCCTGAACAACGCCCTCCCCCGGGTCACATGGTTCCCGGGCACGCCCACCTGGAGTCAATAAGTACTCAAGAAAGGATTCCCTCCTCGACCACTAGAGGGAACCCTTTCACTGAAGGATTCACTGAAGAACTCATTTCAGAATTAAGCATTTTTCCGCTTCCTTTTACATCAATGGACATATCAAAAATTTTTGAAAGTGGGTCTGATAAGGACTATATTCCTGCAGCAAATTTGCCAAATGATTTTAAAAAACTACAGCTGGATGGGGAGAATTATAGCAGTTGGAGTAAAGATATACAGCTACATCTCTTAAAGAATGGGATTCTACAAATGGTTCGGAACCCCCCCTCCCCCATGGGGACGTCAAGAAGAGCTGCGACACTTGCAGGCTTATTCTGCTCTACTCAGTTCTCTGGACAATAACTTGTTCCCAAGCATTCCAGCTGGTCTCAGAGCTGCTGAGGTCTGGAAACTGTTATACAATTTATTCAACAGCAATACCATTGGTTCCATCACCAGATATACAACTGAGCTTTATACAACCAAACTGAAGTTTGGTGCCAGCATGCCTGAACATCTTGCAAAATTAAAGGCACTCAGGGCAGAATTGATTTCCAGAGATTTTCCTGTGTCTGATGTGAGCATGCTCTCCATAATTTTTACTTCTCTAGACAGGAGTTGGAGCAATTTCATTGTTTCACTCGAAGCGGTCAAGAGGGAAGACATAAATCTGTCCTACCTCACAGGGAGACTGATCGAAGAAGATCGGAGAAGGAGAAATGCTGGAGAATACGCTAGAGTCACCACTCAGCAAGCCAGAAGGGGGCGCCACAACTCAGAGCAAATTAATGCTCTGCTTAAATGTTTCATCTGTGGCTCTGAGGAGCACCTCAAGAAAGACTGCCCCCATCAACATCAAGCCCCTAAACGTGGTCCCAATCAAGTAAGAAGCAAAGGGGGAGGAAAAGGGCGTGGCAGGGGCAAAGGAAATTCACTGCATACTTGTTCCCTCACCCCCACAACAAGGGCTGATAGCTCCACTGACTTATGGTTACTGGACTCTGGAGCTTCTTCTCACATTACTAATATGAGTCAAGGTTTTAAAAGGTTAAAAAAAATTAACTCATCTGTCAAGGTTGCAAACGGTGACACTGCTCCAATTGTTGGGGAGGGTTTCGTTTCTGTACCTGGGCTTGGAAAAGTAGAGGGTGTCTTGCACGCGCCTTCTATAGCCAACAACCTTTTGAGCATCACCAAATTGTGTGACGATGACAAAGTGGAAGTCCTATTTCGCAAGGGGGGAGGTCATGTCACCCGGGACCAGAAGGTCATTGGAAATATTACAATAATAAATGGCTTGCCATATTTTTCTCCCAAGCCACCACAGCCTGCCCCAAGGCTTTCCAAGGGCAGTGTGGGCAAGAAGCCTGAATCTCAGCAGGCACCTGCAGCACCACTCAAAGCAACTAGAGCCAAGAGAGTGTCAATAGGGAAGCCTATTCACGATAAGTGCGCCCACTTATTGCACAGAAGGCTGGGTCATGCAAGCTTCCCTGTAGTTAAAAAGATGGGAGAATTTGCTGAGGGAGTCCAGCTCAAGGACTGTGACGTGTTTCTGGACTGTGCCATTTGCAAGAAAACAAAGAGGAAGGCTGCTCCTATATCAAAGGTGTCATTACGCAAGACTCAATATCCATACCAACTAGTACATGTTGACCTAGTTGGGCCTTTTACACCTTCCCTAGGAAAGAAAAGATATTTTCTCACTGCCGTTGATGATTTTTCACGTTACGGTCACGTGTATACTCTCACAGAGAAATCTGAAGCCTTTGACGCCATAAAGTCGCTGTACAACTTCGTAGAGACTCAGTACAAGACCAAGATCGCACAGTTGCAGAGCGATCGCGGGGCTGAGTTCATGTCTCAGAAGTTCCAGGACTGGGTAAGGCGTAAGGGCATCCGCCATTTTCTAACTGCACCGTTCACCCCGTCGCAAAATGGTGTAGCTGAGAAAAGGAATGGAATCCTGCAAACCATGATGCGTAGTCTGATTGCAGACGCGGGTGTCGCAGAATCATACTGGGGGGAGGCAATTCATTATGCCAATTACACTTTAAACCGCACCTGGAGCAGTGTCGTGAACCAGACCCCATATTTCCTGGTTCACGGTAGGAAACCAAATCTGGCACATTTGCGTGTGTTTGGCTCCTATGCATGGGTACACATCCCCAAGCAGCTGCGGAAGAAGGGGAGATCTGTTTCCCAGAGACTAAGGTTCTTGGGCTATGCTCCTGGCTCCAAGGCCTATCGTTTCCTGGGAGAAGGGGGCAGGCCTGTGACTTCCCAATATGCCTCTTTCGAAGAGGACTCCAATTGGACTCAGATCCACTCAAATGATCTGAGCCCATATGCCAACCGACCCAGCAAGGACACCCCGACCGCGACATCACCAGAGGCGACCTCGTACCCTGCCACCGACGAAAGTGAGGAACAAGACGAAGATGCGTCCAGTCCCATGGAGGAAGACACACCGTCTTCACCCCCAGCGACACCTCAGAGACCCGCGGAAGAAAAGAGCGGTGAGTGGCAGAAGGTAAGGAGGTCAAAGCGGTCCAACAAGGGGGTCCCGCCAAAGAGAATTGACATTGGCCACATCGCGTCTGTCAACAGCGTTGTGGTCACCCCAAAATCCTTCTCTGACATCCAGGAGCTGCCCATCGAGGAGCAGGAGAGATGGCAGCTCGCGATGGAGAAGGAAATGCAGAGCTTAAAACAACTCAAGGTCTTCACCCCCCAGCAACCCCCAAAGGAGAGGAAAGTCATTGGCACAAGGTGGGTTTACAAGGCCAAACCACTTGCCAATGGCCTCTACCTATACAAGGCCCGTTTGGTAGCCCAGGGCTTCGCTCAACGTTATATGGAGGACTACTCGGAGACTTACTCTCCAACCGTCCGGGCAGAGAGCGTCAAGGCCGCCCTCGTGACTGCAGCCGCTCTGGGAGAAGAAGTCTTCCAATTTGACATCCAGACGGCTTACCTCCACGCCAACTTGGACCGGCAGATCTACGTGAAGGCTCCTCCTGGCTACCAGCAAGAAGGGGGAAATACATGGTTGCTTCACAAAGGGTTATATGGTCTTAAGCAGTCAGGGAAATTATGGTATGACTGTCTTAGAAAGAGTTTAGAACTAGTTGGTTTCTCAGAATCTCATGCAGATCAATGTGTTTTCACACGCAATTCCAAAGGTACCACAGAACGGGTGTTAGTTTATGTGGACGACCTATTATATGTAGGGCCTAACAAGGAAAGGTGTGATGAATTTGCCAAGGCCCTGGAAGAAAAGTTTACTCTGAAGTCTTTGGGGCGGGTTGACAAGTACTTGGGTGTGCATATTTTGGCCACTAAAGGGGGGTTCGCTCTATCTCAAAAAGAAAAGATAGAGGAATTACTGGCCAAATGCAAAATGACAGAATCTAATCCTACGCATAGCCCAATGCAAACTGACTTTTACAACCTCACCCATAAGGACGGTCCTGAGTTCACAGATAACACACTCTACAGATCTGTGATTGGCTCCTTGCTATACATCAGCAATTGGAGCAGACCTGACATAGCTTTAGCTGTGAATCTATTGTCCAGGCACGTGGAACACCCAAAGGAATTCCACTGGACTGCTGTCAAAAGGGTGCTCAGATACCTAAAGGGCACAGCTGATGCTCTTCTCATGCTAGAACCAGAGAAGGGGAAGACGGCCCAGCTCTCCGCTTACTCAGACGCAGACTGGGCTGGCGACTCCAAAAGTAGATGGAGCACTTCTGGTTTCCTCATATTGCTAAATGGCTGCCCAATACATTGGCATGTTAGGCAGCAAAAATTTATTTCTTGCTCCACGGCCGAGGCTGAATTTGCTAGTCTGTCAGACACGGCCAATGATTTGACTTGGTTCAATGAGCTGATAACAAACATCTGGGCATCTCCCCCTCTACCCATCCAAATTCAAGAGGACAACACTGCCGCAATTGCAATCTCGGAGGCTTATGCAGTAGGCTCCAGATCTCGCCATATAGACATACGCTATAAAAATGTCAGGCACCTTGCGAAAGAGGGTTTTATACATGTTGAGCACTGTAATACAGCTGACCAGATAGCTGATCTGTTTACCAAGCCTGTTCCCGTTGACCGGCACAACCTTCTGTGTAAGCGTTTGTGTTTGGCCTTCTGAATGTTTTTCATGCATGTCCATGACACCTGCTCACCCCTTACATGCATTCACTGGTCCCTGTCATTGGCTGGCAAGAAGGGGAATTGTTAGATGTTTAGTGCCAGCCATTGGCAGTTCCCCAAAAGGGTCATCAGATGGAGGCAAAGAGGTTTCTTTGCTTCCACTGATGAGCCAAGGGTCCCAGACCCACAGCCCCATTGGCGAGAGAGTTTTATGGTCAAGGAGGGGCCAAGACCCCCCATAAATACCTCTGCACGAGGGGCTGCTCTTTGTTCTCCTTTTTTCCAGTCTCCAGTTCTATCTCTACTCCTAACCTCTATTTTAGTCATGTAATCCTAGCTTGTTTTGTTTTATTTTATTTCTCTCTCACATGCAGGCATGAATGCTTTCATGCCAAGTATTTCTTTCTCTTTGATCTATCTTGAATAAAACTAATATGATTGCATCTCTGCGTGATGCCTTTGCTTGGGAGCTCCTTTAACGATTCATTGTGAGAACACTTCACAAGTCCAATCTCTGCTCAAGCAGGAGACCCTACACAATTTCTGAGAGATGGCAGTCCACTCTCTTCTTGAAAGCTTCCAGTGATGAAACTCCTACAACATCTGGAGGCAAACTGTTTCATTGGTTGACTGTTCTCACTGTCAGAAAATTTCTTCTTATTTCTAGGTTTAATTTCTCCTTGATCAGTTTCCATCTGTTATTTCTTGTCTGGCCTTTAGGTGCTTTGGAAAATAGGTTGACCCCCTCCTCTCTGTGACAGCCTCTTAAATATCGGAACACTGCTATCATATCTCCCCTCGTCCTTTTCTTCATTAGACTAGCCATGCCCAGTTCCTGTAAGAGTTCTTCATATGTTTTACCCTCCAGTCCCCTAATCATCTTTGTTGCTCTTCTCTGCACTTTTTCTAGAATCGTGACATCTTTTTTATAGTGTGGAGACCAAATTCCAGGTATGGTCTTACTAAGGCTTTATAAAGTAGTACTAATACTTTATGTGATTTTTCATCTATCCCTCTGATTGTATTTTTGTATTAGTTTTTTTAGCTCCTGCTGCACACTACTGGCATATGTTTAAGAGATCATCCACTAGGACTCCAAGGTCCGTTTCACAGTCACTGATTTTGAGCCGGATTCTGCCTAATCTTTACTTGTACTTTTGATTTTTCCTGCCTAGGTGTTAAACTTTGTTTTTCTACACATTAAATTTCATGTTGTTGGATAGGGCCCATTATTCAAGTCTGTCAAGGTCTTTTTGGATCCTGAACTTGTCTTCTGGGGTGTTGGCTATTCCTGCTAGGATAGTGTAATCTGCAAATTTGATGAGTTCCCTTTCTATTCCCTTGTCTAAATCACTTATAATGATATTGAAGAGGACTGGCCTAAAATGGAACCTTGTGGTATCCCAATGCTCACTTACCTCTATGTAGATATAGTACCATTAAGGACTACTTGTTGAGTACAGTTTGTCAGCCATTACAAATCCATCTAGTAGTGATGCTGTCTATTCCACATTTTTCCAGTTTACCAAGAAGTAGCTCTGTAAACAGACAAAATCAGGGTTCACATTCAACACACATGTTTTTGATTTCTTTAAAAGAAACCTGTGTTTAATAAGATAACTTTTAATTGGTGAAACTTTTTTATCTGAAAAGCTAAATTCTGTAACCAACTATGTAGATATCATAATAACTAACTCCTTAGATTTAGATAGTTCAGTAAAAAGGTATTTTCCATATCTGATGGGGAAGAGAGAAATATATCCTGAAAGATATGAAATATTGGAAAGCTGCTTAAATAAGAATGAATTAGATTCTAAATTTTGTTCAGTTAGAAGCTTATAATAAGCATAATCACAACATTAGTGGGGCATCAGGTTTTGGCCTTTAGCTTGGTTCTTAATCCAGAAAAGTCACAATTCAGTCTCTGGTATTAACAACAGTCTTCATTCCTTGCAAAAAAGAGGCAAGACCCAACCACCAATCCCCCAAAAAACATATGATTCATTTTTGGAAATTATCCTGGTTCTCAAATAAATCTCTGCAGAAAAATCCCCTTGTTTTTCCATGAAAGAAACAACTTTAGATCTCCAGTGACATAGAAATAAAACAAAAAGATCTGGAGTTTAAACGAAGCCCTTAGTCCCTGGATATACAACAACAAGGGGAGGAGAGAAGAGATTATACTGTGTAATTAACATACTAAAGGACAGAACAAGTTAAGTTATTACTCATCCTGCAACTGTTAAACATACAGAAGTTACATGTCTACCATTCTACTGTTCAGAACTGAAAACTGACTATTATGATTTTTGTTAAATGTGTCCTTTTTCTCTTTTTATCCCTCTTTGAGTACTGTTAAATATTCAGTTTGGAAAAAGTCATAGGTACTAATCTGTTTTGGGTTTATGACTGAGCTATCATTGATTCCTTTCCATTCCCTGCAAGTAATTACCAGGTTTTATGAGCATGCTTTCAGAAGACAAAAATAAACATTGCTATTAACCTACAATTCATACTAGCTGAAATTTAAATAAATGCTCACTGAAGTATTCAAGCAGAGAAGGTTATATCTGAGGGATTTGTGCTTGAGATACATTTAAAATGATATAAATTTTGCACCTATGTCATTCATTTAATTTTTTTTTAATTTTAATTCCATTTATATCCCGCCCTTCTCCGAAGACTCAGGGCGGCTTACAAGCTTAGCAGTAGCCTTCATTCTATGTATATGCCTGCTTATTAGGGCTTTCACACACACCCCAAGTGGCATTATTACAAAGTCAGCTTAATTGCCCCCAACAATCTGGGTCCTCATTTTACCTACCTCGGAAGGATGGAAGGCTGAGTCAACCTTGAGCCTGGTGGGATGCGAACCTGCACTAATTGCAGGCAGCTGGTGTTACTTAAGGAGGCATTAAGAGAAAAGGAAATAATTTCTCAGTTCAGCCATGAGCATGACCTTCTGCTGAGACCCTGTGTCTGGAGTCTTTTCATAACCATTAATCCTGCCAATCAGCAGTTTTTTTTTCAAAGAGAGAGAAATAATAGACCAAATTCAACCTCTATCCTATGTAAAACCACTTTAAAATAAATGTTGCTTGTTTGGTTTGTTGTAACTACACATACTAATAATTAGATTAGAAGTGATCAAATTATTAAGTGCCTTCTTTTGTCCTTTATATCAGGATGGTAGTAAATATTGCAAAGAACTTTGTGATAATATATATCAAGAACACGAACACCCTATGTAAACCTCCATCAGTGTATGGGAAAGAATGGTGCGAAGCTGCTTGCCCGCCGCTGGGCAAAAAAAGTGCGCTTTGTTCCCAGAAAAAAGTTGGTGCAAAGGTCTCTGAAGTGGCTAGCAACATCTTAATAGTGTCATCCTGCTCATGCTACTCACCCTGCTGTTGCTTTGGTACCAGGATGGTTGAAAACGCTGGCAAACCAGTGTTGAAAGAAAAATCAGGTTCACTTCCAAGCTGGGAGTGAAATAGAGGCTGTTTGGAAAGAAGAGCAGCAGAAGGGCAGCAGGGAGGAGGGCCAGCAGCCAGTGGCAGCACAGTGAATTACAGCCTGAGAGCAGCACAGAGGAAAGTGTGGAAAACGACAGGGGAGCAATGGGGAATCGCAGGCTGTTGTTGGTGATGGAGCATTGCAGCATAGAAGACCAGCAGACCAGTGACTGGAAAAGGCAACAGAACAGCATGGCAGACCAACAGTCAAGGGAGGAGGCAGCACAGAGAAAAGCAGGGAGAGCTGAATAGCTGACAGAAAAGCAGAGAGTTGAATAGCCGGTAGGAAAGGAGGGAGAGCTGAATAGCCGGTAGTGGCAGATGAAAACAATTAGGAAGAGAGATGATGATGATGATGATGATGATGATGATGATGATGATGATGATAATAATAATAATAATAATAATAATAATAATAATAATAATAATAATAATAATAATAATAATAATAGTTATGGGTTCCTGGCTATTTTCCTTCATGACCAGAGGCTAGCTTGCCTGACCAATAACCAGCCAAGACACAATAAAGACCTTTTGTTTTGTTTATTGCAATAAGCGGGGAGAGAAGCTATCAAAGCTTGGTTCTCTCCAAAGTTCCAACCCAAAATATTCCCTTCTTTATACAACCCTGTCCCAGCTACCACATCCCTCCTCTTTCCCCTTTGGCTGAGGTACTATGAGGTTACACTCTTTCCGACCACCTCTTACCTATTTCTGGCTACATACTAAATCATACATTGCATGTACATTGATAATATAAAATATTAGACATATTCAGTTATTGGTTTTTGAATTCTGGGCCCCTTAGAACAATAGGTTCTTTCCTGTTTTTCAGTTTAGTTAAGTTTTCCTGGCTAGCCGTCTTCTCTTATAGTTGTTTTTATAGCTTGTCTTCTTCCTTTCCTACTCTAAGACCCAGCTAATTTCTGCCTATGTATTTATCTTACATCCTCCTTTCCTGTTTCCTATCCATTATAGTTGCTTTGGTAACTTATTTCTCCACTCAGTAATTTTCCACTGCAGCAAATTCAATTTTAAATTTTTCTTTCAATATTAAATTTTGAAAACCATTCACTTATTCCTATCAAATCCCCCCTTTTAATTTTTACTACACTGAAAGGTCTTCATTATTATGCTTAGAAAATCTTATAACCATTAACTGTAAAATTTCTTCTCTTCCTAAGGCTTTCCTAAAGCTTTTCCTACAGCTCTGGTTAGAGCAAATGTACATAAAGGAATACATTTCAGACATGCATAACACATAAGTCCTATCACCACTAAAAATATTTAGGTCAAGAAACATTTGTCTTAACCATTCAATTGGGAAACCAATTAGTTAACCAACCCAAATCGCTCCACATATTTTCACTTATTCCTATCAATAATAGTAAACACAAGGTAAAAAATAAAAGTCAAAAGCAAGTACAGAACATATAAAGGTAGAGAAGAAAGGGATAAATAAAGCTCACAAGAAGGCAGGGAGGAAAGGGATAATTATAGAACATTTCAGAACACGCTAACAAAGAAACTTACATCTAAGCCCCACTCAACACTGAAAATCTTAAGGTTTGACATAAGTACCCCACCCCTTTCACCCGTGCGTGCCTGCCCCAAGCCCTGTGAAGCGCCACCCACTGCAAAACAAGCCCACCAGGTAATGCCCAGCCTGCCCCCTGACAGCCTGGCCTCTTCCCCCGCACCCGTGTCACACACCCCCAACCGCACCATCCACCTCCATTCCACGGCCACCTCCCCAAGCCGAGCCAGCCCCTGCCCCGCACCCCCGGGCTGAACCAGTAGAGAACCCCCCCAATATCTCTGGCCCTGGCCTGGTATCCACCGGACCCCTGGGCGCCCGATACAGCATCCTCTCTGCTGCCGCTGTCTGCCAAGCCTCATGTCCACACCCAGGGTCCTTGGCACCCTCAGCGCCAATCACAGTGCTCTGCGGTTCCTCTGCGGCCCGTCTTGCTGCTCTTTGCCATGCCGGGCTGGCGGGCCACATCTGGAAGCCAGCAGGCTGCACCGGAAGGCCCGGCAGTGCAGGCATGGCCGCAAGCTGTTGCGCGGCTCTTCATTGTGCTGGGCCAGCAGGCCGCAATCGGGAGCCAGCAGGCTGCAGTGGAAGGCCTGCCGGAAGGCCCGGCAGCGCAGGCACGGCCACCAGCTGTTGTGCAGCCACGGAAGCCTTCGCAGCCGTGGGAGCCTTCGCAGGGCTGCTCGGGGACACAGCCGCATTGTCCGGATTGCTGCAGGACAGCAAGGTAGGAGCCAGGGAACCGGCCATGTTCGGGTTTGAGGTGTGGGCCATTGGGGTATCTCCAGGCTTGCAGGGCATCCCCTCGGAGTGTCGGGCCCACGGGGCTTGACAGTTCCCTTTTCAAAATCTGTGGTAAAACCTTCTACACTCTCATATTCATTTTTTTCTCATTTTCATTTTTTTCTCATTTTTCTTTTTTAATCCACTCATGGAAATAGAAACTGATGCTATTGTGATCTGCAAAACATGTTCCATGTATATGCATATGTCCATAGAAGATCCAAACTATAAATGTACCAAATGTAAACTAATTGTGTTATTAAAGAAAAAGTAAAAGGTCTAGAGGTAACTCTAACCACTTTGAAACTCAACCTACAAAATGAGAAACCCCAAACCTTGCAAGAATAATGTGCCCAAATTGAACATAATAATGATCAAACAACTTCTAAAAGAATTGATCCCTTAGAAGAAGAAGACATATGAAAACCTGTCACTCATAGAAAAAAAACACAAACTTAGAACAGAAGTCCTGACCAATGCAACCCACTTTGATGTAGCCCCACTGGTGCTGAGCAATCGATTTCACAGACTGTCCCTGGGGAAAAAACATGCAAACACCTAGAAAAGAAGCATCATCAAATGTCCCTAAAATAGTAACATCAAGTGTGATAGATAGATGGATAAATAGATAGAAAAATACTACAAAACACCATAGGAAAAAAAGGCAAGTGTTGGCAATAGGAGATTCAAATCTCAAGGGAACAGAATCAGCCATCTGTAGACTAGACAGTCAATCCAGAGAGGTATGTTGTCTCCCTGGAGCAAAAATCAAAGATGTGGCTGAGAACCTAACCAAAATAATAAAACCCACAGATTACTACCCTTTTCTACTACTACACGTAGGGACTAATAAATGAAAATAGACCTGAAAACAATATTAAGTAATTATGAACAGCTAGGCAAGAAAGTCAAGGACTTAGGCGCACAAGTAGTTTTTTCATCTGTACTGGCAATGAAAGGTCAACATCCAGTAAGAGAACAAAGGATTCTAGAAGGGAACCATTGGCTAAAGATTTGGTGTCATCAAAAGAACTTTGGATTCCTGGACCATGGTCTGCACTATTTCCATGATGAACTTTTGGCAAGGGATGGGCTGCACCTCACAAAAACTGGGAAGAATGTTTTCAGAAAATGCCTGGCTCAACTTATCAGGAAGGCTTTAAACTAAAACTGAGGGGATCCCAATCTTTAGGATCTCCAGGACCTAATTACAAGCAAAAACCCCTAGAAAACAAATCAAATAATAAGGTAAGGAGGGATGGGAAGGAAGCCAAACCCAAACACCAAATAGAAAACATAGGAAGCATACCCAGAATCAGACATAAAGTTTTCAAATGCCTATATACAAATGCACAAAGTTTGGGGAACAAACAGGGTGAACTAGAATTATTAATACATGATGGTAGATATGATATAATTGGAATTACTGAAACTTGGTGGGATGAAGCCCATGAGTGGCACATACTGATAGAAGGATACAAACTGTTAAAAAAAAACAGACCCTACAAAACAGGAGGTGAAGTTGCACTATATGTAAAAGACCATTATAGTGCTACAGAAATGCATGAGACCAAAGACGAAAACCTCCTAGAATGCATATGGGTCAATATAAAAGAAAAAAAAGAATGCCACTCCCAGAGATGCATATTACAGGCCACCCAACCAAGCAGAAAAAAAATAGATGTACTTTTTTCTAACCAATTAATAAATATATGTAGGAAACAGAGGTTGAGACTCTAGAAAAAGTGCAGAAAAGAGCAACAAAGATGATTAGGGGACTGGAGGCTAAAATATATTGCTGTGCAGGTTCTGAGGTTTTGCTTAAAAAAATACAGGAAATCAGAAGTTGCCTTCAAGCTTTACATTTTTATTCAGCTGAACAAAGATGGGCTTCTCTAAAAAAGAGAAAAAGCCCCAAATTTTAGAAAAGCCTTGTTTTTATACCTTCTTTGATTACATAAGTAATTCACCCAGCAAAGCTGACACACATAAGATAAAGACTTGGCCCTTTAAGGCTGGCACACTGTAGATAAGAAGGAAGAAAGCAGAAGTAGCAAGTGGGTTAGGATATTGGGTGGTTTTTTTGTTTTCCTTTTATGACAAATGGCTAGCTCAGGAATTCTGGGAGTTGAAGTCCATGAGTCATAAAAGAGTCAAGGTCGCATACTCCTGGTGGAGGGTCTCCTGCTTGAGCAGGGGTTGGACTAGATGACCTACAAAGTCCCTTCCAACTCTGTTATTCTGATTCTCATCCATATAGATTTTGAGGCACATATCCCTTTGGAATGAATTGCACCAGTTTCCAGTACATTACCTATGACTGCAGTCTAGGTCAATAATGTGTACAATATGAAATATGTGTTACTTTAATTCATTATCTTGAAATCCAAAGATTTCTCAAAAATTCTTATTTCAGTTGTTGGAACTAGCCAGCTCATAGGAACCAATTCATTAAATCACCATATTTTAGCATCCTTGCAGGAAGATGAGATATAGATGTTAAGTATAGTATTTCCAAACCGAATATGAAGTAGTCCTATTTTTTCAGAAATGTCACATTGTAAAAACTCTTTATAATTTGAGGATGTCAAAGAGTTTTTTTATATCCATTTTTAAGTGAACTGACCTTCTTTTTGTAAAGCTTTGTATAACTTTGCAGAATTATTGCTTAGATTTTATTCTTTCCTGAAAGTTACAATGCAAACTACAGCTAAGAAATTTAAGATATATTCCTATATTAGGAAATGTGTATTTTCTTAATATATGCATATATAAATATATTAAGAAAAATCAAGTCTTGAAATGAATACTGGAGGAAATATATACAGAAACATGCACGTTAGAGAAAGAGTTATATAAAATCTATATAATAGGAGAAATTGCACAGGAAAATGAATGCACATTTTCTGATTTATTTGCTCTTTATTTGTAAAATGATGCAAAAATTTGATGGAACAAATTTTATTCTGTGATCTGTAGATGAGATTAAAAAATCTGTAGAAAGTCTGGTCCTTTCTACAAATATTGCTGCTAAATTCGGGCATAGTCAGGAAACAAAAACCGTCTTTGGATAACATAGACAATGATGGAAGGACACCATTTGTCTTCTGAAGTTAGCCAAAGAGATAAAATTAAACTTCATAATGTCACTCCGGACACTATGGGTAATGGTGGATGCCCATTGTTCACCAAGGCATAGAAATAGAGCTGTGATGTCAACAGCAATAGATAAATCCATGTTCCCATTTTAACATTGTCATTCCCACCAAGA
Organism: Vipera berus; assembly: GCF_964194415.1. Classification (NCBI taxonomy): domain Eukaryota; kingdom Metazoa; phylum Chordata; class Lepidosauria; order Squamata; family Viperidae; genus Vipera; species Vipera berus. Next base: position 66,330,996 of record NC_138205.1, on the reverse strand, counting down.
CTCCAGTGACATGTGCAGCTCTGACCTTTTATTTTCAAGAAGCTCTTGAAAGAAAAAGGAAAGCAAAACTGATGCAATGCAGAAAATAAGTTATAATTTATTCCTGATATTTTTAATAAAACCAATTCAAGCTTCTTTCAACAGGAAATTAAAGCCATTGAAAAACTTTAAGTATGCCTCTCAAAATGATGTTTGTTTGAAACAAATAGCAGCCAATAAACAGAGCCTGAAAAGGTTTATTCAGACTTGAAGCATAACATTTGCAGAGCAAAGAGAGTAGCATTAGAACAATGACCTGACCTTGGCAGGCAGTGCAAATTTCAAAAACAGTCTATTCTATTACAAATGATAACTTTGCAAAACAGTTAATTTGATACGAAGACAATGTTAGACAGAATATGAAGGATCATTCATCATGTTAAAGAAAACATGCAAAGTCATTTAATCAGATAAATATTTTTATTTTTCATAATTCACAAAATAAGAAATATATATGCCATTTCTTTCATGAATGAGCACTGTACAAGAGAGAGCAAGATAACTGATAGACGTGAGGATTGAAATAGCACTATTATAACTAGAAGCAACATTTGTAGTGGGGGAAGTGTTAGGTCTGGATTTTCTCATCTGCTCATTTCTCAAAGTCTTTTCGTCTTCATAGAGGCCAAGAAACTGCCCATTTGTTACTAATTATTAACATGTTTTGTCTTGCCTGAATCTGTTTCTTATCTGGTTCATACTGTAATTGCATTTCAACAGTGATCCTGCATGTTGGTTCAGTACTGCAGAAGAAAAAACAGAACTGAGTTTCCTCAGCACATTACAAATGAAAAAAAAAGACTTAAACGGTTAGCTACAGTTTTAAACCTTATGGCCAGACTGCACTGTATTGTTCAATAATAAGCATTTACAATTATGTAAAATGTAATTATAAAACCAATTGCTTATTTGTGGATGTGGATTAAACACATCCTTTATCAGGGTACACAGAACTTGCTACTAGTCAAACATCTCTTAACTACTTCCACTACAAATCATTAAACAAGTACAACATACCACTTGAGTTAATTAAAACCTACTTGCAAAATAAATAAATAAATAATTGGATGCCCAATTCTGGTAAAATTCTTCCTTTGGCATATGGCATTGCAAATAAATAGTTATCTTATGACAGACTTCCTTTCCAGTATCATTCTTTCTTAATTAATAAACAGAATTCATACAACAACCAGTATATACCAGCCAGTATTATTTGTTTGTGTAGTTTACTCATCATATTCCATGGTGGGATTCAGCCGGTTCGTACCACTTTGGCAGAACCGATAGCTAATTTTTTGTTGCTTAGGCCCAGAATGGACTTCTGGAAGTGGCATTCACACAGAGAACCGGTTATTCACATATTTGAATCCCACCACTGATCATATCTACACTTGTGTAGAGATTGATAGTAGGAAATTGCAATAGCAGTAAGGATAGTGCAGATATAGAGTAGACCAACTCCATTAAAACAAATAAAAAGATATTTCCTCTTTCTCTATTACTGATTTGCAAATCTGATAAAATATGCCTGCAATATATATGACCAATCTTTGCATTTCCTGGAACTATAAATCACTTTAGCTTGCTTCTAGCAAAAACTTGCTAAATCAAAATAAAGTGACTATGGTAACGTATTCAATGATGTTTAACAGTTTTATTAAAGTGTCATTCACTTTTTTGAAAGTGCATACTTCTGTAAACTGTCTTCCATATTTGGTAAACAAAATCAAATAAATAATACATGAATACAGATTTTGAATACAGATTCAAAAACCTGTCTGATTTTAAAGAACAACTGAAGGAGTCTGCCATGCTTGGTTTATCTTGAAAAGGCAAGTGGACAAGTGGAGCATTAAAAGTAGCACTTCATGAACAAAAACGTAATTGTGGGCATATTTTCCAATTGCTGTTTACCCAATTGTAAATGAAATGAAGGAAAGAAAGACAGTCATATTACCTTAATACTGAATTTACTGACTAAAGAAAACAATCCTTGTTTAAGCCCCAATATTTATAACAGAATACAAAATATTATTTTTATATTTCTACTGTTTATTTCATGAAAAATGGGCCAGTGTGCCTTCATATCCCTATTGTACTCCAGGGAATTAAGCAGAACCAACTTGAGTTTCCTTTCAAAGCTTTCTTTGTTTCCCAGGTTTAAAACATATTTTTGTAACTGTCACCATATATTGTCTCCAAGGTCATCACCAGGACTTTTTGCCTTTGCAATTCTCACTTTCACAATTTTTAAAATGTTGCTGGTTTTTTTTGAAAAAAACCCTGTTCATTATTTTTATATATTTTTAACTGAAGCGGGTACAAATCAATTAAATTAATATAACATGCATTTCAGTAAAACAATTAAACACATGTAATAAGCTAGTTCATTGGAATAAATGAAATATAAAATGATTAATTCCTGCAGGTTTGCCTCAACAATATAAATAATATTTAGTCACTATGTTGGTTTGTGTAGAGGCCAAGGCACCAAGCTAGAAACTTGGAGACCATGCATTCTAGTCTCACCTTAGGCAAAGTTGGACGACTTTGGGCTAGTCCAGGGCTTTTCAACCTTTTTACCCACTGTACCACTTTTAGGATATGGCAACATCCGAGTATCACCAGTTGCCTAGCAAGATGTCAAAAACTTTATGACACCCCCCCCAAAAAATGGAAAAAAGTGAAGTACAGGTAGTTCTCAACTTACAACAGTTCGCTTACTGACTGTTCGAAGTTACAATGGCACTGAAAAAGTGCCCCAAGGCACAGCCGAGTAAGACATCTCCCTGTTCGCCTGGCGGTGCTCTTCCTCCTGTCCGAGGTTTTCATTGTTGTGAGCATTTCTGTTGAGGATTGGGAGTGGGGGTGGGGTGGGGGGTGTTTGGTTTTTATTCCCCCCCCCATCTGCTGGGTGGTTGCAGCAGGTTTAGGTCACTTCACATGACCCTGTGATTTGGTCACTTCACATGACCCTGTGATTCATATTTATGACACTGTGTCCATCATAAATATGAATCAGTTGCCAAGAATCTGAATGTAAATCACAAGACCCTGGAGATGCTGCAACATTCCAGCTGATCAGTGCTTCTTCTGGGCTCAGAAGCGACAGGATCAGTGGCGAGTTCCAGCTGGAGCCTGGCGCTGATCCTGGTGCTTCCACTGAGCCCTGACAGCCCTGCAGCTTCAGCCATCTCTTGCTCAGGCTTGTGCGGTGCTGCCACTGATAGCTCATTCCCCTCCCCCGCTACCACTTTTTTAGGATGGTTGTGTACCACCTGCCAGTTGCCAATGTACCACAGGTGGTACCCGTACCACTGGTTGAAAAGCCCTGGGCTAGTCAGTTTCTCTTAGCTGTAGGAAGGAGGCAATGACAAACCACTTTTGAAAAACCTTGCTAAGGAAACTGCAGGGACTTGCCCAGGCAGTCTCTGCTAATTGGAAGTGCTTGTAATGAAGAAAAAACATAAATATAAAGCATTATAGAATTCATCATGTATATACACACGCTTTGGATTAATGAGAAGAAAGAATGAGAAGATCAAATTGTATTTTAGCCTATTTTTATGTGCACAAATCAATAGTGATTGATATTGTTATGCAATAAGATCCTTAAACTATCTCCATATATTGTATTATTTATATACTGCCACAACGGTAAATATAGATTTACACAACATCTATAAAAAGACCAGAAAATATTGTATTATATGCAGTACATATTAGAAATGATACATAAAAATGGATCATGAAATATTTCTGGAAATCAGCAAAGAATGTTTGAAGGACACAACACCAAGCAAACAGTTTATTCCATTTTATTACTATCATATTGTCAACTCAGATCAAATTCATCTCACAGCAGAATAAGATGAAATTTTATAAGGATGCTGGTGAATGTTTTATATATTAGAAATTCTTTGTACTTTTTGTGAATGTGAAAGCCAAAAGCAGATTTCCTCTCTTTCAGGAAGCAGGAATATTGCAGCAGACTAACAATGTTTATTAAAACCTTCAAGTTTTCATGAGCTGTAACTCTCTTCATCAGATGCACGAAGCAGTTAAAATTATTTAGGATTTAAATTGTGTCCATGCACCTGTGAAGGGAGTTGTAGTTCACAAACACTTTTAAAATTTAAAGTCAGAAAAGGTGCTATTAAACATTATGATTCTTGATTACCATGAATTAACATACTCTTCTCTATTAATATCTTTCTTATAGCAAGAGGCAAACTTGGGAGCTATAACTGATCCTTATTCTTTCATCATTTTTCTAAAACCTGATTCAAAATCTAAAAGATGTCTCAGTAGAATAGAATAGAATAGAATAGAATAGAATAGAATAGAATAGAATAGAATAGAATAGAATAGAATAGAATAGAATAGAATAGAATAGAAGCTGGAAGGGACCTTGGAGATCTTCTAGTCCAGCCCCCAGCTCAAGCAAGAGAACCTATACCATTTCAGACAAGTAACCATCCAGTCTCTTCTTAAATATCTCCAGTAATGGAGCACCCACGATTTCTGAAGGCAAGCTGTTCCAGTGGTTAATTGTCCTCATTGTTAGGAACTTTCTCCTTAATTCCAGATTACTTTTTTCTTTGGTCAGTTTCCAACTTTTGTTTCTTGTCTTGCCCTCTGCTGCTTTGGAGAATATTTTGACCCCCTCTTTGTGGCAGCCTCTCAAATATTGGAATACTGCTATCATGTCACCCCTATTTCTTCTCTTTCTTTAGACTAGCATAACCCAAATGTTGCAACCGTTGTTTATACATTTTAATCTCCAGCCCTTGGATCATCTTAGTTGCTCTTTTCTTAACTTTTTCCAAGGTCTCAAAAAAAATTTTGTAGTATGGTGACCAAAATTGTTTGCAGTATTCCAGGTGTGGTCTCATTAGGGTTTTATAAAGCGGTACTAATATTTCATGTGATCTTGATTCTATGTCTCTGTTTATACAACCCAGGACTGTATTAGCTTTTTCAGCTGCTCTGCACATTGCTGGCCACTAGGACTCCAAAGTACTTATCACAGTTACTGTTTTTAAGCTAGGTCTCACCTAACTTGTATTTATATATTTGTTTTTTCCTGCCTAAATGTAAAATTTTGTTTTTCTCCACATTAAAACTCATTTTGTTGGATAGGGTCCATTGTTCCAGTTTGCCAAGATCTTTTTGGATCCTGAGTTTGTCTTCTGGGGTGCTGTCTACTCCTGCCAGTGTGGTGTCATCTGCAAATTTGATGAGATCCCCTTCTATTCTCTTATCTAAGTCATTGACAAAGATATTGAGAGTACTGGGCCTAAGAAAGAGTCTTGTGGTACCATGTGGAAATAGTGCCATTAAGGACTACTCATTGAGTACTCTTTGTCAGCCAGCTACAAATCTATCTGGTGGTGATGTTATCTGTTCCATTTTTTTCTAGCTTACCAAGGAGTAGGTTGTGGTCTACTTTATCAAATGCCTTACTGAAATCTAAGTATACTATGTCCACAGCTGGTCTACTTATTTGGTCACTTTATCAAAGAATGAAATACGATTGGTTTGGCATGATCTGTTTTTAACAAACCTGTGCTGGCTACCAGTTATAACTTTGTTTGCTTCTATGCTTTACATTTCTTCTTTGAAATATCTCTGTATGTGAAATGTTTGAGATTTCTTCTTGTATCGCTTTAGGAGGGAATGTTGCAATGTGTTTTGGCAGGGAATTGTCAGTTGCATTTATGTTTCATTGTCATATCAGTCAGCAGTACAACATGGATTGCAGAATAGAATAGAATAGAATAGAATAGAATAGAATAGAATAGAATAGAATAGAATAGAATAGAATAGAATAGAATAGAATAGAATAGAATAGAATAGAATAGAATAGAATAGAATAGGAAGGGACCTTGGTGATCTTATAGTCCAGCCCCCTGCTCAAGCAGGAGAACCCATATCATCTCAGACAAGTGACTATCTAGTCTCTTCTTAAAAAAATCTCCAGTGATGGAGTGCCCATGATTTCTGGAGGCAAACTGTTCCAGTAGTTAATTGTCCTCACTATCAGGAAGTTTCTTCTTAATTCCAGGTTGCTTCTCTCTTTGATCAGTTTCCAACCATTGTTTTTCGTCCTTCCCTCTGGTGCTTTGGTGAATAACATGATTTCCCTCTTCTTTGTGGCAGCCCCTCAAATACTGAAATACTGCTATCATATCTCCCCTATTTCATCTTCCCTATAGACTAGCCAAACCCAAGTCCCATAACCGTTTTTCGTATGTTTTAGTCTCCAGGCCTTTGATTATCTTAGTTGCTCTTCTCTGAATTTTTCTAAACTATCAACATCTTTTTTGTGATATGGTGACCAAAATTGGCTGCAGTATTCCAGGTGTGGTCTTACTAGGGTTTAATAAAGCAGTACTAATACTTTGTGTGATCTTGATTCTATGCCTCTGTTTATACAATCCAGGATTGTATTAGCTTTTTTGGTTGCTGCTGCACACTGCTGGCTCACAGTCAAGTGATTGTCCACTAGGACTCTAAGGTCCTTCTCACAGTTACTGTTTTTGAGCAAGGTCTCACCCAATCTGTACTTGTACCTTTGATTTTTCCTGCCTAAATATAAAACTTCAGGTTTCTCAAGATCTTTTTGGATCTTGAGCTTGTCTTCTGGGGGATTGGCTACTCCTGTCAGTTTGGTGTCATCTGCAAACTTGATGAGTTCCCCTTCAATTCTCTCATCTAAGTCATTTATGAAGATATTGAAGAATAATGGGCCTAAGATGGAAACTTGTGGTACCCTGCTGCTTACTTCTCTCCATGTGGATGTGGTGCCATTGAGAACAACTCATTGCGTATGGTTTGCCTGCCAGCTATAGATCCATCTGGTGGTGATGTTGTTTATTTCACCTTTTTCTAGCTTACTAAGGAGTAGGTTGTGGTCTACTTCATCAAATGTCTTACTGAAATCTAAGCATACTACATCCACAGAATTTCACTGGTCTACTATTTTAGTCACTTTATCAAAGAATGGCTACTAGTTATAAATTTGTTTGCTTCCAGATGTTTGCAGATCTGTTTTTGATTTTCTAGGATCTTTCCAGTTTATTGATGTCAAACAGATTGGTCTCCAGGATTTATGAAAGATTTGGTGTAATGGTTCTGATATAACATCTGCCAGCTCCTTCAGAACTCTGGGATGTAATCTGTTGGGTCCAGGTGATTTATACTTGTCAAGGTTGGATAGATATTCTCTTACCATTTTCTTGCTCATTTTAATTTTTGTTTCTAGTTTATTTTTTGCAGTGGTTTTTTTGGTATGTTGGGATATAGTTTCTTTTTGTGTGAAGACTGATGCAAAGTATGAGTTAAGCAGCTCTGCTTTCTCCCTGTTGCCTGTTATTTCCTTGCCATCTTCTCTCTTTAGTGGATCTTGATTTTTTTCTGTGTTGGAAGATTTTTTTTATTATTATCCTTGATTTCTGTTGCAAGTCTTTGTTCGTTCTGAGCCTTTGCTTTCCTAACTTCACCTTTTTGGCTGTTATGGGTCCCTCTTTCCAGTTTTTGTATTTGTCCTTTTTGTCTTTCAGTTTGTTAGATAAATCTTTGTGCAGCCATGCTGGTTTCTTCTTGAATTTCTTTTTCAGTGTTATTGTGCTGGTATGGGCTTTTATGATCATATTTTTTCAGTTTCCCATGCTTCTTGGGTTGTTTTCCCCTTTAGGATTTTCATGAATGGGATCTTTCCTAGGTTCTCTCTGAGTTTGTTAAAGTCAGCTCTTTTGACGTTTAAGACACTGGTTGGATTGTCTTGTATTGCTGGTGTTTGCATTATGTTAAATTCCAGTATAACATGGTCACTTTCGCCCAAGGTTCTGGCAGTTTCATTTCCCTCTATCACTTCTTCTCTATTAGTAATGATTAAGCCCACTATAGCTTTATGTCTAGTTCCCATCTCCACCTTTTGGGTGACAAAGTTGTCAGCTAGGTTGGTTAAGAGTCTGTTTGATCTCCCACTCACTGCAGAATTTGTCTCCCAGTTGATATCTGGATAGTTGAAGTCTCCCATTACTACTGTGATATGCTTCCTGCAAACATAGAATGAAGGCTACTGCTAAGCTTGTAAGCCGCCCTGAGTCTTCAGAGAAGGGCGGGATATAAATGGAATTAAAATAAATAAAATAAATTTGTTAACTGATTGGCAAAGAGTTCATCTATTTCTTCTGATTGGTTGGGTAGCCTGTAATATATACCTATATATCTATGGCAATGTCAGTTTTTTCTCTTTTATACTGACCCTTATACATTCTGGAGAGATTTTATCTTTGATCATGTGCATTTCTGTGTTCTCTTACATATAGTGCAATTTTCCCTCCTCTTTTTGTATACTTAATTTTTTTTAATTTAATTTAATAACATTTATATACCGCCCTTCTCCCTGAGGACTCAGGGCGGTTCACAGGGCAGAATAAAATAGCGAATACAAACATTAAAAAAAAGATTAAACAAATTGCCCTAGTTAAAAACAATATAAATACAACACTAAAAACCCCCAGAAAAGTTAAAAAACGAAAAATAAAATAACCCCAACACTCCCCCTCAGGCTAGGCCGGCTTGTACAAACAGAAATGTCTTGAGATCGCGACGAAAGGAGCGAAGATCGGGCGCCATCCGGAGCTCAACCGGTAGCTGATTCCACAGCTCCGGAGCGCCCACAGAGAAGGATCTCCCCCTGGGGGCCACCAATCGACATTCTCTGATCGGTGGCACCCTGAGGAGGCCCTCTCTGTGGGAACGCACAGGGCGCAGGGAGCTTGATGCCGGCAGCAGATGTTCCCTGAGGTACTCCGGCCCCATGCCATGGAGTGCTTTAAATACCGTTACCAGTACCTTGAATCTCACCCGGAAGACAACTGGCAACCAATGCAGCTCACGGAGCAGAGGCGTAACGTGGGAGTATCGGGAGACTCCCAACACCACTCTCGCGGCTGCATTCTGTACCAGTTGGAGCTTCCGAGTAGTCCTCAAGGGCAGCCCCATGTAGAGAGCGTTGCAGTAGTCCAGACGAGAGGACACGAGCGCATGAGTGACCGTGCATAAATCGTCCCGGCTAAGATAGGGCCGCAACTGACGCACCAGGCGAACCTGTGCGAAGGCCCCCCTAGTCACGGCTCCTATATGGTCTTCCAAAGTGAGCCGTGAATCTAGGAGGACCCCCAAGTTGCGAGCCCTATCTACGGGGGGTAATAGTTCACCCCCCATAACTAGAGGTGGAATGTCCGAATAAACCCGGGACGAAGGTATGCAAAGCCACTCAGTCTTGTCGGGGTTGAGCTGGAGTCTGTTCCTCCCCATCCAGACCCGAACCGCCTCCAGGCAACGGGACATCACGTTGAGGGCATCACTGGGGTGGTTTGGGGTCGAAAAGAAAAGTTGGGTATCATCAGCGTACTGATGATACCCAACTCCAAAGCCACGAATGATCTCACCCAGCGGCTTCATGTAGATGTTGAACAGGAGAGGCGAGAGGACCGACCCCTGAGGAACTCCACAAATGAGAGACCTCGCGGTCGACCTCTGCCCCCCTGCCAACACCGACTGCGAACGTCCCAAGAGATAGGAGGAGAACCACTGTAAAACTGTGCCTCCCACTCCCAATCCCCTGAGACGCCGCAGCAAGATACCATGGTCGATGGTATCGAAAGCCGCCGAGAGGTCTAATAGGACTAGGACAGAGGAATGCCCCCTGTCCCGAGCCCTCCAGAGATCATTCACCAGCGCGACCAATGCCGTCTCCGTGCTGTGCCCGGGCCTGAAACCCGATTGGTACGGGTCTAGATAATCCGCTTCATCCAGGACCAAAGGGAGCTGATGCGCCACCACACTCTCAACAACCTTCGCAAGAAAGCGAAGGTTGGAGACAGGACGAAAGTTGTTCAATACAGCCGGGTCCAGGACAGGCTTCTTGAGGAGAGGCCTCACCACCGCCTCCTTCAAGACGGCGGGGAAGATACCCTCACTCAAAGAGGCCGATATAACTGCCTGGAACCAGCTGCGTGTCCTCTCCCGGGCTGCATAAACCAGCCAGGAAGGGCACGGGTCCAGTAAACATGTGGTGGTGCTCAGCCTCCCCATGATCCTGTCCACTTCCTCCGGAGTCACAGAATCAAACTCCTCCCAGATGGTATCGACAAGACCACCCGTGTCCTGATCGTCAGACTCTGCCCAGTCAGAGTCCAAACCGGTCCGAATCCGAGCGATTTTGTCCGACAGATGTTGGTTAAACTCCTCGGCACGTCCCTGCAAGGGATCCTCCCTCACCTCCTGATTTAGGAGGGAGCGAGTCACCCTAAACAGGGCGGCCGGGCGATTATCTGCGGACGCAATAAGGGTGGCGAAGTGGTTAGACCTCGCCTCCCTAATTGCAGCGAGATAAGACCTAATATAGGCTCTTAGTCGCAATCGGTCGGGTTCGGATCGGCTGGACCTCCAACCGCTCTCTAGGCCCCGTCTCCGACGCTTCATCTCCCGGAGCTCCGCAGAAAACCATGGAGCCCGACGGGATCTGCACCGGGTCAGGGGCCGCAAGGGTACAACTCGGTCAAGGGCCTCAGTGGCCGTCCTTTCCCAGGCCTCTGTTTCTTCTGAACAATTTGTATCCATCCATCAGTCCATTCCATTCATGGGTTTTGTCCCACCAGGTTTCTGTAATGCCAAGTATGTCATACCTTCCCTCGTGTACCATTGCTTCTAGTTCACTCTGTTTATTCCCCAAGCTCTGAGCATTTTTATTTAAGACTTTAAGACTTTTATGCCTGTCCATGGGTATGTTTCTTGCATCTCCTGAGTGTTCTTTGAGTTTTTCCTTTTTTTCTCATCACTGCCTACCTCATTGTTTGATTTGTTTTCTTGGGATTTGTGAATGGTTTTGTGTTCTAGAGATTTTAGAGATTGGTCACCATTCCCCTTCAATTTTAGTTTAAAGCCCTCCTAATGAATTGAGTCAGTCTTTTTCTGAGTACATTTTCCCCTGTTTTTGTGAGGTGCAGCCCATCCCTTGCCAAGAGTGCTTCGCATAGGAAATGCAGTCCATGATCCAGGAAACCAAAGTTTTCTTGGTAAACAACAACCCTTTAGCCAATGGTTTATTTCTAACATTCTTTTTCCCCTCAATGGGTTTTGGCCTTATGTTGGGAGTAGTGATGAGAACACTACTTGTGTGCCTAGCTTCTTAACTTTATTGCCTAGTTGTTTTTAATCTCTCACTATTGTACTCAGGTTCTTTGTTGTGTCATTTGTCCCAAAGTGGATGAGGAGGAAGGGGTAGCAATCTGTGGGCCTAATTATTTTGGTTAGGTTCTCAGCCACATCTTTGATTTTTGCTCTAGGGAGACAACATACCCCCATGGATTGTATGTCTGGTCTTCAGATGGAAGATTCTGTTGCTTTGAGGATAGCATCTATTACCAACACTCACTTTCCTTTTTGGGGGGCTGCAGTTTGGGGTGCTTTTCTGTTTATCTCAGGTGTGTTTGTCGATGTGGCATTTTTAGGGATATTTGAAGTTGTTTCTTTGCTAGGTGTCTGCATGTTTTCTTTGAGGGGGAGATTATGGGTCTGTGTGTTTCCATCTAAGGGGAGAAATTGATTGCTCAGTTTTGATGGGGCTGCTTCTGGTTGGGTTGGATTTGGCAGAAGGGGTTTGTTAGTTGTGTGCTGCTTCTTTCTTTGAGTATTGTGTTTCCTTCTATGTATGACATACCTCCATTTATCTTCCTCCAAGGGTTTATCAGTAGGGTCAAATCCTCTGGGAGTTATTTGTTCAATATTTGGTTCAGTTTGGATGGAGCTTCCTTTTGTACATTGGGGTTTGGCTAGAGTTGCCTCTAAGTTCATTACTTTTTCCTGTAGCAGTTCACATAATTTACATCTAATGCATGTATAGGTTGGGTGTTCTTTGGGCATAAGCGCATACATGGAACATGTATTGCATACGGCAATAGTATCAGTCACAAGTTCCATGTGTTTGTTGTTTGAAAATCACTCTTTTTGGTTGGTGGATTTGCTTTGCTGTTAGTATTGTTTTTAGCTTATCTGTTCTAGGTATTTATGTCTATTTTTCTATCCTTTTTTCTGCCTATTTGTGCTTGTTTTGGCCCTTGTTATTTTGGTAAAGATAAAAGTATGTGGTAGTGTGCCCTTTGGTTTTAAGAGAAAAAAATTGCAGTTTGTATTGAAGTTAAAAGTTAATGTTAGGATAGTGTTATTTAATGGAGGTACTTTCTGCTCTACAAAGAATTTGCTTTTAGCTTTCTGCTCTCTGCCCAAAAAATCATACCTATCCTTCCTTTTCTTAATTTGTTCCTAATTTATCCTTTCTGCCTTACTTTTTTGACTGCCTTTCTGTGCTCAGCCAGTCTTTCTAGTTGCCCTCAGCCTTTAGCTGTTGCTCTGTCTTCGATGTTCATCCAGATTCTCTCCAGGTGCTAGTCGGGTCCTCCACTGCTCCACCACCTCTGTTGTGCTACCTCACCTATGCCTGCAGGCCTGCCAATCTGCCACTGCCTTGTTGCCACCTGACAGACTCTATCTACCAAGGCAAATAGATGGACGTGGAATGCTACAAATACATCAGATGGTTGAAGAAGAAAAAATGGCTTTGGAAGAATATCTGAAGGACAGTGATGAAGCAGCACTGAAATTAGTATATCAGGAAGGCTTACTGACTACTGGAGAGACCAAACTGGCCTACAAGAAAGACCAAATGAAGAACAGAATAGAGGCATGGGAAGACAAAGCACTACATGGTCAGTACATAAAAAAATAGCTGGGAAAGCAGATAATAACAAGACATGGCAATCTAAAAGCAGGAAAGTTGAAGAAAGAGACCGAGGGACTAATTCTGGCTGCACAAAACCAAGCAGAGAAGACAGCAACAGACAGTAAGTGCCACCTATGCAAAGAAGCTGAAGAAACAGTGGACCACCTGGTAAGTTGCTGCAAGAAGATCGCACAGACTGACTACAAGCAGCGGCATGACAAAGTAGCAACTATGGTGCATTGGAAGATCTGCAAGAAATATCATTTGCCTGTCAGCAAGAACCGCTTTCTCCCTGTTGCTTGTCACTTCTTGCCACTTTCCCCCACTAATGGACCAATCATTTCATTAACTTTTTTCTTGTTTTTTTGTTATTTTTTTACTTTGGTCACAAGCCTTAGTTCATTTTGAGCCTTAGCTTTCCTCACTTCATCTTAGCAGGCACAGGCTATTTGCTGATATTCTGCCTTAGTTATGTGCCCCTCTTTCCACTTTTTATACTTGTCCTTTTTATTTTTCAATTTATCAGAGAGTTCTTTATGCTGCCATGCTGGTTTCTTTTAAAGGTTTGTGTAATGTATTGGGTTTTGTCTTACTTAAGAATATCACATGGGGTTAATTGCTGGAAGGTTGCTTAAGCAGGAAAGCTGGCTAACGGCTCCCAGCTCCTCAGAGAACCCATCTCCAGCACCGCCATTGGTTGCCTCTAGGGCGGCAATAGGTTGCTTTAAACCTATTGGCCACCACCTAGAGGCCAGGGTATAAATAGCTGCATTCACAGCCCTGTTTTTTAGTTCATTTCTTGTAATCAAATAAAGAATGATTCTTGCTGAACTCACTCGCCTCGTCTCATCAATCAAGCAACGAACCCAGTATATAACAGTTTATTTTTCTTCTTTGTTGGTATTGTGCTAGACTGGGCTTTTATTATCTCACTTTTCAAAATATCCCAAGCTTCTTGAGTTGTTTGCCCTTTTAGGATTCTCATCCATGGAATCCTTCCCAAGCTCTCTCTAAGTTTATTCAAATTAGTTCTTTTAAAGTCCAAGACTTTAAAAAGGTCCGTGGTGGCAAACTTATGGCACGGGTGCCACAGGTGGCACGCAGAGCCCTCTCTGTGGGCACACATGCCATCACCCCAGTCCTAGGCCTTCAGCTGGGTTTCATAAAACCTTTTTGCTTTAGGCTTCCGCTGCCATGTGCAAAAAAAAGGTTCAATCAATCAATCAATTTCAATTTCTTGCAGGGAAAAAAAGGTCTCGCAAAGTTGGAATTGATTGATTGAACTTTTTAGTCCCACCCAGTCTGCTGTTACCACTGCAGCCATGTCCACCCAATGGGCCATGCCCACCCAATGGGCCATGCCCACCTGGCACCTGATGATACATAAGTGGGTTTTGAGTTGCAGTTTGGGCACTTGGTCTCTAAAAGGTTCGTCAGCACTGCTCTAGTTTTACTGTGTTCTATTGCTTGTGCTTTCAGAATGTTGAATTCCAATATTGCACGATCACTTTCCCCCCAAGGTTCCTTCAACACCTTCTATCATTTCATCTCTGTTAGTGAAGATTAGATCCAATATGGCTAATCCCCTAGTTCCCTTCTCTACTTTTTGGGAGACAAAGTTGTCTGCTAGGTTTGTCAGGAACCTGTTTGATCTTCCACTTGGTGCAGAGTTTGTCTCCCAGTTGATGTCAGGGTAATTAAAGTTCCCCATTACTATTGTGATGTGCTTCCTGCATACCTTAGTTAGCTGACAAGTAAAAAGTTCATCTATTTCCTCTGTTTGGTTGGATGGCCTATAGTATACACCTATGGCAATGTCATTTCTTCCCCCTTTTATATTGACCCAAATGCATTCAAGACACTTTTCATCAAATCATTGATGAAGAGCACTGAGCCCAGAACAGAGCCCTGGGGCACCCCACTGCACGCTTCCCTCCATGTAGATGCAGTTCCATTGAGGACCTATGCTATGCTCAAAATATATCATTTTGTATCAAACTAGAGGGCTGGTTCATCTAACAATTGTTTAACACACTGAAAGTGACAGTTACTGATAGTCGAATATTAGTCATTTTATTTTAAAATAGAACTTTAGAAATTTTTAGCTTAATGTAGAAGATTTCACATTAGTGATTTACAGTACCACCAAGACCTTATTATGGTCATATAAAGCCTTCCTTCCTTCGTGATATATCACCATAGTAACGGCAATTTATGAACTCTAAGAGGAATTAACTTGCCTATTTAATTTTGTTCTTTGTTGCTTCGTTTTATATTCAATTTATAAAAATTATCCCTGTTGCATATTAATTAGTGGACTGAAGAAAAAACATCTGCAGACAATTAAAGACCTATGTTCTGTGGATGGTGAAGGACAGTCTTTATACTGTACATTTCCATATATCTCTCTGAGGAAAAATACCATTGCATCCCAATATTCCCAGAAGCATTGCTGCTATTATTTTTAATATGTGCGAAGAAATCATGCTTTCTCTCTGATTAGCTATTATTATCTGGAATAAAAAAGTGTCTAATTAGCAGGATATTTTGATCCATATTAAACCAGGGGCTACCTGCTAAATTTGCTTTAGAAAGCAAAATCAGCTCTTAAGCAGTCCACTCTGATAACATTAAATCATGTTTTGATGATGTTCTACATTTGATTTATGCATTTTCTTCTTTCTTTTTCTTCTCTTCTGCATACAGATGATGTAACAGGCACTTCTAGTATAAGCTTTTAGAAATTTTAAATGTATCAGAATGTATGTACCACTGTCACACAGAATAATCTTTACATCATAAGGAAGCCTATGAGGGCCACTTGGTTAAATCGCTGAACAAACACAATTCCCCTTTGTTTAAAGTTGGATAACAAGGGAGGAATTTGCACATATTTTTGTACTCTGAATATCTTCAGCAGCATCAGCTAGGTGTCTGGAAAGAATTAGGCCCACTAAAAGAATTTAATCTTATTATGGGCTTCCAAGACTCAGAAAGGAATCCAGTGCATTTCTAATACTCTACAACCCTTAAATATAAACTGCTTTCTTTTTCTTTTTTCTCATATTTCTATCAAAACCAAAGTATATACTGTTACATACTTTTATGATAATTACAAGCTGATATTTCATTTTTATGTTCAACTGTATATGTTTGTTCAGCTTAGATACCATTTTTCCATCCATGATTTTAATTTTCTGTCATTCAGCTGAGATTTTATTTTTCTTTTACCTTATTCATTTGTTATTTTATATATTAATCTATCATTTTATACATCTATTAATCCTTCTCATTTCTAGTTGACAAAACTGTTTCTGGAGAGCAACCTTTCTTGCATTTAAGTCTAACTCAACAATGAACATTTTTAAACATTGGAATTTTTAATGAATTTTCAGAATTATTTTTTTTAATTTAAAATCTTTTTATCCTTTTAAATCTGGCAAAAAATATTTTGAACATTTTGTTAACTTTTCTAATCTAGCAGAAACAAACATAGTCATGGAAAAAAGAGACTGACACTATTGTTATTTGTAAACTATGTTCCATGCTTGTGCCCATAGAAAATCCAGATTACACATGTGCTAAATGTAAAGTAACTGAATTACTGGAAGAAAAAAGTAAAAGATCTAGAGGCAACTCTAACCAGTTTGAAACCTAGAAAATGAGACATTCCAACCTAAGCAAGAAGAATTCCAACCTAAGCAAATTGAACATAATAAGGAGCAAACAACTTCTAATCACTCTAATAGTAATGATCCTGTATATGAATCTTTAGAGGAGGATTAATGGAAACAAGTCACTCATAGGAAAAAACAACAACAGCCAAGAAGAAGGTTTATTCTGTCTAATCCACCTCACTCCAATGCAGCCCTTCTGGAGTTGAGCAATCAATTTCATAGCCTTCCCCTGAAAGACAGTATGCAGATACCTTGAAAAGTGGCATGAAGTGCCCCTAGAAAGTGTTTATCATCACGTGCTCCTGTGATAGGAAGAAAAGTAGCCCAAACTTCCCTAGGGAAAAAAAAGGGTGAGTGCTGGTGATAGAAGATTCACTTCTCAGGAAAACAGAATCAGCCAACTGCAGACCACATGTTCAGTTTAGGGAAGTAAGTTGTCTCCCTGGAGCAAATCTCAGAGATATAGCTGAGAACCTGTCTAAAATTAACAACCCCACATATTACTACCACTTTCTCCTTCTTCACATGGGGATAAATGATATGACAATGAACCTGTAAGTATTGAAAGATTACAAGGTGCTAGGCAAGAAAATTCAGGAGTTAAGAACATAAGTGGTGTTTTCATCTGTACTTCCAATGAAAGGTCCATATCTAATAAAAAAACAAAGGGTCTTAGAAATCAACCACTGGCTTAAATGTTGGTGCTGCCAAGAGAACATTGGTTTCCAGACCATGGTCTGTACTATTTACATGAAGGGCTTTTGGCAAAGGATGGGCTGTGCCTCACAAGAACCAGGAAGAATGTATTCAGAAAATGATTGGCTCAACTTATCAGAAGGGCTTTAAACAAAAAAATGCAGGGGATTTTAGAATCTTAAAGACAATCATTAGGATCTTTGGGACTTAATTCAAAGCACAAACCCCAAGATAATCAATCAAACAATGAGGTAATAAGTGTAGAAAGAAAAAAATCCAGATATAAAGTAGAAGATATAGGAAGCATACCCAGGGTCAGCCATAAAAGACTCAAATGCCTATACACAAATGCTCAAAATTTAGGGAACAAACAACATGAACTTGAAGTACTAGTATATGAAGGCAGGTATGATATGGTTGCCATTACTAAAACTTGGTGGGATGAAATTCATGGCTGGAATGTACTGAGGGAAAGATACAAACTATTCAAAAGAAACAGACCTAACCAAAGAGAAAGTGGTAAGAGATCACTACATTGACTTTTTTCTGTGAGAATGTCAGCATGAGAAGTCTGCAGCAAAGCTGGGGCAGAAGGCTCTTGGGTATTTAAATTAAACCTTATCTTCTTCACATGATCACCTTGGAAATGGATTATGATTGTCTTATTTATTTATTTATTTATTTATTTATTTTTGGGACTTATATGCCGCCCTATCTCCCGAAGAACTCAGGGCGGCTAACAACAATAAAAATACAATAATACAAAATTAAATTAAACTAGCAGCCCCAATAATAAGTTAAAAACATTTTAAAAATCCCTGTCAGTCCAGGTCAGCCTGATGGAAAAGGAATGTTTTAAGGCCACGGTGAAAGTACTGGAGATCCGGGGCCATCCAGAGCTCAAGGGGAAGTTGGTTCCACAGGGCTGGCACTCCCACAGAGAAGGCCCTCCCCCTGGGGGTCACCAGCCGACATTGTCTAGCCAACGGCACCCTGAGGAGGCCCTCCCTGTGTGAGCGCACTGGGCGATGGAAAGTTGTTCCCGGCAGTAGACGGTCCTGCAAATATCCTGGGCCTAGGCAATGTAGCGCTTTAAAGGTAAGTACCAACACCTTAAATCTCACCCGGAGGGCAACTGGTAACCAATGCAGCTCACGCAGGAGGGGTGTAATATGGGAGTATCGGGATGCTCCCATCACTGCCCGCGTGGCCACATTCTGCACCAGCTGGAGCCTCCGGGTGGTCTTCAAGGGCAGCCCCATGTAGAGAGCATTGCAGTAATCTATACGGGAGGTAATGAGTGCGTGAGTGACCGTATGTAGGGCATCTCGGTCCAGATAGGGGCGCAACTGGCGCACCAGGCGAACCTGGGCAAATGCCCCCCCTGGCCACAACTCCTATATGATCTTCAAAACTGAGTCGTGTATCCAGGAGGACGCCTAAGTTGTGCGCCCTATCAATGGGAGGTAACACCTCTCCTCCCATAACCAAAGATGGAACCTCTTGGACTAATCGAGATGCCGCTACGTAAAGCCACTCAGTCTTGGCCAGGTTGAGCTGGAGCCTGTTCTTCCCCATCCAGATCCGTACCTCCTCCAGGCAACAGGACATCATATCGAGGGCATCGCTGGGTTGGTTTGGGGTGGAGATGAAAAGCTGGGTATCATCAGCATATTGATGATACCTCACCCCGAAACCATGGATGATATCACCCAGTGGCTTCATGTAGATGTTGAACAGGAGAGGGAAAGAGGACCAACACCTGAGGCACCCCACAACTAAGGGGCCTCGGGGTTGACCTCTGCCCGCCTGCCAACACCATCTGTGAATGGCCTGAGAGGTAGGAGGAGAACCACCGTAACACAGTGCCTCCAACTCCCAACCCCTCAAGACGTCACAGCAAGATACCATGGTCGATGGTATCAAAAGCCTCTGAGAGATCTAATAGGACCAGGACAGAGAAATAACCACTATCTCGGGCCCGCCAGAGATCATCCACCAGTATTTGATGGAGTGGATTTCATACATGAAACTGAGTACAAGCAACACTAAAAATGATAAGAATAAGACTGATTTAGAGAAAAAAAATAAGTAAATCACATGCATAAGCAGCTACGATGGCATCGCACTTGGGCCACGCTCGGGCCGTTTTTCGGGCCGCTTTCGACGGCGTCGGTGACGGCGTCTGGGGCCTTGCTCGGCCTGCTTTGGTGAACAATGATGCCGTTTCCCAACCCCTCACCCCCCCTTTTTTTGAAGACCTGGGACTCCCGTACCTCTGGGAGGCCGCACTCTGGACGGTCCCCAACCAGCAGGGGCCTATGGAGCTGTGGCCGGGAACAACGCCCAGAGTATCAGTGTGGCGAGGGAACTGTAGGGGCGACTGAACTGCCGAACCCGACGCCAGTTGAGAATCTCACCACCTTGTGTCTTCTGCCTGCATACAACCTTCCTTGCCTGCCCTTTCCCCATAGGACCTGATGGGCCTGGGTGCAAGCTACGGTGGCAGAGTGGCTTGGCCTTACACCTGCAGCCCCATAGAGGTGGGAGCTCTATGGGGTATGCTTCACCCAGAGTGCGTTCTGGACTACCCCCGGGAACAGAGTCACAACCCATCGTGAGAGGGTGGGGAGTGGCCTGCTTCTGGGGTTCACCCGGCTAAGTGGCAGTGGCTGGATGATGGTCCAGATACCCACCTACCCTGACTCGACCCTCCTACTAACCACCATCTATGGGACTGCCTTCCCTGAATCCTTCTTGACTCTATGCTTCGCTACTCCAGCATGGACCTGTTCACCCTCAGGGGTTCCCCCTCTCCTGGGTGCGACCCGCCTTCACTACCACCGCCAATCTCGATGAAGGGCCCAACCATTGGGCTTCTGAGAGATGGCCGGGCAGGGTCAGGGGCCTCCAGCATAAATCCAACAAGAGGCCCCTGGTTAACTTCTTAGTAAAAATTTTTGTGGGGTTAGGGAGGGGGGTGGGAGTGGGCTGTGGTTGTTCAACGAAGGGGGACCATCCAACAACCATTGCGCAGGCCAGGCCTGGGATCGATCGCGAAGGGGAGGAGCGGGGTTTGGTCACCGCCAAAGCCCGAAAGCGAGCCAAGGGACTACCGATTCCCAGGACGGTGGGGAACGGCAGAAGGTGTGCAAGCAGAGGGCCGTATCGACACCGGGAGGGTCATCTCCGCTACCTACAAGCAGTGAGACGCTCTGACCCTCTGTCTCTTCCCCGAAGACCCGGGAGCGAGGATGTGCAGCCTCCTGAGCTCAGGCTGGTCTACCTGAATGCCAGGTCCGTTGCTAATAAGGCTCCCCTTGTTCGAGATCTAGTTGAGGGTGAGCACGCGGACCTGGCTTGCATCACGGAGACTTGGCTGGGCCCAGAGGGCGGTGTTCCTCTGGTTGACCTTTGCCTACCTGGTTTCCGGGTGCTACACCAGCCCCGGCCTCATGGTAGGGGCGGAGGAGTGGCAGTAATTATCAGGGAGACCCTAAGCCCGCGGGAGACCACCGTTCCTCAGATAGTCGGGTGTGAATCTCTCTTTTTGAGGTCCTGGGGCGCAGTTGGGCCTGCTGCTGGCGTATCTTCCTCCTAATCGCGCAGCGGCAGCCCTGCCTAAGCTGCTCGATGTCCTCTCGGGGTTGGTGGTTGAATTCCCCAAACTCATAGTTTTGGGCGACTTCAATCTACCGTCCCTAGGAGGATCGTCTGAGCTAGCTCGAGAGTTCATGGCTTCTATGACGGCCATGGACCTGACGCAAATAATTCTTGGACCGACTCATGAGGGAGGCCACACCCCTGACTTGGTTTTCTTATCTGGACGGTGGCGTGATGATCTTGGTGGGGGCTCTCCAACCGTTATGCCCCTGTCATGGACCGATCATCACCTCCTGCGGCTGGACTTCCGCTTTGCCACCCCCCGCCATGGGTGTGCGGAGCCAACCAGATGGTACCGCCCCAGGTGCCTAATGGACCCTGACAGGTTCCAGGCAGCGCTTGGGAACCCACCTGCACTCCCTGCTCACAACTCGGTGGATGCCTTAGTGGAAGCCTGGGAAAGGGCAGCCACGGAGGCACTTGACCGAGTTGTACCCTTGCGGCCCTTGACCCGACGCAGATCCCAGCGAGCCCCATGGTTCTCCGCGGAGCTCTGGGAGATGAAGCGTCGGAGACGGGGCCTAGAGAGCCGTTGGAGGTCCAGCCAATCCGAATCCAACTGGTTGCGACTAAGAACCCACACTAGGTCTTATCTCGCGGCGATAAGGGCAACGAGAGCAAATTACTTCTCCGCCCTCATCGCGTCTGCAGATAATCGCCTGGCCGCCCTGTTTAGAGTGACCCGCTCCCTTCTCAATCAGGAGGTGAGGGAGGAGCCCTTGCAGGGTCGAGCTGAGGAATTTGGTCAATATCTGTTGGATAAAATCGCTCGGATTCGAACCGGCCTGGACTCCAACTGGGCAGAGTCTGACGAACAGGACACGGGCAGTCTTGTCGACGTCATCTGGGAGGAGTTTGATCCTGTGACTCCAAAGGAAGTGGACAGGATTATGAGGAGGTTGAGCTCCTGCACATGCTTATTGGACCCGTGCCCTTCCTGGCTGGTTTATGCAGCCCGAGAGGGGACACGAGGCTGGTTCCAAGCGGTCATATCTGCTTCTTTGAGTGAGGGTCACTTCCCCGCCGCCTTGAAGGAGGCGGTGGTGAGACCTCTCCTCAAGAAGCCCACCTTGGACCCAGCTACATTGAATAACTTTCGCCCGGTCTCCAACCTTCGCTTTTTTGCAAAGGTTGTTCAGAGTGTGGTGGCTCATCAGCTTCCTCAGGTCCTGGATGAAGCGGACTATCTAGACCCATGCCAATCGGGTTTCAGGCCCGGCAACAGCACGGAGACGGCATTGGTCGCTCTGATGAATGATCTCTGGAGGGCCCGGGACAAGGGATACTCCTCTGTCCTGGTCCTATTAGACCTCTCGGCGGCTTTCGATACCATCGACAATGGTATCCTGCTGCGAAGCCTCAGGGGACTGGGAGTGGGAGGCACAGTTCTTCGGTGGTTCTCCTCCTTTCTCCTGGGACGCACGCAGTCGGTGTTGGCAGGGGGACAAAGGTCGACCCCAAGGTCTCTCGTTTGTGGAGTTCCTCAGGGGTCGGTCCTCTCGCCTCTCCTGTTCAACATCTACATGAAACCGCTGGGTGAGATCATTTGTGGTTTTGGAGTAAGTTACCATCAGTATGCTGATGACACCCAGCTTTTCATCTCGACTCCAAATCACATCAGTGATGCCCTCGACGTGATGTCCCATTGCCTGGAAGCGGTCCGGGAATGGATGGGGAGAAACAGGCTTCAACTCAACCCGGACAAGACTGAATGGCTGTGCATACCGGCATGCCAGGATACTCAGAATATTCCATCCCTTAATATTGGGGGTGAGTTATTGCCCCCCGTTGATAGGGCCCGCAACCTGGGTGTCCTCCTAGATTCACAGCTCTCCTTAGAAGATCACATAGGAGCTGTGACCAGAGGGGCTTTCACTCGGTTTCGCCTGGTTCGCCAGCTACAACCCTATCTAGACCTGGATGCCTTGCGTACAGTCACCCATGCACTTGTGACCTCTCATCTTGACTACTGCAACACTCTTTACATGGGGCTGCCCTTGAGAATCACTCGGAAGCTTCAGCTGGTACAGAGTGCAGCTGCATGAACACTTTTGGGGGCTTCCTGATACTCCCATATTACACCTCTCCTCCGTGAGCTGCACTGGCTTCCAGTTGCCTTCCGAGTGAAATTCAAGGTGCTAGTGATGACATACAAAGCCCTACATGGCTTGGGTCCGGATTACCTATGGGAGCACCTACTGCCAGCGTCAACACCCCTCCGTCCTGTGCGCTCCCACAGAGAGGGCCTCCTCAGGGTGCCACCGGTCAGAGAATGCCGGCTGGTGGCCCCCAGGGGGAGAGCATTCTCGGTGGGTGCGCCAACCCTTTGGAACTGCTTGCCAGCTGAAATCCGGATGGCCCCCGACCTTCGCACCTTCCGATGTGACTTAAAAACCTACCTATTCCAGCAAGCCGGCCTGGCCTGATAGATTTTGGGGTTTCACTTGTTTTACTATTGCTTACTGTATACTTACCTTGCTCTGTACACTGCTCCGAGTCCTTCGGGAGAAGGGCGGTATATAAAACAAAATAAATAAAATAAATAAATAAATAAATAAATATACAAAAAATGTGAAATAATTTAAAGGAAGCCAGTTAAATGTCACTCCAAATCTTTTCCCGATGTCTTATACTGATGTATCACTTGAAGGTGCTTTCATTTTATTGCCATTTCTAGGAGAGATATTTTGTCTATACATTTTATAAGTGGAGACTTAATTTACAGTAAAAACTGTTTTTTGATAAAAAACAGTCATTTTCCTAGAGAAGATTCTGTAGCAATGTGTCCAGCAATTTTGTCAACCCAACAAAATGAGCATTGCAGTGCATGCTGTACCCTTTACATATGTGCATGCAACATCATAGTGCACCTACAAAAGGGACAGAATTTGCATCATAAAGCCATAATGTTTTTTCAGCATTTGCCCTGCTTTAAGCTGTGATTTAAAGGAATATTTGTAAAGTGAGCCAAAGATTACAAATGGTTTCTTTGCATGCATTTTAAAAGTATTTCAAATCCTGAAGAACTGTTTCCTTAAAACAGATTTAAACATTCAAAACATATATCCCTGTCCTCAAACAAATGAAATGTATTTTCAAGATGTCAAACCCCACCCCACCCCACCCTGGTCAAGAAATGGGAGTCAATGGGAATTTTGGAAAGTAGTGATTAGGATTTTGTTACAAAATACCAAAACCTCCCAAAGCACATCTACTTCAGTTTCAGGGTTGACTTGTTTGAATTTCTTTTTTACCCTTTCAGCTTTCTCATGACTGTTTGTAATGGCTCCATATTCTTCTAATATTCTGTCACAATGGCTGGCCAGGGCTGTTGAAGTATACAACTGAATATATCTTATGCTGATGGATAGCTTTACTTAAGCAACCCAAAGAGGAACACACAACTGAATCCTGAAACACCTTATAAAACAAAGGCAAAGAGTTAAATCTTTTCCTCTCCATCAACACTGATCCTGGAATAAGTAGGAGAAACTACTGTTAAACTGCACTTTCCATTCTAATTTCCATAATTCAAATCAATAGTCTGAAATTTTGCTGAGGTATATCTGTGAGGACCAGGATGGATGCACCATTCCCATCTCAGCCTCCCCAAAGATCACCAAGAACTGTGATCAGCATCCTCTAGTACTGATCCCAATCTTGAAACCTAACTGAAAATGATCCAAATAGTCATTTTCCAATAAAATCCTCTGAAGTAGGAGCCTGGTTATCTTCTCAACTCCTATGAGTTCAGTAATAGTTTCTTAAAGAAGGAATGGACCACTGCTTCCTTAAGCACAGGTAGAATAATCTTGTACTTCAAGACTAGTAGTGGGTTTCAAACAAACAATCACTGCTATACTGAAATCCATCTTCACTTCTAACACCATATGTTGTTTGTTTATATGAAGGCAATGACTCTGACCAAATATCAACTTCCTCCCAGAACACATAAATTCTGGGATATCTTTGATTTGGTAAAAAGATTGTAGAACAAAGGAAATATTCTGTAATTAGCTACTCAGAGTCACCTGATAGTGAGATCAGCAACATACATACAAAAACAATAAAACTTCCAATAGAGTGGCAGAGTTCCCTACTTTATGGAGTTCAAATGTCCTGATTGATGACTCCTAAATTACCATAGAATGAACTTCCATTCAATTGTAGGAGTTTTCTCTACATTTGTGCCACTATATGAACAAATGTTATGCAGCTCTATGTCCTTTCTTTTAGCAATATGTCAAACATATCTATCCAATAAACCAGTCCAAACCAGTCCAAACCTGGTCTCCATTCACACTGAATAATTAATTAAGTCATGTTTCCAGAGCATTAACTAAATTGTGCCATTTAATCTTCAACTCCTCAATGCAAACATGGTGAAGACACATTCAGGTAATGGATTTACTATATTAAG
Organism: Vipera berus; assembly: GCF_964194415.1. Lineage (NCBI taxonomy): Eukaryota > Metazoa > Chordata > Lepidosauria > Squamata > Viperidae > Vipera > Vipera berus. The sequence goes on along the minus strand of NC_138205.1, from coordinate 66,305,705 downwards.
CTTCAACCTCCCTATAGTTACTTGGGTTCGAAAACTAGTTAGTTCAAAATGTAGTAACTGGACTTTACCCAAGTATGCATTTAGGTTTTTCCCCCCAAATTCAGTTGTTTCTTATTTGTTCCCATGCATAGATAAAAAAAACTTTACAAAATCCAAAACAAATAGTGACAATCTGAACAATTGTCTCTGTCTACATGAAAAGTTAGGATCTTGTCACCTAGGTTAATGCATGAGATAAGCCTTTTGGGGTTGCAGCATTCAAATTATGGAAACTGCTCCTGAAATTTTCGTCTATTTTCCTGATTCATTACAGCTTGGATAAGAAATAAATGATTTCATTCGTAATGCAAAGTCTTTTATTTTCTGGGGCTATTTTGCTTTTTTAATAATAGGTTACATTTTGTTACATTCCAATTTTATTAGCAACTTTTATTTTTTGTTTGTTTTTACTTTCTTCTGTAATCTTTAATTTATTTACAAATGGTTAATATATGTTTATTGTACATGTTCCTGGCTGGATAGTTAAATTATATGATACAGAGCAATGATTGGATAGGTACATAGACCTAATACTCATTTTAATAAATAAATAAATAAAAAGCCTTAGAAAAAAGCAAGTAGAAAGAAAAAAGAATATTGTTAAGAGGTTAACTTTGAGCAGTTTTGTGCATTTAAAATAGCAATAACCTTCCTGGAAATGTGCAATAAGTTAATAAACCTTGGCTACTCTCAATTGTTAATTTCTATGTAGAGCAGGAAGAACAGAGAAAAAGGAGCAGAGCAGAGCTGACATTCTGGAAGATGTTAGGGAATGAGTCTGCCTCTCTCATGTTATTTTAATAGAAAAGTATTTCCAAAGATAACAGTGTTGTAAAGATATTATCTAAAAGTCATTAACATTAAATAAATAAAATCCAAATTTATATAGCCTTGAATCTATGCCATTTTCCTCAAATTTATTACCATGGGACACATCTACAATTTATACAATTTCATAAATATTGTCCATGAGAACATTAAGAACACCTACCATATCTTTCTTTCTATTAATCAGTCTCATAAGGAAATTTGTAAAGAAAGAGTAATTGATTTTACTAATTACCACATTTTGTTAACAAAATAGGCTCATAAACCATTTTCTTTATTTCAGTTAGAATGTAAAGATGCTTAGACACTAAATAAATATGTTTATTTCATCCCCACAAGAAATTCTACATTTTCTGCAAAGTTCTTGAGCTCAGAATAGGCGACCAATTCTAGTGTAGCTGGAGGGACTAGGTTTTCGGCTATATCGAACATCACCTGGCCACATATGCACAGAGCGTTGCAGCCTTTAAGCCATCTTCGCTAACTTGGTTAGCCCTCAGATAGTTCTCAACTCATAAAACTTACAAGCTCCACCTCTCAGGATGCGACACGTCGAACTCTGACAGCTTGCTGACCTTGGTCATGGTTAGCTGCTACCGACCTCTCAATACCTTGTACTGCTAAGGGCTTCTGTGTTGATCCTAGGGACGGGTCCCTGGGATGGGGTTGCCTCCAGTGTGGCTTGCTGGCAGGCAGAGGGGGGGAATGTGGTTCCTACCAGGACGCTGATGCCTGGTCTTACCCCTAGTGACTTTTGGCTCTCTCTTCCTTAGCAGCACATCCCACCTTCATTGCCACTGTTAAGTATTGGGATTGGTGAGGCATTGACGAGGTGGTGGTGAAAACCAACAACACATTTATTAACACAGAAGCAGCATGAACTGCTGCTTAAGTTTTATTTATACAGGCCACTGCTAGGTGTCGGCCAATGGAATTAAAGCAGTCTGGAGTTTAAATAGACACAGCAGTTAATTATCAATAATGGTTTCCAAGTAATTTGCATCAATATATAGCAAACTACTTAACACAAATTCATCTCAAAAGCTCATGATATTTAATTTTGTTTGAATTGATTCATAAGGATGCCCATAATCAGTCAAAACAAATTTCAGATTCATATCTTAGAAAAAAGACCTTGTAAACATTCTTTTGAATCAAATCTCAACAACATTTAAATTACCATTCTGGATTAGAGTTCAGAGAAAAATAGGCTAATTACATTGCTGTTTCTTTTTCCACAAATATTTCTGTAACCAAATCTGTGTGGATTATATATTGAGTATAAGAAGAGGACATATATATTTATTAATACCCATGCAAAGCATATAATCATGTGAGGTGCATCCTGAATAATTTACAATCCTTTCCTTGCCTAGAATAAATCATGTAAATATATTTTATATGCTTCCTGAACAGACCTGTTCATTCTCCTGTTTATGCTGTATATGTTATCTACTTATGCAGCAAATGGATTGTGTGCAAAGCTGTAGCAATAAGTTATTATGCCATTATATATTCTTTAAGATATTTCTACACAGAAACAAAACTTTTCACAGGGTGGCAATATTCATCCAGGAAAATTCTCAAATAGCTGAAATTTTCCAGCTCTCAAGTGTAGTGCCCTTTCTATATGCACAAATGTTATTACATGTGCTAACTATTGGCCTCTCACTTCATGACTTCATTGAATAATATTCAAAACTTTGGAAAATAGACTCAGGATTTAGAAGGACCTTGAAAGACTTCAGCTTTGAGACCTATCTAACAAGATGCAGTTCACTGGGGGGGTGGGGGGAGGAGTAAGATCCTGCACTTAGGAAAAACTGAATGCACAGATACAGAATAGGCATTACCTGCCTGAACAGAAGTAATGTGAGAGGTATCCAAATTTTCTAGTGGACCAGCACTTAAACCGAATGTGCTCCATTGCTGAAGGTCTACAAGAAAAGATTGGAGGTTCCGTTTCCGGATTTTGGTGCAGTCAGATGTGCAAGGGAATCACTCCTCACGTTGCCTGGATTTCTTCATTGGGGGGGGCTGTAAAGGGGTCAAAAGTCACCCTGGAGGGGCAATGAACAGGGGAGAGGTCTCTCCAGTCAGCAGTAGAAGGGCGGCAGCCCTCCCGTCAGCTTGGAGCTACTCTCCAAACCGAAGAAGAAAGGATCGGCCACTCCCATGGCCCATTGTTTAGCTGTTTCCTGCCGAAGCCAAAAGCACAACAAAGCACTTGAAAGCACTTGAAAACTTCTTGTTTTCCAAATATCTACTTTCCCTGCCAAAAGCTTCCTGAATTTGCTTTCCCTTGCGAGGATAGAAGGAAGGGATTTTTCCCCCCACCCTCCTTAATAGCAGCCTTTGCCTACATTGGGAGAGAAAAGAAAAATCCTTGTACTAAATTATACTGATTAATTGGACTTACTGCCTTTCTACTTTTGGTCTAAAGTTCCTATATTTGCAGAAATGGACTATTCTTCCTATTGGTCTATAAAAGGGGACAAAATAAATAAATAAATAAAAAGACACAGTATGAAAAGGATTTGAAGTACTCTGGGGATATCTAGTGAATACTATTGGCAAACAAGCTTGCTTACATTTTGGACTGACCTTGGCATTAAGATAAAAACCTGAAACACCTGGAGATGAATTTGGCTTAGACTTGTGGAGGTGGACACGTGCTGATTTTTGTTTGAAAAATAGCCTCCACCAAGGACTATTTATAATTATTACAAAACGTAGAAGGATCAGCCACAAACCTTGCTTCACTATAACCTTATACTTGAAACAATCTACAGTCACTGAGATGTCTATCTCCATATTTAATAATTTACATGCCAACCTTAAGTCACAAATTGAAACCCAGACTGCAACTAAAGAATTTACACTTCAGAATATAACAAAATTGGAACATATCACTATTGAGACAGAGTAATATAAGCAACAACATCAAAGTACTGAAAAAACTAATATCTAAAACCTGACTTTACTCAAAGAACCTACAATTTTTAAAGTACAAGGAACCACTACTATGACAGATAATCTTAAAGACCAACAACAAACTAGGGAAGAACTTAATACTCAACCTCTGACCCTCTCTAAGGAGCCTACAATTTCAGAAGGAAACTACATGCAAGATAGTGATGCCAATACAGAGGAAGTTGAAGACCAATGAAGACAACCAGTGGAAAGCTTGGACAGTCAATTACTAGCTATAAAACTGGATAAGATTTTCTACTCAAAACAGATCAACCCAGATGTAAGAAGAACCAGACTGAATCGCAGACAGAGATGTCAGAGCAAATAAAGAGAGTGGAATTAATATGGCAACAATATAATGACTATAAATGGTTCAACCTTTGTATATTGCTGATAGTTGGATGTCCTCCTCTGGTGCAAATAATATACATGCGAGCGAATGAAGACCTACTTGGCAATTTAAAGCCCTGGGTCTGGAAACCTGATTGGCAAAAAAAGAAACCTAGAGTTAGATTTAAAATATAAATTCCTAGAGAAATATCGTTGGTCATTTTGTTAGTAATTAGTGACTTATTAGGATCTGAAATATAAAATATTCATGAGATAGAATTAAAATGCCCTGAGAGATTCCCCCCTCTCCCAGGTGTGGCCCTCTGGTTTGTGCTGCCGATTCCTTAATGACGGATCCTGGGATCCCGAGAGGTGGCATGGCACAAAGAGGAGGCTTAGGGATTTTTTATGTAAATTTTTTAATGGGTTAGGGAGGGGGGAGGGACGTAACTTCCAGCAGAAAGTTGGGGGGACTGTGCTGGATCTTTCCCAATCCAGGTTGGTAAATGGTCGCCGTGGTGGGGGGGAGGGTCCTGGGGCCCGAGGGGATGGGGTGGGGACATTGATCCCCACGGTGATTGGGAATGGTGGCAGACGGATGAACAGAGGGCCATATCGAAACTTGGGATCACGCCCCCACTATCTTCGAGCGGTGGCGCGCTCTGACCCTCTGACCTCATCCTGCTTTTCCACGGGTGGGGGAGGACAGGTGCCTGAGCTCAGGCTGGTTTATTTGAATGCCAGATCTGTGGTGAATAAGGCTCCCCTCATTCGGGATTTGATTGAGGAGGAAGGCGCAGACCTGGCATGCATCACTGAAACCTGGTTGGGCCTGGAGGGGGGGGGGTCCCTCTGATTGAGTTATGCCCACCAGGTTTCCGTGTGCTTCACAAGCCTCGGGCTCAGGGTAGGGGCGGGGGGGGGTGGCAGTTGTTATTAAGGAGGCCCTTTGTCCGCGGGAGACCACTGCCCCGCAGATTGGCGGATGTGAGTCCCTTCTCCTGAGGTGGGGTCCTGGGGGTCAGTTGGGTCTGTTGCTCACGTACCTTTCTCCCAGCTGCGTGGCAACAGCCCTGCCCAGGCTACTCGACGCTCTCTCAGGGTTGGCAATTGAGTTTCCCAGGCTTATGGTTCTGGGAGATTTTAACCTGCCTTCCCTGGGTGGTACGTCGGGGGTGGCCCGAGAGTTCCTGGCTTCCATGATAGCCATGGACCTGACCCAGATTATTCAGGGTCCAACTCACGAGGGGGGAAACACGCCCGACCTTATTTTCATCTCTGGGCAGTGGCTTAATGGTCTGGGTGTGGTTACTCCAACATCTCAACCCCTTTCATGGACAGACCATTATCTCCTGTGGCTGAGCCTCCGTCATGCCACTCCCCGCTGCTGGGAGGCGGAACCGACCAGGTGGTTCCGCCCCAGGCGCCTGATGGACCCAGATAGGTTCCAGACGGCGCTTGGATTTATTCCTTCCTCCCTTTCCCACAGCCCAGTCGAGACCTTAGTTGATGCCTGGCAACGGGTGGCTTCGGAGGCTCTCGACCGTGTTGTGCCTTTGCGGCCTCTGACCCGGCGCAGATCCCGGCTCGCTCCTTGGTTCTCCATGGACCTGCGGGAGATGAAGCGCCGGAGAAGGGGCCTAGAGAGCATTTGGAGGTCCACTCAGTCCGAGTCTGACCGGACACAGTTAAGATCCTTTTCTAGATCTTATCTTGTGGCAATGGAGGTGGCGAAGCGTGCTCACTTCGCCACCCTCATTGCATCCGCAGATAACTGCCCAGCCACCCTGTTTAGGGGGACCCATTCCCTTTTAAATCAGGGGACGGGAGAGGACCCCCTACATGGATGGGCCGAGGAGTTTAGTCAGTATCTGGTGGATAAAATCTCTCAGATTTGGGCTGGCTTGGACTCCGACTGGGCAGTATCTGACAAGGGGGAAACGATGGGTTTGGCCGATAATATCTGGGAGGAGTTTGATCCTGTGACTCCAGATGAAGTGGACAGGATCATGGGGAAATTAGTACCACCACATGTTTGTTGGACCCGTGTCCCTCCTGGCTGGTTTATGCGGCCCGGGAGGTTACACGAGGCTGGCTCCTGGCAGTTATAAATGCTTCCTTGAGTGAGGGGTGCTTCCCTGCTGCCTTGAAGGAGGCGGTGGTGAGGCCCCTCCTCAAGAAACCTGCCTTGGATCCAGCTATTTTAAACAACTTTCATCCTGTCTCCAACCTTCACTTTCTTGCGAAGGTTGTTAAGAGCGTGGTGGCACAGCAGCTCCCTTTGGTCCTGGAGGAAACTGAGTATTTATATCCATACCAATCAGGTTTCAGGCCCGGGTACAGCACGGAGACGGCATTGGTCGCGCTGGTGGATGATCTCTGGCGGGCCCGAGACAGGGGTTATTCCTCTGTCCTGGTCCTTTTAGATCTCTCAGCGGCTTTTGATACCATCGACCATGGTATCTTTCTGCGACGTCTTGAGGAGTTGGGAGTGGGAGGCACCGTTTTACGGTGGTTCTCCTCCTACCTCTTGGGCCGCTCGCAGACAGTGTTGACAGGAGGGCAGAGGTCAACCCCTAGGCCCCTTAATTGTGGGGTGCCTCAGGGGTCGGTGCTCTCACCCCTCCTGTTCAACATCTATATGAAGCTGCTGGGTGAGATCACCCATGGTTTTGGGGTGAGGTATCATCAATATGCCGATGATACCCAGCTCTTTATCTCCACCCCGAACCAAGCCAGTGATGCCCTCGACATGATGTCCCGTTGCCTGGAAGTGGTACGGATTTGGATGGGGAAGAACAGGTTCCAACTCAACCCGGCGAAGACTGAGTGGCTTTACGTACCGGCATCTCGACTTGTCCAAGAGGTTCCATCTTTGGTTATGGGAGGAGAGGTGTTGCCTCCCGTTGATAGGGCGCGCAATTTAGGCGTCCTCCTGGACTCACGACTCAGTTTTGAAGATCATATTGGGGTTGTGGCCAGGGGGGCATTTGCCCAGGTTCGCCTGGTGCGCCAGTTGCACCCCTATCTGGACTGAGATGCCCTACGTACGGTCACTCATGCACTCGTTACCTCTCGGATAGATTACTGCAATGCTCTCTACTTGGGGCTGCCCTTGAAGACCACCCGGAGGCTTCAGCTGGTGCAGAATGCAGCCACGCGGGTAGTGAAGGGAGCATCCCGATACTCCCATATTACACCCCTCCTGCGTGAGCTGCATTGGCTACCAGTTGTCTTCCGGGCGAGATTTAAGGTGCTGGTACTTACCTTTAAAGCCCTACATGGCTTAGGCCCAGGATATTTGCAGGACCGTCTGCTACCGGGGACGACTTCCCATCGCCCAGTGCGCTCACACAGAGAGGGCCTCTTCAGGGTGCCGTCGGCCAGACAATGTCGGCTGGCGACCCCCAGGGGGAGGGCCTTCTTTGTGGGAGCACCAGCCCTTTGGAACCAGCTTCCCCTTGAGCTTCGGATGGCCCCAGACCTCCGGTCCTTTCGCCGTGACCTCAAAACTTTTCTCTTCCATCAGGCTGACCTGGATTGATGATGGGTTTTTAAATATGTTTTAATTTTTAACTGTAGTTAATTTATTTTGGGGCTGTTATTTAATTCGTTTTTAATTTTTGTATTGTTGTTTTTTTATTGTTGTAAGCCGCCCTGAGTCCTTTGGGAGATAGGGCGGCATATAAGTCCCAAAAATAAATAAATAAATAAATAAATAAATAAATAAATAAATAAATAAATAAATAAATAAATAAATAAATAAATAAATAAATAAATAAATAAAATGTGTTTAAGTATTTACTAAGCTTATTTCAAACGTTATAAATTTATATATTGATATAATGGAAATTTGGCTTATTGATCCTATGTTTGATGTTAAAATTTTGGTTATGTATAAGTAGAAGTAGATTGATAAATATAGACTCTCCAATTGGTAACTTGTGATGTATTAGGATATGAAACAAACAATGTTTATTATGTAGAAGCTAGCTATTTAAATATTGGGTGTATGTTAGATGATATAATTTTTGGTGTAATAAGATAAGGGAACTTTGGGTTGTGAATACTATTTGGGATGTTAAAGGTTAAACCTGGATACTATAATTAACATCAAAATTAGACAAAATTTAATAACAGGATATAGATATACCTTATCGAAATTGGATTGACAAAATCTTCTTTAATTGACTATGCTATTCCTAGAAATTTGTTAGTTTAAATACATTGTATTGAATGTTGAGGGAAATAGAGAAGGATGCTTTGATAATGTAACCCGAACTATGTATTGAAAACTGTTACTCAATTGATGACTACCCAGGTATCATGATGCTTTCTAAATATATAGGTTGTAATTTGGAAAAAAACTAATAAAACTTGTTATTTTTTAACAAAGGAAAGATTGGAGAGCCATTTGACAGGAATGCAATAAAGTCTCCTGTCTTGGACAGGGGATGGACTAGAACAGGGATGTCAAACTTGCAATGTCACATGATGTGTTGCGACGTATCGTGACTTTTTTTTCCATTGCTGGCAATGGGTAGGACACGGTTACGGCATGATGCATCTGGCCTATGGGCCAGCAGTTTGACACCCCTGGACTAGAAGATTGCCAGGATTCCTTATAGTCTTTGATTCTATGAAACCTTTGAATTATAGAGAAACCCTCAGTTTTCATTAAGGCACCTTTAGTGGAATTAGTGTTCTTACTCAGCTGCCGTATTACATTTTCTATTAATCAGAAAGTAAAACATAGTTGGCAGAAACAGATGCTCTTGGCATCTAGCAGATGTAGAAGTGCATGATGGGGTAAAGAAGGTAATAATACTGAGGAGATGTGAGCTAATAATGCCATGCTTATCGTAATGACCCACTGGAGCTTCGTTTGTAATTTCCAGAAACCCCTTCAATGTTTCTTTTCCAGGTTCTGCCATTCTATGGGGAGGAAGGAGGCTTTTCTCTTCTGGGAGGGGATTGTGGATGTACTTCCTCAACTTTGTTCTTCCTCAACTTTGATGTATCTCTTTGGGTGTGAAATGGGGAATGGAATGTGCCAGGGGCCATCTGCCTTATCTCCAGTCCATTGTGAGATCCATGGGAACCATCCCTTATGAGCTCCGATTTCCATAACAACTTTGCACCTGTGGATTGGCTGGATGTGAACTGGACAGTTGGGCTCTGGGGTGGGGTTTTGTGAAATGAAAGTTGTAATATAGCAATTCATGTGGGACAACTTCAGATCTTGCTTTGCTCTCTTGCTATCACTATCTGTCAGTTCTGCTTTCTTGGGAGGAACAGTCAAGGCAGTACCCAGCAATATCATCTTTATTTAAAGTAATTTCTTTGCTATCTCTAAAATCACAAACACCCACTTCCTTTTCTATGCTACAGATATCTTTCTCAACAGCTGGAAAAGTCTGGGCTTTTGATAGCTTTCCAAAGTTTTGCTGCTCTCGTTACTGGGATATAGCTTGGCTTGCCTTTTCCTCCTTGCTGATTGTAGATTTCTTTATCTTGCACTTTGCAGCCTCAGGCTGTAGAATTAACAAATATTTATGAAGGGTAATCCCTCAAATGACTATACAAAATCATCAAAAGTCTGCAAGAAAGTATATTATTATTATTATTATTATTATTATTATTATTATTATTATTATTATTATTATTATTAAAAATTTTATAATTTTTAATAAAATTTTATACCGCCCTTCTCCCGAAGGACTCAGGGCGGTGTACAGGGCAATAAATATCGAAATACAAAATACAAAAGTTAAAAAAAATAATTAAATAATTATGCCCAATATAATACAATAATTAAAAATTATGTTAAAACCAAACCCAACCCCAAACCCATCAGACCAGACCAGATTGTTCAAATAGATAGGTTTTTAGATCGCGTCGGAAGGAGCGAAGGTCGGGGGCCATCCGGAGCTCAACCGGCAAGCGGTTCCATAGGTCTGGCGCGCCCACAGAGAACGCCCTCCCCCTGGGGGCCACCAATCAACATTCTCTGATCGGAGGCACCCTGAGGAGGCCCTCTCTGTGGGAGCGCACTGGACGGAGGGAAGTTGATGCCGGCAGCAGGTGCTGCCGTAGGTAATCCGGACCCATGCCATGTAGGGCTTTATAGGTCATTACCAGCACCTTGAATCTCACCTGGAGGGCAACTGGCAGCCAATGCAGCCCGCGGAGCAGAGGTGTAACATGGGAGTATCAGGAGACCCCCAACACTACTCGCGCAGCTGCATTCTGCACCAGTTGAAGCCTCCGAGTGGTCCTCAAGGGCAACCCCATGTAGAGAGCATTGCAGTAGTCCAAATGAGAGGTCACGAGCACATGAGTGACTGTACGCAAGGCATCCCGGTCCAGATAGGGCCGCAACTGGCGCACCAGGCGAACCTGGGTGAAGGCCCCCCTAGTCACAGCTCCTATATGATCTTCTAAGGAGAGCTGTGAATCTAGGAGGACCCCCAAGTTGCGAGCCTGATCTACGGGGGGTAATAACTCACCCCCCTTAGTAAGAGATGGAATAATCTGCATTTCCCGAGATGCCGGCACGCACAGCCACTCAGTCTTGTCAGGGTTGAGCTGAAGCCTGTTCCTCCCCATCCAGACCCAGACCACCTCCAGGCAACGGGACATCACGTCGAGGGCATCACTGGGGTGATTTGGGGTTGAAATAAAAAGTTGGGTATCATCAGCATACTGATGATAACCAACTCCAAAACCACAAATGATCTCACCCAGAGGCTTCATATAGATAGGAGGGGTGAGAGGACTGATCCCTGAGGAACTCCACAAACGAGACGCCTCAAGGTCGACCTCTGCCCCCCTGCCAACAATGACTGCGAACATCCCAGAAGGTAGGAGAAGAACCACTGAAGAACTGTGCCTCCCACTCCCAACCCCCTGAGACGCCGCAGCAAGATACCATGGTCGATGGTATCAAAAGCCGCTGAGAGGTCTAACAGGACTAGGACAGAGGAACAACCCCTGTCCCGAGCCTGCCAGAGATCATTCACCAGCGCGACCAATGCCGTCTCCGTGCTGTACCCAGGCCTGAAACCCGATTGGTACGCGTCCAGATAATCAGCTTCCTCCAAGAACAAAGGGAGCTGATGTGCCTCCATGCTCTCAACAACCTTGTTGTATGTTGTATGTATGTTGTAGTTCTTTCATAGCAGAATTAGATTTCATAGCAGAATTAAAAAGAGAGAGACTTTGAAGCACAATTTCCTTACAGAATATATACTGCAATGTTTGATGTAGTAATGATTTATAACGTAGCTTCAAATATATATCATAATTCTTTTGACATGGGGTAGGGTGGATATCATATTATCCTAATTGTGCAGGTAAGCACAAGCATCCATGGGAAGAGGCAAATGACATCACCTATATCATGAAGTCATGGTGACCTCTACAAGATGCTTCAGCAAATGAGAACAGTAATATGATTAGATAATATATGGTAATATTTAATAATGGGTGAGATATGCAGGGCTGATGGCTTGAGGTTTGTTAAATGTAGGCTTTCTGGATTTGTAGAAACAAAACTGAGAAATACAAGAGAAATCAAGCTATATTGTACTTGAGTATTTTTCATCATTCCATTTTCATTGCAAGAAAAAAAATCACCAATTGATCTTAACCTATCAAGCAATTTCCCTTCCTCCTGATGAAGCTTTATTGTGGCATTGCTATGTTCTGACAGAATTTAGTTTTGTAAAATTCCACATTGCCACTATCTGTTTCTAGTCCTTTTGTACTGTCCTAACACCTTTTAAATAAATTACTTTTTAAAGAAGATGCATGCACCAAAAATCTTCCATCTTCTCTGTGAATTATCATTTTAAAATGTGCAGTTGTCAGTCATTTAAAAAAATAATAAAAATGATGTCTATTACAAAGTTTTAGTGAATATGAACTGTAATAGGTTAAGCTACTAAATAAAATACTACCCATATCAAAACTAATACTCCCTGATGATAGCTGAAAGAAAATAGAACATAGAATAACAGGGTTGGAAGGGACCTTGGAAGTCTTCTAGTCCAACAAATGGCTGTCCAATTTCTTCCTTTTTTAATAAATATTTTATTAACTTTCTATTTTTACAAACAAGTGCTTAATAGACAACATGTTGTCTGGGTCCATTAATAATTATGTGGTATATATAAGCTTCTTCAAACAAAATCCAATATTACACCATCCAATACCTCCTGTTTTCTTCCAGTAATAAACATTTTTCTACATTAAGCAAATACAATTCATATTTTTATTAATAGATATACAGTTGAATATAAGCATTTAATACAGTTTTCTAATAATATCAATGATATCAGTTTAAAATATCTTTTCTAACCAAAACATATCTTAATTGCATTTGCATTCAATATCCATTTATTCAGTCAGTATCCTATTTTTGCTTTTTTTCAGTTTTAATTTCCCATCCATATTCAAAATATCTCAATCATTTATAGTTTCAAAGCAAGTTATATTTGGGTAACCAAAATCTTCTCTTATTCAAACTTGTTAGCATTTTCTTATTTCCCTTTTCATGCCAAAATATGATATTATGATTACCAATCTTATCTATCTAGTTATAATAATATTTCTATTTCTAGAAATCTATTCTTTGTTGTTGTTAGCTGCGAAGTCATGTCTGACTCATCGCGACCCTATGGACAACATTCCTCCAGGCCTTCCTGTCCTCTACCATCTTCTGGAGTCCATTTAAGCTCACGCCTACTGTTTCAGTGACTCCATCCAGCCACCTCATTCTCTGTCGTCCCCTTCCTCTCTTCCCCTCAATCTTTCCCAGCATTAGGCTCTTCTCCAGTGAGTCCTTCCTTCTCATTAGGTGGCCAAAATATTTGAGTTTTAGCTTCAGGATCTGGCCTTCTAAAGAGCAGTCAGGGTTGATCTCCTCTAGGACTGGCCGGTTTGATCGCCTTGCAGTCCAAGGGACTCGCAGGAGTATTCTCCAGCACCATAGTTCAAAGGCCTCAATTCTTTGGCACTCATCCTTTTTTATGGTCCAGCTTTCACTGCCATACATTGCAACTGGGAACACCATAGCCTTGACTATACGCACTTTTGTTGACAGGGTGATGTCTCTGCTTTTTAGTGTGCTGTCTAGATTTGCAATTGCTTTCCTCCCCAGGAGCAAGCGTCTTTTAATTTCTTGGCTACAGTCCCCATCTGCAGTGATCTTGGAGCCCAGGAAAATAAAATCTGTCACTACCTCCATTTCTTCCCCATCTATTTGCCAGGAATTGAGAGGGCCGGATGCCATGATCTTGGTTTTCTTAATGTTAAGTTTCAACCCAACTTTTGCACTCTCCTTCTTCACCCACAACTAGAGGCTCTTTAGTTCTTCTTCACTTTCTGCCATTAGAGTGGTATCATCTGCATATCTTAGGTTGTTGATATTTCTTCTGGCAATCTTAATTCCAACTTGTGATTCCTCTAGCCCTGCCTTTCTCATGATTTGCTCTGCATATAGGTTAAATAGGCAGGGCGACAGTATACAGCCTTGCCGGACTCCTTTCCCAATTTTGAACCAATCAGTGGTTCCGTGTCCAGTTCTCACTGATGCTTCTTGGCCCACATATAGGTTTCTCAAGAGACACATAAGATGGTCTGGTACTTCCATCTCTTTAAGAACTTGCCACAGTTTGTTGTGATCCACACAATCAAAGGCTTTAGCATAGTCAATGAAGCAGAAGTAGATGTTTTTCTGGAACTCCCTAGCTTTCTCCATGATCCAACGTATGTTGGCAATTTGATCTCTAGTTCCTCTGCCTCTTTGAAATCCTGCCTGTACTTCTGGTAGTTCTCGGTCCACATACTGCTGGAGTCTAGCTTGCAGGATTTTAAGCATAACTTTACTAGCATGAGAACTGAGTGCAATGGTGCGATAGTTTGAACATTCTTTGGCACTGCCTTTCTTTGGAATTGGAATGTAAACTGATCTTTTCCAATCCTGTGGCCACTGTTGAGTTTTCCAAATTTGCTGGCAAATTGAGTGTAGCACTTTTACTGCATCGTCTTTTAAGATTTTGAATAGCCCAGCTGGAATACTGTCACCACCACTAGCTTTGTAGTTTCTCAGCTTTTCTAAGGCCCACTTCACTTCACATTCTAGGATGTGTGGCTCGAGGTCAGTGAACACCTCATTGTGATTATCAGGGACATTAAGCTCATTCTTGTATAGTTCTTCTGTGTAATTTTGCCACCTCTTCTTAATCTCTTCTGCCTCTGTTAGGTCCCTGCCGTTTTGGTTCTTTATCATGCCCATTTTTGCATGAAACATTCCTTTCATCTCTCCAATTTTCTTGAAAAGATCTCTGGTCCTCCCTATTCTATTGTTTTCTTCTATTTCTTTGCACTGTTCATTTAAGAAGACATTCTTATCTCTTCTAGCTATTCTCTGGAATTCTGCATTCAGTTGGGCGTATCTTTCTTTTTCTCCCTTGCCTTTCGCTTCCCTCCTTTCCTCAGCTATTTGCAAAACTTCCTCAGACAGCCATTTTGCTTTCTTGCATTTCTTTTTCTTTGGGATGGTTTTGGTTGCTACCTCTTGTACAATGTTGCGAACCTCTGTCCATAGTTCTTCAGGCACTCTGTCTATCAGATCTAATTCCTTAAATCTATTTGTCACCTCTACTGTATATTCAACAGGGATATGATTTAATTCATACCTGAGTGGCCTAGCGCTTTTCCCTACTTTCTTTAATTTAAGCCTAAACTTTGCCATGAGAAGCTCATGGTCTGAGCCACAGTCAGCTCCTGGTCTTGTTTTTACTGACTGTATAGAGCTCCTCCATCTTTGGCTACAGAGTATATAGTCAATCTGATTTCTGTGTTGACTGTATGGTGATGTCCATGTGTAGATCCGTTGTTGGGTTGTTGGAAGAGAGTGTTTGCTATGACCATCATATTCTCTTGCTTCATTTTGTACTCCAAGGCCAAACTTGCCTGTTATTCTGGTTATCTTTTGGCTTCCTACTTTAGCATTCCAATCCCCTATGATGATAAGGACATCATTTTTGGGTGTTAGTTCTATAAGGTGCTTTAGGGCTTCATAGAACTGGTCAATTTCATCCTGTTGAGCACTGGTGGTTGGGGTATAGACTTGGACTACTGTGATCTTGAATGGTTTGCCTTGGATTTGAACTGAGATCATTCTGTCATTTTGGGGATTGTAATACAGTATTGCTTTTCCTCCCCTTCATGGATTACTGCCTTGTCGTGGCGAAGGGGCTTGCGTAATTCAATGAAGCTATGAGCTATGCCGTGCAGGGCCACCCAAGACGGACAGGTCATAGCAGAGAGTTCTGACAAAACGTGATCCACTGGAGAAGGAAATGGCAACCCACTCCAGTATTTTTGCCATGAAAACCCTATGGACAGTACCAAAAGGCAAAACGATATGACGCTGGAAGATGAGCCCCTCAGGTCGGAAGGCGTCCAATATGCTACTGGGGAAGAGCAGAGGGCTAGTACTAGTAGCGCCAGAAAGAATGAAGCGACTGGGCCAAAGCCGAAAGGACGCTCAGCTGTGGATA
The DNA here is from genome assembly GCF_964194415.1 of Vipera berus. Classification (NCBI taxonomy): domain Eukaryota; kingdom Metazoa; phylum Chordata; class Lepidosauria; order Squamata; family Viperidae; genus Vipera; species Vipera berus. The sequence goes on along the minus strand of NC_138205.1, from coordinate 66,289,965 downwards.
TGTCTGGTGGTGAAAGGAAAGTCCGATGCTGTAAAGATTTTTTCTCCATAGGAACCTGGAATGTAAGATCCATGAATCAAGGCAAGCTGGACGTGGTCAAACAAGAGATGACAAGACTGAACATCGACATCTTAGGTATCAGCGAACTAAAATGGACAGGAATGGGTGAATTTAATTCAGATGACCATCAGGTATACTACTGCGGGCAAGAATCCCTCAGAAGAAATGGAGTAGCCTTCATAGTCAATAAAAGAGTAGGAAAAGCAATACTGGGATACAATCCTCAAAATGACAGAATGATCTCAGTTCGAATCCAAGGCAAACCATTCAATATCACAGTAGTCCAAGTCTATGCTCCAACCACCGGTGCTGAAGAGGATGAAATTGACCGGTTCTATGAAGCCCTACAGCACCTTATAGAACTAACACCAAAAAATGATGTCCTTATCATCATGGGGGATTGGAATGCTAAAGTAGGAAGCCAAAAGATAACCGGAATAACAGGCAAGTTTGGCCTTGGAGTACAAAATGAAGCAGGGCACAGGCTGATAGAATTTTGTCAAGAGAATACGATGGTCATAGCAAACACTCTTTTCCAACAACCCAAGAGACGGCTCTACACATGGACATCACCAGACGGTCAACACAGAAATCAGATTGACTATATGCTCTGCAGCCAAAGATGGAGAAGCTCTATACAGTCAGTAAAAACAAGACCAGGAGCTGACTGTGGCTCAGACCATGAGCTTCTCGTTGCAAAGTTTAGGCTTAAACTGAAGAAAGTAGGGAAAAGCACCAGGCCAATCAGGTATGAATTAAATCATATCCCCATTGAATATACAGTAGAGGTGACAAATAGATTTAAGGAATTAGATCTGATAGACAGGATGCCTGAAGAACTATGGACAGAGGTTCACAACATTGTACAAGAGGTAGCAACCAAAACCATCCCAAAGAAAAAGAAATGCAAGAAAGCAAAATGGCTGTCTGAGGAAGCTTTGCAAATAGCTGAGGAAAGGAGGGAAGCAAAAGGCAAGAGAGAAAAAGAAAGATACGCCCAATTGAATGCAGAATTCCAGAGAATAGCTAGAAGAGATAAGAATGCCTTCTTAAATGAACAGTGCAAAGAAATAGAAGAAAACAATAGAATAGGGAGGACCAGAGATCTTTTCAAGAAAATTGGGGAGATGAAGGGAACGTTCAATGCAAAAATGGGCATGATAAAGGACCAAAATGGCAGGGACCTAACAGAGGCAGAAGAGATTAAGAAGAGATGGCAAAATTACACAGAAGAACTATACAAGAATGAGCTTAATGTCCCTGATAATCACAATGAGGTCACTGACCTCGAGCCAGACATCCTAGAATGTGAAGTGAAGTGGGCCTTAGAAAAGCTGAGCAACAACAAAGCTAGTGGAGGTGACAGTATTCCAGCTGAGCTATTCAAAATCTTAAAAGACGATGCAGTAAAAGTGCTACACTCAATTTGCCAGCAAATTTGGAAAACTCAACAGTGGCCACAGGATTGGAAAAGATCAGTTTACATTCCAATTCCAAAGAAAGGCAGTGCCAAAGAATGTTCAAACTATCGCACCATTGCACTCATTTCTCATGCTAGTAAAGTTATGCTTAAAATCCTACAAGCTAGACTCCAGCAGTATGTGGATAGAGAACTACCAGAAGTACAGGCAGGATTTCGAAGAGGCAGAGGAACTAGAGATCAAATAGCCAACATACGCTGGATCATGGAGAAAGCTAGAGAGTTCCAGAAAAACATCTACTTCTGCTTCATTGACTATGCTAAAGCCTTTGATTGTGTGGATCATAACAAACTGTGGCAAGTTCTTAAAGAGATGGGAGTACCAGAACATCTTATTTGTCTCTTGAGAAACCTATATGCGGGCCAAGAAGCAACAGTGAGAACTGGACACGGAACCACTGATTGGTTCAAAATTGGGAAAGGAGTCCGGCAAGGCTGTATACTGTCGCCTTGCCTATTTAACTTATATGCAGAGCACATCATGAGAAAGGCAGGGCTAGATGAATCAAAAGTTGGAATTAAGATTGCTGGAAGAAATATCAACAACCTAAGATATGCAGATGATACCACTCTAATGGCAGAAAGTGAAGAGGAACTGAAGAGTCTCTTGTTGCGAGTGAAGAAGGAGAGTGCAAAAGTTGGGTTGAAACTAAACATTAAGAAAACCAAGATCATGGCATCCGGCCCTCTCAATTCCTGGCAAATAGATGGGGAAGAAATGGAGGTAGTGACAGATTTTATTTTCCTGGGCTCCAAGATCACTGCAGATGGGGACTGTAGTCAAGAAATTAAAAGACGCTTGCTCCTCGGGAGGAAAGCCATGGCAAATCTAGACAGCACACTAAAAAGCAGAGACATCACCCTGTCAACAAAAGTGCGTATAGTCAAGGCTATGGTCTTCCCAGTTGCAATGTATGGCAGTGAAAGTTGGACCATAAGAAAGGCTGAGCGCAAAAGAATTGAGGCCTTTGAACTCTGGTGCTGGAGAAGACTCCTGCGAGTCCCTTGGACTGCAAGGCGATCAAACCGGTCAGTCCTAGAGGAGATCAACCCTGACTGCTCTTTAGAAGGCCAGATCCTGAAGCTAAAACTCAAATACTTTGGCCACCTAATGAGGAGGAAGGACTCACTGGAGAAGAGCCTAATGCTGGGAAAGATTGAGGGCAATAGAAGAAGGGGACGACAGAGAATGAGGTGGCTGGATGGAGTCACTGAAGCAGTAGGCGTGAGCTTAAATGGACTCCAGAAAATGGTAGAGGACAGGAAAGCCTGGAGGAACATTGTCCATAGGGTCGCGATGGGTCGGACACGACTTCGCAACTAACAACAACAACAACAATTGCTTTTCCTGCTCGTTTATTGACTATGAAGGCTACTCCATTTCTTCTGAGGGATTCTTGCCCACAGTAGTATACCTGATGATCATCTGAATTAGATATAGATATAGATGTAGATGATATACTGTAGATATAGATATATTGATATAGATTCCAACTTAGTCGTGTAGTTTTCTCCATTTTCTCCAAGTAATTAAATCACCGCTTTTCTTTTTCCTGAGGGAATGAGGCAGAAATTCCTTTTCCCTCTCTCATCGGGGGAGTGCTTTGGGCAGTTTTCAGGAAGACTTCTTAAAATATAGAGGATCAAGTCTCACCTAGTTTCATCCACATTGCCGTAATGTTGCTTGTTGGTGCTTATTATCTTCCGTTGTCAATAGCTTAGGAATGGCTACATGAATGTAGCCAGTTTTTCCTCCGCTGGTTTGGAAAGCTTCCTTGGATCAAACAGGAGGGCTGCCACCCCCCACAATCAACAAGGGTCCCCTCCTTGCTTGTTGCCTCTATGGGGTGACTTTTGACCCTTTCCAGGGTCCTCCAGTGGGGCGAAATATAATGTGAAAGATGGATCCCTGTCTTCCTGTGTCTGTTCCATTGCGATGTCAAAACTGCAAGCCCACTGTCCAATCTCTTCTTGAAGACCTCTGGTGATGAGCACCCACAACTATTCTATTGATTAATTGTTATAATTACCAGCAAATTTTCCTTGGTTCTAGATTGGATCTCTCTTTAATGATTTTCCACACATTGCAAAGGATGGAAAGAGGTAGTTAGATGAAACACATGAAAACACCCAAAATTTATTTATTTATACCACATATGTGGAAACACAGTTGATGACCTATTTATAGGACATATTAGAACAGCTTTATTAGCACTGGAATTCATTCTTAGAAGTTTTATTTTTTCAAATAAAATACAAAAAGCTAAAGATTAAAACTTGTAGAATGGCATAACTGTTAATAATAATAATAATAATAATAATAATAATAATAATAATAATAATAATAATAATAATAATAATAATAATAATAATAATAAAGTTGGAAGGGACCTTGGAGGTCATCTAGTCCAACCCCCTCCTCAGGCAGGAAATCCTATACCATTTCAGACAAATGGCTGTCCAGTTTCTTCTTAAAAACTTCCAGTGTTGGAGCATTCACATCTTCTGGAGGCAGGTTGTTTCACTGGTTAATTGTTCTAACTGTCAGAAAATTTCTCCTTAGTTCTAGGTTGCTTCTCTCTTTGATTAGTTTCCATCCATTGCTTCTTGTCCTGCCGTCAGGTTGTTTGGAGAATAGCTTGACTCCCTCTTCTCTGTGGCAACCCTGAGATATTAAGACACTGCTATTGCTGTGTTCAGTGTGGCAACAGATACTCGGAGACGGATAATGGGTGACTCTTGTTTATTTCAATACATGTGGCCGAACTGGCCTTGCATGCCCCAGTAACCCTTATTTGTCCAGCAACTGCTGGACGCTAACCAACCCCCTGGCTGGAATCTCCCACCTTGCCTCAGACACCCAACCTGGTGTCCAGGAATTCCCGCCGGCAGGATCAGCCAATCACGAGGCTGGACAGGTACATACAGAACACCCCTTTTCCCCCAATTGTGAATTGGGAGGCCGGTGTGTGGTGTACTTGGTTCACATGGTGTGGTGGGATGGAGGGTTTGTTGTCACTGTGTGTTGGGGGGAGAGAGCACGGGGGGAGGCTCAGCTAATCTCAATGTACACATGTTGTACTTTGACAATAAAGGTTTATTTATTAATCTATTCCGTTTGTCTACTTCCCTGATTCATTTCCTTACAAAATCCCTAAGGTATGCCAGAGGTCTGTGTTCTCTGGCAGGGTATCTCCCCGGTGGACTGTCAGGCCTAATCTCCTTCCCCAAAACTGGTCCTGTTAGCCCTGGCTGCACCCCCATCAGCTGGTGACCTGCTGGCAGTGAGGTTCCTGTGAGATCTCTTGGCACTGTCTCTGTGACTGGCTCTGGGGATTCTGCCCCCCTTGTTGTAGTCCTTGGTGCTCTGGCCTCAGTTGATCCGGCACTGCCCATTGAGTTCAGATGAGGTGATGTAGTTGGAAGTGGGAGTGGTTCGTAGTGTGTGTGACTTTGCTTTTGCTGAGTCTCACTGGGTGTCAGTGGGGTATTCTCTGGGGCCCTTTTCCTGAGTTGGTCAATGTGTCTCCTGACCTGGCGTTCCCCTTCCCCCTCTATGATGTAAGATAGTGCCCCCAGCTTGTCTACAACCACTCCCTGTGTCCACCTGTCCCCTTGGCCATAGTTCCTGGCCAAAACCAAGTCTCCAATGTTCAATGATCTGGTCGTGCAGTCCTGTTCAGTTTCAGCTGATACCCTATCTGGGTGGAGCCTATCTAATTTGGTTGTGAGTCTCCTGCCCCACCTCATTTCTGCTGGGCTTTTTCCTGTTGCTTTGCACGGTGTTGTGTGTTTTGCCAGCAAAAACTGAGCCAATCTTTGGTGCCAGTCCCCTACAATAATTCTGCGCAGTGCATCCTTGGTTGATCTCACGTTCCTTTCTGCCAATCCGTTGCTGGAGGGATGGAAGGGTGCCGATGTTGCATGCCTAATCCAGTTGGCCTTGAGGAAGTCCTGAAATCCGGACTCTGCCCAGTCAGAGTCCTGAAGTCCGGACCGGTCTGGACTCTGACTGGGCAGAGTCTGACGTGGAGGAATCAGGCGGTCTTGAGCATGTTATCTGGACTGAGTTCGACCCTGTTTCCCCTGATGATGTGGACAGGATCATGGGGAGACTGAGCACCACCACCTGTTTGTTGGATCCGTGCCCCTCCTGGCTAGCTTATGCGGCTCGGGAGGGAACACGAGGCTGGTTCCATGCAGTAATAACTGCTTCTTTGAAGGAGGGTGTCTTCCCTGCCGCCTTGAAGGAGGCGGTGGTGAGGCCCCTTCTCAAGAAGCCTGCTTTGGACCCGGCTGTTTTAAACAATTATCGTCCAGTCTCCAACCTTCGCTTTCTGGCGAAGGTTGTTGAGAGTGTGGTGGCGCATCAGCTCCCTCTGTTCCTGGAGGAAACTGATTATCTGGACCCGTACCAATCGGGCTTCAGGCCCGGACACAGCACGGAGACGGCATTGGTCGCGCTGGTGAATGATCTCTGGAGGGCTAGGGACAGGGGTTGCTCCTCTGTCCTGGTCCTATTAGATCTCTCAGCGGCTTTCGATACCATCGACCATGGTATCCTGCTGCGGCGTCTCAGGGGGTTGGGAGTGGGAGGCACCGTTCTACGGTGGTTCTCCTCCTACCTCCAGGGCCGCTCGCAGTCGGTGTTGACAGGAGGGCAGAGATCCGCCCCGAGGTCTCTCATTTGTGGAGTTCCTCAGGGGTCGGTCCTCTCGCCTCTCCTGTTCAACATCTATATGAAGCCGCTGGGCGAGATCATTCGTGGTTTCGGGGTGGGGTATCACCAGTACGCTGATGATACCCAACTTTTTCTTTCCACCCCGAACCAACCCAGCGATGCCCTCTCCGTGATGTCCCGGTGCCTGGAGGCGGTTCAGGTCTGGATGGGGAGAAACAGGCTTCGTCTCAATCCCGCCAAGACTGAGTGGCTGTGCATATCGGCATCTCGGGTTAACCAACTTATTCCATCTCTAACGATGGGGGGTGAGGTGTTACCCCCCGTTGATAGGGCTCGCAACCAGGGCGTCCTCCTGGACTCACGGCTCAATTTTGAAGACCACATAGGAGCCGTGACCAGGGGGGCTTTTGCACAGGTTCGCCTGGTGCGCCAGTTGCGTCCCTATCTGGACCGAGACGCCCTACGCACAGTTACTCATGCGCTTGTTACCTCCCGTCTGGACTACTGTAACGCTCTCTACATGGGGCTGCCCTTGAAGACCACTCGGAGGCTTCAACTGGTGCAGAATGCGGCCGCGCGAGTTGTAATGGGGGTCTCCCGATACTCCCATGTAACACCTCTACTCCGCGAGCTGCATTGGCTTCCGGTTGCCCTCCGGGTGAAATTCAAGGTGCTGGTTATTACCTATAAAGCCCTACATGGCCTGGGTCCGGGCTATTTGAGGGAACACCTGCTGCCGGCATCAAACGCCCTTCGCCCAGTGCGCTCCCACAGGGAGGGTCTGCTCAGGGTGCCGCCGGTGAGAGATTGCCGGCGGGTGACACCCAGGGATAGGGCCTTCTCAGTGGGACCGCCTGCCCTCTGGAACCAGCTGCCGGTGGAGCTGAGGACTGCCCCCGACCTCCGATCATTCCGCCGGGGCCTGAAGACCTGGCTCTTTGAGCTCTCGGGCCCAGGCTGAGGAGAAATTTTAATTGGGGTTTTAAGTATACAGGGTCAATTTAATATTTTTAATTTGGTTTTTTAACTTTTGTATGGTGGATTTTTTAATTTCCTGTAAACCGCCCTGAGTCCTCAGGGAATAGGGCGGTATATAAATGTAACTAAATAAATAAATAAATAAATAAATAAATAAATTCAGCAGAGGTGAATTGAGGGCCATTGTCAGATACAATTACATCAGGTAACCCATGAGTGGGAAAGAGTCCCCTCAGGACCTGTATTGTTTTTTCTGACGTCATGCTCTTAACAGGCACCACCTCTAACCACCGGGAATAACTGTCAACCACTACCAAGAATGTCTGACCCTGGAATGGCCCCGCATAATCTATGTGTATTCGGGAGCAGGGGTTGTGTGTTGCCTCCCACCTGTGTACTGGTGCGTGGGCTTGTTCTGGCCTAGACCTCTGGCATTGGTAGCATCCAGCTACCCTCTCCTCAATGGCCTTGTCTAGACCTGGCCACCATAGGTAACTCCTGGCCAGGGCTTTCATGCACACTATTCCCTGGTGCCCTTCGTGTAGTTCACAGACGACCTTCTCTCTTAATTTCTCTGGCACAATCACCCTGTTTCCCCATAATAGACAACCTAAGTGTGATGACATCTCGTCCCTTCTCCTGAAATAAGGTTGGAATTGTGGTCCTGGGTTTTCCCTTTTCCACCCCCCTTGGACCCATGATGCTACTCTGCTTAGAACTGGATCCTTGCTGGTGGCGTTGGCGATGTCTTTGGCTGTTAATGGGCATTCTGGGAGTTCCTGTATTGTGAGGATTTGTCCCACGGGTGCTGGGTCTTTGTCTGTGTCTGGTAGGGGTAGCCTGCTTAATGCATCCGCATGGCCCATTTCTTTCCCGGGTCTGTATTTGATGGAGAATGTATATGCTGATAGGAATATTGACCATCTCAGCATTCTTGGGGACATTATTTGTGGGGTTTGTCTGTCGGTTGTGAATAGTCCTAAGAGTGGTTTGTGGTCAGTGAATATTGTGAAATTCCTACCATATAGATAATCATGGAATTTCTTTACGCCTGCCACGATTGCTAACGCCTCTTTGTCAATTTGTGCGTAATTCCTCTCTGCCTTGGTCAGGGTTCTAGAGTAATATGCTATTGGCCTTTGCTCTCCATCATGATCCATATGGCTGATCACTGCCCCCACCCCATATGGTGATGCATCGCATGCTAAGTATATTGGCTCTCCCTCAATGAAGTGGGTGACTGTGGACCTACTGGATAGTATCTCCTTCAGTGTTTGAAAGCTTCTTTTGTGTTGTTCCTGCCACTGCCACGTGGTTTTTTTTTTGTCAAGTAGCCTGTGCAGTGGTTCTGCTATGGCGGCTTTATGTGGTAAGAATGTATGGTAGAAATTTATGAGACCCAAAAATGCTTGTAACTCTGCCTTATTTTTGGGTGCGGGGGCTGATTTGATTGCTTTTATTTTTTCCTCTGTTGGATGTATGCCTTGAGCATCAATCCTGTACCCTAAAAACTCAGTGGATTTTACTCCAATAGAGCATTTCTCCTTTTTTAATTTAAGCCCTGCAGCTCTAAATCTCCCCAGTACCCTTTCCAAACACTCTGCTAGGACCCCCTCAGTTTCCCCTGCTATCAACACATCATCAAAGTAAGGGCACACCCAAGGTATACCTTTCAAGGTCCTCTCCATCACTTCTTGGAAGATGCCTGGGGCTGCTGCTATGCCAAATTGTAATCTGTTGACTCAGAACGCCCCCTTGTGGGTAACTATCATTTGTGCATCGGCTGCTTCCCTGGAAACTGTTAGTTGCAAATACGCCTGCGCCGAATCAAGTTTAGCAAAGATGGCGCCGTTCTGGATAGTCGCGAGGACCTGCTTCACCGTCAGAACCGGGTAAGCATGCTGATTTAAAGCTCGGTTTAGTGTTGCTTTATAGTCGGCACATATACTCACGTCTCCGTTTGGTTTGAGAGGGGTGACAATGGGTGTCTCCCAGGGTCCCCCATCTACCGATTCCAACATTCCTTGGCCCACTAATTTATCTAACTCAGCTTCAATTTTTTGTTTAAGGGCGAAAGGGACTCTCCTGGCTTTAATCCTTATGGGGTTTACTGAGGGGTCCAATTTAAAACTAATGGGTGTTCCCCTGTACTTCCCAATGTCCCATCGAAGACGTCTGCATAGCTATCGCAGACGGATTCTAGGGTTCAGTACTGTACCATATTAAGTCCCCCAACCCAGATACCTAATGGTCTGAACCAGTTGAGACCGATTAAACTGGTTCTCTGTCCCTCTGTGACTAGAAGTTCTAGTGGCCCCTTAAACCCTTTAAAACAGACGTCGACGGTGACTCTCCCCTTCACTCTAATGGGTGTCCTTTGGAAATCTGCTAGTTGTATGTGTGTGTGCTTAATGGGTACCCGACGGCCACTTCTGGCCTCGATGCGTGCCAAGGTTTTGCCCAAGATTATGGACACTGCTGCCCCTGAATCCACCTCCATTCTGCAGGGAATGCCCTGCAGACGGACCTCAATTTTTAACTTGGGGCTTAGCACCTGGTTGATGGCCTCCCCCTTTCCCTGGTTAGGGTCCCGTGCCTGCGGTCTGTGGGTCTCTTTGCCACTTCTGCAGGGGGTTACCTTACCTGTGGCCCAGGCATCGATGTCATGGAGGTTTTCGCGCGGTTTGCCTCTGCAGATTATTTGAATGTGGCCGGTTTTCCTGCAATTTCGGCATTTCACATTCCTGAATCTGCAGCTGGCGCGGGGATGGTTTCCCCCACAGCTGCTGCATTTGGATTCTGGGTCCCTTTGTCTGTTCTGGGCCTCCCTCAGTGATTTGGGTTGTTGAGACGATGGTGGTCTTCTGGGTCGATCGGCGTCATCCGATCGGCTTGCTCTTGCAGTGGCCTTGCTGAATCGCCAGGTGACGTCGTCGATGTCCGTCTCCCATGGGCAGTCCTCCACCCCACCGTCCATAAGGCACTCTTGGTGGATGGATCCGGCCGTGCCGTTGCTGTTGTGGGGGGGTCACGTTGCCCAGTGGCTTCGTATGTCAGCAGTTCGTCCAGGACCTCTTGTAAGTTTCCTGTGGGCTTTGCAATGATTCTGTTCTGCAGTTGTTCATCACGTAGCCCTAGGACCACTCTGTCCCTGATTCACACTTCCAGGTTATCATACTTGCAACGGAGTGCGGCTTCCCTCACTGCTGCCACGAACTCTGTTATGGATTCCCCCGGTTTCTGGTTCCTTTTCTCGAAGATTCTCCTCCAGAAAAGTTCCGATCGTTTGGGGGTGAAATGTTCTTTTAGCTTCACCAAGAGGTTGGCATACGACACGCTGGCGACTGCTGCTGACTGGCACAATCCCACAGCGACCCGGTAAACCAGTGTACCACTGATTGTCAGCAATGCGGCTGCCTTCTTTCGGTCGTCGGTTATTCCATTCACAAGCATGTACCCTTCGACTTGGCCGACGTACTCTTCCCAGTCTTCTGGGTGTCTTGGGTCGAATTCTCTAACTGAGCCGACCTGTGCCATTATTGCTTCCCCGTCCGCGAATCTGATGCCACTGGGCTGAAGGCTTATCAGTTGCTGACGGCTCTTTGAATTTCCCGCTCTGCGCGCCTTTCCGCTCACGCGTACTTTTCTCCGCTTTTCTGCCGCAATCCCACTTTCATCATCACTGTTGTGTTTGGTGTGGCGACAGATACTCAGAGATGGATAATGGGTGACTCTTGTTTATTTCAATACATGTGGCCGAACTGGCCTTGCATGCCCCAGTAACCCTTATATGTCCGGCAACTGCCAGACACTAACTAACCCCCTGGCTGAAATCTCCCGCCTTGCCTCAGACACCCAACCCGGTGTCCAGGAATTCCCACCGGCAGGATCAGCCAATCACGAGGCTGGACAGGTACATACAGAACAGCTATTGTGTCACTCCTCGTCCTTCTTTTCATTAAACTAGACATACCCAATTCCAGCAACTTTTCCTTATATGTTTTAGCCTCTAGTCCCCTGATCATCTTTGTTGCTCTTCTCTGTACTCTTTCTAAAGAGCAAGAAATATGCTAAGAAATATGTTAAGAAATATGCACACAAGCTGGCTTAATTTCTACAGGGAACTGAAGTTTAACCAGTTTACCACAACTCTTTTTTTTAAGCACCAAAATCAATTTACTTCATGTCAGCCACAATTTGAAGCACAAGAAATAAGAGTCAAACTTGAGTTTGTCTCTGGGTAAAACAGCCTCTTGGAGCAAAAATGTTGTAATTGCATGTTCCACATCATTTCACCAATTTATAAAACCTCACTCATTACAGTATACAAGCTCATTTGAAATGCTAGTGAAGAACAAGGTGATGTGAAGTCAGGTAACAAAGCAGATCCAATCTGATCTTTATTTAGAAAAATTGTTTTGAAATTAACACATAACAATAATAATAATACATGTTAATAATGAATGTCAAGGTTTTAAAACAGGGGAATTAAATCCCAAAATGCATTTTAAAAAGCAGGAGTGAGCAGATGTCATGCTTGCATAATCACTCTCACTCTCTCAGCACAGGGAGCCCCCTAATGGTACTTAACATGCTATTTTCAGCACTGCTGTGTTAAATTAATGCCTAGTGGCTGGCAACAATATCATAGACTCCTACCTAATTTTCCAATTGATTCCATTTATTTTTCAGTATTAAATATTAACTATTTCTGAGCCAGCTTTCCTAGCTCATTTGCTACAGCTTCCCATTTCAAGAAGTGGAGTTAAAACCAGTCAAAACATTTCTTCCTCTTGAAGTGATCCTTTACAATAGTACCATGATCATCCAAAAGGACACATAGAATAAGATGACTAATTTAAAAAAATCAATTTGCATTTGGGCATCCATTGCAGATACTGTTTTCCAAGAAAGGTGATACAATTGTAAATAAAGTGGCATTATTTGAACAAACTGGATTCTACAATGGGCTTGTCAGAATCCATTTATATTCCATTCCTAAACCCCTATCTGTGCAAACCTAAATCTCATCCCTTACTGGATTCTGCCATTCCCAAGAAGGGGAAGAGGAGAAGTTAATTGGCCATCCCTATCCATTAGATGCAAGGTTGTTTATTCAGCCTGCCTGGAGGCCATCATCAAAGACCAGGGAAAGAACCTTTGAACTGAGAAGAACAAAGAAAGGGGGGGATTCTGGTTTGTATCTCCAATTGGAATTTGAAAGGGAGGAAGCAATGATGTTGTAAATGCATCGAAGATTCCTTTTCCCATGAAGGGTTCTGGCACATGAAACTTAATTGATTTGGGACTGACCAAATGGACTGAGGGGAGGGGTTTTTACTCGGGAGTACTTTAAAAGTATCAATCTGCGACACAGTTGCCAGATCCTGTCTAGATTATCCACTGTCAATCATGTTTTAGTAAAAGTTCCTGCTTGGACAATCCTGTCTACAAGAGTTCTTCTTTCCTAAGATGTGGATTGGGGTGGGTCCTGACAGGGATACTTACAATAGATTTATAAGCACAATAGATATAAAAACAGTTGCTATTTAGCTGAAATCTTCTATTTTGGAATTCTCTATAATGACTCCTAGAAATGACTCTCAGCTTTCTTGCTTAGCATAGATTCCTGTTTTTATCACAATGGTGGCAAGAAGATAAAATATATATCATGATATCGGGAGACATGCTCTGACCTTTCTTTACTTGTATCAAAATGTCACAGGCAAGTACAGAAGGGGTACAGTTTATATCATGACACTTTACTTCTTGCTACTGATTCCTGTATTGGTTAGAAATGGTTCATAACTACAAAATGCAAATTTTGTCAAAAATAAAATCTAAGGGTACTTTTCCTTAAAAATACCTAGGTATGTTTTGAAAAAAAAAACCATTGCGTCTAATTATATAAGAATTTTTTATTAATTTTTTGAATTAAATAAGTCTTTTGTTTCCACATATCTGTCCAGCCTTTGGTCTTGAGTCAAATTGAGCAACCACAAATGCATAAGAATTCAAAGCTAGGAATTTTATATTTGCCATATTGATCCTCAACCAAATCTCAACCAATGGTTAGCGCACATGTTCTTATATGGGATATTAAATTCCATATATTATTCCTAAAATTATTGGACTCCATGACTGGCAAATATTGTGATTTATTCTCTGTTTGTATTTTGGATCCTCCAAGATAAATGATCTTTCTGCACACCCAGTGATTTGGTGCAGAGACCCTGGAGAACTTAACAGGCTCTTCTCAGCATTGCAATTGCTGAACTTTAAGTTTAATTCAGAAAATTTGGCCTTCCTTTGGAGATTATATATAAGCATAATAAGTAAATTTACCGTATTTTCCGGCGTATAAGATGACTTTTTAACCCATGAAAATCACCACAAAAGTTGGGGGGTCGTCTTATACGCCCAGTCGTCTTATACGCCGGAAAATCAGTGGGTGGCATCTGGCGGGAGCTGGCAGGGCAGTCCTGCACACGTGCGCACTCCCCGGCTGCTCCTTAGCAGCTGGGGAGTGCGCGCGTGTGCAGGACTGCCCTGCCGGCTCCCGCCCGACGCTCTTCCCTCTTGAGGCAGCATCGCTCCCCAGCTCCTAAGGAGTCCTCGGGGATGCTGCCTCAAGAGGGAAGAGCGTCGGATGGGAGCCGGCAGGGAAGTCCTGCACGCTTTCATAAGGCGCGTTCCTTTCCAGCGGGCCCGTCGGACGGAGGTGGGATGCGGCTGCTTGGAGGAGGGTAGAGTAATCTGTTTGCTGCTTTCTCAGGCTTCCCTTCGGGGGACGCGTTGGAAGTCCCTGGCCTTGCCACCTGTGGGACTGCTCTGGAGGAGTGAAGGTGCAGGAAGTGGGTGGGAGGGGGGCGGTTTCTTGCAGCTCCTGGCGAAATAGCCCCCTCTGATCTGGAGTGCGTTTGTTTGCTTTCTTTAAGGACAGAGCCAATACCGAGGTTTTCTAGAAAAAATTTGCAGGGAGCGTCGCCTGGCTCTCGAGTTAGTGCCTTCCCTGCTGGTGAAATACCGCAGGCGCCGCGCTGGCCAATCCTTACCACTCCCCCGTCGGCGAGGGATGAGTTGTGCCTGGAGTTTGCACAGTTTCATCGTGCGCTGGCAAAAGGACGGGATCTAAGTTTGGTTTGACCGGGGCTTCGCCGCTGTTTTGCTTTTTTCTAGCACGGACGGAATGGCCGCTTCTACTTTTTCCCCTCTCTCATCCTCCCACTGCTGCCTCAAGAGGGAAGAGCCGGCTCCCATCCGACGCTCTTCCCTCTTGAGGCAGCATCGCTCCCCGGCTCCTAAGGAGTCCTCGGGGATGCTGCCTCAAGAGGGAAGAGCGTCGGACGGGAGCTGGCAGGGAAGTCCTGCTCCTGTCTGATGCTGCGCTTCCGCCGGGCGGTGCTGGCCGAGACGAGCCAGCAGGCAGCCGCTGTGAGCGCAGTGCTGAGGGGCAGCGGCAGGACAGCCTAGCGCCTGCAGGATGGCCAGCAGCCCCACACGCAGCAGCAGCAGCCAGCTCAGCAACAGGTCCGAGCGCAGGAGCCGCACCACCAGGCTGCCCAGGAAAAGCAGCCACACCGAGAGGCTGCACGCCCAGTCCAGCTCCATGAGGGGCAGGGCAGGAAGCCAGCCGGGAAGAGGGACCGGGAGCCCGGGCCAAGCACGCCTCGGCCGACGGTGAGAGGGAAGCGGCACATGAAAAAGAGGCTGCGGGCAGAGCTGCCCTGCCCTGCGCCGAATGGGAGAAGTTCAAGGCCTGGGGGGGAAGCAGGAGGGGCGCCGGCCGTGGCGGGGTGGCGGCTGCCCTCTGGCGCTGCCTGCCGCCCGGGAAACGCTGCACCTCAGGGGCCGGCAGAAGCGCGGGAGCAGCAGGAGGGCCGGCGGGGCCAGTTGGGCCTTCGCCTCCTCTGTGACAGACAGGGAGGGCAGGGCATGTAAGTGTTTTCCGGCGTATAAGACAAAAAACCTTGAAAAACTTCTTAAAAGTAGGGGGTCGTCTTATACGCCGGGTCGTCTTATACACTGGAAAATACGGTACTTGGCCTAAAATTCCCTGGAATGCCTTCTCATATATAAATGTTGAGTTCAGGCCTACCAAATAAATGAAGGAGCAAGTGCATTTAGATAACTCATTAATTAAGTGTTTTTAGTTAAGAGGTAGCAGCTCCTCTGACTGTTTTTGCTAGGGTCAAGTAAGCCATGTGTTTTACACACTCACACACACTCACACAAAAGCCTCTCTGTAGAACTAACTGTACTTGTCTTGGAACTTTGAAAAATACATTTGTAGTTTTGCAATAGTTGAGAATAACTGAAACTCAGGTATAGGATGAAGGTGAAGGTTCGTTCTCAGAGCTTGTGAGTTGGTTTCTGAATGTTTCATTACTAGGGTAGGTAACATCTTCAAAAAATTTTAGGGCACATCAGTGTCAGTGTTCATCAGAAGAACAGCGACACTGGTGTAATGCATTGGACCTGTTTCACTTGAACTGTACCATGTGTCTTTAAATGCTGTTTGAGATTGCTTAATCAGGGAGTCTGTGTAATGGTCGCTGGCTTCTCAGACAAGCAGTCTCCAGGATGACCATTGGTTGGCTCTAGGGTGGCAATAGGCTCTTTCAAACCTATTGGCTGCCACCTAGTGGCCAGCAGTATAAATAGCTGCATAGAAGCCTTGGTTACTAGTTCAGTTCCTGTTATTCAATAAAGCATGTTCCTGCCTGAACTCTCTCATCTTGTCTCCTGCTTGCGAAGAATCCAGTACACAACACTGGCAACAAAGGTGGGATACTGCTTCTTCAGAAGAGCTGAAAGTCACTAGGGGTGAGGTCAGCCAAGTGCGTGGCAAAGAACGTGTTCCACCCACCCCCCTTGGTGGGCCTAGCACGCAACGCTAGTGACCACCAGCCCTGTGGACAAGTCCCAGGGCCCACGAAGAAGCAGGACAAGGAAGATGAGAAGTCCAAGCCACGAAGACTTCCCAAGATGGCGAAAGTCAGAAAGCTCGAGGAGTTTGATGTCACTCACCTATAGAGATGGGCGTTGTACATCTCAAGGGTCGAAAATTACCTCCACACCAACCAAGTCACCGAAGATGGCCTGAAGGCCACAATGCTCCTGTGTGTCTGTGGGCCTGCAGCCTTTGATATCATGGAGAACTTGGTCGCACTGGTGCAGCTGGAGTGTGTAACATATGCAGACCTGAAGAAATGGCTCGGTGACCATTTCCAGCCCAAGTTATGGGTGATAGCTTGGAGGCATGCCTTCGAACAGAGAGTCCAGCAGCCTGGAAAAACAGCAACAGAATTCATTGCGGCATTGAGACAAGCTTCACGTCTGTACCAATTTTCTGACTTAGAAGAAAGGCTTCAAGACCAACTCGTCTGTGGACTTCAGAGCAGAGAGCTGCAGCAGAAACTCTTTGCAAAAGAGACTCTCTCAATCCAGGAAGCCTTGAAAGAGATCATAGCAGACGAAGCCACCAGCAGGGCCATGAAAGCCATGCGGCCCACCAAAAGCACTCAGCATGAGGAGGCCATCCACCACGAGGACACCAAGCTCTCAGAAGACTACAGCCACAAAGTGGACAAGCTTCAATGGCACAATAACAAAGAACAATGGACTACATACAAGGCAGTTTCCTTCTGGACAGCCATGTGTTGGGCCTGTGGGAAGACCAGGCACATCGCTTCAGTCTGTAGAGGTCGACAGAAGGACCACCAATCAGACATTCTGATCAGGAGAGGTACTGGGGCCCCAGGGCAGCTTAGTGTAGGGTTTTGCTCCAGCCGTCAGAGCATTTGCCGCATGGGAGCTCACCTCCCCCTTAAGCCCAAGCTGCGACTTCAAGTCAAGCTGCAAGGTGTCCCTTGCAGGATGGAACTTGTTAGGCATATGGTGTTAGCCTACAATGTTGGGTTGAAAATATATTAACCATAATGCTATGTCTTTAAGTTGTTAATTGGCCAATGGGTGTGTAAGTGTTCTCATGGCCATAAGAGGAAGCTAGGAACGTAGCTTCTCTCTCTCTCTGAATTCACTGATCTCTACTATTACTGTTTTTGCTCTGCTGTTGGTTTACTACTGTTGTAACCTGAACTGTGTATTGACCTCTGGACCGGTAAGAAGACTTTGTAGTTTGGATTACTCTTTGGACTGTTGCTATTGTTTATGACCTGGACTGTTTATTTTTGACTGTGCATTTTTGTTTTTACACCACCTCAAAAGTAAACTACTTTTTGTTTTTATAACTCAGTGTATTCCTGTGTGACTTTTACTGCTCTCAGTGCCCTTCCTTGTCTGTGCAACTCTTTGGTAGCACAAGGAGACCTCTGCACAACAAATTCCTTAACAGAACTGGACACTGGTTCAGCCATATCCATCATTTCTCTCAAAACCTTCCACTTCATATACAACCGTAGCAAGAGGTGGGCCAAGCTTATGCCATTTGACATCATCCTGACTGACTTCCAAAACTCTTGAGTTGCCGTCAAAGGCGAGGCCACATTGGCCATTAAGTTCAAGGGGTTTTCAGGGCCCCTAGAAGTGATTGTTATGGAGAGCCAGCAAATGAGCTTGATTGGGCTAGATTGGTTTGATGCTCTGGGCATCCAGGTCACTGGAATCCACCAGACACAAGCAGAGAACTTGGCGTCAGTATGTGAGGAGTTCGCAGACATTTTTGACACTAGCCTAGGAATGTACAAGGGTCTTCCGATAGCCTTTAAACTTGATCCTGCCATAATGCCTATCAGGATCAAACCCTGCAGAGTGCCATTTTTGATAGTGGTCGACAGCCACTCTAAATGGTTGGAAATAATTCCTATCGCAAATATGACTACTGCTAGGACCATCCAGGTGCTTAGAAAGCTTTTTGCAACACACGGGCTTCCGGACATCGTAGTATCTTACCACAGGGCCCAGTTCACAGTGGCAGAGTTTCCACTTTGGCATGGAACTGTCATATCTAATAGCATCCTTTTTTTTATTTCCCTAGGACGTCAGCATGGAATTAGCTTCTAAAACAAATGATTTTTTTTGTTACTTGAGTTCATTTATTTTTTTTCTCTTTTACTATCATGGTGATAAACAGTCCAATTGCAGGTATAGTTAATTCAAAGGTATTACTGGAAATTGCTAAATTAGAATGCCAAACATTATCAAAGCTATAAAAAGATTTCTTTTCTCCTTGTGAATTACCATATGTCAGGTGTGCTTAGATATCTCAATTTACTTTTTTTAACAGGATTCATAGGAAATATGAAATAGCTCATTTCTCCTTTCAAAAATCTCAAGCTATTATAAATACCCATTGGTCTGTGATAGAAGTACTGTTACATGGCATCTGTCTATTTAAATTTAAATTTTCTTCAAGGTAAATACTTAGTATCCTGATTAGAAGAGGTAGCAGCCAATGGTAAATCCAGTTTCCTTCATTATAACAAGTTGGAGTGAGATAAGGAAGTTGTATTTTTTCTAAGTGTTCAAATTCTTATTTGTTTTCAGTTTTATTACTTGAGTAAATCAGTAAATAAGGACTGTGGAAACTACAGGATACAGCATTCATATGTTTTAAATAGCAGATTTCCTAATATATTGGTTATAGTTCAGGAAAAAAAAATTGAACAGAACAGAACAGAGCTGGAAGGGACCTCGGAGGTCCTAGTCCAGCCCCCTGTTCAAGCAGGAGAGCCTATACTATTTCAGACCAGTCTCTTCTTAAAAATCTCCAGTGATGGAGTGCCCACAATTTCTGAGGGCAAGCTGTTCCATTGGTTAATTGTCCTCACTGTTAGGAACTTTCTCCTTAATTCCAGATTGTTTCTCTCTTTCTCTCTTTCCAGCCATTTTTTCTTGTCTTGCCCTCTGGTGCTTTGGAGAATAATTTGACCCCTCTTTGTGGCAGCCTCTCAAATACTGGAATACTGCTTTCATGTCACCCCTATTTCTTCTTTTCTTTAGAGTAGCCATACTCAGGACCTGCAGCTGTTCTTCATATGTTTTAGTCTCCAGGCCTTGGACCATCTTAGTTCCTCTTCTCTGAACATTTTCCAAGTTCTCAACATCTTTTTTTGTAGTATGGTGGTTACAGTATTTCAGCTGTAGTCTCACTAGGGTTTTATAAAGTGGTACTAATCCTTCACTAATCCTAGTGATCTTGATTCTATACCTCTGTTTATGCAACCCAAGATTGTATTAGCTTTTCTGACTGCTGCTGCACATTTCTGGCTCATAGTCAAGTGATTGTCCACTAGGATTCCACTCTTACTGCTTTTGAGCCAGGTCTCACCTAATCTGTACTTATATATTTGATTTTTCCTGCCTAAATGGAAAACTTTGCTTTTCGCCACATGAAAACTCATTTTGTTGGATAGGACCCATTGTTTCATTTTCTCAAGATCTTTTTGAATCCTGAGCTTGACTTCTGGGGTGTTGGCTATTCCTGTCAGTTTAGTGTCTTCTGCAAATTTGATGATTTTCCTCATCTAAGTCATTGATTAAGATATTGAAGAGTACTGGGCCTAATACGGAGCCTTGTGGTATCCCACTGCTTACTTCTCTCCATGTGATGTAATACTATTGAGGACTACTTGTTGAGTACAATTTGTTAGCCAGGTACAAATCCATCTGGGGGTGATGTTATCTATTCCAGGGCTTTAAAACCAGTGGTACGGGTACCACCTATGGTACATTGGCACCTGGCAGGTGGTACGTGGCCATCCTAGAAAAGTGGAAGCAGGGGAGGGGAATGAGCTGAACTGGTGGCAGCACTGTACAAGCCTGAGCAAGAGATGACTGGAGCTTCAGGGCTGTCAGGGCTCAGCAGAAGCTCCAGGATCAGTGCTTCTTTGGGGTTGTCAGGGCTCAGCAGAAGCATCGACATCAGCTGGAGCCTGGCACTGATCCTGGCGCTTCCACTGAGCCCAGAAGAAGCGCCGATCAGCTGGAATATTGCAGCATCCCCAGGGTCTTATGATTTACATTCAGATCCTTGGCAACTGATTCATATTTATGATGGTCACAGTTTCCCAGGGTCATGTGAAGTGACCAAAACCTGCTGCAGCCACCCAGCACATGGGGGTGAAATGAAATCCAAACTCCCCCCACCCCACCCCACCCTCGCTGCCAATCCTCAACAGAAATATCACAACAATGAAAATCTTGGACAGGAGGAAGAGCGTTGCCGAGTGGGCAGGCAGGTGTCTTGCTTGGCTATGGCTTGGGGTGCACTTTTTTCAGTGCCATTGTAACTTTGAACAGTCACTAAGTGAACTGTTGTAAGTCGAGGACTACTTGTATTTCATCACTTTTTTCCTTTTTTTTTTTTGGTCATCAAGTTTTTGACATTTTGCTAGGCAACTGGTGGTACTCGGATGTTGCCATATCCTAAAAGTGATACAATGGGTGAAAAGATTGAAAAGCCCTGGTCTATTCCACCTTTTTCTAGCTTACCAAGCAGTAGATTGTGGTCTGTTCTGTCAAATGCCTTACTGAAATCTAAGTATACTATGTCCACAGCGTTTCACTGGTCTACTAATTTGGTCACTTTATTAATTTTCTAGTTTTACAATCGTAAGTACTTAATAAACAACCTGTAGTCCTGCGTCCATTAGTAATTCAGTGGTACATATTAACTTCTTCAATCTAGGCCCAATACTACACCATTCAATGCTTCCTCTCTTATTCTAGTAGTACACATGTTCCCACATTAGGCAAATACAATTCTTATTGTGGTTAATACATATACAGTTGAATATCAACATCCTTGTTACATTTTCATAATAATAATGATGTCAATTTAAAATATCTTTTCTAACCAAAATATATCTTAATTACATTTGCACTTAATATCCATTTGTACAATTATTATCCTGTTTTTCCTGCTTTTTATAATTTTAATTTCCTATCAGTGTTCAAAATGGCTCTATCACTTATAATTCCTCATAATAAGTTATATTTGGGTAACCAAAAGCTTCCCTTATTCAAACCCTCTTAGCATTTTCATATTTCCCTTTTCATACCAAAATATAATATTTTAGTTAAAAATCCTATCTTTTTAGTTATAATAATACTTCTATTTCTAACAATTATCTATTCTCAGCCATGTTCAAACTTCTGATTAATAGTATAATATCCCATCTAATGGGTCAAAGAGAATACGATGGTCATAGCAAACACTCTTTTCCAACAACCCAAGAGACGGCTTTACACATGGACATCACCAGACGGTCAACACAGAAATCAGATTGACTATATGCTCTGCAGCCAAAGATGGAGAAGCTCTATACAGTCAGTAAAAACAAGACCAGGAGCTGACTGTGGCTCAGACCATGAGCTTCTTGTTGCAAAGTTTAGGCTTAAATTAAAGAAAGTAGGAAAAAGTGCTAGGCCAGTCAGGTATGAATTAAATCATATCCCTGTTCAATATACAGTAGAGGTGACAAATAGATTTAAGGAATTAGATCTGATAGACAGAGTGCCTGAAGAAATATGGACAGAGGTTCGCAACATTGTACAACAGGTAGCAACCAAAACCATCCCAAAGAAAAAGAAATGCAAGAAAGCAAAATGGCTGTCTGAGGAAGCTTTGCAAATAGCTGAGGAAAGGAGGGAAGCGAAAGGCAAGGGAGAAAAAGAAAGATATGCCCAATTAAATGCAGAATTCCAAAGAATAGCTAGAAGAGATAAGAATGCCTTCTTAAATGAACAATGCAAAGAAATAGAAAAAACAATAGAATAGGGAGGACCAGAGATCTTTTCAAGAAAATTGGAGAGATGAAGGGAACGTTTCATGCAAAAATTGGCATGATAAAGGACCAAAATGGCAGGGACCTAACAGAGGCAGAAGAGATTAAGAAGAGGTGGCAAAATTACACAGAAGAACTATACAAGAATGAGCTTAATGTCCCTGATAATCACAATGAGGTGGTCACTGACCTCGAGCCAGACATCCTAGAATGTGAAGTGAAGTGGGCCTTAGAAAAGCTGAGAAACTACAAAGCTAGTGGAGGTGACAGTATTCCAGCTGAGCTATTCAAAATCTTAAAAGACGATGCAGTAAAAGTGCTACACTCAATTTGCCAGCAAATTTGGAAAACTCAACAGTGGCCACAGGATTGGAAAAGATTAGTTTATATTCCAATTCCAAAGAAAGGCAGTGCCAAAGAATGTTCAAACTATCGCACCATTGCACTCATTTCTCATGCTAGTAAAGTTATGCTTAAAATTCTACAAGCTAGATTCCAGCAGTATGTGGATCGAGAACTACCAGAAGTACAGGCAGGATTTCGAAGAGGCAGAGGAACTAGAGATCAAATTGCCAACACACGCTGGATCATGGAGAAAGCTAGAGAGTTCCAGAAAAACATCTACTTCTGCTTCATTGACTATGCTAAAGCCTTTGATTGTGTGGATCATAACAAACTCTGGCAAGTCCTTAAAGAGATGGGCATACCAGACCATCTTATTTGTCTCTTGAGAAACCTATATGCAGGCCAAGAAGCAACAGTGAGAACTGGACATGGAACCACTGATTGGTTCAAAATTGGGAAAGGAGTCTGGCAAGGCTGTATACTGTCGCCTTGCCTATTTAACTTATATGCAGAGCACATCATGAGAAAGGCAGGGCTAGATGAATCAAAAGTTGGAATTAAGATTGCCGGAAGAAACATCAACAACCTAAGATATGCAGATGATACCACTCTAATGGCAGAAAGTGAAGAGGAACTAAAGAGCCTCTTGTTGCGAGTGAAGAAGGAGAGTGCAAAACTTGGGTTGAAACTAAACATTAAGAAAACCAAGATCATGGCATCTGGCCCTCTCAATTCCTGGCAAATAGATGGGGAAGAAATGGAGGTAGTGACAGATTTTATTTTCCTGGGCTCCAAGATCACTGCAGATGGGGACTGTAGCCAAGAAATTAAAAGACGCTTGCTCCTGGGGAGGAAAGCCATGGCAAATCTAGACAGCACACTAAAAAGCAGAGACATCACCCTGTCAACAAAGTGCGTATAGTCAAGGCTATGGTCTTACCAGTTGCAATGTATGGCAGTGAAAGCTGGACCATAAGAAAGGCTGAGTGCCAAAGAATTGAAGCCTTTGAACTATGGTGCTAGAGAAGACTCCTGCGAATCCCTTGGACTGCAAGGCGATCAAACTGGTCAGTCCTAGAGGAGATCAACCCTGACTGCTCTTTAGAAGGCGAGATCCTGAAGCTAAAACTCAAATACTTTGGCCATCTAATGAGAAGGAAGGACTCACTGGAGAAGAGCCTAATGCTGGGAAAGATTGAGGGCAATAGAAGAAGGGGACGACAGAGAATGAGGTGGCTGGATAAAGTCACTGAAGCAGTAGGCGTGAGCTTAAATGGACTCCAGAAGATGGTAGAGGACAGGAAGGCCTGGAGGAACATTGTCCATAGGGTCGCGATGGGTTGGACACGACTTCGCAACTAACAACAACAACAATGGGTCAAAACCTCTATTTTCTTCAGTCTTACTCTAGCTTTCTTCCTTTGCCAACTAACTTTCCAAGTCAATGCATTTGAATCATCAAGTAATTCTTTCTTTATTTTCGTGTATATTGTTTGGAATAAGAAAGACAATTTGATTAAAATATTTTGGAAGAACACTCAGCCCATTGATATTCATTAAACAGCCTCCCTCCTTCTCCAATTATCCACAGTTCTGACAGCTCTATCTTCCATTCAATCAGCTCTTCTTTCTTATCCTCATGTGTGTTCTGAGATCTTGACAGGTAAGATATCTTTTACATTTCCAATATTATCACTACATCTTCTAATTCTTTGTTTGTCTGAGTCTGTTAGTTCCTTTCTTTAGATTCTCCATCTTCTATTTTCTGGGTTGCTATTTCCGTCTTTATAATCATTTTCTGAGTTTGTAAATTTAGATTTAAAAAATGTTCTTTTATATCCTTTGTGTTATTTCTAGTCTCATCGTGAGCTAACTCTTGTATTGAGTTTAACATAGAAAGAATTTATTTCTGAAATTCATCAACATTTTCTTGTTGGTATGTGAATTTGGGGGCTTTGGGTACAGGTGTTAGGGATGGTTTTTTACCACTTGAAGCTAGGTATGGAACATTCATTTTGTTTTTGTATGTAGTCTTTATAGTCCACTCTATTTAGGGATTTAAAAAGTTTCAGTCAATTGTCATTTGAACTCCTCATTATCCAGCCAGCCTATCAGTTTGTCCTTAAGTCTTCCCTCAGCAAATATAAGTAACATTTGATTTTTTCAAATTTTTCTGTCCAATGAAAAACACATCCTTTCTGTCCAGAGAGAGAAGAGCAATTTAAAATTGTTCATCAATCAAAGCTTTATAGTCCAAAGTATTCCATCATTTCAATCAATAATGCATGTTTTTTCTATAAGGAAATAACTCCACGACATAGCTCTAAAAGTCAGTTAGTATTTATATTCATAGCCCAGGCAGACCAGTTTCAACATAGTTTATTGTCTCTACTACACAGATAAGCAGCCCAAAAGGGGATTTTGTCCTTTTTCCCAGCTGCAATCTTCAAAAGTGAAAGTTTCTGAAAACAACAAAAATCTTATCTGAGTCTGGGCTTCCAGCCAAGTTTCCTTTAAGCATAATAAATTCTAGTGCTGTGTTCACCATTAGATGTCATTGATGCTGTCTTCCAGCTTTTTACACCCAAACTTATATTACAAGTTTTTTTAAGTTTCTCTTAAAAAAAAATCTCAAAAGCACTTTTAGTCCCCAAATTTCAAAGTTTTATACAGGTATTGCTGCCAAATTAATCTTGAAATTTTCTCTATTTCCCCCCAAGCAATTAATTCACCACTTTTCTTTTCCTGAGGGAATGAGGTGGAAATTCCCCTTCCCTCCCTCATGGGGGAGGATTCTTTGCTTTGCACATTTTTTCCCAAGGAAAAAGTCTTGAAGTCATAAAAAAGGATAGGGTCTCACCCAGTTCCATCCATGTTGCTTGAAAGTTGCTGGTTAATGCTTATTTTCTTCTGTTGTCAGCAGCTTCTGACTGGCCACACGAATGTAGCCAGTCTTTTCCCCACCAGTTTGAAGGGCTTCCTCAGATCAGATGAAAGGGCTGCCACCCTGTCATAATCAATGAGGGTCCTCTCCTTCTCCATTGTCTCTTCGGGGCAACTTTCGACCTTTTTTATGATCCCCAGTGGGGTGAAATCAAACACGGAAGATGGAGCCCCGTCTTCCTACACCTAACCTGCCACTATGTCAAACCTGAAGTCAGCATGATTTGTTTTTAACAAACCCATGCTGGCTACAAGTTATAACTTTGTTTGCTTCTAGTTGTTTGCAGATCTGTTTTTTGATTATCTTTTCCAGGATCTATCCAGGTATTGATGTTAGACTGGTCTGTACAGGTGAAGTGTACAGGTGAAGACATGAAATTGCTCACTCATACCAAGCTATCCGCTGTGAAAATATAATGGTATGGCTAAGTGTGTCAACCAATTAAAAATTATACATCAATTATTCACTAGCCTTTTTAACTCGTTTTATGGTTTGTTAACTTGAGGCTCTACTTTAAAAGTGAAGGTGTGCCTTCTAATTTTTCTTTTCTTGTTATTCTTTTAATTTATTTAGTTTATATTAGACTTTATTGTTGTAAATTGTAATCTTTAATAAAATTACTAAAAAAGGTGCAGGTGTCCTTTTGAGGCATTATAGTGCATATAATTTAGGGAATTAAAATATCACTTGGTTTTAGAAATAAGTCCCATGCTAGAGAAATTGAGTTAAAACAAACCCATACAATATTTTTTCACTCCGCCTAAAATGACACAGAATGAAAATAACATTTAACACATTGTACTGTACTAATTAAAATTTGCACTGACAAAAGTTTTCATTAATTAATATACCACTTAAAATATTTAGCTTTACAAATAATACTATATATTACATATTTCCCTGACAGCCTTGGAGATATGCAGAGTAGAAATTATAAACTAATGTTTACAATAATGCATATTTGGAAAGCAGAAGTGAATCCTCCAACTCTTGATCTTTAACCAGTTCCATCATTAATAGAAAACTTGTCTACTAAGAAATGATAGAAAGGAGATTATCAAAAGCTACAATCAGTCTCCTTTAAGCTCTCCTGCTATATTGAGATTTTTTAATATAATTTCAGTAAGGCTAAAACACAAGAGCACATGTACCATGAAAATATATAGAAACCTTTCGTTTTTTCTTTTTTTGCTTTGGAGATATCAAACTTGTCAGTTTGATACTTTGAAAAGTGGTCTCCCAATTTTTTTAAAAAAATATTCTAGTTCAATGGGATTATACTATAAGATTTTTCTTTACATTTTAATGTTATTCACTGAAAATGCTTTTTGCATCTGGATAGCAGTGTTTTATTACATTTCACATGTGAGGGATAAAAATAAATTAAGTAAATACACAACATATATAATTATTCTGCATCTAACTCCACTGAAAAACTTTGAATTACAGATAATGTGGAGCCAATCTCTGGTATATGATCTGATATAGCTAATACTCTGGCTACAATGGCACACATGAATTCATTCCATTTACTGATCAAACACCTCTGCAGTTAATGTTACAGTAGCCAAGGTCTAGCAGAACATTTCTCATGCAATTGGTCCATTTCCCTGAGTTTATGAGCCATATTCATCTTACTAGCTGGAAAATTACAAATTGTGTGTTTTACATCAAACTAGGAAATAAAAAAGAATATATAAATGGTGCTAATTAGTGAGGTCTCCTGCATAAGTCATTTTGAAATTTAAAAAGATGTGAAGCACTTCTACTCCTTTATGCCACTGAATAAGTTTCACATATACAGTTGAAAGCAAAACAAGAACTAAGTTTAGATAGAACGGAATTCTAAGGCACTATTTGTTTGTGGAGGATATGTTATCTATGTCATATGAAGCTTCTATTTCTTCATTCCACTACAGTGAAAGGTTAATATATGAGCACTTAGTAATGTGCTTTATGGGAATAATTTGCAAAGAAAACAATACATGTGGCACAAAAGTTATACTAAATCCTCAACAGATTTGTCATTTTAGCAATAAAAAACCCTTCACATAGAGTGTATAAAAGACAATACTATTTCATATATCATCTGCTTCACAGAATGAATTATCATCAAGGAGTCAAACTTCTGCCAATTTGTTTGTGGAACAGATGCTTTGGGAATATATGATGTATAGTATGAAACTTAGGAAAATAGATCCATCTGCAAGAACTGAATAGAATAGAATAGAATAGAATAGAATAGAATAGAATAGAATAGAATAGAATAGAATAGAATAGAATAGAATAGAATAGAATAGAATAGAATAGAATAGAATAGAATAGAATAGAATAGAATAGAATAGAATAGAATAGAATAGAATAGGAAGGGGCCTTGGAGATCTTCTAGTCCAGTCCCCCGCTCAAGCAGGAGAACCTATACCATCTCAGACAAGTGACTGTCCAGTCTCATCTTAAAAACCTTCAGTGATGGAGCACCCACAATTTCTGAAGACAAGCTGTTCCACTGGTTAATTGTCCTCACTATTAGGAACTCTCTCCCTAATTCTAGGTTGCTTCTCTCTTGGATCAGTTTCCAACCATTGTTTCTTGTCTTGCCCTCTGGTGCTTTGGAAAATAATTTGACCCCCTGGGGTCAATTCTTTGTGGCAGCCTCTCAAATACTGGAATATTGCTTTCATGTCACCCATGTTACTTCTTTTCTTTAGACTAGCCAGACCTAGGTCCTGCAGCTGTTCTTTATATGTTTTAGTCTCCAGGCCTTGGATCATCATAGTTGCTCTTCTCTGAACTTTGTCCAGGGTCTCAACATCTTTTTTGTAGTATGGTACCAAAATTGATTGCAAAACTGGTCACAACTTCATGTTTGCAAAAGCTAAAATATGATGGGATATCTTTATCCCTTCAGCATCTTGGAGCAAACAGATTGCTCCATGGTGTCAGGGGAAAAACTTGTTAAAAAAAAAACAAGAGACGACACAACAAAATTCTCACTTTAGGATCCAGAGGTTTATTTCAATTTGACACACAAATTCAATACTTACATTTCAACAACTTATTGCAATAAAGACCAAATGGACAAGCAGTCATTAAGTGTAACGGCTGAGCCAGGTGGCAACTGAAGTGGCTAGCAATGGCAAGGATCACGCGGAGACAGCAGGCTCAGCTATGTTTGTTTATTGAGGTACACCAGGCAAAGTCAGTCGGTTTGACTCCCTTATATAGCCAGCTGGAAGTTGGCTCCTCCAATCCGCAACCTGGCTTCTCCCGCTCGTCTGCTTGGGCCAATCGGCTGAGTCGGTTTCTGACAGCTTGAGTCCGCGTGTGGAGCTGTCAATCGTTGCGCTTGTGCGGTAGCCGTCAGCAATTTGACAGCTGTCAAATTGCCGCGTGTTTTCCTGTCAGCGGCGTTTACCTCATGTAGCATTTATAACAATTAATCCATAACTAGTTTAACATAACTATTAATAACGTAACATTAACATTTGAATACATATCAGCAACACCCAAATATTTGAAGCAGGCTTTATACCTTAACATTGTGCCCACCTCTAGCATTCTGGTGCCACCCAATAGCCATCCCATTTCCCTTTCTCAGGACTGGCCTCCATGTCAGCTCCCTATTCCTGGAACTGACCACTGTGTTAGTTTCTTATTCTTATTCCATTGTCGTAGTTAACGAGACAGTTTCCTGTTTTTCCTTGTCTTTGCTCTGACCACTACTTTCCTCACTACCTATTGTGTAGTTGGTTCTGGACCACATGGATGACTCCGGACAACAGGGTTCAGCATAATAGATCTTTATTGAAGTTAGCACAGAACAGAGAACAAACGGCTATCAACCCCACTTATATACCTAGCCAGGTATACATGGGACCAATCCCCTTATCAGGATTTCCTGCCAAAGACCACCCTGCCAATCTGGCCAGGGTACCCTGCCACCTGGTGGTGTCGGTGGCTCATGTCTGTGAAAACATCCTCTATATACATAACACCCCTTCCCCCATACTGAAACAAATCACAAAACAAAATAAAACAATAATGAGTACATCCAATGTGTATGAATCCTGTTATTTGAAACACGTTGTGACCCCTTCCTCAAAACCTTACAAAATCCTTTAGGTAAGCTGGTGGCCTATGAACTCTGGATGACCATTTCAGGGTTTGCTCCATGCTCTTGTCGACCAGGTCCTCAATTGAGTCATCATTGTTGACTGGGTCCTCAATTGAGTCATCAACTGAGTCCTGATTCCAAGCCCTATCCACCCCAATGCCATTGGGCCTCCCAGCCTGTTGTTGCTCAGCCCAGCCAATGTGCCTCACCATTATGATTCTCTCCCAGGCCTTATGATCAGCCAAAGGGTCCTCAAATCACCTCCTCAAGGATGACATGAACCAGTTGAAGTCAATGAGTTCTGGGGTGTTGGAGTCATGCAGGTTCACCACCCAGTCTGCAGCCAGTTTGTCCAGGGTGGATTGCATGATGCAGATGCGGGCTTTGTCACTGGGGATGTCCTGTCCATATTCTTCCATATAACTGAGGACTTGGATTAGGAAAAAAACCCAAGCATGGTGGCTCCCCCCTGAATTTCGCTTCCAGGGGTGGTAGTCTTTGAATGGATCAGTGCCTACACCATTGGCAGTATTTCCCCCCATCCTGATCCCCATCTGCAGGTCGGCAGGGGATGGGTGCTGCTTAGGTGGTAGCTCTGGGTTCAGTGGATGCCCCTGCTGCTATAGGTTCCGGATCCCCCCCCACTATCTCTCCAGCTACAGCTACAGGCACTGGTGCAGCTGCGGGACTCAGGTTTCTCCTCCCTTAGTGAGCCAAGGTTTTTTTATCAGGTCAATAGCTTTCTCTAGGATCCAGTCTGCATGTGGTGCATAACTCCCATCCTCTTCGCTGACATGCAGGGAGCTCTCCATCTCTTGCTTCCATTCGGGTTGGTGCCCCCCCTGCCTCAGGGTCACTTTCCTCAATGTCTTTTCCCACTCACTTTTCCTTCCAACACCCATCAACCACTGCAGTTTGTGGTCATGTTTCTCCACCACCTCTTCCCCAGAGGAATATGATGCTTCAGCTTCTGTTGTGATTCAGGGTCAGCCTGTGGGTTCGGCAGTTGGGTCGGATGACTCAGAGGAGGAGGGGGGTGTTGAAGACCTTGCTGAGGGGGTTGAAGATCTTGCTGATGATAGCCCTCAGCCAGGCCCCTCCCACTTGGTCACCATGGAGACCCAGCTGTGTGAGTCTGACAGTGTGGATGAAGATGACCCACAGCTGGCCCTGTTCAAGGACGCCCGATGCAGGAGGCAGTCAAGTAGGAGTAAACAGAGGAAGGCTGTGGGGCTTCTCGGAAGGAGGCAGAGAGAGGCCACACCCTGAACTCTTTATAAAGGGAATGTGTGGGGAGGGCTGGTTTGCTGAAAGCAACCACTCAGATAGTGTTTCAAAGCTCCTGTATCTTGGTTCGTGTCTTGTTTGTTTTTTGTAGTAATAAATTTGGCAGACGTAATTCCAGCCTCTTGCCGTTTATAAAGGGGTTGCCTTTTCTGCAGGGTCGGTAGCAGGCTGGTACAGAACAGCTTCCAATAGTTGATGGGGTTTCAGTTGGGGGGAAAGTTCCCTTTCCATGGGGCTTTCCTCCTTCCTTGCCTCATCCTTAGACATTGTATTTTTTGCAAAGTACCCTGGTAAGGTTCTTCCTTCCAGATTGACTCTTAATGCAGCTCATGTCTAATGTCAGAACCCAGTTCAATCCACATCTTAAGAAAGAAAGACTCTTGGAGACAAGATTATCCAAGCAGGAACTTTTACTAAAATATAGATGATAGAGGGTATAATAGGCAGGATCTGAAGAATCCCTTCACAGATCAATATTTTTAAAGTGTCCCCAAGCAAACTCCACCCCTCAGTTCATTCGGTCAGTTCTGGATCAGCCAAGCTCCAGGTGGCAAGCGTGGGACAACAGGATCATTCCCACCCCCTCACATTTCATCTGGAAACAATCCAGATTCTGTATGCATTCCTTCCTCAGTTACCACCCCCTTTCTTAGCTGTCCACAAGATGAGGGGAATGCCTGGTAATTGGTTATATTGTGATGGATCGCAGGCAGGGGAATACACAAAGGTTACAATTAAGGAAGAAAGTGAAAGTAACAAAACCCCATGCTTATTCCCTCTTCTTGGGAATTGCAGAATCCAGGGAAGCATGAGATTTGGGTTTTGCATAGAACAGACAGTTAGAAATGAAATATAAATGGATTCTGACACAGTTCTTCCTTTTACTAAGTATGTCTCAGCAAACACCGGTCCTTATTTTAATTGAATATCAAAGAAATATGTTTGATTTATACAGAAAGAATTATTAAGTTATTTTTTCCTTTCACAATAGCAAAAGTTTCACTTGGTTGGGATGACCTATAAATTAAATATTCTTCCTGGAGGAATGACATTTGATTGGAATATCATTTGGAATGCTGTAAAAATCTTCATATAATTCTTCTAAATAGGAGCTCCCAGCAATTCACATAGAAGTTCACCAAAATTATTACTTATGATTATGATGGACAAACACATTGACTGACTGAAGACTGGTAGAAATTCAGAGTCAAGTCAAATACCCATTTCATGTATAAAATAAAAATAAAAATTTACACAATTAATGAACCTTTCTTCACTTACTTTATTAGTTTTAGTTTGTAAAGTAGTTGAAATTCTCCACACCTTTGCTCTGAATAAATCCCACCATATCCAGTAGAAGGTATTTTTGAAGAGATACATAAAGGAAAATATAGCACTCTTTGAACATGTAGTGTGCAATACGTCTGTTTAAACTTATTATTATTTGAATGTACACATTTAATGTCCAAACTGATAAGTCTTTCATAAAAATTAGAGTTTTTTTCTCTGTGATTATTCAGTTCAGTTTGGTGCAAAATGTATTAAGATATCTCACTTCCTTTTTGCTTCTGATATAAGCTTATCATTTCCAAAAGTGGATACATATAAATAGAAATGAATGTCACAGGCTGCTTGTCAAGCAATAACTCTATATACTATTATTCCACTCCTTACCCCTTTTCTCCCATTCTATTCACCCCATGTTCTGGTGTACATAATACATTATTCTACATAATTCCCTGCCCTCCAATATGATAAGAGACTGCACAGTAATGTTGAAGGAAAAGTCTTTATCATGGTTCAGTCCAAGCTGGGAATAAACAACATGGGGACTGTTTTAGGAAGAAGGTTGCAGTTTATTGAGGAGGAGAGCCAGACAGGAAGATTGCTCTGGAAGAAAAAAAAGAGCACATGTAGGGAGTGGGTTTTTATACCCTCTGGGGCTGTTGAAGTTGTTTCCTGTTCCTGTTTGAGGCTTTGTATTTCCTATGTCATGTATTTTGACCTGTGTCCCTTTGACATCTCTGTGTTAATCCTATTATGTCCTGTCTTAAGAGTTTGGGTGGAGTATGTAGATTTTAGGTCTTTGTCTTCTTAATCCTCTAGCTGGCACCCTCCAATCTTCCTGGATTTACATCTGCATTTCTACAGAGTTGGTTTCTGCTTGGGGGAGGGAGACTTGGGGCTATGAAGAAAACTGGGCATGCTTTTGTGCCTCTTTAAGATCCTTTGAGGAAATATATTTTTCTGCCCTTTTAATATTTCCTTCTCTGGGGGGGGGGTGACTTTCCACAGTAAATTATACTATATATTACAGGGGTTGAGAAACAAGGTTGGGAGTGGATGGGTGGGGTTCCCAACTGGGGGTGCAAGACAATATTCCAGGGGGTGCAAAAACTTAAGTTTTCAAAATTATAGTGTATATGCATAATTCATTGCTGTTATTTTGAACTTTTGTAAGAATATATCAGAAGCGTTCTAGGGGTGTGGGTTATAGAAAAGGTTGGAAGCCGCTGACCTAGTGCAACCTCTCTCAGCATTGACCTTGGAGATTCCTTTAGCCATGATCCTTGCTGTCCTTTTCAAAGATTCATAATGTGATGCCTAGATCCTGCAAAACTCAGAGCAAGTCACCTAATTAAAATTAAACACCATCCAGTATTTTGGAGTAATAAACAGGAAAAGATTATAGAAAAAGGTTGATTAAAGCAAGAAAGACGATCTACTGCCAGGCTTAGTTCCAATTTAACCCTGAACAATTGCTTTTCAAAAGGATAAATTATAATGAACCTCCTTGTCTACAAAACATGTCCACCTGGTGTTAAGTTGTCCACTTGAAGTAAGTGGAAGTGAATTGTCACAAACCTGAATGCCAGCAAAAGTCAAAACACACAGCATCTGCATTTTACTTCTTTCTAGACATTAAATGGGGTTGAGAGATAAGCAAAAAGCTGTAATTCAGCAGGGTAAACATTTTGCTGGCAAAAAAAGAGGAAGCAGGAGTCAAAAGTGGTGAGGAAATGGAAAAATAAAAGAATAACTTAACCAGTAACCATTTTTTCCTCACTGCCAATGTAAAGAAATAAAATATCTGTTTATCTGTAGATTAGAACAGTTGTTAGAATTAAATGAGGAAGTAGGAAGTGATGATAAACTAGGATATGGACAATGTTAGGCATATGGTGATAGCCTATCTAGTTGGGTTGGAAATATAGAAACCATGATGTTGTAACTTTAAGGTGCTAATTGGCCAATGGGTGTGTAAGTTTTTGGATGGCCATAAGAGGGAGCTAGGAACGTAGCTTCTCTGTCTCTGCTCTCGCTGTTTTTTCACTGTTAGTTACTCTGTTACTGCTATTGTTGGTTTACTACTGTGTTAAACGTGAACAACTGTGTTGGGTTTTTTTTACCTCTGGACCGGTAAGAAGACTTTGTATTTGGATTACTACTTGGACTGTTACTATTGTGTATGACCTGGACTGTTTATTTTTGACCGTGCTTTGTTTTTCAACCACAAAGTAAAATATTTTTCTGTTTATCACAACTCAGTGTCTCTTGTGGTTACTCTGTGACTCTTACTGCTCTCAGTACCCTTCATTGTCTGTGCAACTTCTTGTTAGTTCAAGGAGACCTCTGCACACTTACTAACATTTGGTTATGGGCCCAGGTCCATAACGAGAGTTAGTACACACAGTATTAGAGCTGAGTTTGTGTTACCTATCCAAATGGAAACAATGGCACAAGAACAGTTGTCAGGCATCTCCTGGATAACCCAATTAGATGGGACCAACTACGTTACATGGTCAACAAAGTGTTGCTTGCTGCTGCGCAAGGAAGAACTATGGGCTGTAGTTGATGACCCTCCAGATGTGTGACTGCTTGGGATCCAGAAGATGAGTACGATGCACAGAAGATAGCCAAGTTTAACTGTGACAATGAAAAGGCTCTATGCATAATTGGATTAACACTGAATGACCAGCAGCTTGTCCATATTCATGGTGAGGTGTCTCTTGCTAGGTGTTGGGCCACTTTGCGACATATCTACGTTCGTGATAGTGTGGGCGCACACATACACCTCACACGTAAACTGTTTAGGGCTCGTCTTCAAAAGAATGGGGATATGTTAGCCCATTTGAACTTCACGAAGACGACTCTGCAAGAGCTACACGAGAAGGAACTGATTTTTTCAGAGCTGCATCAGGTTTATATCATCCTGTCCTCCTTAGACGACAGTTATGATGCATACGTATCTTCTTCGGAAGTCCTGTCCAAAGATGAGATGACATTGCCAGGGATAACTGGAAGATTGCTGAAGGAGTCCAGAAGGAGGCAAGACAGAGACCAGCAGAGAGAGCCACCTCCACAAGAGGAACATCAGTATACTACTGCTTATTTTATTTTATTTATTTTTAAATTTATATACCGCCCTATTCCCGTAGTGGCGAGGCGACGCCGAAGACAGCCATCTCCAGGCTGTCCGCTCCGCGGCTTTGTAGAACCGCCGAAAACAGCGCCGATCAGCTGTTTCGGCGGTTCAGAAGCCCCCTCCTCGGGAGAAGAGGAGGGGGTGAGTACCCAGGTAGGGGTTGAGCTCTCCGGGGCCGCCTGAGCTTAAAGTTCAGGCGGCTGAAGGATCGAGCCCCCCCGAAGCCTGGGTTTGCTCCAGGCTGCGCAGCGCTTCTGCACCGTGCTTTTGGGAGCAGAACAAGGTGTTAGCAACCATCCCTGCCAGCAGGAAAGGAGTGCGAGGATGCAGGCAGAGCGATACAGGAGATCAAGGTGAAAGTGGACTTTTGCTCTTTAGCTCAAAGGACTTTGTAGACCTTGAAAGTGAAAGTGCGTAGCAAGTAATAGTGGGGGGAAATGGCGGCTAAATCTTCCAAAGTTCTCAGGAGCACGGGGGCTTCCCCGGTGCAGCAATCTTTGTTGCAAGCTTTATTGCCCCCTGCACCTGCACCTACTCCTGCACTGACAATCAAAGATTTGCAAGATGCTTTGGAAAAGCACTCACAGCAAATAGCTGAAATTATAGATGAAAAGTTGGATGAGAAGCTGACAGAAAAGTTAGTTGAAGTTATGGATGAAAAGCTGGATGAGAAGTTAACAGAAATGAGGGCAGACATCTTGCTTGCACTTCAAGGCATGGCTATATGTATTGAACGCTTGGACGAAAGAGTGAAGATCTTAGTCAAAACAATCTTAGATTAGAAGCAAAAATGTCAGAGACTGAAAATGTGGTGGATAAAATTGACAGCGACTTGACCTTGGTCCAGTACCATGAGATGGAGTTTGCTATCAGGATCTGGGGCTTAAAAGAGAATCCTAAAGAAGATCTGAAGGAAATAGTCTCTGAGGCTTTGGAAGGGGTACTGGGACGGCCAGCAGCTAAAATTGTGGGAGACATAGATAAAATCTTTCGTGTCAATTCATGGATTGCAAGACAAAGGAAATTACCTAGAGATGTGGTTGTTTATTTTACAAAGAGAGCAATCAGGAATGAAGTCATCCAAGTTTCTTACAATACAAAGCTTGTAGCTGCTGAGCAAGAAGTCCTGGTTTTAAAAGAGATCCCTCCGAGAATTTTAAGGAGAAGAAAGGACTTTGCTTTTTTAGCACAAGAGCTCAGGAGACGTGATATTAAGTTTAGATGGGAGATACCAGTGGGCATGGTGGTGATGTATGAAGGCACGAGACATCATCTTATTACAGTGATGCAGGCACATGATTTTTATAGTAATGTCTTAAAAGCAATCCCCTTACCACTTTTGGAATCTACAAAGAAGAATGGCGAGGGAAAGCCTCAAGGTGCTGAAGGAACAACGCAGACAGATGAGAAAGCGACGGGAGTGGATCAAATTACAGTTTCATCGGAAGATGCCAGAGACCAGAGGATGACGCGTGCTGCTTTGAGACGAATGAGACGAGAGCAAGAACAGGACCACCAGAACGTCATGGAACCTTCAAAGCGTACTTATAGCGAAGCTGTGGGAGGGGCGCGGCCTAAGAACGTCAAAGGGATTCTGGAAGACGTGCTCCAAAAGCTTCGGGTCGCCAAGGATGGCGACTAAGTTTTTAACTTGGAATGTTAATGGTTTAAATTCACCACAGAAGAGAAAGAAAATCTTTCAATATTTAAAACAATTTAAGACTGATGTTATTTGCTTACAAGAAACACATATTAGGGCTATGGACCAAAAGTACTTATTGAACTCTAGACTGGGTACACAATTTATCGCCTCTGCAATGAATAAGAAGAATGGAGTGGTTATTTATGTCAAGAATACTATGACAGCGGAGTTAATAGAAGCAGATAAACAAGGAAGATATGTTATAATAGATTTGCTGATAGAAGGCAAAAAAACGCTTTTGGTTGGACTATACGCTCCTAATCAACAACAAGCAGATTTTTATAGTTTATTACACAGCAAGATCACTCAGTTGGATTATAAATCTTTTATTTTTATGGGAGACTGGAATGGTGTCTTGGATGTACAAATGGACAAGAGTAGCTCTTTTAGGAGTACTCCAAGTCATGCTAGATTGCCTAAATCCTTTTTTGAGATGAAGGATGATTTGGAGTTGCGAGATATCTGGAGAGAAAGGAATTTACAAGAAAAGGATTATACCTTTTTTTCTGATAGACATCAATCTTTTTCCAGGATTGACTTTATATTAATCACTAACGATTTTTTTCTAGAATTAAGAAGACAAAGATTTGTCCAAGAACTATGTCTGACCATAGTCCAGTTTGGTTAGAGATCGATAAGGATAATAGAGATAGGCGCTCTTGGCGTCTAAATGAGAACCTGTTTAGAAATCTGGAAAATGTGGAAGAATGCAAAAAGCAGATGAAGGGTTTTTTTTTGAAACTAATATGAATAAGGGTACTTCTATGGATACGGTTTGGGATGCTAGTAAGGCTTATATGAGAGGGGTGTTAATATATATGAACAATAAATACAGACGTAATTTGGAATCTAGGAGGAAAGAGTTAGAGAATGAAATTAAGGAAAAAGAAAAGGCCCTAACTTTGAATCCATTGGATGCGAAGATTAAAGAGGTTATTAATCTATTAAAGAGCCAGTTTGATAAGTTGATGGCTGATCAGGTGGCAACTAACTTACGGTTTGCTAGACATAATACTTTT
The DNA here is from genome assembly GCF_964194415.1 of Vipera berus. NCBI lineage: Eukaryota > Metazoa > Chordata > Lepidosauria > Squamata > Viperidae > Vipera > Vipera berus. The sequence goes on along the minus strand of NC_138205.1, from coordinate 66,252,179 downwards.
TGTAATGCCAATAAGCCAGGTAGATGGCTAGCTTATATGTTAAGGAAGAAGCAGAGGGCTTCTAATATAGACAAAATAGAACATAAGGGTAAGGTTCTGTATCAACAGAACCTTATTAAGGAAGTTTTTGTTGATTTTTATTCTAAATTATATGCTAGAGATAAGATTAATGAAGAAGATATTGATGCATATTTGAGGGATGCTAATATTCCGGTTCTTACACAAGAGCAAAAGGAAGAGATGAATCAATTGATAACTGAGGAAGAAATTCTTTTGGCAATTAAACAATTGAAAGTGGGCAAAGCGCCAGGCACGGATGGATTGACTGCGATGTATTATAAAAATTTACAGTTGGAGATGATAAAGCCTCTAAGGGAATTGTTTCAGATAATTCAAAAGGGAGGAGGGGTGCCTCCATCTTGGAAAACTGCTTTTATTTCTTTGATCCCGAAGGAAGATCAGGATGTCACTCAAGCAAGAAATTATAGACCAATATCACTTTTGAATACGGACTACAAGATATTTGCTAAGGTCTTAGCTAATAGATTAATGAGGGTACTGCAACAGATAATTCATGTTGACCAAACTGGGTTTATTAGCGGTAGACAAATGAAAAATAACGTGAGGCATATAGTTGATTTGTTGGAATTTTTGGAAAGGAACAACCAGATCCCTGCAGCGCTGATCTTTCTGGACGCTGAAAAAGCCTTTGACCAACTGGATTGGCAATTCTTGATGAATGTATTAGATAAAATGAACTTTGGGGATAAATTTTTACAGCCAATTAGGGCATTATATCAAAAGCAAACAGCCCGTATAATTGTAAATAATAGTTTGACTGAACTTTGTAATATTGAAAAGGGCACAAGGCAAGGGTGTCCATTATCACCTCTATTATTTCTTTTAACATTGGAGATATTACTGATTAAAATACGGAATTCGGAAAAAATTAAGGGAATTCAAATAAGAGATCAGGATTATAGATTGAGGGCGTTTGCAGACGATCTGGTTGTTACGGTGACACAGCCAGAAAATTCTGTTGTGGACCTGATGGAGATAATAATGCAATATGGGAAAGTTTCTGGATTTAACGTTAATGTACAAAAAACTAAAATATTGGCTAAAAACATGACAGTATTACAAAAGGCTGTCTTAGAAGGGTTAACTGGATTTGAAATTGTTAAAAGGGTTAAATATTTGGGGGTTTATTTGTCACCCTCAAATGCAAAGTTATATAAAACTAATTATGAAAAGTTATGGGTTAAAGTTCAAAAAGAATTGGACAGCTGGAAAAAGTTACAATTGTCATTACTGGGAAGAATCGCAGCAGTGAAAATGAATGTTTTGCCGAAATTTCTGTTCTTATTTCAAATGATACCCATTCTTAAAAAGGACTCAAACTTGGAGGAATGGCAAAAGGGTATCAATAAATTTGTATGGGCAGGGAAAAGGCCACAAGTTAAATTTAAGATTATGCAGGATACGCTTGAAAGAGGTGGTCTTAAAATGCCCAACTTTAAATTATATTATGAAGCTGCTGCATTGTCAGCGATAAGTGATTGGATTAATTTGACACAAGGGCGATTATTAAATCTTGATGGCCACGACTTGTTATTTGGTTGGCATGCATATTTGTTGTATGATAAGAAGGTAGATAATGTGTTTAAGGTGCATATTTTAAGACATGCTTTGTTGTGAGTTTGGAAAAAGTATAGACATAAGTTAAAATATAAGATACCTTTATGGGCAATACCAAAACACGCAATAGAAAACATAAATGTTGGGTTTAAACATGATGTGATTACATATAAGGAAATCTTAAGCTTAGAGTGGAATGTATGGTGTTTAAAGCCGTATAACTTTTTAAGAGAAGAGAAGATTGTCCAAACCTGGTTTCAATATGGGCAACTACAGGCCAGGTGGAAAGAAGATCAGAAAATTGGTTTTTCAATAACTGATGAAAATCTGGTAAAGCAAATTAGAAATCAGGGTCCAGCACATATCAAACGGATATATCTTGCATTGATAGAAATTGACTCAGAAACAGAACTTGTTAAAGATTGTATGATAAAATGGGCTCAGAATATTCAAGAAGTTATTACAATGGATACTTGGGAAAAGATCTGGGTGAGAAACGTAAAATTTACGCAAGCTCAAAATTTAAGAGAGAACTTTTTTTTATTAAAAAGTTTTAGAATACATTTTAACTTTAACAAACAACAAAAAAAAGGAAAAAAAAAGAAACCCCCCCAGCCCCCTTCCCTCCCACCCTCCCCAACCCTCCCCAACCCCACCCTCCCTTTCCCCTCCCCCCCACTTCCCAGAGCAGAATACAGGGTATAAAAATACAAACAATCATAATCTAGCTTACGCAAACAATCCTGAACTATATAGACTATCGAACTTTAACTCATATAGATAAACTCCAAACATATATATATATATATATATATATATATATATATATATATATATATATATATATATATATATATATATATATATATATATATATATATATATATATATATATATATCATATCAATAATTATTCTAAAACAATATAATACTTTTCAATCTACCCAATAAAAACAATCACAAATAAAACAATTTATATCAATTGTCTAACGCTGTTCTTCTTCCCAACTAAGCTTTAAATTCATATTATCCTGATATATTATACAAATTAAAATACCATAGATTACTTCCAAACTTAAAAAAATTTTTTTATATAATCACATCATTCTTATATTCTTATATTCTATTACCTACTCCAATATTGCCCATAAAAGTATTACAAATTAATTTCAATCACACATAAAACAATTTATATCAGTTTTATAAAACTATTCTTCTATCCAACTAAACTTTAACACACTAAAACCAAATTAATACAACCTTTCCTTCTCCTAATATATTATACAACTTAAAATACCATACACTACCTTCCAGGCTTAAAACTTTCCATCCAAATAACAAAGCATAACTTACAGAATATCAATAAACACTACTACAAATCTTCCCAATTAAATTTTCATAATCATCTTAAAACTAAAGCAACACAAAATATTATATAATTATTTTATAAGGGTGAAAAATGAATCCCCACATACTTAATCCTTCTAGCATCCTTATTACATTATTATCTCTTGCAATTATGCAACTAAATCCTCAGGTTTGCTTCATTCTTCCAGAAGCAGCACACCTCTTCCAATTTCTGGCCTTCTCCCGTGGTGATGAAATTTGACCCACTCCTGTAACTTTCACATCTGTCTGCATTAACCCTTCAACATCTTGTGGATTCTCTCTGGAACGTTGAGGCTCTCTGTCACCTTTTTTCTTTGTAGACTCCAAAGACGATATGGGGACTGCTTTTAAAACATTACTGTAAAAGTCACGTGCCTGAACCACCATGGTAAGACAATGCCTCGTACCTTCATAAGTCACCACCATACCCTCTGGTATTTGCCATCTAAACTTAATATCAAGTCGTCTCAATTCTTGTGTCAAAAAAGCAAATTCCTTCCTTTTTCTTAAAATTCTTGCAGGAATCTCTTTTAAAATCAAAACTTTTTGCTCATCCATTACAAAATCAATATTATAGGAGGCCTGGATAACTTCATTTCTAATCTTTCTCTTTGTGAAATAAACCACCACATCTCTGGGTAAGTTCCTTTGTCTTGCAATCCACGAATTAACACGGAAGATTTTATCTATATCTTCCATTATTTCATCTGCTGGTCGCTCCAACACCCCTTCCAAAACCTCAGAAACCATTTTTGTCAAATTTTCCTTAGGATTTTCTTTTAGGCCTCTGATTCTCAAAGCAAGCTCCATCTGAAAATACTGTGTCGAAATCAAATCATAATCCATTTTCGCTATCATATTTTCAGTTTCTGTCATTTTGGCTTCCATTCTAGTATCATTTTGAACAAGATCTTCCACTTTTTCATCCAAAATCTCAATGCTTTTAGCCATATTTAACGTTGCAGATGTGATGTCTGCTCTCATTTCTGCTAATTTCTCTGTAAACTTCTCCTCCAACTTTTTCTCCATTATCTCAACAAATTGTTGCATTTGCTTTTCCATACATTCTTGGAGCAAACTCTGCAAATCTTTTACTGTAAAAGCTGATACAGATTCAGATGCAGAGGACAATAAAGTTTTCGCCGAAGACTGCTGCCTCAGGGCAGGAACTTTAGAAGATATAGTCGCCATTTTCACCCTCTATTGTTAACTACTCACTTTCACATGCAGATTCAGCAAAGTCCATTGAGTTAAAGATCAAAACATCATCTTCACCAAAATCTCCTGCATCGCTCTGCCTGCGTCCTCGTTCTCATAAGCTCTTCCTTGCTAGCAGGGATGGTTGCGAACACCCTGTTCTGCTCCAAAAAACCCGGAGCAGAGACGCCTCGCAGTCTGGAGCATGCCCAGGCTTCGGGGGGGCTCAATCCTTCTGCCACCAAAACTCTAAGTTCTGGCGGCCCCGGAGAGCTCTACCCCTACCTGGACGCTCACCCCCTCCTCTTCTCCCGAGGTGGGGGCTTCCAAGCCGCCGAACAGCTGATCGGCGCTGTTTTTGGCGGCTCTACGGAGCCGCAAGGCTGACAGCCAAGAAATGGCTGCCTCCAGCATCGCCTTGCCATCCAGAAGCCCAGAACTTTTATAAAATGTTTTATAGGTGGCATTTAGATCCTAAAAAGCTTGCAAGTATGTATCCGAATTATCAGCCTAAATGTTGGAGGTGTGGTGGTGAAGATGCAACGTATTTTCACATATGGTGGACCTGTAAAAAGGTTAAAGCATTTTGGATTAAGATCTGGTGGAATATGCAGAAGATATTTAAGAAAAGGATAAAGTTTTGTCCGCAATTGTTTTTACTGGGTATAATTACTGATACTACTGTTGTGGACACTAAGTTGATGTTGAACTTAATTACGGCAGCAAGACTTTTAGTAGGTCAATATCGGAAGAAGGAGGAATTGCCGACTATAGAAGAATGGACTTTAAAAGTTTCTAACCTGGCGGAAATGGCAAAGATCTCGGCGTATTTGAAAGACCATTCGCAACAACGTTATATTACGGAGTGGAAAAAATGGATTGATTATATCCAGAATAAATATGGGACTAAAAAGTTTCACTTAGCATTTGAATAAGTATTGATGTGATATTTGTATTGCTTGTAGTCACTTTATAAGAGCTAAAGTGCGATAGACTTAATAGTTCATTGATGTTAGCATATGGTTGTTTATGATTGTTTTTACTTTTATACCTTGTATTTAGCTCTGGGAAGTCGGGGAAGGGGAGGGGGGAAGGGGAGGGGGGAGGGTTGGGTGGGGCTGGGAAGGGGGTGGGTGGGTTGTTAAAGATAAAATGTATTGAAAATCTTTTCAATAAAAAAAAGAAATGCTATTCTTGTGGGGCTAAAGGGCATATAGCTAGGTTCTGTAGGAAGGGTAGAAAACAGAATGCAGATAGCAGTAGTAAGACAAAGAAGGACATTGGTTTGGCTGTTTCTGGTGAACCAACAACCATACACAACGATCTGTGGGTGGTTGATAGTGGGGCTTCTCAATGTATCACCAAAGTCAAAGACGGTTTTGTCCATATGAAATGCAGCAATCAACATGTTTCACTGGCCAATGGTTGGAGGATGAAGGCCTCTGGTGAAGGTAATACATACTGTCCATATATTGATGAATGTTTACCAATGCTGTATGTGCCGAAACTACGATTTAACCTTTTATCTGTAAAGGCATTGGTTAAGGCTGGGTTTGTGGTGACGTTCAAAGGGGAGAAATGTATTATAGAGAGGAATTTTTTTTATTTTTTTATTTTAATTCCATTTATATCCCGCCCTTCTCCAAAGACTCAAAAACCAAAAAACCAAACTTGGGAGAATTTCTACCTATATCTAATTACACATATTTCATTATATTGTTGTTGTTGTTAGCTGCAAAGTCATGTCCAACCCATCGCGACCCTATGGACAACATTCCTCCAGGCCTTCCTATCCTGTACCATCTTCTGGAGTCCATTTAAGCTCACACCTACTGCTTCAGTGACTCCATTCAGCCACCTCATTCTCTGTCATCCCCTTCTTCTATTGCCCTCAATCTTTCCCAGCATTAGCCTCTTCTCCAGTGAGTCCTTCCTTCTCATTAGGTGGCCAAAGTATTTGAGTTTTAGTTTCAGTATCTGGCCTTCTAAAGAGCAGTCAGGGTTGATTTCCTCTAGGACTGACCGGTTTGATCGCCTTGCAGTCAAGGGATTTGCAGGAGTCTTCTCCAACACCATAGTTCAAAGGCCTCAATTCTTTGGCACTCAGCCATTCTTAGGGTCCAACTTTCACTGCCATACATTGCAACTGGAAAGACCATAGCCTTGACTATACACACTTTTGTTGACAGGGTGATGTCTCTGCTTTTTAGTGTGCTGTCTAGATTTGCCATGGCTTTCCTCCCGAGGAGCAAACGTCTTTTAATTTCTTGGCTACAGTCCCTATCTGCTGTGATCTTATTTATTTATTTTTATTTATTTATTTTAATTCCATTTATATCCCGCCCTTCTCCGAAGACTCAGGGCGGCTTACAAGCTTAGCAGTAGCCTTCATTCTATGTATAAGCCTGCTTATTAGGCCTTTCACACACCCCCTAAGCGGCATTATTATAAAGTCAGCTTAATTGCCCCCAACAATCTGGGTCCTCATTTTACCTACCTCGGAAGGATGGAAGGCTGAGTCAACCTTGAGCCTGGTGGGATGCGAACCTGCACTAATTGCAGGCAGCTGGTGTTACTTAAGGAGGCATTAGCCCACTGCTCCACCAAGGCTCTTGGAGCCCAGGAAAATAAAATCTGTCACTAATTTCATTATATATGTAATATGAAAATTGCAAACAATAATGCTTGCATCAATGCTAAAGATCAGTAAATCAAAAAGTTCTGTAGTCCTCCCATTTTGAATTATTGTTTTTAATCTGTAGTTTCATGCTGCATTTTACTATCTTTTCATGGGTTTGTGAGATACTAATTTCATATTCTTCTGTTTTAGGATTACATGCTTTTTGTATTGTAGGTTATTCCTCTGGGTGAGGTTTTACTAATGAATTAAACATAAACTTATAAAACAAATAACTTAAAAATATAATATAAGCCTAGATATTAATTCTTAATTTTTTCAGATCAATGATTTCATTCTGATTTACAGCATACTGTATCAGATTTTGCAGTTAGGTCATCTTGCATTTGAATTACAGTATATATACTGTAGCATAATCTTCAGCATGCAAAAATGTGAGTTTTATTTAGTATCTTAACTTTTAGTCTACCACACAGGTGTCAAACTCGCGAAATCACGTGATGTGTCACGACGTATTGCAACTTTTTTTCCCATTGCCAGCAATGGTGTGGGCGCAGTTTTGATGTGACTCATCTGGCTTACAGGCCAGCAGTTTGACACCCCTGGTCTACCATATGTCAAAAGATAACAGATGTCAAAACAATAGATATTCCTTAAGCAGTATCATTAATAAAGATTCCTGACTGTGAAGACCAGTGCTGTAAAAGCAACTGGCTTCTATGGATTTTCCTTTAAAAAGCAGGTAAAATGTTGAATGTATTTAGGGCACATTTCTAATTCATGTAAAGCAGTGATGAAGCACAAATGGAGAAAATGACATGTTCTGAGAAAATAGCCTCCACAGGTTCCATTTCCAAGTAAATCTCTCCTTGCAATGCTGCTGATATCATGTACATGTTCTCACCTTTCATTAGGTCTTCTTGCCAATATGGCAGTAAAATATTCCTGCTCAGCTCTGTACTCCCAGGCAGATGCAAGAAGGTTAGGTAAGTAGTTTTCCTGCAAAGGTAGGAAGCAATTCTGCAAATAGCAGCATATTAGAAACCTACCCTTTAAAGTATGTGTCAATAGCAGATTTTAAATTTTGAGTCTCTCCCATATTTTCAAGCCAATAGCCTTTGGCAACTTTATTTTTTTAGCCTTGAAACGTTCTGTTACAAGGGACCTTTGTTTCAGCAATTTCAACCCGTATAAGTAACATGCCCAACTTGCTCAAAGTCATGCATGCACTTTCAGGGAAAAAGAATATAGAAAGTACTACTAAAGAGAGGAATCATTTTATAGTTGGATCCTCTGCAGGAAACTGGGCTTTACTGGACAATTCCTGATGTGAGTGTCATAAGATTCTCCAGAATTATCTACAATGTTCAAGGATTTAGCCACATGGACTATATGTGGGAGTATTTCCTGAAAATATGAACATACAGTAAACATTATGTAAACTTAGTGGAGTCGTAATCTGCAAGTAATGTTGGAAAAGTAGAAGGATCCTCATTGGGAATCAATACATTTGCACATTTTTTTATCTTTTGGGCCTCAAGCAACTTTTTTATCTTTTGGGCCTCAAGCAACCTACATTACTATTGTCTATTGTATGAAAAGAAGATGGGTGATTTTTTTTCCTGGAGATAGATGGATAGATGAAAGAAGAAGAAGAAGAAGAAGAAGAAGAAGAAGAAGAAGAAGAAGAAGAAGAAGAAGAAGAAGAAGAAGAAGAAGAAGAAGAAGAAGAAGAAGAAGAAGAAGATGATTCAGCATTTGTTTATTGGAAGACAAATATGCCATGGGATTTAACTTAAGAGGTGAGAAAGTTAAGCTAAAGTTGGAGTGTAATTATTAGAACTGTGTCAAATTGTCCACTTCCATTTTCAAACTTACTTTGCATAAGGTAGCATATTTTCAGAAATCCATAATGAACTTTTCTAAGAAAGCTTTTTTCCTTCCCAACTTTATACTTTAATTTTCTAGGTAGAAACACTGAGGTGAATGGTTATTGTGGTCATTCTTCTGAGATTTTTTTCTTTGCTTTTTAAATATATCTAGGTGTGCAATGATTCAACATTTTCCCAGTCACTTGAGGTAGAAAGATATTTGGGCTCTAGGAGAAGAAGAAAACAATAGAACAATAAGATTTTTTTTTGTTTAAAGACAGTTTATTGTACCTACACTTATGTGCATTTTGAAACTTAAGTTTGTATATTTTAAAAATTAAGATTGTACATTATTACTATTTATATTTTATATGTATATCCATATTAAAGATGTCAATGAATCTTTCTTGACTATCACCCTCTGTCAAGATGGTGTTATGACCCTTTGTCTCTCTAGATCAGTTTCTTAAACTCTGCAATTTTAAGATTTATGGACTTCAATTCCCAGAATTCCCCTAGCTACCAGGAATTCTGAAAATTGAAGTTCATACATGTTAAAGGTGCCCAGGTTGAGAATCATTGTTCTAGGTTTTTCTCAGTATCTTAAAGCTATTGTTCTTATGTATCGCTTAACCATACAAAACAATGGTATTTAACATAAGCCTAAGAATGTTTATGGGATGCGGTGGCTCAGTGGGTTAGGACGCTGAGCTTATCGATCAGAAGATCGGCAGTTTGGTGGGTTGAATCCCGAGTGCCATGTAGCAGAGTGAGCGCCTGTTACTCGTCCCAGCTTCTGCCAACCTAGCAGTTCGAAAGCACATAAAAATGCAAGTAGAAAAATAGGGACCACTACAGTGGGAAGGTAACAGCGTTCCATGCGCCTTTGATGTCTAGTCATGCCGGCCACATGACTATGGAGACGTCCTCGGACAAATGCTGGCTCTTCGGCTTTGAAACGGAGATGAGCACCAGCCCCTAGAGTCGGAAATGACTAGCACGCATGTGCGGGGGAACCTTTACCTTTACCTAAGAATGTTTATGTAGAAATAACTAAATAGTACAGTGATTTTCAAAGTTCAATTAATTTATAGCATTAAGCATTACATCTATTTTACTCCAAGACTGATTAGGAGATAAGATTTTCTGAATAAATTTGATAGGTTTTATACTATATTTTACCCTTTAATTCAATATATTTATCCCACTTTCATTTTCTTCAATTTGCCTCTTGCCAGTACTTTTCTCTTAAACTAGTAGGATAAACAATTGTCACTAAGGAAATTCATAGATTAACTGGAAAATTTTATAATATAAAACTGTAGATATATTTTTCCAGTATTTCTTTTCATACTATTGACAAAGTATTATTAGATTATAAATGACAAAGATAAGACATTAATTCAGAAATTAAGTCATCAAAGAAGTGTAATCCAGCAGGTTAAGTGAACATTGTTAGATGAAGCAGACATAAAGTTCAGGAACAATTGGTCAAGTCAAAAAATAGGCAATCCATATAACCTATTGCATTGGCATATTGCATTATGCAAGCATCAATAGTTATGATTTATAGCAAAGTTTGCATTGATTCACTGGACTGCTGGACTGGGAAACTAAAAATAAATCTACATTGATTCACATCTGAGGACCATTTTCTTGTAATATTTTGAACAATGGATAGCTTAGAAAAAGAAACAGTTCAGGCAGTTAAAAGTAGAGGTTTTTTAATTAAATCTCTTTCTAGAAAAAAACAAGGGAAGATGGACATAGCAAAGGTGGGCAAAATCTTGTGGCTTGGAAGTAGGACCTGGAAAAATCAAACAAATAATGGTTGGGGTTTCCAGATTATATAAGCTTTCAGACACAATTTACCAGTGACCTGATAAAATATTGTTTTAATACACAGATAGATAAAATAATAAATGATGCATTTGCTAGCCATTTTGAGAAACAGTATACAGTAAAACCAATTCATATTATGTTGGTAATTTACTGCAGGAATATTGGGGTGGACATTTGAATAAGCATAGTAAAACAATTGTCATGGTTCTGACAGATGAATCTCTTCAAAAAAAACCCTTCAAGGCATTGGTTTTTTTTAAAAAAAAGAATCATTTATTGAGAAAAAAAGTATCAGCACTACATAGTTGAAGACAAAAACTGAATTCCCTCCCCTGGCACAAAGTAGCAGAGCACAATTCCCTCCTTCAATTAACATTCATAAATCACATTTCCCAATTATCTTGAAGTGTGGGCTGTCTCCCCATCTCTCCAGCCCTCCAAATCTCTATCAACTGTGGAGCTAATAACCTTGGGTTCCCACAGCTGAGTTATTATTGTTATGACTAGCTGGACTCTCATCCACATTCCCCCTCCCAGCATCAACAAACTCTAAAAGCAATAGAGAAAAAATGGCTACATTTCCATCTGTTGTCAAAGTAAGAATATCCAATGTTAGCAGCTTTGACATCCAGCTCCCTCTACAAAAAAGACAAATCCTGTAATGTAAACAAAAGCACAGGTTAGGGGTCACCTTGTGGTTGTTAGGGTGTTTCTTATAGAACCTATTAATAAGTCTGTCAGCTTTTACATCATTAGATTTCACCCAGATGGCCTCAGACAACTGATATCCCTTCTACTGCACTAAGTACTGCAATTTCCCTTTAAAAATTCTTGAATCAAGAATACACTTTACTTCATAGTGAGTCTGTCCTGCCACTATGAGGGGTCCGGTGCCTTCTTAGGGGGAGGTTTTAAGGTGGAACCCTGAAAAGGTTTCAACAGGTTACAATGGAAAACCAGGTGAACTTTTCCTAAGAGCCTAGGGAGTTTTAATTCCACTGTGACCAGGTTAATGATCTTTACAACGGGGAAGGGTCCCAAGTACTTTGGTCCTAACTTCTTACTAGGTAACTTCACAGTCCTCATTCCCTTCTCCCATGAGATAAATGGTTTCCATTTGTCTAACCAGGCTAGTCCTAGGATCACAGTCTCAGTCATTTCGGAGCCACCATGAAACGAATGAGCTCCCAGTGTTCACCTATTTCTAAGGGTAGGGGTTCAGTCAAGTGCATGACTAAAATTCCTCCCATTAGGGAGCCATCAACTTGCTCAAACCTCATGAGCTTGGAGAGCAGTCTTGCTTGTATGCCCATTTTCAGGGCAAGTGATAAGCCAATAATGAACCAGGAGCATCCGGAGTTGACTAGTATTTCCAAATCTACCTGTGCCCCTGGCTTAGGGATTATGAGTCTGGCAGGTAGTGAAAAAGGTGGAATGTGTCTACTCATCATTGGGTCATTCTCTCCTTTGTCATTGCTGTCATAGGAGGGTAGAGTGGTGACAGGTCTGGCTCGAGTTTTGGCACTCTCCTGCATGTGGGACGTGACTTGGGCAACAGGTTCCTGCGCAATCCAGTTGGATTTCTCTTTCCCTGGCTGCTGGAGTGGTTTCTTACTGGTGGTCCTGGTCTATTCTGCTGCTGAGGGTAAGGGACTGGGCAACTTGCTGCTGTTGTCCACATTTGAAGTACTTGATCGGTGGGCCTGCAAGTAGCCTGGGATTGTCAGTAACCATGGTGGTTAGAGGCTTTCGGGGAGTGTGTGTGTGTGTTTATCATTTGGGTTGATCTGGCCTTGGCTCAGCTTCTTGTGGGGGTGGCTTCTTATAGCAGGCAAGCTGAATATCCAGTCTTACTCTGCCTGGTACCATTTTTGCAGATGATTAGGAACTCCTTGATAGATACAAGCCTGGGAGAGATGGTTGTCTAGTCCCTCCTTTAAGTGATGGACTAGGGATTGCTCAGGTCACCTCTCTATTTGGCCAGCTATCTTGCAAAACTCTCATACTTATTCCAGTGCAGGCCTGTCAGCTTGCTTTATCTTGTGGACTTGCTCCTCCACTTTGAGGGCAATGGACAGGTCCTCAAACCTTGCTCTCAGTCCTAGGAGGAAGAGATGGGGGTCCTCCAACTTGGGTGCTTGCTCATTGTATAGATTACTTACCCACTCGGATGCTTCCCCTTTCAAGCTGGAAGCAACCACATTGACCATAGCAGCTGGATTCGGGTAGAAATAGACACAGTGGTTCAGGTGATAGTGCACCTGGTTGAAGAAAATGATCAGCTTCTCCAGTCCCCATTGAAGGTTGCTCTAAGAGGTGGTGTCATCAATGGTTGATGGCCTCCCCACTGTGGATGTTGCACCCCCACCGGTTTCTGCCCTCCCATGGTGGCTGCTGCATCCCCAGTTGCTGCAAACCTTCCAGTGATTGTTGCACATTCGGAGGCTGTTGCCACCTCCATAGCTGTTGCTGCATTACCGGCAGCTACAGCATCCCCAATTGTTGAATGACCCCCAACGGTCTCAGCAGGTGCTGTGTTGGCACCCTGTTATTGCAGGCCTCCCAGTGGTTGCTGCATGTGCGGGGGCTGCTGCCATCCCCACTGTTGTTGACTTGCGGGCAGTTGTGGTATCTCCAGTTGTTGTAGGCCCCCCAGTAGCCTCAGTGGTGTTGTTGCTCGATCCCCATTGGTTGCGGGGATCTCAGCAGTTGCTGCACATTCAGAAGTGACAGCCAGCCCCACTGCTGCTGTTGTACTCCCAGCAGTTGCATATTCCTGGTGGCTGCATCACCTCCAGTTGTTGCAAGGCCCCCATCTGCTGCTGCACATTCAGGGGGTGTGGCCACCCCCATTCCAGTTGCTGCACTGCCAGTGACTGCTGTCTTCCCATCTGGGGAGGCTGCAACATCCCCAATTGCTGTATGGGCCCCAGGCTGGGTGGCCAGTAAGTGCATTGATCCGGGGTTTGGTTGTCCTGGTGACAGCTTGGGCTCTTATCTTGTCAGCGCCAATCAGGGCTTTTGGAGGGGCAATGACTGTAGCTGTCTCTCCCCACGGGACTGGAGGCCATGGTTGGTGGCTACGAGGACAGAGAAGCTGCCTGACCTGCACAGGTGGGACTGGGGCTTCCCCTTGGCATGAGTTGGTGGCTGCCTCACTGATCATCATGATCACTCGTGTATGGGGAAAGGGAGGGTTGTTCTCCACTTCTCAATTCTAGCTCCTCAAATCTTTCCACCAACTTCTCCACTGGATTGTGGACAGGTACTTCCACTCACCCAAGTCCTCAGTGGTAGTCAATTTTGTGGCTCTCCACCAGTCCGGGGAATGCAACGTATGGGAAGCCCTTCTTTGCAATTTGACCTCATCTGCCTTTGAAGCATTTGATTATGGCAAGGCCGTCTCAAGGTGCCTAGAGTCTCCACTGGGTAAAGTCCATTCTGACAACCAGATTAGTTGTCCTCGTGGCTTGGGTCTTGCTCCCAACAGAGAGGCCTGAAAAAGTTCCTTCTCTGCTGGCACGCTTGGCTTGCACTCCCCCCTCTGAGGTATCAGCCACTGCCGGGGTGCTAGTTTCAGGCATTCCTTTCTTCTCCATGCAGAGATCTTCCCCGAATCTTTGTTGGTCTATCCCTTAATTCTAGGGACAGCGACTAGAGCTCAGGACCCCAAGATAGTTAGGTACAAATTGGGGGGTTTGGCTTAATGTCATGGTTCTGACAGATGAATCTCTTCAAAAGAACTTTAAGGCATTGTTTTTCTTAAAGAATCTTTTATTCAAGAAACAAAGTATCAGCACTACATAGTTGAAGCCAAAAACTGAATTCCCCTCCCCTGGCACAAAGTAGCAAAGCACAATTCCCTCCTCCAATTAACATTCATAAATCACATTCCCCAATTAACTTGAAGTGCGGGTTTTCTCCCCATCTCTCCAGCCCTCCAAATCTCTGTCAACTCTGGACCTAATAACCTTGGGTTCCCACAGCTGAGTTATTATTGTTATGACTAGCTGGACTCTCATCCACATTCTTCCTCCCAGCATCAATGAACGCTAAAAGCGATAGAGAAAAAATGGCTACATTTCCATCTGTTGTGAAAGCAAGAACATATGATGCTAGCAGTGTTGTTCCATAAATTCAGCTTATTATTGTTTCACGTACCATTATTTCACACCAAGGGGTATATCTAAATATCCACCCAGCAAACCTGGCTCCAAAATAAATAATTTACCAATACAATAAACACACAAATTGCCCTTTTTGTCTCTCTGAAGAATGGCCATACAGGACCAAAAATATTTCAAGAATGTGCCTGCTTCCCTTTCTTTGAAAATCTGGACAAAAGGAGTGCTCAACACCTGTTTTTCTGCTGATTAAGGATCTTTAGAATGTGCAACTACCTTTTTTGTTTTTAGTGCGTACATGCCCTTTATTACCTTGTTCCTTATTTAAGGACTTATTTACTGTTAGATGATATGAGGCTAAATAGACAACCAGACAGACAAACAATGAGCATCTTCAAAGAAGAAAATACATTATAATGTAATAGAAAGCCTGCATAAAAGTAAAACTCATGTATCCAAACTTCTGGAGAAAATAGAAAAATTTGGAGAAGTGGCAGGGTTGACAATAAACAGAAAAAAGACTAAAGTGCTAACAAAGAATCTAACAGAAAAATAAAAAATCAACTAACAAAAAACAAATAGTTTAAAAAGTTAAATATATGGAAATTTATCTAACATCAAGATGTGTAACAATAAAAGAAGATAACTATGTAAGACTGCTAAAACAAAATTGGATTTGGAAAAGTGGAAAAACTTCCAACTTTCAATGTTGGGAAGAATAGCAACAGTGAAAATGAATATCTTACCAAAAATACTCTTTTTATTTCAAACAATTCCTGTAAGGCTTAGAAAAGCCTTTTTTGATAAACTGAATACAATAATATTGAAATTTATCTGGCAAGGAAAAAAAAGCTAGAATTAAAATAAAAATGCGACAAGAAGCGAAATAAAGTGGATGATTAGGACTGCCGGACTGAAGGTTATACTACCAAGCAACTATTCTAACATGGCTTAAAGAATGGATAATGCTTAGACATAAAAGACTATTGTACCTAGAGGGGCATGACCTAAAAATTGGTTGTCATGCCTTTTTGTGGTATGGGAAGAATAAAATACATAGATACTTTCAAAACCATTTTATAAGGAATGCACTTCTTTCAGAATGGGAAAAAATAAAAGAAAATATATATATTAAGATACCTGAATGGCTTTCAACAATGGAAGCTTTTGCTTATCCAAATTTAATTAACTATGATAAAGTTATGACTTATAAAGATATTTTGGACAATGAAAGAAAATTGAAAGACAGACAAGGTTTATTGATCTAGATGTTGTTGTTAGTTGCAAAGTCACGTCCAACCCATTGCGACCCCATGGACAACATTCCTCCAGGCCTTCCTGTCCTCTACCATCTTCTTGAGTTCATTTAAGCACACACCTACTACTTAAGTGACTCCATCCAGCTACCTCATTCTCTGTTGTCCCCTTCTTCTCTTGCCCGCAATCTTTCCAGCATTAGGCTCTTCTCCAGTGAGTCCTTCTTTCTCATTAGGTGGCCAAAGTATTTAAGTTGCAACTTCAGGATCTGGCCTTCAAAAGAGCAATCTGGGTTGATCTCCTCTAGCACTGACCGGTTTGATTGCCTTGCAGTCCAAGGGACTCATAGGAGTCTTCTCCAGCACCATAGTTCAAAGGCCTCAATTCTTTGGCGCTCAGCCTTTCTTATGGTCCAACTTTCACAGCCATACATTGCAACTGGGAAGATTATACCCTTGACTATATGCACTTTTGTTGGCAGGGTGATTTCTTTGCTTCTTAGTGTGCTGTCTAGATTTGCCATGGCTTTCCTCCCGAGGAGCAAGCGTCTTTTAATTTCTTGGTTGCAGTCCCCATCTGTGGTGATCTTGGAGCCGAGGAAAATAAAATCTGTCACTACCTCCATTTCTTCACCATCTGTTTGCCAGGAATTGAGAGGGCCAGATGCCATGATCTTGGTTTTCTTAATGTTAAGTTTCAACCCAAGTTTTGCACTCTCCTCCTTCACCTGCAGTAAGAGGCTCTTTAGTTCCTTTTCACTTTCTGCCATTAGAGTGGTAACATCTGCATATCTTAGGTTGTTGATATTTCTCCCAGCAATCTTAATTCCAACTTTTGATTCATCTAGCCCTGCCTTTCTCATGATATGCTCTGCATATAAGTTAAATAGGCAGGGTGACAGTATACAGCCTTGCCGGACTCCTTTCCCAATTTTGAACCAATCAGTGGTTCCGTGTCCAGTTCTCACTGTTGCTTCTTGACCTGCATATAGGTTTTTCAAGAGACAAATAAGATGTTTGGTACTCCCATCTCTTTAAGAACTTACCACAGTTTGTTGTGATCCACACAATCAAAGCATTTAGCATAGTCAATGAAGCAGAAGTAGATGTTTTTCTGGAATTCCCTAGCTTTCTCCATGATCCAGCATATGTTGGCAATTTGATCTCTAGTTCTTCTGCCTCTTCAAAATCCTGCCTGTACTTGTGTTAGTTCTTGATCCACATATTGCTGGAGTCTAGCTTGTAGGATTTTAAGCATAACTTTACTAGCATGTGAAATGAGTGCAATGGTGCGACAGTTTGAACATTCTTTGGCACTGCCTTTCTTTGGAATTGGAATGTAAACTGATCTTTTCCAATCCTGTGGCCACTGTTGAGTTTTCAAAATTTGCTGGCAAATTGCACTTTTACTGCATCATCTTGTAAGATTTTGAATAGCTCAGCTGGAATACTGTCACCTCCACTAGCTTTGATATTGCTGAGCTTTCCTAAGGCTCACTTCACATTCTAGAATATCTGGCTTGAGGTCAGTGACCACCTCATCGTGGTTATCAGGGACATTAAGCTTGTTCTTGTTCTTCTGTGTAATTTTTCCACCTCTTCTTAATCTCTTCTGCCTCTGTTAGGTCCCTGCCATTTTGGTCCTTTATCATGCCTATTTTTGCATGAAACTTTCCCTTCATCTCTCCAATTTTCTTGAAGAGATCTCTGGTCCTCCCTATTCTATTGTTTTCTTTTATTTCTTTGCACTGTTCATTTAAGAAGGCATTCTTATCTCTTCTAGCTATTCTCTGGAATTCTGCATTCAATTGGGTGTATCTTTCTTTTTCTCCCTTGCCTTTCGCTTCCCTCCTTTCCTCAGCTATTTGCAAAGCTTCCTCAGACAGTCATTTTGCTTTCTTGCATTTCTTTTTCTTTGGGATGGTTTTAGTTGGTACCTCTTGTACAATATTGCAAACTTCCATCCATGGTTCTTCAGGCACTCTGTCCATCAGATCTAATTCCTTAAATCTATTTGTCACCTCTACTGAATATTCATCAGGGATATGATGTAGTTCATACCTGAGTGGCCTAGTGCTTTTCCCTACTTTCTTCAGTTTAAGCCTAAATTTTGCAATGAGAAGCTCATGGTCTGAGCCACAGTCAGCTCCTGGTTTATTTTTACTGACTGTATAGATAGAGCTTCTCCATCTTTGGCTGCAGAGCACATAGTCAATCTGATTTCTGTTTTGACTGTCTGGTGATGTCCATGTGTAGATCCGTCTCTTGGGTTGTTGGAAAAGAGTGGGTTTTTTTTATCCCATTTATATCCCGCCCTTCTCCAAAGACTCAGGGCGGCTTACAATCTAAGAAGCACAAATCAATGTGCTTAGCAATAGCCTTCATTCTATGTATATGCTTATTAGGGCTTTTGCCCCTCCCAAGCGGCATTTTATACAAAGTCATCTTATTGCCCCCAACAATCTGGGTCCACATTTTACCTACCTCAGAAGGATGGAAGGCTGAGTCAACCTTGAGCCTGGTGGGACTCAAACCTGCACTAATTGCAGGCAGCTGGTGTTACTTAAGGAGGCATTAGCCCACTGCTCCACCAAGGTTTGCTATCACCATTGTATTCTCTTTACAAAATTCTGTCAGCCTGTGCCCTGCTTCATTTTGTACTCCAAGCCTAAACTTGCCTGTTATTCCGGTTGTGTTTTCACTTCCTACTTTCGCATTCCAATCCCCCATGATGATAAGGACATCAGTTTTTGGTGTCAGTTCTATAAGATGCTGTAGAGCTTCATAGAACCAGTCAATTTCATCCTCTTCAGCACATGTGGTTCAGCATAGACGTGGACTACTGTGATATTGAATGGTTTGCCTTGGATTCGAATTGAGATAATTCTGTCATTTTGGGGATTGTATCCCAGTATTGCTTTTCCTACTCTTTTATTGACTACACAGCTACGCCATTTCTTCTGAGGGATTCTTGCCCACAGTAGTATACCTGATGGTCATCTGAATTAAATTCACCCATTCCTGTCCATTTTAGTTTGCTGATTCCTAAGATGTTGATGTTCAGTCTTGTCATCTCTTGTTTGAACACATCCAGCTTTCCTTGATTCATGGATCTTACCTTTCAGATTCCTATGGAGAAAAAATCTTTATAGCATTGGACTTTCCTTTCACCACCAGATACATCCACAGCTGAACGTCCTTTCAGCTTTGGCCCAGTCACTTCATTCTTTATGGCACTACTAGTACTAGCCATCTGCTCTTCCCCAGCAGCATATTGGATGCCTTCCAACCTGAGGGGCTTATCTTCCAGCGTCATATCTTTTTGCCTTTTGGTACAGTCCATAGGATTTCATGGGAAAGATACTGGAGTGGGTTGCCATTTCCTTCTCCAGTAGATCACATTTTGTCAGAGCTCTCTGCTATGACCTGTCCATCTTGGGTGCCCCTGCACGGCATAGCTCATAGCTTCATTGAATTACGCAAGACCCTTTGCCATGACAAGGCAGTAATCCAAGAAGGGGATTGATTTAGCATGGTGGCCATATCTGCAAATTCAAATGAGATATGAAAAAGATGTTAAAACAACAGCATTTTATAAAGAACTGATAGAATTTGATCAGATACTGCTAAAAACAGATGAAAAGTTGATTAAGAAACTCTATAAATTTCTGTTAAACTTAAAGATGGAGGAAGAACAAGTAAAAGAAACAATGACAACATGGGCAAAGAACTTTGGATATAATTTAGAATTAGAAGATTGGCAAAAGTTATGGTAAAGAAATATTAAATTAACTAAAGCTGTGGCATATAAAGAAAGCTTATATAGAATGTTTTACAGATGGCATATGACACCAGTGAGATTAGCAAAAAAGTTTGAAAATACTTCAAACATCTGTTGGAAATGCAAACAAAGACCAGATATCTATTATCATATTTGGTGGACATGCCCTAAAGGAAAAAGATTTTGGGTTATGGTTTGAGAAAATGACTAAAAAAACAAATAGACTTTAAACCAGAATTATTTTTGTTAGGAATAATGGGAGCTAATTATGAGAAAGATTGCAGATATTTAATAGTACACGTACTAACAGCAGCAGGAATTGTTTTTGGCCAACATTGGAAAAATGAAAAGTTACCAGCTGAAGAAGTACTAATTAAGAAAATAATAATGTAGAGTGTGAAGAAATGTATAGCTTGACTTTAAAGATAAAAGAGAAAGAAGACTCAATGTATTTTAGAACATGGGATAATTTCTATCAGTGGCTAGAAAAATGAGTTAGAGAGAAAGGAATGTGGTATGTAACTTTGAATATATTTAGCAAGAAGAAGGCTATTGAGTGATTAATTGATATATTGTTTATGATAATTAACTATATCTATTACTGTTTGTTAAACACATGAACCCTGACATTATGCTGTTTGCTAAATATTGAGAATGTTATTTGGAAAAACCCCAACCCCAACCGTAACCCTAATCCTAACCCTAACCCAAATCCCAACCCTAGCCCTCACCCCACCTTATTCCTAACCCTATAAAAACTAATGCAATCTATAAAAAAAGAAAAAAGAAAGAAGGAAAGACATCATATATTAACAGGGAAGAGGTTTCTTCTAAGAATGTGCAAAACTCAGATTTGGAATAGAAAGTTCCAAACAACTTTACCATGTCCAAAAGGACATGGTCTGGAGGGGAATGGATCATTCTGCCATTTTTTAGAATGTTCTATTACCAAATTAGGGACATGGTGGCTCAGTGGGTTAGGACACTGAGCTTGTTGATCAGAAGGTTGCCAGTTTGGCGGGTCGAATCCCGAGTGCCGTGTAACAGAATGAGCACTTGTTACTCGTCCCAGCTTCTGTCAACCTAGCAGTTCGAAAGCACGTAAAAATGCAAGTAGAAAAATAGGGACCACTACGGTGGGAAGGTAACAGCATTCTGTGCGCCTTTGGCATCTAGTCATGACCACGGAGATGTCCTCGGACAAGCGCTGGCTCTTCGGCTTTGAAACGGAGATGAGCACCAGCCCCTAGAGTTGGAAACAACTAGCATGCATGTGCGGGGGAACCTTTACCTTTTATATAGATATATCATCTTCAGATAATAGACTTTGTTATGTGAACTTTGTCTGTTAGTGTTATGCCTGCCACAATATACCCATAAAGAAAAACTGATATAGCTGTACTTCTCCAAAAGACAAAGTATTACATTACAGTAGAAATGTTGGAAAAAAGAATTGTTTTGTATTAACCTGGGAATGATTTTATCTCAGAATTGAGAAAAAGTATTTCACTGGATTTATATACATATTTTCACAAACACTGTGTTTGTGTGTGTAGATAGATAGTGTCAATGCTGCAACGAATTGAACTGGAGCCATTTTCCCTTTGTTTTCGGTTGCCACATATTTAGAAAGGAAGGAGGAGGGAAGTGTAGTTTTAAGTTAGCCATAACAATTCTCAAGGTCATTACTGATAACGTTTTGGTGGGCTGGAGATCTGGGAGGAGTGCCCATGTTTAGTAACAATTCGTGAATATGATTTATGATATCTAATTGGGGTGGGAATTTCAACTTGCAACTTTGTAACCAGGGGGAGGGGAATTTAGTCTTGAGTTCATATTTGCATGTGCCCTTATTTTGTAGCCAAATAAAAATGTTCTTTGAGGAAGAATTCCTTGCCTTGCAATTCTTTTTTTTTTATTGAAAAGTTTTAAAATACAGTTTTCCCTTAAGAAACCCCCCTTCCCCCTCCCTGCTCCCCCCCTACCTCCCCCCAACCTCCCTCCCTCCACCCCTCCCTCCACCCTCCCCCTCCCCCCCCCGACTTCCCAGAGCTAAATACAAGGTATATATATAAAAAGCAATCATAAACAATCATATACTAACAACTATAAGTTCTAAAATCCATCACTCTCTAGCTTATATAGGATAAGACACACCTTAACAATATTAAATATATATAAAAAACTAGAATAAAAAAAAGGAAAAAAAACGAAAGAAGACTTATTCAAATGCTACGTAAAACTTCTTAACCCTATACTTGTTCTGGATAAACTCAATCCATTTTCTCCATTCCATAATATAGCGTTCTTGCGAATGATCTTTCAAATAAGCCGAAATCTTCGCCATCTCTGCCAGGTCGGAAACCTTTAAAGTCCACTCTTCTATGGTCGGCAGTTCCTCTTTCTTCCAATATTGGCCTATCAAAAGTCTTGCCGCCGTAATTAAGTTCAACATCAGCTTAGTGTCCACAACTGTAGCGTCTGCAATTATTCCCAACAAAAAAAGTTGCGGACAAAACTTTATCCTCCGTTTAAAAATCTTCTGCATATTCCACCAGACTTTTATCCAAAAAGCCTTAACCTTTTTACAAGTCCACCATATGTGGAAATACGTTGCATCTTCATCACCACACCTCCAACACTTAGGCTGATAATTCGGATACATACTTGCAAGCTTTTTAGGATCTAGATGCCATCTATAAAACATTTTGTAAAAGTTCTCTCTTAAATTTTGAGCTTGTGTAAATTTTACGTTCCTCACCCAAATCTTTTCCCACATGTCCATTGTAATAACTTCCTGGATATTTTGGGCCCATTTTATCATACAGTCCTTAACAAGCTCTGTTTCCGAGTCAATCTCTATCAATGCAAGGTATATCCGTTTAATATGTGCTGACCCCTGATTTCTAATCTGCTTTATCAAATTTCCGTCAGTCATTGTAAATCCATTTTTCTGGTCTTCTTTCCACCTGGCCTGTAATTGAATATATTGAAACCAAGATTGAACAACCTTCTCTTCTCGCAAGAAGCTATATGATTTCAAACACCAAACATTCCTTTCCAGGCTTAAAATTTCCTTGTACGTAGTCACATCATGTTTGAAACCAGCATGTATATTTTCTATTGCATGTTTTGGAATTGCCCACAATGGTATCTTGCTGCTTAGCTTATGTCTATACTTCTTCCAAACTCTCAGCAATGCCTGTCTTAAAATATGCATCCTAAACACAGTATCTACCTTCTTATCATACAACAAATATGCATGCCAGCCAAACAACAAATCATGGCCCTCAAGATTTAATAACCTCAATTGCGTCAAATTAATCCAATCACTTATTCCTACTAATGCAGCAGCTTCATAATATAATTTAAGATTAGGCAGTTTAAGGCCACCTCTCTCACGAGTATCCTGCATAATCTTAAGTTTAACTCGTGGTTTTTTCCCTGCCCACACAAATTTATTGATACCTCGCTGCCATTCCTCCAGATTAGAATCTTTCTTAAGAATCGGTATCATTTGAAACAAAAATAAAAATTTGGGCAGGACATTCATTTTCACTGCTGCAATCCGTCCCAGCAAAGACAATTGCAATTTTTGCCAACTCTCCAATTCCTTTTGAATTTTCCCCCATAGTTTTTCATAATTATTTTTATATAGCTTTGTATTAGAGGGCGACAAAATCACCCCCAGATATTTAACCCTTTTAACAATCTCAAATCCAGTTAATCCTTCTAAGAGAGCCTTCTGTGAAACTGTCATATTTCTAGCCAAAATTTTAGTTTTCTGTATATTTACTTTAAATCCAGAAACCTTCCCATATTGTGTTATTATCTCCATCAGGTCCACAACAGAGTTCTCTGGCTGGGTCACTGTAACAACCAGATCATCTGCAAATGCTCTCAATCTATAGTCCTGATCCCCAACTTGTATCCCTTTAATTTTTTCCGAGTTCCGAATCTTAACCAATAGTATCTCTAATGTTAACACAAATAACAAGGGCGATAACGGACACCCTTGCCTTGTGCCCTTCTCAATATTACATGCTACTGTCAGGCTATTGTTAACTATGATTCGGGCAGTTTGTTTTTGATATAATGCCCTAATCGGCTATAAAAATTTTTCCCCAAAATCCATTTTATCTAAAACTTTCAACAAAAATTGCCAATTCAATTGATCAAAGGCCTTTTCAGCATCTAAAAAAATTAGCGCTGCAGAGATCTGGTTGTGCCTTTCCAAAAACTCTAACACATCAACTATATGTCTCACATTATTTTTCATTTGCCTACCACTAATAAACCCCGTTTGATCCCCATGAATCACCTGTTGCAGGACCCTCATCAGTCTATTAGCCAAAACCTTAGCAAATATCTTATAATCTGTATTTAAAAGCAATATCGGTCTGTAATTTTTAACTAAAGTAGCATCCTGGTCTTCCTTCGGAATCAAAGAGATAAAAGCTGTTCTCCAAGACGGAGGCACCTTTCCCCCCCTCTGGATTGTCTGGAACAGTTCCTTTAACGGTTTTATCATCTCTAATTGTAAGTTTTTATAATAGGCCGCAGTCAAGCCATCCGTGCCTGGTGCTTTATCCACCTTCAATTCCTTAATAGCTATAAAAATTTCTTCTTCTGTAATCAGTTGATTAATCCCCTCTTTTTGTACTTGCGTAAGAACCGGGATGCTAGCCTTCTCCAAATACTTATCAATATCTTTTGCATTAATGTCCTCTTTAGTATATAATTTCGAGTAAAAATCCACAAAGGCATCCTTAATAAGATTCTGTTGATACACAACCCTTCCTTTATACTCAATCTTATCTATATTAGATGCCCTTTGTTTTTTCCTCAGTCTATAAGCTAACCATCTGCCTGGTTTATTAGCATTGCAGAAAGTATTATGCCTAGCAAACCGCAGATTGGTCGCCACTTGATCAGCCATTAATTTATCAAATTGTCCTCTTAACAGTCTAATAGCCTCCTTGATCTTCACATCCTCTGGGTTCAAAATCAAAGCCTTTTCTTTTTTCTTTATTTCATTCTCCAGTTCTTTCCTTCTAGTTTCCACTGCACGTCTATGTCTATTATTCATATATATCAACACCCCTCTCATATAGGCCTTGCTAGCATCCCAAACCATATCCATAGAGGTACCCTTATTCATATTAATCTCAAAAAAATCCTTCATCCGCTGTTTGCATTCTTCCACATTTCTCTGATTTCTAAACAAATTCTCATTTACGCGCCATGAGCGCCTATCTCCTTTTTCCTTATCAATCTCCAACCACACTGGACTGTGATCGGAGATAGTTCTTGCGCAGATCTTCACCTTTTTAGTTCTCAAAATAAAATCATTAGTCAACAAAATAAAGTCAATCCTCGAAAAAGATTGGTGTCTATCAGAATAAAAAGTATAATCCTTCTCCTGCAGATGTCTCTCACGCCAAATATCTCGCAATTCCAGGTCATCCTTCATTTCAAAAAAAGATTTAGGCAGTCTAGCGTGACTTGGAATGCGCTTAAAGGCTCCAGCCTTATCCAACTGTACATCCATAACTCCATTCCAGTCCCCCATAAAAATAAAGGATTTATAATCCAACTGGGTAAGCTTTGTATGAAGTAAACTAAAAAAGTCAGCTTGTTGTTGATTCGGTGCATATAATCCAACTAAAAGCGTCTTTTTACCTGCTAACAACAGCTCAATCATAACATATCTTCCATGCTTATCTGCTTCGATTAGATCCGCTGTTAAGGCACTTTTAACATAAACAACCACTCCATTTTTCTTATTCTCTGCAGAAGCAACAAATTGCGTACCCAGCCTCGAGTTCAATAAGTACTTTTGATCCAAAACTCTAATATGCGTTTCTTGCAGGCATATAACATCAATCTTAAATTGTTTTAAATATTGAAAAACTTTCTTCCTCTTCTGTGGTGAGTTTAGTCCATTAACATTCCAGGTTAAAAATTTAGTTGCCATGTATATCCTCGAAAAGCTCTTGGACCACAGCTTTGATAGGACTAGCTTCCTTAGGCCGTGCTCCTCCCACAGCTTGGCTATGAATGCGTTGTGAAGAATCTGAAGGCTTTTGCTGATCTTGTTCTTTTATTTTCTTTGCACGTTTTAAAGCAGCACGTGTCACTCTTTGCTCTCTAGGATCATCCAAAGAAATTGTAGCTTGATCTCCTCCAGCACCAATTTCCTCTGTTTCCTCCTCTTGTTGTTCTTCTTCTCCATATCCCTTTCCAGCTTCCAGAAGCGTTAATGGGGTTGCTTTTAAGACATTATTGTAGAAATCACGCGCTTGTTTCACAGTAATCAGCCTGTACCTTTTACCTTCATACATCACCATCAGCCCATCTGGAATCTCCCATCTGAACCTTATATCTCTTTGCTTAAGCTCTTGCACAAGAAATGTATAGTCCTTTCTTCCCCTTAAAATCCTTGGAGGAATTTCCTTTAAAACCAAGACTTCTTGTTCAGCAATCACGACCTTAGCATCATAGGCAGCTTGTATAACTTGATCTCTAATTTCTCTTTTTGCAAAATAAACCACCACATCTCTAGGCAATTTTCTCTGTCTAGCAATCCATGAATTCACCCGAAACACTTTGTCCATAGCTGCTCTTATTTCAGATGCTGGCTGGTTCAATACCCCTTCGAGAGCCTCAGAGATCAGCTGCTTTAAATCTTCTTTAACATTCTCTTTTAAACCTCTAATTCTGACAGCAAACTGCATCTGGTAATATTGGGTAAGGCTTAACTCCCTTTCCAATTTGCCTCTTACATTTTCATTCTCCCGTGCTTTTACTTCTAATATAGCATTCCTTTAAGCCAAATCATCCACTTTTTCATCTAAATCTTCCACACATTCCGCCACTTTATGCACTGAAGTCAAAATGTCTACCCTCATCACGCTATACTTCTGTTCCATCCTCTCTTCCATTCTTTCCTCGAATTTCTCCAATTTCTCCTCCATCTGTGCAAATTTATCAGCAATTGATTGATTAATTGATTCCAAAAGTACCTGGGCATGTTTATCCAGAGCATCTCGCAAATCCTTCGATGTCAGCACTTCAGGAGGGTGCAACGCCTGTAATGATGATTGTTGCACCGGCGAGGATCCTCCACTCCGGAGAGTTTTAGAGGGAGGTTTAGCCGCCATCTTTTAATCCTCAATTATGACGCACTTTTAATTAAAGTTTAAAAAGTCCAACAAGTTCGAGAGTATAGTAAAATAATCCTCTTCACCTTTTTCCCTCTTGTACCGCTCTGCCTGCTCCTTTAAATCATAGTCCTTTCTTCAGGCAGGGATGGTTCGCAGACGCCTGGCTCTGCTCCAAAAAATTCGGAGCAGAGACGACGGCCAGCTGGGAGCAACCCAGGCTTCGGGGGAGTTCGATCCTTCAGCCGCCCAAGCTCCAAGCTCAGGCGGCCTCGGAGAACTCTACCCCTACCTGGGGCCTCACCCCCTCCTCTTCTCCCGAGGAGGGGGCTTCAATTTCGCCCGAACAGCTGATCGGCGCTGTTTCGGGCGAAAAAACAAACAGCTGAGCCGCGGGCAGCCAGGGGAGGAAGTCCCCTTGCCTTGCAATTCTTTTAATTGGTATCATCTACCGGAACCATGACGGATAGAAGATAGATAGATAGATACAGGGCTTTTTTTCTCATAGAACGCTCAGAACAGAGTTCCGGCACCTTTTTTGGATGGAACCTTGTAGGGTAGGCAAGGCGGGTTGTATGAAATGTGTGAGTTCCGGCACCTTTTTCTTTTACAAAAAAAGCACTGGATAGATAGATAGATAGATAAATAGATAGATAGATAGATAGATAGATAGATAGATAGATAGATAGATGATAGATAGATAGATAGATAGATAGATAGATAGATAGATAGATAGATAGATAGAAGATGCAACAGGATAAAATATCATTTTATGATTGTCTCATTACTGAGATTTTTATATGTTGGAGATTATTGCACTTAATAAATACTTCTCTCATGAAATAAACCTAGCCTGTACTACATTGTAATCATGGAAAGAATGCAAACAATATCTATAACTAATGTTATCTTCTGTTCTGCATCATTGTGACATTGTTGTTGTTTTTTGTACAAGTTTTATTGTTTTTTTAATATTTACATATACATGTATTTGTGAAGCAATATGGTGGTTGGGTAGTCAAAAGTAACAAATAACAAGTTGTTTGTAAATAGTTCAGGTTGCATCAGTAAAATTTCCCTCGCTGATCCCCTTACTTTTCACACAGTCAAAATAATCGAGTTAATACATTTCTAGTTGTGACCTAGTCAATTAACAAAATTTTCAATATAATTTCACTAATACATATCAAAATCCTGTTTTTAAGTTTTACCTAATTGCAATAAAATGCTCTAAAGTAGCCTATTATATACAGAAAAAGCTTAATTTTTGGGTAACCCACAATTCCCTATTTCAATAAAGAATAATTCTTTTGTCTACAAAACTTACATTGTTCATTACAAAACATTCTTATGATTTACCAGTAAAGTCTAGTTTTCATCTTAACAAATCACCAATTATTAGAAAAATATTTTTGTCTTAACCATTCAACAATTATTAAAATACTATCTTTTGTTGTAAGATTCTAAATTCTATAGTATAGTTCAAAATTTTATTCTAAAAGCTTAATTTTGTTTTCCTTTAAAGATCTAAAACCAAAATGTAAAATCAGTGTGTGTGTGTGTATGTATGTATGTGTATATATATATATATATATATGTGTGTGTGTGTGTGTGTGTGTGTGTGTGTGTGTGTGTGTGTGTGTGTGTGTAAATTTTAAATTGCTAACAAAGAATTAAGGGAGACTGATATGCATTTCAAACTTATTAGTTTTCATCAGTCAGCCATACCCTTCTGAGATTCGAACCTGGGCTGATTACACATTAGGCAGTTGTTTTCACCTCTAAGCCACAGGATCTCTCTCACTTTTGTTAGCTGAGAAGCAAGGGGAGATATATGACAAATGCTTGTTAACTGTTTTTAGATTACCTTGCTAGGCCCCAAACATGGGACAAATCTTTATTTCCTGTGTCAGCCTATCCTGAAGGCCATCGACAGGCAGTAGTCACACCGGTGACAGCTCATATTTGTGTAAATTTTAAATTGCTAACAAAGAATTAAGGGAGACTGATATGCATTTCAAACTTATTAGTTTTCATCAGTCAGCCATACCCTTCTGAGATTTGAACCTGGGCTGACGGAAGGGAAACCAAGGAGTATACGAAATCCCATGCCCCACCTGCCCCACCACATACATCGGACAGACCAACAGAAGAATAAGTGCACGCATTGAAGAGCACAAAAACTCACTCAGAAAGGGAGAACAAATTTCATCCCTGGTCCAACACTTTGAAGCCATGGGACATGAAATTGATTTCAAAAAAACCAAAACTATCGCCAAAATTGAACATTTTAACAACAGAATAATCAGAGAAGCCATTGAGATAGAAAAACGCCCCCACAGCATGAACAAACGAGATGATAACTCTCGCCTACCAGCCATTTGGAAACCCGCCTTGATTGACAGACGAGTCCCAACCACCACACAACCATTCAAAAAGCAAATCCGAACCCACAATGATAACGAGGCACAACCACAAAACAGAAACCTAACTACAGCTGCAACATCAGCCACTTTAAACCCCTCCAAACCACACAATAAGCAAACTGACACCCACTATAAAAACATGACACCACCACAAACACGAAGCCGAACAAAAGCAGCACAACTCACCAGCTCAGGTCTAAGGCTGACAGCTGAGACCAGCCCATCCACTCAAAACACACCCCCACCCAATCAGAACACCCCCACCATTCAAAACACACTCCCACCCAATCAGAACACACTTAATCCCCCACCCAATCAGAGCACACCCCCACCCACAGAACACATCCCCTCTGGCAGTTTAAAAAAGAGGAACAAACAGCCACTACCACATGCTTCTCCCAGAAGAAGGAAGCTGAAGCCACAAGCCTGATGATGACGGATGGGATTCCGTCGAAACGTTGCTCCTACACCTTTAGTTCTACGCGGGGAAAAACCCGAATAACCAAAGATCCACATACAAACACCCGCAAAAACGTCAGAAAACAAATATATATACATATATATACATATACATATACATATATATATATACATATACATATACATATACATATACATATACATATACATATATATATATATACATATATATATACATATATATATATATATATATATATATATATATATATATATATATATATATATATATATATATATATATATATATATATATAAATTCCCCTTAGTCCATCAAAAGAGATTTTTTAAGCTCTGTCCTTGCAAATCCCAAAAAAGAGATAAGTCTGAATTTTTAAACCTAACTCTTGCCTTCCTTTTGTGGCAATCAGTCTTCCATCTTAGTACCTTTGAATTTTTAAATGTGTCTCCCTTTCTTCCTCCACCTCTTATTTGAATCCGAGGAGACTGTCCAAATGACAGTTTTGCCAAGCTGGTGTCCCGTTTATAATAATTGAAATATTGCTTTGATAGCTCAGTTTTTGATGTTTAATGTAATATAATTGTCATTAATTCAGTCTGATCTTTTTCTTCTTCCATTTCCATCTAGGTTAGTTAGAAATTAGTAGCTAATGCTGTTATCGTTTGATTAGCTGAATCCTCAACATACTGTATTTGAAGGCCTTTGATATCTTAACTCTTAATGTTGCTTTCTTCGGGTGTTGTTTTTTGAGTTGTACATTTTGTAGTTGAAGTTGGAGTTTGGACTTCAAGGTTATCTGTAGGCTGCGTTTGTTGCTCTTTGAAGTCTCCTATTTTGATGTTAATTTCTACTTCTATTTGTTTTTGAATTGTCAGTTCATCATTTAAAGTCAAAGTTTGGTTTAGTGGTTTTAAGTTGTCAGGTTTATCATGTAATTTGGCTTTAATTTGCTCAGTTATAGCCAAGATTCTGTCTAATATCAATTTATAGTTAAGTGGTGGGATATAGTCATCCATTTCATTGGTGTTTACAGATAAGTCTTCCATGGAGGCTATTTTAATAAGAGTCAATAATTTCCATCTCCAAGGTTCCTAAAAGTTGTTTTCAGTGCCAGGTGTTCCCAAACTTATCTTTGAAGATATTATCAAGGACAGCTCTGTTATTCAGTCAGCTCTCACAATAAGCAAAAGGTTTACTTGCAATTCCAGGTTTAGCCACAAGATGTCATCAATAGCATATAGAATAAGTGTAAAGTTCTTTTTTTCAAATTAATATAAAGCTTTTGTATAATCCATTCTTTTTTTTTCTTAATTCACATCTTAAACAGAAAATAGGGTAGTAGATCCCCACAAAAATAGGAGCTTTTTAATAAGTAGAAATAAGATTGCTTAATTTCTTTGCTTAATCATATGGGTTTTTTTTTCTTCAACGCTTTAAGGCTTAAAATGTTATTCCCCAAGTATACAAATGCCATTTTTTTCACAAAAAAAGGGGGGGGGGAGGAGAAATTTTTTGGAAAAGTCCCACAGGCAGGTAGTTAGGGGGATAATAAAGGTAAGATCTCAGATTGCTTCGTTGTGCTAGATGGTGCTTTTGATCTCTTCTTCTTCGGACCAAAAGGAGCTGCTCCGGATTCAAGCGGAGGGCTGCCGCCCTTCCACGATCACAGGAGGGTCTCCTTATGGTGGTTGCCCCTTCAGGGTGACTTTTGACCAATGAAGAAGGATCAGACGGCAGGGAGACAGCTCTTCCTGTGCGTCCGAAAGCACTGCACGTGCAAACTGGTGCAACATTGTGACATTGTTAGTAAACAGTTCAGATGTTCCTTTTTAAAATGATTGCAGTTTTTATTCAGAAGTATCAGCGCTGACCTCTTAGTGTCTCATGAAAGCTTATGGCACTCTCATAAATACACAAAACTTTGATTCATATAGGTTTGTATTTGTTGTCTGACTTTGAATATGCCCACATTTTTAAGGAACCATTCTTTATAGCTAGAGAACAATCTGTTTATAATTCTGATCATTTTCTGAGACAGGCAGAGAGAGCTTTAACTTTCAATTGTGACGCACTTTCACTTAAAGTTTAAAAAAGTCCATCAAGCTCGAGAGTAAAATAAAATAATCCTCTTCACCTTTTCCTCTTGTACCGCTCTGCCTGCTCCTTTTAATCCATAGTCCTTCCTCCCCCTAAAACTCTTCGGAGTGGTGGATCTTCTCCGGTGCAACAATCATCATTACAGGCGTTGCACCCTCCTGATGTATTGACACCGAAGGATTTACGAGATGCTTTGGATAAACATGCCCAGGTACTTTTGGAATCAATTAATCAATCAATTGGTGATAAATTTGCACAGATGGAGGAGAAATTGAAGAAGTTGGAGGAGAGAATGGAGGAGAGGATGGAACAGAAGTTCAGGGTGATGAAGGTAGACATTTTGTCTTCAGTGTATAAAGTGGCTGAATGTGTGGAAGATTTGGATGAAAAAGTGGAAGATTTGACTCAAAAGAATGCCATATTAGAAGCAAAAGTACTGGAGAATGAAGATTTAAGAGATAAAATGGATAGAGAATTGAGTCTTGCTCAATATTTCCAGATGCAGTTTGCCATTAGAATCAGAGGTTTAAAGGAGAATATTAAGGAAGATCTAAAGCAGCTGGTTTCTGAGGCTCTTGAAGTGGTATTGAATCAGCCAGCATCCGAAATAAAAGGAGGCATGGATAAAGTGTTTCGTGTGAATTCATGGATTGCTAGACAGAGAAAGTTGCCTAGAGATGTGGTGGTTTATTTTGCAAAAAGGGAAATTAGAGATGAAGTTATACAAGCTGCCTATGATACTAAAGTCGTGATTGCTGATCAAGAAGTTCTGGTTCTAAAAGAAATTCCTCCAAAGATTTTAAGGAGAAGGAAGGATTTTACATTTCTTGTGCAAGAGCTCAAGCAACGAGATATAAGGTTCAGATGGGAGATCCCAGCTGGGTTGATGGTGATGCATGAAGGTAAAAGGTACCGTCTGGTTACTGTGATGCAAGCGCGTGATTTTTACAATAATGTTTTAAAAGCAACCCCATTAACACTTCTGGAAGTTGCAAAGGGATCTGGAGAAGGAGAACATCAAGAGGCTGAAGATGGACAGACAGAGGAGAATGGTGCTGGAGGAGATCAAGTTATAACACCTTTGGATGATCCCAGAGAACAGAGGGTGACGCGTGCTGCTTTAAAACGATCAAAAAAGATAAAAGAACAAGAACAGCAGAAGTCTATGGAACTTTCACAACGTACTTACAGCCAAGTAGTGGGAGGTGGGAAAAGATTTGGGTGAGGAATGTAAAATTTAAACAAGTTTGAAATCTAAGAGAGAATTTTTACAAAATGTTTTATAGATGGTATTTAGATTTTAAAAAGCTAAGTATGTATCTGAATCATTAGCCTAAATGTTGGAGGTGCGGTGATGAAGACGTAATATATTTTCATATATGGTGGACTTGTAAAAAGGTTAAGGCTTTTTGGATAAAAGTCTGGTGGAACATACTAAGTTGATGTTGAATTTAATTACGGCAGCAAGACTTTTGATAGGTTAGTACTGGAAAGAGGAACTGCCGACCATAGAAGAGTGGGCTTTAGAGGTTTCCGACTTGGTTGAAATGGCGAAGATTTCGGCCTATTTGCAAGATTACTTGCAGGAACGCTATATTATGGAAGGGAGAGAATGGTTTGAGTTTATCCAGAATAAGTATAGGGTTAAGAAGTTTTATATTTGAATAAGGCTTCTTTCTTTGTTTCTTTTTCTATATTAGTTTTTTTTATATATATTTAATATTACTAAGGTTTGTTTTATCCTATATAAGCTAGAGAGTGATAGATTTTAGAGTTTATGGTTGTTAGTATATGGTTGTTTATGATTGTTTTTTTTATACATACCTTGTATTTAGCTCTGGGAAGTCGGGGGGGGGAGGGGGGAGGGGGGGAGGAAGGGGGGGAGGGAGAAGGGTGGGGGAGGGGGGATTTTCTAAGGGAAAAATTGTATGTTAAAACTTTTCAATAAAAAAAAAGGGCATATTCTGTAATGTAAACAAAAACACAAATTAAGAGCTGGCTTTTGGTTTGTTGGGGTGTTTCTCATAAAATTTTTTGATAAGTCTGTCAGCTTTTACATGGCTAGATTTCACCCAAGTGGTTTCAGACAATGGGTATCCCTTCCATTGTACTAGATACTGCAATTTTCCCTTAAAAATTCTAGAGTCAAGAATACATTTCACTTCATAATGGGTCTGACCTGCTACTATGAGGGGTCCGGGTGCCTTCTTAGGGGGAGGTCTTAAAGTGGAGGCCTGAAAAAATTCAGTAAGCTACAATGGAAAACCGAGTGAGTTTTTCCCAAAAGTCTAGGGACTTTCAATTCTACTGTGATTGGGTTGATGATTCTCACAATGGGGAAAGGCCCCAAGAATTTTGGTCCTAATTTCTTGTTGGGTAGTTTAAGTCGTAAGTATTTGGTCAACAAATAAACCTTTTCCCCAACTTAGAATGTCCTTTGGGGAGCTCTCTTTTTATCAGCCTGTTTTTTGTACGTCTCAAAAGTCTTTTTAAAGGCCATCTTTGTGTTTTTCCAAACTTCTTCTCAACCCCTCACCCATTGATCAAGTGGGAAGCGGAGGGCAACTGAGGGTATTCCGGTATGGGGTTGAATTCTTTCCCTGTGGGTACCCAGAAAGGAATGTAGCCAGTGCTGCTGTGTACTGAATTATTGTAAGCCACCTCTGCGAAAGGGAGGAGGTCGGTCCAGTTTGTTTGTTGGGCAATGGGCTCCTGGGTAGCCCAGTTGGACTTTTCTCTCGGTGGCTGTTGTGCAGGTCTCCTCTGCTGTTGAGGGTAGGGGACTGGACAGTTCACTGTTCGATGTCCCTGCTGTCTGCATTGAAAGCACTTGATTGGTGGCCTGTAGGTGGTGTAATATATGTATGTATAAATGTTATTAACAAGTTAAACCCGTTAAACTTTATGAGGTAACTCCTCTGACAGGAGAACACGCGGGAACTTTGACAGCTGTCAAAGTTCCCCGCCAGAGCGCAGGCGCAGCCATCTGACAGCTCGCAGCTGTCATAACACAGAGCCGCTTAACCACGCGGAAAGAAGAGCTGTCAAGACGTGACGGCGATGATTGGACAATGAGACATGGCGCCAAAAGACAAGAACCTGATTGGTCTAACCTGACAGCAGCCGGCTATAAAAGCCGGACAAGTTGTACCCTTCTTTGCCTTGTTCCTAATAAATCCCAGTTAGTTAACCTGTCGTCCCTGTGTGGTCCTTCAGCCACTTCACTGGCGACGAAGGTGGGATCGCTCTGGAGCTGAGGTCACAGCCGAGGAAGGGAATTCTGGCCAAGAGCAGTCACTGGAAGTTTTAACTTCCGAACGGAGCGAGACCTAGGACCGGACGACATGGCCAACTTCGGGCGTGTGAGGGAATTTGACACCCGCCATCCGGAGCGATGGCAGTCACACCTGGGGCAGGTCGAAGGCTTCCTCCTCGTCAGTAAAATTACCGACGACCGAGCAAAGGCCGCAACCCTCCTGTACATCAGCAGGCCCCCGGTATACGACGACGCCGTCGGGCTGTTCAGCCCGGTGCCCATTACCGAAGTCTCCTACGCGGACCTGGTCGACCAGCTCAACAAACACTACATGCCGGCCCGCTCAGAGCTGTATTGGCGAGTACAATTCGCCCAAAAGAAACAGCGGCTGGACGAGCCCACGAACAATTTTATCGCAGGGGTCCGGGACGCCGCCTGCAACTGCAGTTTCCCAGATTTGGAAGACCACATCCGGGACCAAGTGGTAATAGGCTTAAGGGACGAACGCCTCCAGAAAAAACTCACATCGAAGCCCGATATGAGTCTAGCCGAACTTACCCGAGAAATAATGGTCTACGAAGACAACCATCGGAAAAAATTGAACACGACTACACTGGAAAGTCATGCAACCGTGTACCAAGAAAACGCAACCTTCAGTGATGACGAGTCCGTAGACTTCACCGATGGGGACGCCCTACAACGCAGGATGGAACGACGACAACACCGAAGGAACGACGCCTCAGACCACCAAAAAACCAGAAACCCCCTGCCACCGCGACACGATCAATGGCCCACCTGTGCCAGCTGCGGGGGCAACCATGCCAGGGGCAGCTGCTGGTTCCGAAACGCAAAATGCCACAATTGCGGTAAAACCGGCCACATCAAGCCTGTATGCCGAAGCCGTCCCCGCGACAACGTGCACGAACTGGAGGCCAACCCCCCAGGTAGGAACACCACCCACGACAACAAGGGAGGAACACCGGGGGGCCTAGTGGAAACCATAGACAAGGTACACAGTTTAAGCCCGAAAGTAAAAATTAGGGTAAAAATACAAGGAGTCACCTGCAACATGGAGGTCGACTCTGGGTCAGCAGTCTCCCTAATATCGTTAAAAACGTATCAGGAAATCTGCCAACGGAGTAACAGGGAAATCCCTCTTAAAAAAACCCAGGTCCACCTAGCAGACTTCCAAAATACCCCCATCCCGCTAGAAGGAAAGGCGAGGGTCACAGTTGAATACAAAAAATTTAAGGGACCCCTAGAAGTCCTAGTGACTCCAGGGAACCACACCAATTTAATTGGGCTGAACTGGTTCAGCCCCCTGGGCATTGCCATTACCGGGGTAAACTCAGTGCAGGCCGCAAGCCTCGAAGCCGTCTGCAACAAGTATGCAGACGTTTTTGACGGCTCGCTAGGGAAATATACCGGCCCTCCCATCTCCCTAAAATTAAATCCAACCATCCAACCCATTAAGATAAGGGCCAGGAGGGTTCCATTCGCCCTCAAAGAAAAAATTGAGGATGAACTGGAACGCCTCGTAAAACTCCAAGCTTTTTTGGGGTTGCTAAACTTCTATCACGCGTTCCTGCCACACAAAGCCACTATAGCAGAACCTCTCCACAGGCTTCTGGACAAGGGCACCGCCTGGTCTTGGACCAGGACGCACGAAAATAGTTTTCAGTCACTGAAAAACATTATCTGTAATAGCTCAACTGTCACACTCTTTAGAGAAGACATACCAGTGTGCATCGCTTGCGATGCCTCACCCTACGGAATCGGGGCGGTACTAAGCCACCTGTATAGGGACGGCACCCAAAGACCTATAGCCTTCTATTCCCGTACACTTTCCAAAGCTGAAAGGAACTATGCGCAGATCGACAGAGAAGCGCTAGCAATAGTCGCAAGGGTAAAAAAGTTCCACGACTATCTCTACGCAAGACCCTTCACCATATTTACTGATCACAAGCCCCTTCTGGGAATATTCACGTGGGACAAAACAACCCCCCAAATTCTATCTCCCAGAATATTGCGCTGGTCTACCTTCTTGTCAGCATATTCATACAAATTAATACACAAACCGGGGAAAGAATTGGGACACGCAGATTGCCTTAGCAGACTGCCCATTCAGACCAATGACACAGACCCAGCTCCTGCAGGACTCATACTAGCAATTTCCCAACTTCCAGACTGCCCCCTCTCCGCTAAAATCATAGCCAAAAATTCAGCCAAAGACAAGGTTCTAAGCAGGGTTCTCAGGTGGACAACCACGGGATGGCCAGCCAAAAGCCCAGAACCACAATTTCAACCATTCTATAATAGACAACACGAAATGTC
Organism: Vipera berus; assembly: GCF_964194415.1. Taxonomy (NCBI): domain Eukaryota; kingdom Metazoa; phylum Chordata; class Lepidosauria; order Squamata; family Viperidae; genus Vipera; species Vipera berus. The sequence continues at coordinate 66,214,725 of NC_138205.1, read as the reverse complement.
ATCACACATGGGATGCCTCTTATGGGGGAACAGGGTAGTAATACCGAATAAGAACATAGCACAAACCCTAGACACTCTCCACGAAGGACATCCAGGCATAGTTAAAATGAAAGCACTAGCCAGGAGTTATGTATGGTGGCCAGGGATAGACAAGGATATAGAAAGACATGTGGGAGGATGATACCCCTGCCAAGCAACAAGAAGCGAACCACCCCAGGCCCCAGTGCACAGATGGGAGACAACAAAAAACCCATGGTCACGCATACACCTAGATTTTGCAGGACCAATCCAGGGCCAGAGTTTTCTATTAATAGTTGACAGCTACTCAAAATGGCTAGAAGTACTTCCCCTTAAGAAAACCACTTCAGGAGCCACCATACAAGCCCTTAGAAAGGTCTTCGCCACCCATGGCCTTCCAGACATCATAGTCTCAGATAACGGACCACAATTCACTTCTCGTGAATTTCAGATGTTCGCTACGAGGAACTCTATTAGGCTGGTCACTTCAGCGCCGTTCCACCCATCGACGAACGGGATGGCTGAAATCATGTTGCGCTCAACCAAAGAAGCATTAAAAAAGTTTGTAAAAGGGGACTGGCAGCGTCGTCTCAGCCAGTTCCTCATGGCACAACACACCACACCTTGCACGGCAACCGGCAAAACACCAGCGGAACTAAGGTGGGGAAGGAGGCTGATAACGTGTCTCAACAGACTGCACCCCGACACTTATACATCAGAACCGGATCACACACCCCCCACCCCGCACATTCAAACCAGGGCAAATGGTCTGGGCACGATCATACACGTCCAACAACAAATGGGTCCAAGGGACAGTCTTACAGCAAACAGGACCCATTTCCTATTTAATACACACGACAACGGACGGCAACTTGCGGCGACACATAGACCAGCTCAGACCAAGACAACCGGAACACCACCCAGACCTTCCTCCTACAAACAGCCAACCCCCACCCCCCGTGGACATACTACCTGCACCACCGCAGGAGGAAGGGGAACAAGGAAATGTACCTCCCCTGCAACACGGAAACGCACCACCCCCACGACGATCTACCCAGAACAGAAGAGCACCAGCATACTTACAGGACTATGAATGGGCTGGCACTAACAACCAACAACAAGAGGGAAGAAACAATCCGGGGGAGGGGTAAGGGGTGTAATATATGTATGTATAAATGTTATTAACAAGTTAAACCCATTAAACTTTATGAGGTAACTCCTCTGACAGGAGAACACGCGGGAACTTTGACAGCTGTCAAAGTTCCCCGCCAGAGCGCAGGCGCAGCCATCTGACAGCTCGCGGCTGTCATAACACAGAGCCGCTTAACCACGCGGAGAGAAGAGCTGTCAAGACGCGACGGCGATGATTGGACAATGAGACGCGGCGCCAAAAGACAAGAACCTGATTGGTCTAACCTGACAGCAGCCGGCTATAAAAGCCGGACAAGTTGTACCCTTCTTTGCCTTGTTCCTAATAAATCCCAGTTAGTTAACCTGTCGTCCCTATGTGGTCCTTCAGCCACTTCAGCCTAGGTCTTTCAGCAGTAGCAGTAGTTGGAGGTTTTTTGGGGGGTGGTTGCCATTTGGGTTCTGGCTTTGGTGCAGCTTCAGGTGGGAGAGGCTTCTTATAGCAGGAGAGATGGACATCTAATTTTACCGCTGCCTGGTACCATTCTTGCAGCTGGTCAGGTACAGCTTGGTAGATGCATGCCTAAGAAAGGTGGTCATCCAACCCTTCTCTGAAATGATGAATTATGGATTGCTCAGGCCATCTCTCTATCCGACCGGCAATCTTGCGAAACTCCCGCACATACTCCAGGGCAGCTTGTTTTATCTTGTGGATTTGTTCTTCTGCTTTGAGGGCAATAGATGGGTTCTCAAATCTTTCTCTCAGCCCTAGGAGGAAAAGGTGGGGGTCCTCCAATTCAGGGGCTTGCTCATTATATAAATTGTTTAATCATTTGGATGCTTCTCCCTCTAGGCTGGATGCAATCACATTGACCATAGCACCTGGATCCGGGTAGAGATAGGCCCAGTGATTCAAATGACAGTGTACTTGGTTGAGGAAAAAAATCAGTTTCCCTGGGTCCCCATCAGTTTCTCTGCTCTGAAGGGTGGGGGCATCATTGGTTGCTGTGCCCCCCCATCCTGGTTGTTGATTCAATGGCTGCTGGAGCCCCCACTGCTGCTGGCCCCATCATGGCTGTTGGTTCAATGGCTTCCAGGGCCCCCACTGCTGTTGTTGTGCCCCCAGTTGCTTCTGGCCCCATCCTGGTTGTTGGTTCAACAGGTACCAGGGCCCCCAATGCGGCTATTGGACCCCTAGTTTCTGGCTACCCCATTGGTGCTGCTGTATGCCCAGGGTTTGCACGTTTGGGCCCTGCTGCTGCCATCCTTGCTGTAGTTGTCTGAGGGGAGGCTGCTGATGGCTAGTGGGAAGTTGTGGCACCACCTGCTGCTGTAGGCCCCTCAATGGTTGTTGGATAGATGGGGGTTGCTGTTGTCTACTCTGTGTTTGAACTGCAGGGATTTGGGGCACCGTCTGCTGATGATCTACTAGGAGTTGTGTTAGCCTCAATTGCTGTGGTGCCTCCCTCAATTGTGGGCCCCTCAGTGGTTGCTTGATGCCCAGGGGCAGTGACCAGCCTCCATGTGGTTGTTGTCCTTCAACTTGCTGCTGCTTTCCAGGCTTCTGCATCACCTCAAGCTGTTGCAAGGCCTTTATTAGCTGATTTAGGCCCAGAGGTTATTGCCGCTCCTTCTGTGGGGGTTGCCATACTTCCCACTTCTGCGTGGGTCCTTGGTTGTCTTCCTCTGTGGGACTGGAGGCCCTAGCAGGGGGCTACAGGGCTTGGAGGGCTGTTAGCTCTGTGAAAGAGGGGCTGGGGGCCTCGCTCAGCAGGAGCTGTTCTGTGCTTCTCACTTCTAGCTCTTCATATCTGCTAGATAGTCAATTGATTGGCTGTAGGCTGCAGGTAGATATTTCCATTCACCCGAGTATTCAGTCTCAGATGGCCTGGCAGCTCCCCACCAGTCTGGGGAAAGTGATATGCTGGAGTCTCTTTGTTGTTGCTCTACCTCCTCTGCCTTTGAAGCCCTTGGGGATGGCAAGGCTGCTTCAAGGCGTCTGGAGTCTCTGCTGGGCTTAGTCCACTCTGACAACCAGACCAATTCTCCTGGTTATTTGGGTTTAGCTCCCAGCTGGGAAGATTACTGAACCTCTTTTTCTACCGGCTTCTTCACTGGCCCTTCCCCCCCTGGGGTGGCTGCTGCTGCCAGGGAGCTGGCTTCAGGCAATTTTTCCTCCTCCATGATGGGACCTTCCCTGACCCTTGGTCAGCCTGTCTCCCAAACCTGGAGACAGTGGCGGGATTTTGGGACCTCCTAGTTAGTTTGTAAAGTTGGTGGATTCTGTTGTGATTCAGGGTCAGCCTGTGGGTTCGGCAGTTGGGTCGGACGACTCAGAGGAGGAGGAGGGGGGTGTTGAAGAGCTTGCTGAGGGGATTGGACAGCTTGATGAGAGCCCCCCAGCAAGGCCCCTCTCATCTGGTCACAATGCAGACCCAGCTGTGTGAGCCTGACAGCGTGGATGAAGATGACCCACAGCTGGCCCTGTTCAAGGACGCCCGACGCAAGAGGCAGTCAGTCAGGAGTAAACAGAGGAAGGCAATGGGGCACCTCGGAAGGAGGCACAGAGAGGCCACGCCCTGAACTGTATTTAAGGGGAATGTGTGGGAGGGCTGGTTTGCTGAAGGCAACCGCTTGGATTGTTCCTGCTTCTTAGCTCATGTTTTATGGTTGGTGTCTTGTCTTTCTCTGTTTTATGTGAATAAATTTGGCAGGCTTTATTCCAGCCTCTTGCCGTTTGTAAAGGGGTTGTCCCTGCTTTTGCTGCGGGGCCGGTAGCAGGCTGGTACAGAACAGATTCCAGCTTGATGTCAAGTTTACTATGGATGAGCTCTTCAAAGAAGTCTGAGGCATTGTTTACCTTAAAAGTCTTTTATTAGAGCCCTATAAAATCGGCAATGCTTGTGAGAAGCTGGAATCTGAATTCCCCTCCCCTTAGCACAATAATATTAAACACAATTCTCCTCCTTTCATTGCTGTCATTAATCACATTCTCCAATTAGTTTGAAGGGTTAGCTTAAACCCTCCAGTTCTTTCTTATCATCTCTTGTTACATTCAGCCTTGAAACTATTCCACTACTGTTGTTTATGTCTAACTAATTTCTCATACATTCTTCCTTCCCCCTCCCTTCTACAACTATGTTTAACTCTAAAAGTGATACACAAGTAGAAATATGAAATAGCTGCTTCTTCATCTTTTGCCAAAGCAAGAACATCCGATGTTAGCAGCGTTGACAATTAGACTCTCACTACAATATTTCTGTACATTTGAATTTTCAGAATATTTGAAATTTATCTTTTTTTAATTTTTCTTTTAACTTTGGATTGAAATATACAGAAACATTTAGAAAAAAATCCCTTTAGTTTCCTTCTACTTCAATGTTCTTTGTTCCCTGATCAAGTTTCACAGATAAGGAATGGCTGAAACCTAAGAAAAGACTGTTGGGTAGTATGCAGCTTCTAGTTGAAAGCCTCTCTAGAAAGCTTGATGAGATGATAATAATATATAGCTTTGGATAAATACATACAAAAAGACTGATCCAAAGAGATGTTCTCACGACTGGAAAACTAACTGAGTGGAACCCATCTGTTTCTCTTAATTTTAAACCTGCATATTCCTACAAGATTTGGACTCTTATTGAATGGGGAATTGACAAATTCCTTGAAACTGGATGGATTTATTACATCTAACTGGAAACCACTTCTATTTGGACTTTGATGAAAAGATAGATGTGGAGAGTGAATTCATTATATTTAATTAGACAACAATTGATAAGAGATGGTATTAAGAAACAAACATGGATATTTGATCCATGATGAACTATTTTTAACTTTTGGGATGTTTTGGGATGATAAATTGCTATGGTAAACTTTCTATGAGTGGATTACAATAACAGTTTGTTAACAGAGAATTTTGAAATTTTAATTTTGTTTTGTTTTAGTATTATTATTTTTCTTGTTAACTATTTTGTAACTAATATAATATATAGAACACAGGTCTATAACTAGCAAATAGATTTATTAGTTTTTAAAAAATGGAGGGACAGGCAGTTCTGCAAGAGGTGGGAACCAATGTCATAGTAATGTATTAATCAGTATTCAATTAGAGGGAATAATATGTGCATATATGTTGGTTTTTTAAGCACCATTTTCATTTTTAATGTCTTCATTGTTTTATGTTTTTTCCCTTTTTTGGCCTTTTTTGGATTTTTGTATTTTAACCCTGTTTTGAATAAAGTGAAAATACACAGAGGAAAAAGAGAGAATTACAAACTACTATCAAGGAAATTGCACAGATTTCCATGATTTGGGTAGCACTCAAAAAGATGTTATCACTTTATGCTATTAATATAGTTGAAAAAGCCAACACTATCACAAATGCCTTATGAATACCACTAATTTATTATAAAAGGTTTAAGCAAAAAGGTGTTTTATAGTAGCTTGAGTGCTCTGAATTAAAAGCAGAACTTGCAGTTATTCTGGACCAATTTTTACAATGCTCCAATTTGATTTAGATACAGAATTTGATGAATGGGGATGGAATTTCAAATGAATAAATGCAACTTACCACAATTATGACTCAAGGAGAAATGGATAAAGGAAAGCAATAAAGGTATAGCTAATAAAAGAGGTAAAGTGTTCTATTTTCTCAGGTAGCCTTAGTTATTAATTAAGATTTCACCATGCTTATGTATTAAATAGTCAATCAATAGCTGTGGTACTTTGACATTTCATTTCTTTGCAGCCTGGTTTTAATTTGATGTGATTCACCTGGGCAGGTATTGCTCTATATGTTATATTTGAGCTCTGAGGTGAAAAGCTATGCATTCATTGCCCAGAAGGAGAGAACTGGCAATAAGAGCTCATCTTAACTTTCTTTAATTCATGTGGCAGAAAGAATATCAAGCCAAGCAGAGAATATTAAATGCTGAATGGGATAGACAGCTAGTGCTAAAGGGTGCCCAAGCAGAGTTAATTTCTTAATTAATATTGATGCATCATAGTATTAAAATATTTCCCTATTACAGTGTTTCATTAAGGCCATCTAAACACTTCAAAGTATCCATTTGGCTTGGCCAATATAAGCTCAATGAAACCAACTGATCTAATACTGGCTTAAAAATTAAACTAGTTTAGAATAAAATATAAATTATATTTATAAAGTTTGAATGAAAAGTAATACCTTTATTATAATTTTACTTGTGATGCAATTGTATCATCATTTCAGAGATGCTTCCATACCTAAACAGAGAAAAAAATGATCATGGCATTGGAATTTGGAATGACATGAATTCCTGCCAGCCTTCAACTGACTTTCCTTGTAGGAAGGTAGCAGAGAGCATTAAAAATGATTAAAAATGGTGATTTAATTACTGCAGTTGACTATCACTGCATAGAAGTGTGGTAGCACTGAAACAGCCACAACCTTACCAAATTTCAGTCACATGGGAGTCATAGAGATGTTGCCCTGTGATGCTTTGTTTCACCCAACTCAAGATTACAGATAATGGTAGAATCTGATGCCCAGTTGAGGAGAAGAATGAAATGACTGAAAAGTCTAGAATCATTTGTAGAGAAAAAGTGGCTGAAGGGAGATATTCCATGAAACTGCAAGATTTATTTAGTAGTCTGGTGAGATTCCAGTCTATAGGCTAACTGCAATAAGCATACCACTCTGATCAGCTCTTTGTTTTGCTTTTGGTTCCCTGTGCCTGACATAAATAATCAAATAGGCATGAGAGCTTTAGCAGAATGTAGATGAGGACATTTTAATACATAAAACAGGGGAATAAGCCTTGAAATTATCTGTTTCCTATCTGCTTTTACTCCTACACATAATCAAAACCAGTTATTATACATTTCTGCCAACTATAGGCAAGTTTCTTACATAAAAGAACTCCAAAGGTTATTTCTTCAAATGTGTTCTCACAATCCTTTCTACATCTTCATTTGACTCAGGCAGACAGTCATGCAGGTATTGTTTCAATTTTGAGAATAGTCCTATGATGCCAAATTTGGACTATATGGGAGATATAAGACATTAAGATGCAACTTTGCAATTGTTTTTTGGACGACTTGTGAGAAGTAAGGCCTGGTTTCTTGTTGCAACGAAGTATTTTCTTGTATTTCTGAATTTTCTTTAATATTTTTTTTTTCAGTTAAATCATTAGATGAGTTAAGACAAGAAAACATAAGTTACTCTTGGTTTCAATATACCCAATTGAAAGCTAGGTGGAAGTTAGATCAAAAGGTTGGAATCACAATTACAGATCAAAATTTAGTAAAACAAATTAGAGACTTAAATTGTGCACATATAAAGAGGATATATAATGCTTTAATTGAATTGGATTCAGAAACAGAATTAGTTAAAGATTGTATGATAAAGTGGGCAGAAAATATTCAGGAACCAATTTTGCTGGACACTTGGGAGATAATTTGGGTCAGAAATGTTAAATTTACTCAGGCTCAAAACTTAAGAGAAAATTTTTATAAAATGTTTTATAAATGGCATCTGGATCCCAAGAAGTTGTCTAACATGTATCCTAACTTACAGTCCAAATGTTGGAGATGTGGTAGTTTAGAAGCTACCTATTTTCATATGTGGTAGACTTGTAGAAATATAAAAGCTTTTTGGATTAAAATTTGGTGGAACATTCAAAAGATTTTTAAGAGAAAGATAAAGTTTTCTCCGCAATTGTTTTTATTGGGTATTGTTGTAGATTGCAATGTTAAAGAAACCAATCTGATGTTGAATATGATAACAGCAGCACGGTTACTGGTGGGACAATATTGGAAGAAGGATAGTTTGCCTACTATAGAAGAATGGGTGTTTAAAGTTTCGAATCTTGCAGAAATGTCTAAGATTTCTTCTTACTTGAAAGATCATTCACAGGAAAGATATATTTCAGTTTGGAGGAGATGGATAGATTATATTCGGAATAAATATGGGACTAAAAAGTTCCATTTAGCTTATGAGTAGATTTTAGAGGGATATTGTTATTGATCTTAGTGTTGGTACTTTGTATGTATCTATGTTAAAGGGGAGTTAAAGCACATTATGAATTTGTTTAATTGTATATTATGCGGTGACGTGGTGGCTCAGTGGGTTAGGACGCTGAGCTTGTCGATCAGAAGGTCGGCAGTTTGGTGGGTCGAATCCCGAGTGCCACGTAACAGAGTTACTCATCCCAGCTTCTGCCCACCTAGCAGTTCGAAAGCACATAAAAATGCAAGTAGAAAAATAGGGACCACTACGGTGGGAAGGTAACAGCGTTCCGTGCGCCTTTGGCGTCTAGTCATGCCGGCCACATGACCACGGAGACGTCCTCGGACAAACGCTGGCTCTTCGGCTATGAAACGGAGATGAGCACCGGCCCCTAGAGTCGGAAACGACTAGCACGCATGTGCGGGGGAACCTTTACCTTTTTATATTATGCATAATTTTTTATTTAGAATATGATTATTATAACTATAATCCTGTATTTAGCTCTGGGAAGTGGAGTGGGGGAAGTGGGCGGGTTTGGGGTGGGGGGGATTTGGGGATATATTGTAAAATCTTGTTTTTGTAAAACTCTTTAATAAAAAAATATATATATTTTCAGTTTTAAGTGTTTTTAAATAAATATTTTATTAATTTTCTAGTTTTAAAGTCAAATACTTAATAGACAACGTGTTGTCTGTGTCCATTAGTAATTCAGTGGTATATATTAGCTTTTTCAGTCTAGATCCAATATTACACCATCAAATGTTTCCTCTCTTCTTCTGGGAGTACCTGTTTTCCCAACTAGGCAAATACAATTCTTATTGTTATTAATAAATATACAATTAATATCAACATCTTTGTTACATTTTTCTCATAATATCAATAATGAGAGTTTAGATAACTTTTCTAACCAAAACATATCTTAATTGCATTTGCACTTAATATCCATGTGTTCAATCAGTATCCTGTTTTCGCTTTTTAAATTTTTTAAATTTCCCATCAATGTTCAAAATGTCTCTATTGTTTATAATTTCAAAGTAAATTATATTTGGGTAACCAAAAGCTTCCCTTATTCAAACATCTTAGCATTTTCCTGTTTCCCTTCTCATACCAAAATATAATATTCTAATTACAAATCTTATCTTTCTAGTTATGAGAATACTTCTATCCCTCTAATTATCTATTCTCCACCATATTCAAACATCTAGTTAATAATATAATATCCCATCTAATGGATCAAAATATTTTGTTCAGTCTTACAATAGCTTTCTTCCTTTGCCAACTAACTATCCAAGTCAATGCATTTCAGTCATGAAGTAACTTTTCCTATGTTTTTGTGTATATTGTTTGGACTAAGAAAGACCATTTGATTAAAGTATTTTTGGAAGAATGAACCCATTAATATTCATTAAACAGCCTCCCTCATTCTCCATTTCCCCACAGTTCTCCTAACAGCTCTATCTTCCATTCAATCATTTCTTCTTCCTTTTCCTCAAATGTGTTCTGAATTCTTGATTGGTAAAATGTCTTTTCCATTTCTGATATTATTGCTCCATCTTCTAGTTCTTCAGTTGTCTGAATCTGTGAGTTAGTTTCTTCCTTTGTCAGCAGCTTCTGACTGGTCACTACACAAATGTAGCCAATCTTTCCCCCACCAGTTTGGAGGGCTTCCCTGGATTAAATGGAAGGGCCTCCACCCTCCCACAATCAGCAAGGGTCCCCTCCTTGCTTGTCACTTCTATGGAGTGAGATGCAGTCTTTATGAATGAGCAGTCAGATGCCAAAATACACATTTGCATTAACAAAGTTTAACAACTCAGTTTTGATTTTGATTTGTTTTGATTTTATATTAAATAATTAGTATATTTTTTTCCATTACATTGGCAATGTCTGTATGCAAAAACAGATGATTTAGGAGGACAAGATGTCTGTAAATTTTGAAATTCTGTTAAATCTGAGTTTACATCATTTATATCATTTGTGTCAGTATTTATTTATTTTTATTTATTTATGTATTTATTTATTTGTTTGTTTGTTTGTTATGCTGCCCATATCACATATACGGTAGCTCTGGGCAGCTTACGGATTATAAAAAGACAAGTGGGAACATCATTCTGTATACTCTATTAGTGCTTTTTATTTTACGTTTTTAAGAAGAGAAGAGCTTGGCTGAAGTGGAGGACTTCCTGTTTGGCAGCCGTCGGGACAACTGGGAAAAGCCGGTGGTCAACTTTCCAGTTTGGGTTTTCTTCATCTAGTGACCCTTAAAGGGTTGGAAAGTTGTCGTGGAGGGGCAACAAAGAAGGAGGGATACTTCAGAAGCTCAGATCAGGGGGTACCTGATCAGAGCAGACTGCAGAACCCGCTGAAAAAGTGAAGTAAAAGGCTGCTGGGAGAGCCACAGCAGCCCTAGTCGTCTCCAGCAGGAAGAGAAGCACTGCAAAACAGCTGATTCTCAACTGCATGCTGAAGCTGGGTGAGCCAGAATTTTTATTTCCTTCTCCATGAGGATTATAAATGTTGTGTCCCTGATGGGAAAGGGCTGAAAAGTAAACCCCCAGAAGGATTAAAATTAAAGGCAGCGAGCAATTACAAAGAAGGGGAAATACTCTTTGTTAAGAATATTGGACATTGATAAATAAGCCAAGGAGGACATCTAGTGGCAAAAGAAGAATGACACTTCTGATATATAGTGAGAACTGGAAAAATTGTTTTTACAAAATAACCTTGGATAAGACAGCTGCAAAGAACAAAAGTGCCTTGTTGTGAGATTGTGAGGGAAAAGACTCTTCAAAGTTACTTTTATTGAGTTTGGCTAAATCTAAACAGATGTTGTTTTGATTTTAGACTGTAAGCTGTAAAATGAGTTCATCAAATATTACTAGACTTATGAAAAAAAACATCTTCTGCACCCTCAGCAGGTCAATCTGGTCCAACAACACAGGGATCTATTGAAGCAATGTTGCAACGTGAAAAAATAAGCACTGCTCAAAGCGAAACACAGATTTCATTAAAACTGCTTCAAGAAATGATGCAACATAACCAAGAGGCGTTGGAAAGAAATCATCTGGAAATGCAGGTAAATGATAAAGAAATACAAAGTAAACTTGAGAAGAAATCTTGGATATAAAGGAAAAATTTGAAGCTCAAAATCAAATGATAATTAAAAATCATCCGAAAATACACAAAATTGAAGAAAAAACAGATGGGAATGATAGAAAGATAGAAATGTTATCACAAGAAAATGAAAAATTAGAGAATGCAGTTAAGATTTTAGAGATGGAAAAAGCGGAAGATTATTTAAGATTTCAAAATATTCCTGAGGATAGAGAAGAGAACAAAGCAGAGATGATTATTGACATCCTGGAGAAGGCATTAAAGGCAGACAGAAGAGAAATTCATCTAGAGGTCGATGAAATATTTTGCGTGAACTCAAGCTAAGCAAGAAGAAATAAACTGCCAGGAGAAGTACATGTACGGTTTATAAAGAAGACAACAAGAGATGAAGTACTACGGAAAGTTAGAGATGAGCCAATACAATACAAAAATAAAGCAATTGTGGTTTTAAAGCAGATACCTAAGAGAGTAAGAGATATTAGAAGACATTATCACTTCCTGATTACAAAGCTGATTGCTAATGGTATAAACGTTAGATGGCTGATGCCAGAAGGCATTTTAATAAATTGGAATAATACAAGATATTGATTGGACTCAATCTGGAAGGTGGAAGATTTTGAAGTAAGGAATAGAGCAATTTTAGATGAAGGAGTGAAACAAGACAAGGGGAGAGTAAGGAGCAGAAGCAAACAGAAGAGAGGAATCAAGGAGCGACCGCACAAACAGGAGAACAGAAAGAAAAAAACAATCAAAAGGGTGAAGAACCTGCCAGAGAACAGAGGACTACTAGAGCTACTAGACCTAAATATAAATAAATGGAAATGGAGAAAGAAAATGGAATCTTTTCAGTAAACATAAATGGACTAAATTCCCCAATTAAAAGAAACAAGGTTTTTAGGAAGTTACAGAAATTGAATTTAGATATAATTTGTTTGCAAGAAACACATATAAAAGAACAACATTATAAAGTATTGGAATATCCAAAAGTTGGGAAACTTTATTATTCATCAGTACAGCAGAAAAAAGAGGGGTTGCTGTATATATTAAAGAGACAATAGATTCTAAAATGGTATATTCAGATAAAGAAGGAAGAATTTTAATGGTAGAAATATATCTGCATCAAAAGCAAATATTGTTAGTGGTAATTTATGCACCAAACAACAATCAAGAAAATTTTTACAAAAACCTACATAGAAAAATAATAGAAATGGAGTACCAAAATATCTGTTTACTAAGAAATTTCAATGAAATAATGGAAAAATTGATTATAAAAGTAACAAAACGTGGAAAACTGGAAGAAGAAGACATTACCTAAGACATTTTTTGATATGGTGGAGGAAATTGGAATCCAAGACATCTGGAGGGAAGTTAACCCACAAAAATTGCAATATATTTTCTATTCAAATAGTCAAAAATCCTGGTCAAGGATTGATATGATTTGGATGACTGCTGACATGAGAATGAAAGTACAGGACATTGAAATAGAAACAGGCACATGGGCAGATCATAATCCTTTGAAAATGACCTGGAAAGGAATACAAAAAAGGTCAAGATGGACTTTAACAGAATTTTTTCAAAAATGCCAATAAGCCGGGAAGATGGTTAGCTTATAAACTTAAAAAACAGAAAAAAAAGATACATAACTTACTGGATGGGAAAGGTTATTTACAATATAAAAATGAAGAAATAAAAAAGATAATCAAAGAATACCATAAGGAATTGTATGACAAGCAAGAAACTTCAAGAGAGAAAACTGTAAAATATCTGGAAGTAAATAATCTTCTAAAGATTTCAGAGGCATTTAAAATCATGTTAGATGAAGGGGTTATAATGATGGAAATATCAGAGGCCATAAAAAGACAAAAAAATGTAAAAACACCAGGTCCAGATGGGCTTCCAGTGGAGCTATATAAGGATTTACAAGAGATACTAGGCGAACCATTGAAAGACATTTGCAATGGACTTTTATTAGAAGCTAGACTTCCAACTACGTGGATTGAAGCAAACATTACTTTAGTACCAAAAGAAGATTCTGATTTGACCCAGATTAAGAACTATAGATTGATTTCATTGCTCAATGTGAACTATAAAAAATTTACTTCAATAATGGTGGAGAGATTGAAAAATACTTAGTCGAATTTATATATCCAGACCAAAACAGCTTTTTACCAAAGAGACAAATTAAAAATAATCTAAAAATGATAATAGATGTATTAGAATATTATGAGCTACATCCAGGGAAACAAATGGCACTGATATTCTTAGATGCCTATAAGGCATTTGATAATCTTTCATGGCAATTTATGATTCATCAATTACAAATAATGGACTTTGGACAGAATTTTATAAATATGGTAAAAACAATATATAACAAACAAACAGCCAAAGTAATTGTGAATGGAGATTGTACTGAGAGCTTTGAAATAAGAAAAGGCACAAGGCAAGGATGCCCATTATCTGTTATTCATTTTCACTTTGAAAGTCTTAAATCAAAATATTAGATAAGATACAGAAATTAAAGGGTTGAAGATAAAGGGTGAAACATATAAATTACAAGCATTTGCTGATGATTTAGTATTTATTTTGGAAGAACCCCTGGGAAAGATAGAACATTATGGAGAAATAAAGGTAAAGGTAAAGGTTCCCCCACACATGCATGCTAGTCATTCCGGCTCTAGGGGCCGGTGCTCATCTCTGTTTCAAAGCCAAAGAGCCAGTGCTTGTCCGAGGACGTCTCCATGGTCATGTGGCCAGCATGACTGTATGCCAAAGGCGCACGGAATGCTGTTACCTTCTCACTGTAGTGGTCCCTATTTTTCTACATGCATTTTTACGTCCTTTCGAACTGCTAAGTTGGCAGAAGCTGGGACAAGTAACAGGCGCTCACTCTGTTACACAGCACTCAGGATTCAACCCGCCAAACTGCCGACCTTCTGATCGACAAGTTCAGTGTCCTAACCCACTGAGCCACTGCGTCCCTTATGGAGAAATAGCAGGATTAAAAATAAATAAAGAAAAAAGTAAGATAATAGTTAAGAACCTCACGGATAAGCAAAAAAATCAGAATCAATAGAGGTACAAATAGTGAAAAAGGTTAAATATTTGGGTATATATTTATCAGCAAAATGCTCAACAATAAAAGAAGACAATTATATAAGGTTATTGAAACAAATAAAGCTAGATTTGGAAAAGTGGAAGAACTTACAACTGTCACTACTAGGAAAAATTGCTACAGTTAAAATGAATATATTGCCTAAGATCTTATTTTTATTTCAAACAATTCTGATAAAATGAGAAAAAATTCGTCCAAGAGTTAAATTCATTAATTTTGAAGTTTGTTTGGCAAGGAAAGAAAGCTAGAATAAAGATGAAAACGTTGCAAGATGCTAAGGAAAATGGAGGTTTTGGACTACCCGAGTGGGTTTTATATTATCAAGCATATATGCTTGATAATATAAAACCCACTCGGGTAGTCCAAAACCTCCATTTTCCTTAGCATCTTGCAACGTTTTCATCTTTATTCTAGCTTTCTTTCCTTGCCAAACAAACTTCAAAATTAATGAATATATATATAAATTGAAGGGACGCGGTGGCTCAGTGGGTTAGGACGCTGAGCTTGTCGATCAGAAGGTTGGCAGTTTGGTGGGTCGAATCCCGAGTGCCGCGTAACAGAGTGAGCGCCTGTTACTCGTCCCAGCTTCTGTCAACCTAGCAGTTCTAAAGCACGTAAAAATGCAAGTAGAAAAATAGGGACCACTCCGGTGGGAAGGTAACAGCATTCCGTGCGCCTTTGGCGTCCAGTCATGCTGGCCACATGACCACGGAGACGTCCTCGGACAAGCGCTGGCTCTTCGGCTTTGAAACGGAGATGAGCACCGGCCCCTAGAGTCGGAAACGACTAGCACGCATGTGCGGGGGAACCTTTACCTTTACTATATATGTAAATTACTAACAAAGAATTAAGTAATTTACATAAGAATTACTAATTTACATAAATTAGTAATTTACATAAGTAAATTAGTAATTTACATAAATATATGAGCTGTCCGGTGTGACTACTGCCTGTTTGATGGCCTTCAATATAGGCTTAAACAGGAAATAAAGATATATATAAATATATCTTTATATATATATATATATATATATATATATATATATATATATATATATATATATATATATATATATATATATATATATATATATATATATATATATATATATATATATATATATATAAATTCCAGGGCAGCTATCAATGATGGAAGCTTTTTCACACCCAAATTTGGTAGATTTTGAAAAAAATTGGCATATAGAGATATTTTAAATACTGATGGGACACTAAAATCGAAACAAGAACTGAAAAATCAGGGTATCAACATGTCATGGTGGGTACAGTTACAAATACAAAATAGATATAAAAAAGATGTGAAACTGTATGGGTTTTATAAAGAACAAACTGTATTTGATAAGATATTGTTAACCTCTGATGAGAAATTAATTAAGAAAATTTATAACTTTTTGTTAATTTTGGAGATGGAAAGTGAACAAACTAAAGAAACAATGACAAGGTGGGCGAAAAACTGGCTATAATATAGAACTAGAAAAATGGCAAAAATTATGGAAGAGAAACTATAAACTGACAATGTCAACTGCGTATAAAGAAAATTTATATAAAATGTTTTATAGATGGCACCTGCCACCAGCAAGATTAGCAAAAATGTTTAAAAATATGTCAGATAAATGTTGGAAATGTAAACATAATTCAGGCACGTACTATCATATCTGATGGACATGTGATAAAGCAAAGGCTCATTGGAAAAAAAATACATGCTTGGTTAGAAAAAAATGTTGGGAGAACATGTAGTATTCATACTGAATTTTTCTATTAGGTATAATACCAGAAAAGATTAATAAGCAAAGTTTATATTTGGTCCTACATATTACAACAGCATCAAGAATAACCTTCACACAATACTGGAAAAATGTATTATGTATTACCACTTTTTTTTATTGAAAAGTTTTTCAATACATTTTATCTTTAACAATCCCTCCCCCCCACCCCCACCCAACCCTTCCTAGCCCTCCCTAACCCTCCCCCCTCCCCTTCCCCCCTCCCCCATCCCCGACTTCCCAGAGCTAAATACAAGGTATAAAAATAAAAACAATCATAAACAACCATATGCTAACAACAATAAGCTATTAAGTCTATTGCACTCTAGCTCATATAAAATGACTACAAGCAATACTAATATCACATCAAAACTTATACAAATGCTAAATGAAACTTTTTATTCCCATATTTGTTCTGGATGTAATCAATCCACTTTTTCCACTCCATAATATAACGTTGTTGTGAATGGTCTTTCAAATAATTTAATTTAATTTAATTTAATAATTTGATTTCTATACCGCCCTTCTCCCGAAGGACTCAGGGCGGTGAACAGGGCAATACACAATAAAAATCAAGTACAAAAATTAAAAAACCATTAAACATCATGCCCATAAAATCAATACATATTAAGTTAAAAACTAATTTTAAAAACCCAACCCCATCCCGTCAGACCAGGCCAGCTTGTTCGAAAAAGAATGTTTTAAGATCGCGCCGGAAGGAGCGAAGGTCGGGGGCCGTCCGGAGCTCAACCGGTAAGCGGTTCCAGAGGTCTGGTGCGCCCACAGAGAACGCTCTCCCCCTGGGGGTCACCAATCGGCATTGGTATCGGCCGATATCTTTGCCATTTCCGCCAGGTCAGAAACTTTTAAAGTCCATTCTTCTATAGTCGGCAGTTCCTCCTTCTTCCAATATTGACCTACTAAAAGTCTTGCTGCCATAATTAAGTTCAACATAAACTTAGTGTCCACAACAGTAGTATCCGTAATTATGCCCAATACAAACAATTGCAGACAAAACTTTATCCTTTCCTTAAATATCTTCTGCATATTCCACCAGATTTTAATCCAAAAAGCTTTAATCTTTTTACAGGTCCACCATATATGAAAGTACATTGCGTCTTCGCCACCACACCTCCAACATTTAGGTTGATAGTTCGGATACATACTTGTGAGGTTTTTAGGATCTAAATGCCACCTATAAAACATTTTATAAAAGTTATTTCTTAAATTTTGGGCTTGCGTAAATTTTACGTTCCTCACCCAAATCTTTTCCCAAGTATCCATTGTAATAACTTCTTGAATATTCTGAGCCCATTTTATCATACAATCTTTAAAAAGTTCTGTTTCTGAGTCAATTTCTATCAATGCAAGATATATCCGTTTGATATGTGCTGGACCCTGATTTCTAATTTGCTTTACCAGATTTTCATCAGTCATTGAAAAACCAATTTTCTGATCTTCTTTCCACCTGGCCCGTAATTGACCATATTGAAACCAAGTTTGGACAATCTTCTCTTCTCGTAGAAAATTATACGGCTTCAAACACCATACGTTCCTCTCCAAACTTAGGATTTCCTTGTATGTAGTCACATCATGTTTGAACCCAACATTTATATTTTCTATTGCGTGTTTCGGTATTGCCCATAAAGGTATCATGTAATTTAGCTTATGTCTATACTTTTTCCAAACTCTCAACAAAGCATGTCTTAAAATATGCACCTTAAACACATTATCTACCTTCTTATCATACAATAAATATGCATGCCAGCCAAATAACAAGTCGTGGCCTTCAAGATTTAATAATCTCCCTTGTGTTAAATTAATCCAGTCACTTATCGCTGACAACGCAGCAGCTTCATAGTATAATTTAAAATTGGGCATTTTAAGACCACCTCTTTCACGCGTATCCTGCATAATCTTAAATTTAACTCGTGGCCTTTTCCCTGCCCATACAAATTTATTCATACCTTTTTGCCATTCCTCGAAATTTGAGTCCTTTTTAAGAATAGGTATCATTTGAAATAAGAATAAAAATTTTGGCAAAACATTCATTTTCACTGCTGCAATTCTTCCCAGTAGAGACAATTGTAATTTTTTCCAGCTTTCCAATTCTTTTTGAATTTTACCCCATAATTTTTCATAATTGTTTTTATATAACTTTGCATTTGAGGGTGACAAATACACCCCCAAATATTTAACCCTTTTAACAATCTCAAATCCAGTTAACCCTTCTAAAAGGGCCTTTTGCGATACTGTCATATTTTTAGCCAATAGTTTAGTTTTTTGTATATTAACCTTGAATCCAGAAACCTTCCCATATTGCATTATTATCTCCATCAGGTCCACAACAGAATTTTTTGGCTGAGTCACCGTAACAACCAGATCGTCTGCAAACGCCCTCAATCTATAATCCTGATCTCTAATTTGAATTCCCTTAATTTTTTCCGAATTCCGTATTTTAATCAATAATATCTCCAATGTTAAAACAAATAATAAAGGTGATAACGGACACCCTTGTCTTGTGTCCTTTTCAATATTACATACTTCAGTCAAACTATTATTTACTATTATTTGGGCTGTTTGTTTTTGATATAATGCCCTAATTGGTTGTAAGAATTTATCCCCAAAATTCATTTTATCTAATACTTTCATCAAAAATTGCCAATCCAGTTGATCAAAGGCTTTTTCGGCATCTAGAAAGATCAGCGCCGCAGGGATCTGGTTATTTCTTTCCAAAAATTCCAACAAGTCTACTATATGCCTGACATTATTTTTCATTTGTCTACCACTAATAAACCCAGTTTGGTCCCCATGAATTATCTGTTGCAAAACCCTCATCAGTCTGTTAGCTAGAACCTTAGCAAATATCTTGTAGTCCGTGTTCAAAAGTGATATTGGTCTGTAATTTCTTACTTGAGTGACATCCTGATCTTCCTTTGGTATCAGAGAAATAAAAGCAGTTCTCCAAGACGGAGGCACCCCTCCTCCCCTTTGAATTGTCTGGAACAATTCCCTTAATGGCTTTATCATCTCCAATTGTAAATTTTTATAATACACCGCCGTCAGTCCATCCGTGCCTGGCGCTTTATCCACCTTCAATTGTTTAATTGCTAAAATAATTTCTTCTTCTGTTATCAATTGATTAATCTCTTCCTTTTGTTCTTGTGTAAGAACCGGGATGTTGGCATTCCTCAAATATACATCAATATCTGCTTCGTTGATCTTATCTTTAGCATATAATTTAGAATAAAAGTCCACAAAAGCTTCCTTAATAAGATCCTGTTGATACACAACCTTACCCTTATGTTCTATTTTATCTATATTAGAAGCCCTTTGCTTCTTCCTTAACATGTAAGCTAACCATCTGCCTGGTTTATTGGCATTGCAAAAAGTATTATGCCTAGCAACCCGTAAGTTAGTTGCCACCTGATCAGCCATCAACTTGTCAAACTGTCCTCTTAACAAATTAATAACCTCTTTGATCTTCACATCCGATGGATTCAAAATTAGGGCCTTTTCTTTTTCCCAAATTTCATTCTCTAACTCTTTCCTCCTAAATTCCAAGTTGCGTCTGTATTTGTTGTTCATATATATTAACACCCCTCTCATATAAGCTTTGCTAGCATCCCAAACCATGTCCATAGAGGTACCCTTGTTCATGTTAGTTTCAAAGAAGTCCTTCATCTGTTTTTTACATTCTTCCATGTTTCCCTGGTTTCTAAACAGGTTCTCATTTAGGCGCCAAGAGCGCCTATCTCTATTATCCTTCTCAATCTCTAACCAGACTGGACTGTGATCAGACATAGTTCTTGGACAAATCTTTATCTTCTTAATCCTGGAAAAAAATCATTAGTTGTTAATATAAAGTCAATCCTGGAAAAAGATTGATGTCTATCAGAAAAAAAGTATAATCCTTTTCTTGTAAATGTCTTTCTCTCCAAATGTCTCGCAACTCCAAATCATCCTTCATCTTGAAAAAAGATTTAGGCAATCTAGCATGGCTTGGAGTACGCCTAAAAGAACTACACTTGTCCAGTTGTACATCCAAGACACCGTTCCAATCTCCCATAAAAATAAAAGATTTATAATCCAACTGAGTGTTCTTACCGTGTAATGAACTATAAAAATCAGCTTGTTGTTGATTAGGAGCATACAGTCCAACCAAAAGCGTTTTTTTGCCTTCTAACAACAAATCTATTATAACGTATCTTCCTTGTTTATCTGCTTCTATTAACTCCCTGTCATAGTATTCTTAACATAGATAACCACTCCATTCTTCTTATTCATTGCAGAAGCAATAAATTGTGTACCCAATCTAGAGTTCAATAGGTACTTTTGGTCTATAGCGCTAATATGTGTTTCTTGCAAGCAAATAACATCAGTCTTAAATTGTTTTAAGTATTGAACAATTTTCTTTCTCTTCTGTGGTGAGTTTAAGCCATTAACATTCCAGGTTAGAAACTTAATCGCCATCCTTAGCGACCCGAAGCTTCTGGAACACGTCTGTCAGGAGTCCCTTAACTTCCTTAGGCCGCGCCCCTCCCACAGCTTCACTATAGGTACGCTTTGAAGGTTCCATAACTTTCTGTTGATCCTCCTCTTGCTCTCATCTCGCTCGTCTCAAGGCAGCACGCGTCATCCTCTGATCTCTGGCATCTTCCGATGAAACTGTAATTTGATCCACTCCAGTAGCTTTCTCATCTGCCTGCGTTGTTCCTTCAGCATCTTGAGGCTTTCCCTCGCCATTCTTCTTTGTAGATTCCAAAAGTGGTAAAGGGGTTGCTTTTAAAACATTGCTGAAAAAATCACATGCCTGCATCACTGTGACAAGACGATGTCTCGTACCTTCATGCATCACCACCATACCCACTGGTATCTCCCATCTAAACTTGATATCACGTCTCTTAAGTTCCTGTGCCAGAAAAGCAAAATCTTTCCTTCTCCTTAATATTCTTGGAGGAATCTCTTTTAAAACCAAAACTTCTTGCTCAGCAACCACAAGCTTAGTATCATAAGAAACTTGGATAACTTCATTTCTGATTGCTCTCTTTGTGAAGTAGACAACCACATCTCTAAGTAACTTCCTTTGCCTTGCAATCCATGAATTCACATGAAAGATTTTATCTATGTTTCCCTCAATTTCAGCTGCTGACTGTCCCAGTACCCCTTCCAAAGCTTCAGAGACTATCTGCTTTAAATCTTCTTTAGGATTCTCTTTTAAGCCTCTGATTCTGATAGCAAACTCCATCTGGTGGTACTGGACCAGGGTCAAGTCGCCGTCCATTTTATCCACCACATTTTCAGTCTCTAACACTTTTGCTTCTAATCTGGAATTATTTTGGCTAAGATCTTCTATTTTTTCGTCCAAGCATTCAATACATAAAGCCATACCTTGAAGTGCAGGCAAGATGTCTGCCCTCATTTCTGTAAACTTCTCTTCCAGCTTTTCCATCTTTTCATCTATAATATCTGCTATTTGTTGTGAATGCTTTTCCAGAGCGTCCTGTAGGTCTTTAACCGTCAGTGCCGGAGCAGGTGCAGGAGGCAATAAGGCTTGCAGCGAGGACTGTTGCACTGGGGAAGCCCCCGCACTCCTGAGAACTTTGGAAGATTTAGCCGCCATCTTCCCCCACTTTCACTTGCTACGCACTTTCACTTTCAGAGTCTATAAAATCCGTTGAGCTAGAGAACAAAAATCCACTTTCACCTTGATCTCCTGTATCGCTCTGCCTGCATCTTCACACTCCAAAGTCCTTCCTGCTGGCAGGGGTGGTTGCTAATGCTTGGTTCTGCTCCCAAAAACACGGAGCAGAAATGCTGCGCAGCCCGGAGCAAACCCAGGCTTCAGGGGGGCTCAATCCTTCAGCCGCCCGAACTTAAAGCTCAGGCGGCCCCGGAGAGCTCAACCCCTACCTGGGTCCTCGCCCCCTCCTCTTCTCCCGAGGAGGGGGCTTCCGAACCGCCAAAACAGCTGATCGGCGCTGTTTTCGGCGGTTCTACGAAGCCGTGGAGCGGACAGCCCAGAGATGGCTGTCTTCAGCGTCGCGTCGCCACCGGAAGCCTATGTATTACCGCTTTTGAACCCAGACTGCATGCTGGTTGAAAAATTAACATATGCAGGGCTTTTTTTCTCATAGAACGCTCAGAACGGTGTTCCGGCACCTTTTTTGGATGGAACCTTGTAGGGTAGGCAAGGCGGGTTGTTTGACATGTGTGAGTTCCAGCACCTTTTTCTTTTACAAAAAAAGCACTGAACATATGTATGTAAAGAAAAAAGAACTAATAAAAAGCTTTTTTAAAAAAGAGTTTGGCTGAAGCAGTGTAAGTAGTCTACACAGGAGAATTTCATTTATTCCATTTATCATTCAAGTTCATTCTTTCTGGTTGATAAAAAAACAATTGGCATCTTTTTTATTCTGTGAATAATGCTTATCAAAGAAACTTCTCCTCTTTTTGTTTCTTACCAGTGCCAAGTATTCAGAAGATATATTCAATGTCTAGCCAGAATATTCACCTTTTTAAAATTTCCACATAGCCCAGTTAGATTTATTGATTATATAATAGGAAAGGAAGGGAGAAAATATGAAAAAAAGGAATGGGTAAAAGGGCAAAATAAAGCTTAGAGTCCTGAAAGCTAAATAATCTGTCATTTATTCAAGGCATTCTAGATTAAATTTTCTTCACTTTTGTAAGCAATCTTCAATAAGTATTTATAGGAAGAGGGAATCTTTAAATATAAATATTATAATATCGATGTTTGGCAATAAAAGGCAATTCAACGCAGCCAAATTTGCTGAAAGCCGGTCTGGATCCAAATGGCTGGAATCCAGTGTGGAATTCATAGACAACAACAACAAGCATCATGTTAGGTTACAGGTTACCTGTATGGATTAATTTCTTTTCTTTTTTTAGATATAAGGATATTTGGCTTTTTCCTTCTCTTTTTCTTTCCTTTTCCCTTTGTACTCACTTTTACTTGTCGCTGAAATTTTTCGTACTCTTTTTTTTTTGGAGTACATTTGAATTACCCCATCAACATTTGGATTACAACTTACTGGAGAAAATGAAGAAGACCACAACACACCCAGCAACAGCTGCCCTAATATCACAGAGTCCGGTGGCACAGAAATCACTGGACAACACAACGCAGCAAGATAGATCCAACATGGAATTGAAAAATATGATACTGGCTCTACACACAGGCTTCAAAGAAGGAATTGGCAAACTAGAAGAGGACCTAAAAGAGGTCAAAGAACTGGTGGAGAAAAATGAACAAAGATTGCAACAAGTGGAAGAAAGATTTGAATTAACAGATAAGAGACTAGAGGAGATTGATAACTGACTTACATTAACAGACAGGAACCAGGAGAAAATGATTATTGCTTTAGAGATGGATAGAGCTGATTATTATTTAAGATTCCAAAATGTTGAAGAAGAAAAGGGAGAGAACCTAGCAGATGTAATGGCAGGAATATTAGCAGAAACATTGGAGGAAAGCAAGGAAAAGATAATCAATGATATAGATGAGATATTTAGAATATACACTAGATATGCAATGAGAAATACTCTCCCTAGAGAGGTGCATATAAGATTTACTAAAAAAGCATTAAGGGTAGATATACTACAGAAGCTGAGAAATGTTAAAATAAAATATAAAGGAAGAAAAATAGTGATGTTAAAACTTATGAGACTACTTGCTGCCATTGTCATCCTCTCATCGCCCGGTTCACTCCCACAGAGTCAGCCTCCTCAGGGTGCCATCAGCCAGGCAATGCCGGCTGGTGACCCCCAGGGGGAGAGCCTTCTCTGTGGGTGCACCAACCCTCTGGAATGAATTGCCCCTGGAGCTGTGGACAACCCTTGACCTTCGGTCCTTCTGCCATGACCTGAAGACGTGGTTATTCCAACAAGCGGGCCTGGACTGAGTATGGTTTTAATTAGCTTTTTACTTTTTTTAAAATTTCCACATAATTATTATATTCATTGTTTAATTCTTTTTAAAATTTTCTATTTTATGTTTTAAATTTTTATTGTTGTGCGCTGCCCTGAGTCCTTAGGGAGAACGGCGGCATATAAATTTAAATAAATAAATAAATAAAACAGATCCCAAGAAGAGTGAGAGACCTGAGAATGGAGTATCAATTTCTGACAAAATGCTTATTTAAAAAAGGGATAAATTTTAGATGGTTAATACCAGAAGGAGTAATGATAAATTGGCAAGAACAGAGACATAGACTGGACACAATAGAGAAAGCAGAACTTTTCTATGATCAATACTTTGGGCAGCAAAAAGAAGAAAGGCTGAGAGGGGAAAGAGTAATCAGACAGCAAGGAGACGAGACAGAGAAGCAACACAGTAAGTATAGTATAGAACAGGAGGAAAGGGTGTTGAAAGAAGGGACAAGAGTAAAAGAGGCAAAAGAGCAAAGAGAGATGAGAATAACAAGAGCAACTAAAACTTCAAATAAATAATCATGGAAGAAGAAATAAAAGCAATTTCGATAAATGTAAATGGACTGAATTCAGCTATAAAAAGAAAAAGAACACTAAATAAATTGGGGAAATTAAAAATGGATATAATTTGTTTACAAGAAGTTCATATTAAGAAACAACATAAAAATCTACTAGAATATCCAAAATTGGGAGAAATATATACCTCACTTGCAGATCAGAGTAAAAGAGGTGTGGTATTATATATTCAAAAAACAATACAAACTACATTGTTATATTCAGATGAAGAAGGGCGAATTTTAATGGTGGAAGTAATTATGAATTGTGAAAAAACTTTATCGGTAGGGATTTATGCCCCAAATGAAAACCAAGAAAATTACTATTCAAAATTACACCAGAAAATAATAGAATTGGAATTAGAAAGCATATGTATGATTGGTGATTTCAATGGTATTGTAAAGGCCGGGCTGGATTATAATACAACAAAAAAATATAAGACCCTAAGGAGAATACTTCCAAAATCTTTTTATAATATGGTGGACGAATTAAATATACTAGATGTTTGGAGAGAAAAATATCAGGAAAAGAAGCAATATACATTCTATTCTAACAGAAACCTGTCCTGGTTGAGAATAGATATGATATGGACATCAATAGACTTATTTACAAGTACACAAAATGTAAACATAGAAACAAGCACATGGGCGGACCACAACCCAGTCACAATTACATGGAAAGGACAAAAAAAAAGAACAAGATGGATATTAAATCAAACTGTATTGAATGAAAAAGACTTCCAGCAATATATGGAAAAAGAAATTACTTTCTTCTTTAAGAAAAACAAAACAGAAGATACCTCACTTCAAAATGTCTGGGATACGACGAAAGCATACATGAGACAACTTGCTATATCTTATATGGGGGAAAAAGAATAAACAAAAAACAAAAAATAAAAAGACAAATTAGGGAAAAAATGGAGGAAGAATATAAGACTTGAGAAAGAATTACAGAAAGATACACAAAACAAATGATAAAAAATTTAATGGAGTTGAACAAGCATAAAATGAACTTAATAGAAAATGAAGAGGTGGCAAGGAAAATAAAGGCAGCTAAACAAACCTTTTTTGAACATGCAAACAAATCAGGGAGATGGTGTACATATAAAATTAAAAAGGAGAAAGAGAAGAGATGGATTAAATAACTGGAAGATGCCGAGTGGACTTTACAACATCGGAATGAAGAAAAGAAAAAAATAGCTTGGGAATATTATGAGAATTTATATAAGCAACAAGTAGGATAAAACAATTTTTGGAAAAAACAGAGATACCTAAAGTACCAGAGAAATTTAAAAAGCTACTAGAAGAGAAAATAACAATGATGGAATTAACAGAAGCAATTAAAAAAAAAGAATGGTAAAACACCAGGACCAGATGGGCTACCAGCGGAACTATATAGAACATTGCAGGAACTGTTAGGCAATGTAATGCTGGAACTCTATAATGAACTCCTCTCTGAAGCTAAGATACCAGATTTGCGGTCAGAAGCACTTATTACCCTGATACCAAAGGAAGAAACAGAAATACAGAAAATAAAGAACTATAGACTGATTTCCTTGCTGAATGTAGACTATAAAATATTTGCATCAATCATGGCCGAAAGGCTTAAAAAGTTCCTAAATGAATTTATACATGTGGATCAAAATGGGTTTCTGCCCAAAAGACAGATTAGAGACAATATGCGAATTATATTAAACACATTAGAATACTTTGAAACACATCCTGAAAAACAGATGGCATT
This sequence comes from Vipera berus, assembly GCF_964194415.1. NCBI lineage: Eukaryota > Metazoa > Chordata > Lepidosauria > Squamata > Viperidae > Vipera > Vipera berus. The sequence continues at coordinate 66,188,339 of NC_138205.1, read as the reverse complement.
GATGTTTTTGGATGTGCAGAAAGCATTTGATAATGTGAATTGGCAATTCATGATAAGACAACTACAGATTATGGATTTTGGGGAGAAATTTATAAATGTAATTAAAACAATCTACAATAAGCAAATAGCCAAAATAATAATTAATGGAGATATGACTGAAAAGATTAACATTATGAAGGGAACAAGGCAGGGATGCCCTTTATCCCCATTATTGTTTGTATTGACACTAGAGATACTATATAGAACTATAAGACAGAATAAGGTTATAAAAGTTATGAAAGTTAAGAAAGAGGAATATAAGCTACAAGCTTTAGCAGATGATTTAGTATTTATCTTGGAGGAGCCACTAGAGACAGGACCTGTATTAATAGAACAAATAGAAAAATATGGTGAGGTAGCAGGTTTGAAGATTAATAAAGATAAAACAAAAATGTTAGTGAAAAATATTACTGGAAAAAAAAGAATTGATGGGAAAGTTATAGATACAGATTGTAAAGAAGGTAAAATATCTGGGGATTCACCTGACAGCAAGATATACAATGATTAAAGAAAATAACTATTACAAATTGAAAAGACAAATTGAAGTAGATTTGGATAAATGGAAAAAGGTACAACTATCATTAATGGGCAGGATTGCAATAATCAAAATTAATATATTACCACGATTGTTGTTTTTGTTTTCAACAATACCAATAAGATTGGAAAAGAAATATTTTGAGGGACTAAATAAAATAATTTTGAAATATATTTGGCAGGGGGAAAAGGCAAGGATTAATTTAAAAATGTTACAGGATGCAAGACTCAGAGGTGGGTTTAGCTTACCTAATTGGGAATTATATTACCAGGCTGCAGTAATGTCATGGATGAGATAATGGATTTTACTGAGGTATACTAGATTATTGACATTAGAGGGACATGATTTACAGTTGGGATGGCATGCGTTCATATGGCATGGGAAAAATAGAATACACAGCTATTTCCAGAGACATCATATCAGAAATTCTTTATTGATGGTTTGGGAGAAAATAAAGAGGAAGCATTACTTTAGGATTCCAGATTGGCTCTCAATGATGGAAGCGTTAATACACCCCAATATGTTTAACATGGGAAACATTATAAGATATAAAGACCTACGGTAATAACAGATACGGGGAAACTGAAAACCAAACAACAATTAGAGGAACAAGGAAAAAAGGTGGATTGGTACATGAGAACACAAATACAATCTAGATATGAAAAAGATGCTAAAATAGATGGTTTTAATTTGGGGAGAACAGAGATGAAATTCTTACGGGAACTGAAGAAAAATGGATTTTAAAAATGTATAGCTACTTATTATATAGGGAATTAAAGGAGGAGCAAGTTAAAGAGTCAATGATAAAATGGTCAAGAAATTTTGGATATACGATTGAATTAGATAGATGGCAGCAATTGTGGGAAAGAAACTATAAACTGACAATGGCGACAGCGTATAAAGAAAATATGTACAAGATGTTCTACAGATGGCATATGTCTCCAGAAAAACTAGCTAAAATGTTTAAGGACAGATCTATGAAATGTTGGAAATGCCATCAAATACCAGGCTCTTTCTATCATATGTGGTAGACATGTGCAGAAGCTAAAACCTATTGGAACATAATCAAATCATGGATAGAAAAGATGATACAACAGCATATACAATTAAGACCAGAAATATTCCTGTTGGGTATTTTACCAGAGAAATATAGCAAAGAGAACACATATTTGATTATTCATATAACCACTGCAGCTAGGATTGTGTTTGCACAAAACTGGAAGGCACTGAAAGCTCCTCCAGAAGAAGAGGTGATCAGGAAAATAATGGAATGTGCAGAAATGAATAGATTAACAATGATAATTAAAGATAAGACAGAGTCAGAGTATTATGAAATTTTGGGAAAATTTTATGAGTGGGTGAAAAAGAGAATATGCATAAAAAATAGCTAACACTAATTTAGATGGAAGAAAAATGAGGAGATAAGGATATTATTATACCTAATATAGACATTGTATTGGAAGAGGAATGGGAGGGAAGAAAGAAGAGGGGAGAGGGAAGCGAGTAGAGGAGGGGGAAGAAAGTAGGAAGGTTGGAGGGAAAGAAGAGGAGAAGTGGGGAGAAACGGGAGGGGAGTGGTGAGGGAAAGAGGAGAGGAGAGGAGAGGCAAGGAGAGGAAGAAGAGGGAAGTAGGGAAAAAAGGAGAAAGCGAGAAAGAAAGTAGAGAAGAAGGAAGAGAGAGAAGGAGGGTGGATACAGTGAAGATAATTGAGGGACAGAAGAGGGATATTTTGGGAAACCTTTGCATTTAGAAATCTTTTTTTATTCCTTGTTTGGAAACCATTGGATTTTAACTTTCTAAACTTTTTAAAGTTTGGTGAGAATGGACATCTAATGACATCTAGTTGCAAAACTAAAAATTATATTTAGCTTTCCATTTTTAACCTTATCAAGCTGTTATGACTGGAGCACTAGAACTTGGCTAGATGCCCAGACACAGCTTATAGTTTAAACCTTTTGATCTCCTTGAAATCTATAGTTCTGGAGATTGTGGCTGGAAAAGAGAAGAATCTTTTTGGATTGCCCTTGTTTACAGTATGGATTATAATTATAAATAAAAGTTGTTTTGAAGTCATCTCACTTCCCTGGATTACAAATACAGCTTGACCTGGAATTTTTACAAGCTGTTTTGACACAGAGCGAATAACAAGAAACTTCTACTAGCAGAACACTTTGGATTACAAATATTGGTATTTTTTTTCTTCCCCCCCCCCTTTGTTCTTTTTTATTATCTTTTTTTTTTTACTATTTACCTCTTCTATTTGTTAGAAGCCTATTGGATTACAAATTTACTTGGTGGATTATAAAGTATGAGTAAAAGATAAAAATGAGCATTCAAAATCTATCTAAAGCTGGGGGAAAAGTAACTTCTGCTCCCTTGTCTGCTTCTGCAAGTCCAGTTTATCAGAGCTCAAGTGATACAATGCTCCAAGAAGAAAAGGCGAATAACTTCCAAAAAGAAACTCAAGCAACACTACAAACAATCCAAGAGGCAATTCCTACTCACATGGCAGCTACAACAGAAACCGTGAGGAGATGAAAAATGATCTTGATAAAATGAACCAAAAAATTAATAACATGGACTCTCAGTTTGAAAATTTCAAACAAATGGTTACAAAAAACCAACAAAGAATTCAAAAAATAGAAGATAAATCAACTGAGGTTGACCAGAAATTAGAAGTCTTAAAATATGAAAATCAAAAATTGATCCAAATAAATGGAGAACTAGAAGACTGGATAGCTGTCATGGAAATGGAAAAGGCCTCATACATTTTAACATTTCAAAATATAATGGAAGATAAGGAAGAGAACCTTCTAGACCTGGCAAGAGAATTATTGGCAGATGCATTAGGAATTGGGAAACAGGAAATGGAAGGAGAATTAGATCAGATCTATCAAGTCAACTCAAACTACACTAGAAGAAATAAAGAAATAAAGTCCCAAGAGAAGTACACATTAGACCTAAGCCATGTAGGGCTTTATAGGTAAGAACCAGCACCTTAAATCTCAACCGGAGGACAACCGGTAACCAATGCAGCTCACGCAGGAGGGGTGTAATATGGGAGTATCGGGACGCTCCCATCACAACCCACGCAGCCGCATTCTGCACCAGTTGAAGCTTTCGGGTGGTCTTCAAGGGCAGTCCCATGTAGAGAGAATTGCAGTAGTCTATACGGGAGGTAACGACTGTGTGAGTGACTGTACGTAGGGCATCTCAGTCCAGATAGGGGTGCAACTGGCACACCAGGCAAACCTGGGCAAATGCCCCCCTGGCAATGGCTCCTATATGATCTTCTAAACCACAGGTCTCCAACCCGCGGCTCCGGAGCCGCATGTGGCTCTTTCAGCCGTCTCCTGCGGCTCCCAGTCCTCTGCCATGTGCAGTCCAAAAAAAAAGTGGGACTAAAAAAGTTCAACCAATCAATTCAAATATGCAGGGTAGGTGCATATCTCGCCTTGGCTCCACTATTCAGTCAAACCCTGTTCTGCGCATGTGCGCATGTATGCACATGTGCACACATTTTTTGCGGCTCCCAGTTTTTCCTTTTGTGAGGGAACCGGTTCCGAGTGGCTCTTTCACTGTTTCAGGTTGCTGACCCCTGTTCTAAACTGAGTCGTGCATCCAGGAGGACACCTAAATTGCGCGCCCTTTCAACGGGGGGTAACACCTCTCCCCCCATAACCAAAGATGGAATATCCTGGATTACTCGAGATGCTGGTATGTATAGCCACTCAGTCTTGGCCAGGTTGAGTTGGAGCCTGTTCTTCCCCATCCAGACTCGTACTGCTTCCAGGCAATGGGACCTCACCTCGAGGGCATCACTGGGTTAGTTCAGGGTAGAGATGAAAAGCTGGTTATTATCAGCATATTGATGGTACCTTACTCTGAAACCATGGATGATCTCACCCAGTGGCTTCATATAGATGTTGAACAGGAGGGGAGAGAGGACCGACCCCTGAGGCAACCCACAAGTGAGGGGCCTCGAGGTTGACCTCTGCCCCCCTGCCAACACCGACTGCGAACGGCCCAAGAGGTAGGAGGAGAACCACCATAAAACAGTGCCTCCCACTCCCAACCCCTCGAGGCATCGCAGCAGGATACCATGGTCGATGGTATCAAAAGCTGCTGAGAGATCTAATAGGACCAGGACTGGGGAATAACCCCTATCCCGGGCCCGCCAGAGATCATCCACCAGAGCGACCAATGCCGTCTCCGTCTGTACCTGGGCCTGAAACCCGATTGGCACGGGTCCAGATATTCAGTTTCCTCCAGAACCAGTGAGAGCTGCTGCGCCACCATGCTCTCAACAACCTTCGCAATAAAGGGAAGGTTGGAGACAGGACGAAAGTTGTTCAAATTAGCTGGGTCCAAAGGCTTCTTGAGGAGGGACCTCACCACCGGCTCCTTCAAGGCGGCAGGGAAGCACCCCCCACTCAAGCGTTAATAACTGCTTGGAGCCAGCCTCGTGTAACCTCCTGAGTCGCATACACCAGCCAGGAGGGACACGGGTCCAACAAACACATGGTGGCACTCAGTCTTCCCATGATTCTGTCCACTGCATCTGGAGTCACAGGGTTGAACTCCTCCCAAATGGTATCAACAAGACCTGTCGCTTCCCCCCATCAGATACTGCCCATTCGGAGTCCAGGCTGGTCCGGATCTGAGCGATTTTGCAGCAGATGCTGACTAAATTCCTCAACTCGTCCCCGCAAGGGGTCCTCCCTCATCTCCTGATTCAATAGGGAACAGGTCACTCTAAACACGGCATCCGGGCAGTTATCTGCAGACGCAATGAGAGTAGCAAAGTAAGCACACTTCACCACTTCCATTGCCACAAGATAAGATCTAGTAAAAGATCTTAACTGTGCTCAGTCAGATTCAGACAGACTGGATCTCCAACTGCTCTCTAGGCCCCTCCTCTGGTGCTTCATCTCTCACAGGTCCACGGAGAACCAAGGGGCTAGCCAGGACCTGCGCTGGGTCAGAGGCTGCAAAGGCACAACATGGTCAAGAGCCTCAGAGGCAGCCCATTGCCAGGCGTCCACCAAGGTCCCAACCAGGCTGTGGGAAAGGGAGGCAGGAATCAACCCAAGCGCTGTCTGGAACCTTTCTGGATCCATCAGGCGCCTGGGGCGGAACCACCAAGTCGAGAATACCAGTTTCTAACTAGGAAATTAATTGAAAAAGGAGTGAATTTCAGATGACTGATCCCTGAAGGGATTTTAATTTATTGGGACACAGAAAAATATAGATTGGACACACCACTTAAAGCAATGTAATTCTATGATAACCACAAAGTGTTTATGGAAGGAGGTGATTTTTGAATCTGGTACAATGAGAGAAACAAAGAAACAGGAAGAGATAGCCATAGAAGGAGCAGTCAAACCAAGAGAGGAGGAAGAAATTAAAAAACACATACATAGAAGAAGGAGCAAAACGAAGAGAACAGAGACAGATAAGATTGACTAGAAGATTAAGACCTAGATATAATTGAAAGAGATGGAGAAGGAAAGTAGGATCTTGTCAATAAATATAAATGGACTAAATTCTCCCTCAAAAAGGAAAAAAAAATTACATGCCTACAAAAATTAAAAATGGATATAATTTGCTTCCAAGAAACACATATTAAGAGACAAAAATATAAATTGTTAGAACAATTGAAAATTGGTAAACTTCACTTTGCATTAGCACATTAAAAGAAAAAAGGAATAGCTCTATACATTAAAGAAATGATGAGCCCTAAACAAATTAATGCGGATGAACAGGGAAGAATATTAATGGTGGAAATAATGATGGATCAAAAACAGATATTGATGGTAGCAATATATGCACCAAATGATAAACAAAAACAATTTTACCAAAAATTATATAAAAATATTATAATTGGACTATCAAAATCTTTGTATAATGGGAGACTTCAGTGCAATAACACTGAAGTCTATAAAAACACTAAACAAGGGAAGAAAAGAAGAAATATATTACCTAAAGCATTTTTTAAAATGGCAGAAGAACTCTGTATCTAAGATATATGGAGAGAGAAAAATCCAAAGAAACTACAATATACATTTTACTCAAATAGACATAAATCATGGTCTAGAATTGATATGATATGGACATCCTCGGAACTTAACACAATGATACAAGAAATTGAGATAGAGACTAATATCTGGGCAGATCATAATCCAATAAAGATGACTTGGAGAGGAGCCAAGAAAAAATTAAGATGGTCCTTGAACAAATCTATATTGAAAGAAAAAGAATTCATACAACTAGTGACAAAGGAAATGGACTTTTTTCCCCAAAATAAACAAGAAAGAAGAGGTATTGCTTCAAAATGTGTGGGACACAGCTAAAACATATTTCAGAGGGTTGGCTATAACTTATACTGCAAAAAGAATAAAGAAAAGAAACAACAACAGTTAAAGTTGAAGGAAGAATTCAGAAAATTAGAATGAGAATTACAAATAGACACACAAAAGAAAATACTTAAGAAGCAAATGGAGATAATAAAACATAAATTAAATCTAGTCAAGATGGAAATAATGGCTCAACAGATTAAAAGGGCTAAACAGAACTTTTTTGAAATTGCCAAAAAACCTGGAAGATGGTTAGCATATAGACTGAAAAAAGAAAAAGAGAAAAACTGAAAAACAATTTGAAAGACTCAAAAGGTGAATTACAGTTTCAAAATGATAAAATTAAAAAAGAATCAAACACTATTATGAGATACTTTACAACACAGAGGAAATTTCAAAAGAAAAAATACAGCAGTATTTAAAAAAGCAGACTTACCAAAAATTTCAGAGAATATTCAAAATATATTAAATGCAAAAATATCAATGATGGAGATTACAGAGGCTATAAAAGAAGCATGCAATGAAATACTTTTGGAGGCTAAAATACCAAATACATGGATTGAAGCCAATATTACTCTAATACCCAAAGAAGACTCTGATCTAATGCAAACAAAAAAATTATAGATCAATATCATTATTAAATGTAGATTATAAAATTTTCACCTCAATAATAGCAGAAAGACTAAAGAAATCTCTGACCAAATTTATACATACAGACCAAAATGGCTTTCTACCTCAAAGACAGATACAAAATAATTTAGAATTATTCTACATGTTTTGGAGTACTATGAAATTCATCCAGGGAAACAGATGGCTTTCTTGATGCACAGAAAGTGTTTGACAATGTAAACTGGTGATTCATGTTTCATTAACTAGAGGAAATGGAATTTGGAGAAAACTTTATAAATGTAATTAAAACAATTTATTATAAACAAACAGCCAAAATAATTGTAAATGGGGACTTTACAGAAAAACTTGACATCAAAAAAGGCATAAGACATGGATGCCCACTATCTCCATTATTATTTATACTAACATTGGAAGTATTGGATAGAAACATCAGACAAGATATAGAAATTAAAGGACTGGAGATAAAAGATGAAAAATATAAACCACAAGCATTTGCAGATGACTTGGTTTTTTTTAATTGGAAGAACCGCTTGAAACAAGCACTAAACCTATGGAGAAAATAGAAGAATTTGGAGAAGTGGCAGGGTTGAAAATAAACAGAGAAAAGACTAAAGTGCTAACTAAAAATCTAATGGAAAAACAAAAAAAAACAACTAGCAAAAAAACAAATCTTCAAATAGTCAAAAAAGTTAAATATTTGGGAATTTATTTAATAGCAAGATGTGCAACAATAAAAGAAGACAATTATGTAAGATTGCTAAAACAAATAAAATTGGATTTGGAAAAGTGGAAAAATTTACTTTCAATACTGGGAGAATAGCAACAGTAAAAATTAATATCTTACCAAAAAATAGTTTTTCTATTCCAAACGATACCTGTAAGACTGGGAAAAACCTTTTTTTTTTTGATGAACTAAATACAGCAATTTTGATTTTTATCTGGCAAGGAAAAAAACCAAACTAGAATCAGATTGAAAATGTTACAAGAAGCAAAAGAAAGTGGAGGATTTAGACTGCCGGACTGGACGTTATACTACCAAGCAACTATATTAACATGACTAAAAGAGTGGATAATGCTCAGAGATAAAAGACTATTATACCTAGAGAGGCATGACCTACTTGGCTGGTATGCCTTTCAGTGGTATGGGAAGAATAAAATTCATAGATACTTTTAAAACTACTTTATAAGAAATGCACTTCTTTTAGAATGCGAAAAAATAAAAGTGAAAATTTGTATCACGATACCTGGATGGCTTTCAACAATGGAAGCATTTGCTTACCCAAATTTAATTAATTACGACAAAGTTGTGACCTTTAAAGATATTTTGGACAATGAGATGAAATTGAAAGACAGACAAGATTTACAAGAACAAGGTATTGATCTATCATGGTGGCCATATTTACAAATCCAAACGAGATATTAAAAAAGATGCTAAAAATGGGATTCCATAAAGAACAGACAGAATTCAATCAGATACTGCTAGAAAGAAACGAAAAATTGATTTAAGAAACTATATAAATATTTGTTAAGCTTAAAGATGGAAGAGGAACAAATAAAAGAAACAATGGAAACATGGGCAAAGAACTTTGGACATAATATAGAATTAGAAAACTGGCAAAGGTTATGGAAAGAAATCCTACCGTAAATTAACAAAAGCAGTGGCATATATAAAAAATTATATAAAATGTTTTACAGATGGCATTTAACATTCATCAGTCAGTCATACCCTTCTGAGATTCGAACCTGGGCTGATTGCATATTAGGCAGTATTTTTACCTCTTGAGCCACAGGATCTCTCTCGCTCTCTGTTAGCTTTCTGCAAGGGGAGATATGAGTCAAATGTTAACTATTTAGATTACCTTGCTAGGCCCCAAACATGGGGCAAATCTTTATTTCCTGTTTTCAGCCTTATCTCAAAGGCCATCGAACAGGCTGTAGTCACACCGGACAGTTCATATATTTGTGTAAATTACTAACAAAGAATTAAGGGAGTTGTTGTTGTTAGCTGCGAAGTCGTGTCCGACCCATCGCGACCCTATGGACAACATTCTTCCAGGCCTTCCTGTCCTCCACCATCTTCTGGAGTCCATTTAAGCTCACGCCTACTGCTTCAGTGACTCCATCCAGCCACCTCATTCTCTGTCGTCCCCTTCTTCTATTGCCCTCGATCTTTCCCAGCATTAGGCTCTTCTCCAGTGAGTCCTTCCTTCTCATTAGGTGGCCAAAGTATTTGAATTTTAGCTTCAGGATCTGGCCTTCTAAAGAGCAGTCAGGATTGATCTCCTCTAGGACTGACCGGTTTGATCGCCTTGCAGTCCAAGGGACTCGCAGGAGTCTTCTCCAGCACCATAGTTCAAAGGCCTCAATTCTTTGGCGCACAGCCTTTCTTATGGTCCAACTTTCACTGCCATACATTGCAACTGGAAAGACCATAGCCTTGACTATACGCACTTTTGTTGACAGGGTGATGTCTCTGCTTTTTAGTGTGCTGTCTAGATTTGCCATGGCTTTCCTCCCCAGGAGCAAGCGTCTTTTAATTTCTTGGCTATAGTCCCCATCTGCAGTGATCTTGGAGCCCAGGAAAACAAAATCTGTCACTACCTCCATTTCTTCCCCATCTATTTGCCAGCAATTGAGAGGGCCAGATGCCATGATCTTGGTTTTCTTAATGTTAAGTTTCAACCCAAGTTTTGCACTCTCCTTCTTCACCCGCAACAAGAAGCTCTTTAGTTCTTCTTCACTTTCTGCCATTAGAGTGGTATCATCTGCGTATCTTAGGTTGTTGATATTTCTTCCGGCAATCTTAATTCCAACTTTTGATTCATCTAGCCCTGCCTTTCTCATGATGTGCTCTGCATATAAGTTAAATAGGCAGGGTGACAGTATACAGCCTTGCCGGACTCCTTTCCCAATTTGGAACCAATCAGTGGTTCCGTGTCCAGTTCTCACTGTTGCTTCTTGGCCCACATATAGGTTTCTCAAGAGACACATAAGATGGTCTGGTACTTCCATCTCTTTAAGAATGCCACAGTTTGTTATGATCCACACAATCAAAGGCTTTAGCATAGTCAATGAAGCAGAAGTAGATGTTTTTCTGGAACTCCCTAGCTTTCTCCATGATCGAGCGTATGTTGGCAATTTGATCTCAAGTTCCTCTGCCTCTTCGAAATCCTGCCTGTACTTCTGGTAGTTCTTGATCCACATACTGCTGAAGTCTAGCTTGTAGGATTTTAAGCATGACTTTACTAGCATGAGAAATGAGTGCAATGGTGCGATAGTTTGAACATTCTTTGGCACTGCCTTTCTTTGGAATTGGAATGTAAACTGATCTTTTCCAATCCTGTGGCCACTGTTGAGTTTTCCAAATTTGCTGGCTAATTGAGTGTAGCACTTTTACTGCACTGTCTTTTAAGATTTTGAATAGCTCAGCTGGAATATTGTCACCTCCACTAGCTTTGTTGTTGCTCAGCTTTTCTAAGGCCCACTTCACCTCACATTCTAGGATGTCTGGCTCGAGGTCAGTGACCACCTCATGGTGATTATCTGGGACGTTAAGCTCATTCTTGTATAGTTCTTCTGTGTAATTTTGCCACCTCTTCTTAATCTCTTCTGCCTCTGTTAGGTCCCTGCCGTTTTGGTCCTTTATCATGCCCATTTTTGCATTAAACGTTCCCTTCATCTCTTCAATTTTCTTGAAAAGATCTCTGGTCCTCCCTATTCTATTGTTTTCTTCTATTTCTTTGCACTGTTCATTTAAGAAGGCATTCTTATCTCTTCTAGCTATTCTCTGGAATTCTGCATTCAATTGGGCATATCTATGTTTTTCTCCCTTGCCTTTCGCTTCCCTCCTTTCCTCAGCTATTTGCAAAGCTTTCTCAGACAGCCATTTTGCTTTCTTGCATTTCTTTTTCTTTGGGATGGTTTTGGTTGCTACCTGTTGTACAATGTCGCGAACCTCTGTCCATAGTTCTTCAGGCACTCTGTCTATCAGATCTAATTCCTTAAATCTATTTGTCACCTCTACTGTATATTCAACAGGGATATGATTTAATTCATACCTGAGTGGCCTAGTGCTTTTCCCTACTTTCTTCAGTTTAAGCCTAAACTTTAAGCCACAGTCAGCTCCTGGTCTTGATTTTACTGACTGTATAGAGCTTCTCCATCTTTGGCTGCAGAGCATATAGTCGATCTGATTTCTGTGTTGACCGTCTGGTGATGTCCATGTGTAGAGCCGTCTCTTGGGTTGTTGGAAAAGAGTGTTTGCTATGACCATCGTATTCTCTTGACAAAATTCTATCAGCCTGTGTCCTGCTTCATTTTGTACTCCAAGGCCAAACTTGCCTGTTATTCCACTTATCTTTTGGCTTCCTACTTTAGCATTCCAATCCCCCATGATGATAAGGACATCATTTTTTGGTGTTAGTTCTATAAGGTGCTGTAGGGCTTCATAGAACCGGTCAATTTCATCCTCTTCAGCACTGGTGGTTGGGGCATAGACTTGGACTACTGTGATATTGAATGGTTTGCCTTGGATTCGAACTGAGATCATTCTGTCATTTTGAGGATTGTATCCCAGTATTGATTTTCCTACTCTTTTATTGACTATGAAGGCTACTCCATTTCTTCTGAGGGATTCTTGCCTGCAGTAGTATACCTGATGGTCATCTGAATTAAATTCACCCATTCCTGTCCATTTTAGTTTGCTGATACCTAAGATGTCGATGTTCAGTCTTGTCATCTCTTGTTTGACCACGTCCAGCTTTCCTTGATTCATGGATCTTACATTCCAGGTTCCTATGGAGAAAAAATCTTTACAGCATCGGACTTTCCTTTCACCACCAGACATATCCACAGCTGAGCGTCCTTTCGGCTTTGGCCCAGTCACTTCATTCTTTCTGGCGCTACTAGTACTAGCCCTCTGCTCTTCCCCAGTAGCATATTGGACGCCTTCCGACCTGAGGGGCTCATCTTCCAGCGTCATATCATTTTGCCTTTTGGTACTGTCCATAGGGTTTTCATGGCAAAGATACTGGAGTGGGTTGCCATTTCCTTCTCCAGTGGATCACGTTTTGTCAAAACTCTCAGCTATGACCTGTCCATCTTGGGTGGCCCTGCACGGCATAGCTCATAGCTTCATTGAATTACACAAGCCCCTTCGCCACGACAAGGCAGTAATCCATGAAGGGGAATTAAGGGAGACTAAGATGCATTTCTGACTCTTTAGTCTTCATCAGTCAGTCATACCCTTCTGAGATTCGAACCTGGGCTGATTGCATATTAGGCAGTATTTTTACCTCTTGAGCCACAGGATATACACACACACACACACACACACACACACACACACACATACACACACACAAACACAGAGAGAGAGAGAGAGAGGGAGAGAGAGAGAGAGAGAAAATCTCTAATATACTCTCAAAATATTATTTTCATGGTGCAGTTGTTAGCACCAATTGTGTTCAGTTGGATCCAGGTGAGCCTTGGGAACCTTACAATGGTCATCATAAATATATTTCATTGAGTTGGAACTTGTTGACTAGTAAAATAGGAAAAAAAAGGCTACGACATATATTAGTACTTTATGATAAGTGTCAAATATGTATTCCAAGTAGAATTGGAAGTGTATCTTCTTTCCATTATTCTGTCCTCTTTTCCTATGTAAATAGTTATAAATACTAATGCACTGCCTTTTTTCGAATGCTGAATATGAAAATACAATAGAAGTCAGATGAGAGAAGGAAAATGTTTTTTTTGCTAAAGATAGTATCAGATTATATTTCAGTTGCATTTTATTGACTAAAGAAGATGCATATCAAAAAGGCAAAATATATTGAACACTGAATGTATGTTAAAGACAAAAATGTACAGCAATTGCAGGGTAAGCTCAAAACCTTAAAGCTTGGCAGCAGCACTTGATGAAATCTCTAATTTCAATTTTCTACACCTGCCAATTCCTGATGGCTTAACTAATGCTAGTTCTGGGCATTACACATAGAGATTACCAAAACCACCAGTGGATTGAAGAATTTGAATTACCTAGCCCAATCCACCAGCAGATGTCTAAAAGTTGAAAGAACTTTGCAGCACAGCAGCTAACTGATTGACAAACTTCTTCAGTGCCATTGTGAACTTTGGCCATGTGTCTGCTGACTTGGCCACAAATATCATAGTTCCTTTTTTCAAGAATAATCTGGCAGATTGCTCCAATGATCATGCAATCTGCCTCCTGTAAAATCTTTGACAGATCCTTAACTATCACTGCAGTGTATGCCTCCCAGCATACACAAAGGACAGCACAGCAGGAGGCTGATGGTGCAGACCAGCAGAGGGGTTGGACAGCTCCGGGCAATAACTGCTCACTCAGGATAAGCCTAATGAGTTAAGCTGTTGACAGCCACAGGCATGGTCAGCCTGGTGGGAAGCCAGGATCTACACCCATTGTCACCTGCACTGGCAGGAAGCCCAGGATTGAACTGATTGGATGCCATCCACCTGGGCAGGTACAAATAGATGCCAGGCTTCCCTGTTTCCCCAGTTTGTTCTGTTCAGAATAAACTCATCTTTACCCCAGCTCTGTGTCCGTCTTTATGTGAAGCACGCGACTTTACACTGGTGACGAAGGTGGGATCCTGCTCCGGAAAACGCTAGCCGCGGACGAACTCCCATCGGCAGCTCAGGAACCGACGCAGGACGACCCGGACCGAGGTAATGGCACAACTGGGACAATACCCCATCTTCAACAGCAACCGCCCTGAGGAGTGGGAGGCATTCGTAGGTCAGCTCGAGTGCTACCTACGGGCGAATGGAGTCAAGGACGACCGACAGAGAGCGGCGGCGCTACTCTGCAGCTGTGGCACAGAGACGTATCAGCTGGCAGTCGGTCTGTGCGTGCCCGACGACATTCACGCCGTCGGGTACAGCGAGCTGATATCCAAGCTAACGGAACACTTTAAGACCGAAACATCAGAGATAGCTTGGTGGTACCGTTTCGAGAAATGGGACCAACGTCCAGGCGAGACCGCGAAGCAGTACATGGCTGCCCTGCGACAAGCGGTGAGACTCTGTAACTTCGACAACCTCGAAGTCCGTCTGCGGGATTGGATCGTCTGCAGGCTAGGGGACCGGAAGCTGCGGCAGAAGATGTTTGCCAAGCAGAAGCTGACCCTTCGGGACGTTCAGGAGGAGTTCTTAGCCTGGGACATAGCGGAGGAGTCCGACGCAAGGGAGAACGGGGCCATCCATCAGCTGTCCGGCCACGCCGCCGCCGAAGGGGGAGACTTTGAGGTGGACACCATCCACCACCAGCAGTGATCGACCACCTACTCCCAGGACCGCGTGAAGGAGCAGCGCCCAGCGACAGCCGAGCAGCGGTACCAGGAGTGCGGATGCGGAACGAGTGGCCCCTGGTCTACTCAGTTCGCCAGCTGCAGCACCCATCGCTCCCGGTCTACCCAGCAGTGCGGCGGCGGCCCCAGGTCTACCCAGCCCGGCTCACTTGGACAACACCGGTCTACCCCGTGCATCGGCTGCGAGTCAGGAAACTCCAACCAATCTACCCGTTGCGCCAGCTGCGGAGGACAGCACCCCCGGTCTACCTGCCGGTTCAAGTCAGCGAAGTGCAGAGCGTGCGGGAAGACCGGCCACATTGCGGCGGTCTGTCGGAGCCGGCCGAGGGACAGTCTGCACGAGGTGGAGGCGGACTTCCAGCTGGCCACAGGTACAGGGGAGTGGCCACTGAGGTTTACGGTTAGCCACACGGCGGGATGGTCGGCTGTTTGCGAAACCGGGGGACACCCACCCCTTATTCCAAAAATCAAACTGAGGGTTAAAATTCAAGGGGTCCCCTGCGTAATGGAACTTGACTCTGGGTCAGCCGTATCCATTATCTCCGCACGGACTTTCAGCGAGATCTGCAAACAGAGCGGCCAGCGGGTTCCCCTGAGGCCATCCAAACTGACCCTCTCAGACTTCCAGAACTCTCCGATTAAAGTCAGGGGGGAGGCGTCAGTGACGGTCCACTACAAAGGGTTTAAGGGGAAGTTGAGCATGCTGGTCGTCGAAGGGCAACAGACCAGCCTTGTGGGGCTAGGATGGTTCAGGGTGTTGGGCATTGGGATCACCGGGATCCACCAAACGCAGAGCCACCCCTCCCTGGAGGGCATCTGCAGGGAGTTCGTGGATGTCTTCGACGAACAGTTGGGGAAGTACACCAGGCCCCCGATTTCTTTTAAATTAAACCCCCTAGTCCCACCGGTCAGGATGAAGGCGAGGAGAGTTCCCTTTGCGCTCAAGCATAAGATTGAGCAGGAATTGGATAAGTTAGTGGAACAGGGGGTGCTGACGCCAGTAGATGGGGTGGACTGGGAGACCCCCATAGTTACCCCGTTAAAGCCAAATGGGGACATTAGAATCTGCGCAGATTATAAGGGGACAATTAACCGGGCGTTAAGTGCACATTCGTACCCGGTTCCCGCCGTAAGCAGCATCCTGGCATCCCTGCAATGTGGGGCGGTATTTGCGAAATTAGATCTTGCCCAGGCTTATCAGCAGCTGCCAGTAGACCCCGAGGCAGCAAGGGCCCAGACCATCATCACCCACAAAGGGGCGTTCCGGGTAAACCGACTGCAATTTGGGGTGAGTGTAGCTCCGGGGATTTTCCAGGAAGTCATGGAAAAAATGCTAAAGGGGATCCCTGGGGTTTGCCCGTATTTTGACGATGTCCTTATAGCGGCCAGCTTGGAGGACGTCCTGGCATCACGGCTAAGAGCGGTACTCGGTCATTTTAGGGATGTGGGTCTAAGACTGAAAAGGGACAAGTGTAAAATTGGGGTTACGGAGACGGAATTTCTGGGATTCAGGATAGACGTGCAGGGCATCCACCCGTCAGCCTCCAAGGTGAGGGCTATCAAGGAAGCCCCAATTCCCAAAAACAAAGCGGAGATGCAAGCGTTCCTTGGTCTCTTAAATTTTTATCATACATTCCTGCCGCACAAGGTAACCATCACGGAGTCCTTGCACAGGCTCCTGGACAAACAAACACCCTGGGACTGGACTGCCACACACACAAGCACGTTCAGGACCCTTAAGAACATGCTAGCCGGGGACGCAACGGTCACTCACTTCAGGGAGGACCAGCCCATCTGCCTAGCGTGCGATGCATCCCCTTATGGGATAGGGGCGGTCCTCAGCCACTTAAGGGAGGACGGCTCGCAGGCTCCCATAGCATACTATTCCCGGACCCTGTCAGCAGCAGAGAGAAACTACGCGCAGATAGATAAGGAGGCGCTGGCAGTGGTTGCGGGGGTAAAAAAGTTCCACGACTACCTGTACGGGAGGGAGTTCCTCATTTACACGGATCACAAGCCCCTGCTGGGATTATTCACCACGGAGAAGCAAACGCCACAGATCCTTTCACCAAGGATGCTCTGTTGGTCCATTTTTCTTTCAGCATACTCCTGTAAGCTAATCCATAGACCAGGAAAGGAAAGGGGACACACAGACGGACTCTGCAGACTTCCCCTAAGGGAGGCTGGACCGGATCCCGCTCCTGCTAATCAGATATTAGCAATACAGGAGCTGGCTGAGTGCCCATTAGACGCTAGCGACATAGCAGCCGAAACTCCCAGGGATAAGATTCTTAGCAGAATTCAGTCCTGGGTTAGCAGCGGGTGGCAGGACAAGTCACCGGGACCTGAGTTCACAGCATTTTGTATGCGGCGGCACAAGCTCTCAACCCATAAAGGCTGCCTGCTGTGGGGGAGCAGGGTCATCATCCCCACAAAACCTAGGGAGAAAGTCCTTCAGTCCCTTCACGAGGGTCACCCGGGAGTGGTAAGGATGAAGGCTCTGGCCAGGAGTTACCTGTGGTGGCCTGGGTTGGATAAAGAGATAGAGGGGTTTGTAGCAGGATGTTACACATGCCAAAGGTCTCGCCCAGAGCAGGCACACGCTCCAGTCCACAAGTGGGAACAAACTCACACCCCCTGTTCCAGGGTCCATATAGATTATGCGGGGCCATTTCAGGGACACACCTTCTTAGTCATCGTGGATAGTCACTCCAAGTGGTTAGAGGTGGTACCTGTGTCCAACATGACATCAGTGGGCACAATACAGGCACTAAGCGGAGTGTTTGCCACACATGGGCTACCAGATGTAGTAGTATCTGATAACGGAGTGCAATTTACCTCCGCGGATTTCCAGGTGTTCCTGAGGACCTTGGGGATTAGGCATGCCACTTCAGCACCCTTTCACCCTGCCAGTAACGGGTTGGCAGAGAGGTTCGTGCGGACTACCAAGGATGCACTCAAACGAATAGTACAAGGGGACTGGAAACAGAGACTGGCCACATTCCTCCTCCATCAACACGCAACACCCTGCACAGCCACAGGAAAGAGCCCAGCGGAGCTCAGGTGGGGCAGACGCCTCATAACTACGTTAGACAGACTCCACCCAGACAGGGTATCAGCAGACACAGAACCCCCAACCCTCAAAACCAATTTCAACATAGGGGAGCAGATCTGGGCCAGAAATTACAGCACAGGCCATCCATGGGTGCCAGGTGAAGTGGTGGAACAGACAGGCCCCCTCTCCTACAGAGTAAGGGTGGAGGGGGGACTCCTATGGAGGAGACACTTAGATCAACTAAGGAAGAGAGCCCCTGAGAGGACGGGTGGAGAATCAATGGAAACAGCAAGGGACGAGGCAGAGCAAACACAAACACACACACAGCCACAGTCACAGTCACCCAGAAGAACAGCAGGAAGGGTTTTGGAGCATCCATCTGCCTGGCAGGGAGCTGACAGGGAAAGTAGGCAAGAGCCTGAGGGCAGCAGGTTACAAAGAGCCAACACAGAAACACATGCACACACACAAATCAGACCAATGCAACCAGACCAAGGAACAGGAAGCAGAACCGAAACCACTACAGTGCCAAGCCTGAGAAGATCAAACAGGACACACAGAGCCCCCAGCTACCTCAGTGATTATGTTCGCTCTTAAGCCTGGGGGGAGGAGGAATCTGGAGGGTTAAATGTAAAAACTGTAAATAAGCTGTATATAGTTAAGAAGGAATGACAGGGGATCCTCCTCACTATGGGGGAAGGGGTGCAGTGTATGCCTCCCAGCATACACAAAGGACAGCACAGCAGGAGGCTGATGGTGCAGATCAGCAGAGGGGTTGGACAGCTCCGGGCAATAACTGCTCACTCAGGATAAGCCTAATGAGTTAAGCTGTTGACAGCCACAGGCATGGTCAGCCTGGTGGGAAGCCAGGATCTACACCCATTGTCACCTGCACTGGCAGGAAGCCCAGGATTGAACTGATTGGATGCCATCCACCTGGGCAGGTACAAATAGACGCCAGGCTTCCCTGTTTCCCCAGTTTGTTCTGTTCAGAATAAACTCATCTTTACCCCAGCTCTGTGTCCGTCTTTATGTGAAGCACGCGACTTTACAATCACTTTTATGACATCATTAAAATCATATTCTACCTCTATTGTTTATCAAAGATTTGAGTACAACAATACCATTTTGGAATCCTAATTTTCTGAGATTATCTGATAACCTTGCTTAAGATCCTGACAGCAGTAATATGCTTGAGCTAAATTATGAATTGAAACAGGACCTTAAAAATGTCAAATTATAAATGTGTATTTATAAAGTCAGCCTTTTCTTTCCTACTTTTAATTACTAAATCTTAAAAGTGACATTTTAAAGCTTTATCTTTTGTATTTTATAACTCTTAATTTAGGTTTTCATATCTCAACTATTAATCTTTTTAGTGGTTACGTTGACTTTCATTTTTTAATAACACAATTGTCTCTTGGCTTTGGTTAACTTTCATTTTACATAGTGTTATTTGCCATATTAATCTAATTCATGAGATAAGACTAATTTCTTTTCAAGTGATCTTGTAATTTTCAATCTTTAAAAGCTCAATGAAGCTCTTTTAGACTTAGTTATCATTGGTTGGATTTAGGTTTAGGTTTAGGTTTATTAAATTTTTATACCGCCCTTCTCCCGAAGGACTCAGGGCGGTGAACAGGGCATATCATAAAACTACAAAAATACAAAAGTTAAAAAAGAATAAAATTATTGCCCACAGTAAAAACAATAGAAAATATATATAAATATTAAAACCCTAAGTAACTCCCCATCAGGCCAGGCCAGCTTGTTCAAATAAATGGGTCTTTAACCCGCGCCGGAAGGAGCGGAGATCCGGTGCCATCCGGAGCTCAACTGGCAGCTGATTCCACAAAGCCGGAGCGCCCACAGAGAAGGCCCTCCCCCTGGGGGCCATCAGCCGACATTCTCTGACTGGAGGCACCCTGAGGAGGCCCTCTCTGTGGGAACGCATGGGGCGAAGGGGAGTTGATGCCGGCAGCAGGTGGTCCCCGAGGTATTCCGGACCCATACCATGTAAGGACTTAAAAACCATCACTAAGACCTTGAACCTCACCCGGAAGACAACTGGTAACCAATGCAGCTCGCGGAGCAAAGGTGTAACATGGGAGTACCGGGAAACTCCCAAGACAACTCTCGCGGCCGCATTCTGTACCAGTTGGAGCCTCCGAGTGGTCTTCAAGGGAAGCCCCATGTAGAAAGCATTGCAATAGTCAAGATGAGAGGTCACGAGCGCATGAGTGACCGTACACAGGGCATCCCGGTCTAGATAGGGCCGCAACTGGCGCACCAGGCGAACCTGGGCGAAAGCCCCCCTAGTCACGGCTACTACATGATCTTCTAAAGTAAGCCGTGCATCTAGGAGGACTCCCAAGTTGCGAGCCCTATCTATGGGGGGTAAAGACTCACCCCCCATAGAAAGTGATGGAACATTTTGAATGTCCCGGGATGCCGGAATGTACAGCCACTCAGTCTTGTCAGGGTTGAGTTGAAGTCTGTTCCTCCCCATCCAGACCCGAACCGCCTCCAGGCAACGGGACATCACAGTGAGGGCATCACTGGGGTGGTTTGGGGTCGAAATAAAAAGTTGGGTATCATCAGCATATTGATGATACCCAACTCCAAAACCACGAATGATCTCACCCAGCGGTTTCATGTAGATATTGAACAGGAGAGGCGAGAGAACCGAACCCTGAGGAACTCCACAAACGAGAGACCTAGGGGCCGATCTCTGCCCCTCTGCCAACACCGACTGCGAACGTCCCAGGAGATAGGAGGAGAACCACCGAAGAACTGTGCCTCCCACTCCCAATCCCCTGAGACGCCGCAGCAGGATACCATGGTCGATGGTATCGAAAGCCGCCGAGAGGTCTAATAGGACTAGGACAGAGGAATATCCCCTATCCCGGGCCCTCCAGAGATCATTCACCAGAGCGACCAATGCCGTCTCCGTGTTGTACCCGGGCCTGAAACCCGATTGGTACGGGTCCAGATAATCCGCTTCATCCAGGACCAGAGGGAGCTGATGCGCCACCACACTCTCAACAACCTTCGCAAGAAAGCGAAGGTTGGAGACTGGACGAAAGTTGTTCAAGACAGCTGGGTCCAAGGCAGGCTTCTTGAGGAGAGGTCTCACCACCGCCTCCTTCAAGACGGTGGGGAAATTACCCTCACTCAAAGAAGCAGATATCACCGCCTGGAACCAGCCTCGTGTCCTCTCCCTGGCTGCATAAACCAGCCAGGAAGGGCACGGATCCAATAAACATGTGGTGGAGCTCAACCTCCCCATAATCCTGTCCACTTCATCAGGGGTCACAGAATCAAACTCCTCCCAGATAACATTGACAAGACCACCCGTGTCCTGATCGTCAGACTCTGCCCAGCTGGAGTCCAAACCAGTCCGAATCCGAGCGATTTTATCCGACAGATGTTGACCAAACTCCTCGGCCCGACCCTGCAAGGGATCCTCCCTCACCTCCTGATTAAGGAGGGAGCGAGTCACCCTAAACAGGGCGGCCGGGCGATTATCTGCAGACGCGATGAGGGCAGAGAAGTAATTGCACCTCGCTGCCCTCATCGCTGCGAGATAAGACCTAATATAGGTTCTTAACCGCAACCGGTCGGAATCGGATCGGCTGGACCTCCAGCAGCTCTCTAGGCCCCGTTTCCGACGCTTCATCTCCCGGAGCTCCGCGGAAAACCATGGAGCTCGATGGGATCTGCACCGGGTCAGGGGCCGCAAGGGTACAACTCGGTCCAGTGCCTCAGTGGCTGCCCTTTCCCAGGCTTCCACTAAGGCATCCGCCGAGCTGTGAGCGACGGAGGCAGGTGGGGATCCCAGCGCTGCCTGGAACCCATCAGGGTCCATTAAGCGTCTGGGGCGGTACCATCTAGTTGGTTCCACATCCCCATGGTGGGGGGTGGCAAGACGGAAGACCAGCCGCAGGAGGTGATGATCGGTCCATGACAGGGGCATAATAAATGGAGAGCCCCCACCAAGATCATCTAACCACCGTCCCGATATAAAAACCAAATCGAGCGTGTGACACCCCCCCCATGAGTCGGGCCCTGAATGTATTTACAGTGAAGATGTGGGAGGGGCGCGGTCCAAAGAAGTTTTGGGGGTCATGACAGACGTGCTCCAAAAGTTTTGGGGCGTTAAGATTGCTGATTAAATTTAATTAGTATCTTAATGGATTAAATTTATCATAGAGGAGAAAGAAAGTTTTTTTTTAATATTTAACACAATTTAAGATGGATGTTATTTGCTTGTTAGAAAAGTATATTAGGGTTATGGACTAAAAGTATGTGTTGAACTAAGAATGGGTATGCAAGCTCCTAATTAACAACAAGTTGTCTTACAGACTGCTTAAACCTTTTTTTTTTTTACTCTTTTTATTTGAACTCAAGGATGACTTGGAACTGCGAGACATTTGGTGTGATACATGCAAGAATTATTTTTGATTATGGTTTAGTTTGGTTGGAGATTATTAAGGTTAATAGATAGGCGCTTTTGGCGCGTAACTGAGAATTTGTTTATTTCTCTTTTTTTGAAATTAATATGAATAAGGACTGGGATTAAGAAAATCTATTCTGAGTAAAGCTCTTTTCTGTTTTTCTCTTTTTCTTTTTTACTTTATTTGTAATATTAATATTGTTTGTATTCATTTTACATGAGCTAGAGGGAGATAGAACTAATAGTTTATTGCTGATAACATAGGGGTGCTTATGTTTGTTTTTTGATTTTATACCCTGTATTTAGCTCTGGGAAGTCAGGGGGGGAGGAGGGAATGGGGGGAAGGGATAGGGAGGGTTGGGTGGGGGTGGGGGAGGGGGGGATTAAAGTCAAAATGTATTGTAAAACTTTTTAAATTAAAAAAAAGGATCATCCAACCACCGTCCAGATAAAAAAACCAGATCAAGGGTGTGGCCTCCCTCATGAGTTGGTTCAGAAATTACCTGCGTCAGGTCAATGGCCGTCGTGGAAGCCATGAACTCCCGGGCTAACTCAGATGACCCTCCCAGGGATGGTAGATTGAAGTCACCCAAAACTAGAAGTTTGGGGAACTCAATCACCAAACCGGAGAGGACATCGAGTAGCTCGGGCAGGGCTGCCGCTGTGTGACTAGGCGAAACGTACACCAGCAGCAGGCCCAACTGCGCCCCCGAACCAAACCTCAAAAAGAGAGACTCACACCCGACTATCTGAGGAACGGTGGTCTCCTGCGGACATAAGGTCTCCCTAATAACTACCGCCACTCCCCCGCCCCTACCTTGAGCCCAAGGCCGGTGTAGCGCTCGGAAACCTGGTGGGCAAAGGTCAACCAAAGGGACCTTTGCAATGTTACAGATAGTCCTTGACTTACAGCCACAATTGAGCCAAAATTTCTGTTGTTAAGTGAGACATTTGTTAAGTGAGATCTGCCCCATTTAACAACTTTTCTTGCCACAGTTGTTAAGTGAATCACTGCAGTTGATAAGTCAGTAACCTGGTTGTTAAGGGAATCTGCCTTCCTCC
Source organism: Vipera berus (assembly GCF_964194415.1). Classification (NCBI taxonomy): domain Eukaryota; kingdom Metazoa; phylum Chordata; class Lepidosauria; order Squamata; family Viperidae; genus Vipera; species Vipera berus. The sequence continues at coordinate 66,164,853 of NC_138205.1, read as the reverse complement.
CTGACTTTGCTTGTCAGAAGGTCGCAAAAGGTGATCACATGACTCTGGGACACAGCAACAGTCATAAATATGAACCAGTTGCCAAGTATCTGAATTTTGGTCACATGATCATGAAGATGCTGCAAAGATTGTAAATGTCATAGGTTATATTTTTCAGTGCTGTTGTAACTTTGAACAGTCACTAAATGAACTGTTGTAAGTCAAGGACTACCTGTACTTGATTCTTAGTGGCTGAAAGTAGGGAGAATTTAGAATTAAGAATTTAGAAAGATGGAAGAAAGGAGACTCTTTTAAATCTAATAATTTATAGCATCCTGCCTTGTCTCTTCTACTGTATACATTCGCTCTTCTCTCTCCTATATAAAGGCAGGAGATATGCCACCGGGTGCCTGCCCAGGATCTCACTTGCCATCATTTACTGTGTGCTATGTAACATGACAGCCTTCCTACTCCCTTACCTCCAATACCTCCATTGCTATTTCAAGTCTTCCACCACCACCTCCATTATAAAACCATTGCAAAAGAATAATAGTCTATGACAAAGAGGAATTGGATATTTAAAAATTGATTTATTTTTTAAAAGTATATTGCCTTTTTCTCCTCATTTGAATGGGCCCTGCAATTGTATCATCTTTTTGTCTGATAAGCATGCCAGCTAAAGTGCTCCACTTGGATATGAACCAGTTTAATCCCACTTTATTGAGTGCATTATTACCATTAATTTTAATAAGACCAAAGGCCAATTTCTTTGCCTTTATAGCTCATTATAGGCTACTTTTTCTCTTCTAGTTCAGGTTATAGTTCTCTAAGGAATGCTTAAAGAATTTAATTTTTGCACACTGTTAAAAGTTGGGTTTATCTGCTCTCTTAGGCTAACATGATCAAAATTCACACATCCCAAGTCTTCAGACCTAATTTCTAAGTATAAAAAGTCTAAATTATATTTAAGCTATTTTAATGTCACTGGCCCTTACTTGAACTAGCAATCTAATCAGATAACCCAACTGGAGGCTTCTTAGATAGCTCTTTATCTTATCAAATAAGATGGGTGGGTGGCAGACAATTTGGAATGCTGGCAGGGTTACATCCAGAAGTGCCACACCTTAGAAAGTTAGTAGTATTGCTTTATAAACTTTGTTAACCAATCAGACAATAGAGCCATTACATCATAAGGAAGACATCAATCACTCCTATGCAATCCCTTATTCCCTCCTTCAGTACATCCCATCCATGTACACATTTCCCACGCTTGCATGAAATTGGTCCCTGACGCAAACGCTGATTACAAAAGCGAGATAGCAATAGTTAGGCTAAACAAATTCTTTTTGTTCCAGTTACAGAACCCTTCACTATCAATGTATAAATATGATTTGAATTTTAAAATCTTAACTTCAAATGTGCCACAGAATGCAATGTGTATATCAGGGAACATATCTCGAAATAAGAATAAGAATAGGCTAACTTCAAACTGTCCTAATTTCCCACTGTTGTTCAAAGTGCAATAAACTTGGCTGATCACACTTTGCTAGTTGTCACCAAAGTTCATCTATCACAAAACTATGTTGTTGAACCATCTGGACCAGTTATGTCAAAACCAAGACATAATAGTAATAATAAACCTTTATTGTCAAAGTACAACATGTGTACATTGAGATTAGCTGAGCCTCCCCCCGTGCTCTTCCCCCCAACACACAGTGACAATAAACCCTCCATCCCACCACACTATGTGAACCAACTACACCACACACCGGCCTCCCAAGTCAATTCTGCATAAGATTATATCCCATTTAAAAGCCTAACAGCCCACAGATAAAAGCTATTTTTCAGCCTGTTGGTACGGCTGGCTATATTCCTTTATCTCCTACCAGATGGTAGGAGAGTAAAGAGATACTGTCCAGGGTGTGAGTCATCCCTGAGAATCTTCCTCACTCTTCCAAGGCAACGAGCCCTGGCGATGTCATCCAGTGGTGTCAGGGAACAGCCCACAATGTCTTGTGCTGTGCTCACTACCCTCTGTAATACTTTTCTATCCACGGCTGTCAGACCAGCATACCAAACCACAATACCATACAAGAGGACGCTCTCTAAAGAGGGTCATTAGCTGTTGTTCTACCCTGTTCTTCCGCAAGACACTAAGAAAGTGAAGCCTCTGTTGGGCCTTTCTAGCCATCTGAGTTGTGTTAACTTTCCAGGTCAGATCTTCACAGAGGTAGACTCCCAGAAATTTAAAGTGATATCACATAACATACCGTGACTTTTTCCCCATTGCCGGCAATGGGGTGGGTGCAGTTTTGGCATGATGCATCCGGTCCATGGGCCGGCAGTTTGACATGCCTGATCTGGACCATCTGCAAGGATGGAGGCAACATTTAGTGTTGGTCTTACTCCTACTTTAATGGGACATTCCAGTCACTTGTTTGGAGAAGCAGACAAGCTAGTGAGTGCTCTAGTACAGACTGTCAATATTGTGATCACCACAATATTCCCAGTGCACCCTGACTTTAAAGGCAATTGGAGAACATTCAACAAAATAAAATACAACAAAAAGAGATAATATTACATTTTAAAATTAAATAATAATAATAATACATTTAGTCCCCAATCACCAACCTTCCGGATTTGCTTACTCATGAGGAGTCTAGCACAGACTTGCTGCCTCAGTGTAATAGCATGAGCAGGAGTTTCCTCTCAGACTGCTCTGCTACAATCTCAAGGGCTCAGGTCTGCTGTCAGCAACCTGAGGCATAAACTGGTGCCATTTGTCTCAGAAAATTGTGAGCCAGGTAGTAGACTTCTGCCAGACCTCAAATTGTTCAGCACATGAAGTAGCTCTTTTCTTCAAAACAGTTAAACTTCTCTTCTGCTTTCAAAAAAAACACATTGATTTTCCCTCCTTCTCCAAACAGCTTGAATTCATCTTTCTCCTCTCTCCAAAAGAAATATAATTTCCTCTCACCCTCCCCAAAAGATTTAGTTTCTGTCCACCCTCCAAAACAAGTTGAATTCATTCCTCTTCTGTTTCAAAATAAGTTTGACTATTATCTTTTGAGTTTGGGGCTGCACAAGGTGCATGATCATTGTTGATTGTATAATAATTAAATATGTTCAGAGTACATCCAGAGAAGAAAGGAAGAATGGGGGAAAATGAAAGAGAGGGAGCAATCTAAATACTTTTTGTATGATGCTGTTTTCTTTTAATTTTTTTAGACAAGTTTTATTGATTTTTTAATATTTACATATATATGTATTTGTGAAACAATATGGTGGTTGGGTAGTTAAAATAAGAAATAACCAGTTGTAAATAGTTCAGGTTACATCAACAGAGATGCCCTGTCTACTTCCCTTAGTTATTACATAGTCAAAATAGGCAAGTTAGTACATTTCTATTTGTAACCTAGTCAATCAACAAAACTTAAAATATATTTTCAGTAATACATATCAATATCATGTTTTTAAATTTTATCTAATTGCAGTAGGATATTCTAGAGTGGCCTATAGTATATAGGAAAAAGCTTAATTTTTGGGTAACCCACAATTCCCTATTTCAATAAAGAATAATTCTTTTGTCTGCAAAACTTATATTGTTCATTACAAAGCATTCTTATGTTTTACCATTAAAGTCTAATTTTCATCTTAACAAATCACCAGTTATTAGAAATATGTGTTTTGCCTTAACCATTCAACAATTATTAAAATATTATCTTTTAAATATAAAATTCTAGGTTCTATACTATGATTCAAAAGTAACCACTGAATATTCTATAAGTCATCTTGACCGTACTTGAATTATTAAAATACTATGTTTTGATATGTCATTCCAAGTTCTAAGATATAGTTCGGAGTTATATTCTAAAAGCTTACATTTGTTTATCTTTACAGATCTAAAAGCTAAATGTAAAATCAGTTATATTTTTTAGGGATACCCCTTAATCCATAAAAAAAGATTTTTTTAAAGTCTATCTTTAGGAATCCCAAAAGAGAAACAAGTTCAGGTTGTTTTTTCTTTAATCTAGCTCTTGCCTTCCTTTTATGCCAATCATGCTTCCCTCTTGGCATCTTTAAAATCTCAAATGTATCTTCCTTTCTTCCTATAGCCCTTATTTGAATCCAGGGAGCATAAACAAATGTCAGTTTTGCAAGGAAGATGTCCCCTTTGTAACCATTGTATTTTTGCTTTGATAATTCAGTTTTTGATGGTTGATATAATATAAAGGTTAAGGTAAAGGTTCTGTTCTGAACCAGCCCTCTTCTCGCAACCCCTATTCAAAAAGAAGAGACTGGAAAGCGTCCAAGGCTAAAAGGCTTCTGCCAAGATTTAATTACGCAGTTAACAAAAACACTAGAGCTTGTCTTCTCAAGCGGAAAAGTTGCTTTCAGCAACCAGCCCCTCCCCAAACACTCCTTTTATAGAGAGCTCAGGGCGTGGTCTCCCTGTGCCTCCTCCCGAGGAGTCCTGCAGCCTTTCTTTGTTTGTTCCTGCTTGACTGCCTCCTGCGTCGGGCGTCCTTGAACAGGGCCAGCTGTGGGTCATCATCCTCCGCACTCTCGGGCTCACGCAGCTGAGAAGAGGTCCCCGGCTGAGGACTCTGCAAAGCCTCCAAACCATCATCAGCCGGTTCGTTTCCCTCCTCCAAACCATCATCAGCCGGTTCGTTTCCCTCCTCCCCCTCAGAGTCATCCGATACATCAGAGCCGGCTGTCGGACCCACAGGCTGGCCCTGAGTCACAACACTATCCCGCACCGCAGGGCCCTTCCCCCGGGTCTGCCGATCCGGATGCGGTCGGGATGGAAACTGTTCGTGAAAAGCAGTCACCAATGCAGGGGCATGAACAGCGGTCGCGTCTTCCCATGTGAAGTCCTCCGGCCTGTACCCTTTCCACTCGATCAGGTACTGGAAGCGACCTTTCAGCCAGCGGGAATCCCTGATGCTGGCGACCTCGTACTCGGGGGTGCTGCCTCCATCACGAGTTCCTGATGGTGGAGGTTCCGCCTGGCGAAGTGGACAGGCCGGTTGTTCGGGGACCAGCAAGGACCGATGGAAGACGGGGTGCACGCGCAGGGAACGTGGCAGAGTTAAACGATAGGCGACCGGGTTGATGACGGCCTCGACTGGGAACGGTCCAAGGTAACGGTGGTCCAGCTTCCTCGCCGGCCGAGTGGAGGGCAGGTTCCTGGTGGACAGCCAGACCCGATCCCCCACCGATAGTGGAGGCGTATCCCTTCTCGACCGATCGGCGAACCTCTTGTAGTCGGCCTTGGCCTTCTCCAGCTGCCGTCGCACCAACCGATGGATTGCCTGTAACTCCGCCATGAATTCGTTCGCTGCCGGCTCCGGTGAGTCCACGGGAGAAAGGGGGAAAAACCGGGGGTGATAACCCACGTTGGCCAAGAACGGTGTCATCTGCGTGGAGGTGTGCTGCGAGTTGTTAAAGGCAAACTCGGCTATGGCCAAATAGTCCACCCAATTGTCCTGCTGCAGGTTAACGTAGCAGCGCAGATACTGCTCTAAGATGCCGATGACCTTCTCGGTACCCCCGTCGGTCTGAGGATGATGCGCGGACGAGAGGCAAACCTTAATGTCCAACGCCCGCATCAACTCCTGCCAGAAGCGGGCTGTAAACTGGGCCCCCCTATCGGAGACGACTCTATCGGGAAGGCCGTGCAGCCGGAACACCTGTTGGATGAACATGCGACTAGTGGCGCGAGCTGACGGTAAGCCGCGACAGGGGATGAAGTGCGCCATCTTGGTCAACATGTCCACCACCACAAACACTGTCATGAAGCCGGAGGATGGGGGTAGATCCGTCAGAAAGTCCATGGACACAGCCCCCCAGGGTCTCTTGGGCGTTGGCAAAGGCTGCAGTAATCCAGGCGGGGCCCCTGTCGCTGACTTGGCCTGCCTGCATGGGACGCAGGAGGTGACATAAGACTGGACATCGTGTCGGACTCGGGGCCACCAGAAGGTACGGGAGACCAGGTTCAGAGTCTTGAACAGGCCAAAATGCCCCGCAGCCGGGTTATCATGACATTGGCTGAGGACGAGTCCCCTGAGTGGCCCTCCTGGAACATAGAGCCGGTCACGATAATACAGGAGTCCATCCGTGACCGACCAAGGCGAATCTGGCCCCACCTCTTCCTTCCGCTGAGCCACCCACGCCTCCTGCTGCTGCGCCTCCCGGATCCGAGCCCGTATATCCACCGGCTCCCGCACCGCAGCAAAAGACTCGACGGGGATCACTGTCCTGGGCGGAAGCTTGTCTTCCACTCGGGTGTACTCGGGCTTCCTGGACAGAGCATCCGCTCTCTGGTTGTGCCCGCTTGGTATGTACCGCACCCGGAAGTCAAACCTCGCAAAGAAGAGGGACCACCGGATCTGGCGTTGGTTCAAATTCCGAGCGGTCTGCAGGCTTTCCAGATTCTTGTGGTCCGTCCGGACCTCGATTTGATGCCGCGCCCCCTCCAGATGATGCCTCCAAGCCTCGAACGCCGCCTTGATGGCCAGCAGCTCCTTCTCCCAGATGGTATAGTTGCACTCCGAGGGGTTCAATTTCCGAGAGTGATACGCGCAAGGGAAAAGGGTACCGTTGGGCGTCGCTGCCTGGAGTAACACGGCCCCAATGGCAATGTCGGAGGCGTCCGCCTCCACGACAAACGGCCGTTGCGGGTCAGGATGCTTCAAGATGGGCTCCTTCATGAAGGCGTCCTTCAAAGCTTGGAACGCCTGTTGTTCGGGGGCGTTCCACTGGAACCGAGTCTTCTTCTGCAGGAGCCGGGTGAGGGGGGCTGTCAAGGCAGCAAAGCCAGGGATGAATGTCCGATAGTAGTTGGCAAATCCAAGAAGTCGCTGAACATCCTTCACGCGACGCGGGGGTTGCCAACTCTGCAACGACTCAACTTTACTCGGTTCCATGGCGATGCCCTCAGGAGAAATGCGGTGGCCCAAGAAATCAATGGTCACCTGGTAGAACTGGCACTTCTCCAACTTGGCAAACAGCCGATGTTTCCGGAGGCGCTGCAGGACCTGACGGAGATGCTGATGATGCGCTTCACGCGACGGGGAGTAAATCAGGATGTCGTCCAGGTAAATCACAACAAACTGGTCCAACAGATCCCGAAAGATGTCGTTCATAAAATGCTGAAACACAGCGGGGGCGTTGGTCAGGCCAAACGGCATCACCGTGTACTCGAAATGTCCATAGCGAGTACCAAACGCCGTCTTCCACTCATCACCCGGCCGAACCCTGACGAGGTTGTAAGCTCCACGCAGGTCCAGTTTCGTGAAGATCTTAGCCTCCCGGAGTCGGTCCAAGAGCTCGGGGATGAGGGGCAGCGGGTAGCGGTTACGCACCGTGATGGCATTGAGTTTCCGGTAGTCACAGCAAAGTCGTAACTCGCCCGACTTCTTTTTGACGAAGAGCACGGGCGCAGACACTGGCGAGGACGAGGGCCGGATGAAACCACGAGCCAAGTTCTTTGTCAGGAAGTCCCGCAATGCAGCCAACTCGGGCTCCGACATGGAGTACAAACGCCCCACTGGGAGAGGCGCATCAGGGACTAGGTCAATGGAGCAGTCGTAGGGCCTGTGCGGGGGTAATTGGTCCGCCTCTGACTCACTGAACACGTCAGCAAAGTCGGACAGTTCGGGAGGCAAGGAAACCCCTGGGGAACCCTCCACCTGGCCGGCACAGATATGGCGGGTGTGGTCCACGCACTGCAAACTTGGGAAGGTGACCAAGTTCTGAGACCAATAGATCTGTGGATCATGCGCCCGGAGCCACGCCAGTCCCAAGACCACAGGGAAGTGCAGTTCCGAAGTGACGTAGAACTGAATGGCCTCCACATGGGTACTGATGGCCATACACACGGGTTGCGTGGCGGCCGTAATAGGCCCGGACAGGAGCACTCGACCATCGATGGTCTCCACAAGCATGGGCGGATCCACTGGACACTGGGGAACAGCCCATTTGGCCACAAAGGCCGAATCCATAAAGTTAGTGGTAGCCCCAGAGTCAATTAAGGCATGGACCGGAATCCCCTCTGGCTTGCCAGGAAGGATCAGTCGTGCCTCCAAAATCAAATGCCGTGGAGGTTCACAGGCACCGTCGGAACGGCGTCGCTCGGCGTGGCCGTTGTGGTTCGCCCGATCGTTCACACCGTCTAGATCGGGCTCGGGCCGTTTCCCGACAGCAAAGCAGGGGACTTTCTCAGGGCCGGCTTGGTCACTGACGCCCGCTGACGCTTCTTCGGGCAAGAAGCAGCCAAATGTCCAGGGTCCCCACAGTAAAAACACAACCCCTCCAATCGTCGTCTGTCCATTTCCGTCACCGATAGACGGGACCTGGCGGCACCCAGCTCCATTGGCTCCTCCCTCTGGACTGGGGGCTCACGCACAACAGGGGCGGCAGGGGTCTGTGGGGTGGCACAGCGACTCTTACGCTGCTGCAGCCGGGCATCGATCCGCAGACAAAGATGGATCAGCCCATTCAGGTCTGAGGGAATGTCCACACGGGCCAGCTCATCCAACATCTCCTCTGACAAGCCATCCTGAAAGGCATCCACGAGCGCAGCCTCATTCCAGGCGGAATCCTGGCTAAGCAGCCGGAAATCGCTGATATAGGCCTGTAGAGGGCGCTGACCCTGCCTCAAAGCTTTCAAGCGTCGGGTGGCAGTCTGCGCCTTAATCGGGTCCTCGTACATGAGGCGCATATGGTCACAAAACCCCCCAAAGTTATCCAACAAAGGGCTAGGCTGTGCCAACAGAGGCGTGCCCCAACGAGCTGCATCTCCCGACAGAAGGCTCAACACGAATCCCACCTTATCTCGGTCAGTGGGGAAATCAGCTGCTCTCACGCTGATATAAAGCTGGCATTGTCCCAGGAAGGCAGGAAACAGTTCTGGTTTACCAGCAAATTTATCCGGCATAGCTATCTGACATTTCCTCCTGGGTGGGGGGGCAGCATGTACCTGAGCCTGCAGTTGTGCCACCTGAGTGGCCAGCAAGGTGAGTTGCTGGTTGAGCTGGGCATTCTCGGCAAGAAGCTGCTCCATCGAAGTAATAAGGGGTGGGTGGCTGAAAGCAAACTGTTCTGAACCAGCCCTCTTCTCGCAACCCCTATTCAAAAAGAAGAGACTGGAAAGCGTCCAAGGCTAAAAGGCTTCTGCCAAGATTTAATTACGCAGTTAACAAAAACACTAGAGCTTGTCTTCTCAAGCGGAAAAGTTGCTTTCAGCAACCAGCCCCTCCCCAAACACTCCTTTTATAGAGAGCTCAGGGCGTGGTCTCCCTGTGCCTCCTCCCGAGGAGTCCTGCAGCCTTTCTTTGTTTGTTCCTGCTTGACTGCCTCCTGCGTCGGGCGTCCTTGAACAGGGCCAGCTGTGGGTCATCATCCTCCGCACTCTCGGGCTCACGCAGCTGAGAAGAGGTCCCCGGCTGAGGACTCTGCAAAGCCTCCATCATCAGCCGGTTCGTTTCCCTCCTCCAAACCATCATCAGCCGGTTCGTTTCCCTCCTCCCCCTCAGAGTCATCCGATACATCAGAGCCGGCTGTCGGACCCACAGGCTGGCCCTGAGTCACAACAGGTTCCCCCGCACATGTGTGCTAGTCGTTTCCAACTCTAGGGGCCAGTGCTCATCTCCGTTTCAAAGCCGAAGAGCCAGCACTTGTCCGAGGACGTCTCCGTGGTCATGTGGCCGGCATGACTAGACGCCAAAGGCGCACGGAACGCTGTTACCTTCCCACCGTAGTGGTCCCTATTTTTCTACTTGCATTTTTACATGCTTTCGAACTGCTAGGTTGGCAGAAGCTGGGACGAGTAACAGGCGCTCACTCTGTTACGTGGCACTCGGGATTCGACCCGCCAAACTGCCGACCTTCTGATCGACAAGCTCAGCGTCCTAACCCACTGAGCCACCACGTCCCTTCTGATATAATATAGTTGTCATTAAATCAGTCAAATCTTTTTGTTCTTCCAATTCTATCTGGGTTAGGTAGAAAGTAGTAGCTGATATTATGATTGTCCTTTGATTAATTGAATTCTCAATATATTGTATTTGAAGGCCTTTAGTGTCTTCACTCTTGGTGTTGTTTTCTTCAGGTGCTGCTGCCTTCTGGGTTGCAAGTTTTGTAGTTGCCATTAAAGTTTGGACTTTAAGATCTTCTGTAGGTTGCTTTTGTTGTTCTTTGAAATCTCCTATTTTAGTATTAGTTTCCACTTCTTCTATTTGATTTTCCTCATTTAAAATCAAAAATTGATTTGGTGGCTTTAAGTTGTCAGATTTTTCTTGCAATTTGGCTTTAATTTGCTCTGTCATTGCCAAAATCATGTCCAATATCAGTTTATAATCAAGTGGTGGGATGTATTCATCCATTTCATTGTTGTTTGCAGTTAAATCTTCCATGGAGGCTGTTTTAATAATAGTCATAGATTTTCCACCTCCTGAAGAGTTGTATTCAGTGCCAGGTGTTCCCACCCTTATCTTAGTGTCAAGGACAGCTCTGTTTTTCAGTGAGCACTCACAACAACAAAAAAGGAAATTTACTTCCTGTACCAGGTTTCGCCACAAGATATCATCAGTAACATATAACATGCAATGTATGAGTTTTCTTTTCTTTTCTTTTTCCAAATTAATATAGAACTTTTGTAGGATTAGTCCAAATTTTTTCCTTAATTCACAGCTTAGAGAAAAGATAGGGTAGTGGATTCCCAGCAAAAAATAGAAGCTTTTTAGTAAATACAGATGAAATTACTTAATTTCTTTGCTGAATTAATTAAAGTTCTTTTGTAGCTTTGAGGCTTTAAGATTTGTTCCCAGAGTAGATATTCACCGTTTTCTCAAAAAATGGGGAAGGAGGTTTTCAGGAAAGTCCCATAGGAAGATGGTTAGGGAATAAGAAAGGTAAAAGCTCATGCAGATTCTCTAGATTGCTTCTTAGTGCTAGGTAGTGCTTTGGCTTTCATCAGGGAGCGGCTCAATGATTGGCCATCTTTATAGCCAATCTCTTCTTCTTTGGATTCCAGTGGAGGGCTGCCGCCCTTCCATGATTGCAGGAAAATCCTCCTCTCAGTAATTGCTCCTCCAGGGTGATTTTTGACCCTTTTCAGGATCCTCCCAAAAAGAAAGAAATGGACGGCAGGAAGCAGGCTGTTCCTGCACGTCTGGAAGTACCGTGTGCGCAATCCGGAAGCCCTTCCTATTTTTTTTTATTTAATTACAATATCACATTCCAAGAAAGAAAAAATATTCACAAAATATTGATAACAATTATCAGTGGCTAGTGAATCTATATTATAATCTATAGACATTTACAGATGGAAACTGATGCAGTGATTAGGATCAGATTAATAACCAGTAGATGAAGTGTTCTAGTCTTGCCTTGGACACAATGAATGAATGAACATTTATTGTCAAAGTACAACCATGTATATATTAAGATTGGCTGAGCCTCCCTTCATGCCCCCACCCCCAACTTACAGTGACACAAACCCTCCATCTTATTACACCATGTGACCTAATTGCACAATGCACCGGCCTCGCAAATCAATTATACATAAAGTTTATAAAATTATTTCCCATTCAAAAGCCTAACAGCCCATGGATAATAGCTGTTCTTCAGCCTGTTGGTACGGCTGGCTATACTTCTATATCTCCTACACAATGGTAGGAGAGTAAAGAGATACCATCCAGGGTATGAGTGATCCCTGAGAATTTTCCTCACTCTTCCAAGGCAGTGAGCCCTGGCGATGTCATCCAGTGGTGTCAGGGGACAGCCCACAATGTCTTGTGTTGTGCTCATCACCCTCTGTAACACTTTCCTATCCACAGCTGTCAGACCAGCATACCAAACCACAATACCATATGAGAGGACGCTCTCTATAGTAGACCGGTAAAAGAGGGTCATAAGCCATTGTTCTACCCTGTTCTTACACAAGACCCTGAAAAAGTGAAGTCTCTGTTGGGCCTTTCTGGGTCAGATCTTCACAGAGGTAGACTCCCAGAAATTTAAAGGAGGAAACTCTCTCCACACAGACCTCCCCGATGTAAAGTGGGGCAGGTTCCTCCTTTTTTCTCTGGAAGTCTAGCACCATCTCTTTCGTCTTGCTGATGTTCAGGTGCAAGTTGTTGTTATAACACCATATGGATAGTTTTTGTACCTCTGCCCTGCATGCCGTCTCATCCCCAGCTGTAATAAGACCCACCATGGTAGTATCATCTGCGAACTTAATTATCTCAGTAGATGGGTCAGATGATACACAGTCATATGTGTACAAAGCTTACAGGTAGGGGCTAAGTATGCAGCCCTGTGGGGAGCTGGTGCAAAGCTTCAGGGGGGTGGACAAAGCAGACCTGACCCTCACTGTTTATAACCGGTCCATAAGAAAGTCTTGAATCCAATCGCAGATGGAAGGGGAAAATTTCAAGTCAGTCAGCTTCTTGATGAGAGTACTCAGCAAAATGGTGTTGAAAGCTGAGCTATAATCAACAAAAAGCATCCTGACATAGCTTCCAGGTTTCTCAAGATGACTTGCTACAGAGTGGAAAGCAGTAGCTATGGCATCATCTGTCGACCTGTTCCCTCTGTAGGCAAATTGATGTTTATTGAAATCCAGTGGGAGGCATGTCCTGAGATGTTGGAGAACCAGTCTTTTGAAGCATTTCATGACTATGGACGTTAATGCAACAGGTTTGTAGTCATTCAGGCACTCAACTGCAGTTTTCTTTGGGACTGGGACAATGGTAGCTGCTTTCAAGCATGATGGTACATATGCCGTTTGCAAGGAGATGTTAAAAATCCTTGTCAGGACCCCTGCTAATTGGTCAGCACAATTCTTAACCACTATCCCCAGCAACCCATCTGGGTCTGCAGCTCTGCTGGGATTCACAGCCTTCAATGCAGTTCTCACTTGGTCTTCAGATAGGGTGAGTTGCTGAAAATCAGAAGGCCGGCCAGCAGAGGCTACGGGATCTGGTCTTTTTACCTTCATAGTGAACGAAGAAGATATTCAGCTCCTCAGCCAATGAGGCATCGGTGTTAACCATTCTCTTCATACTGCCCTTGTAGTTGGTTAAGTGCTGCAGTCCCTGCCACACTTGCCTCACCTGTTGACCTTGGGACAGTCCTTTTCTTCATCCTTAGGAAGAAAGAACTACCAAGTCACATCTGAAAAAATGTGCAGAGGGCAATTCCAGGTATCTAAAATGGCTTGGTATAAATACTTAGGTGGGGACGCAGTAGCTCAGTTGGGTTAGGATGCTGAGCTTGTCGATCAGAAGGTCAGCAGTTTGGCGGGTCGAATCCTGAGTGCTGTGTAGCAGAGTGAGTGCCTGTTACTCGTCCCAGCTTCTGCCAACCTAGCAGTTCAAAAGCACGTAAAAATGCAAGTAGAAAAATAGGGACCACTATGGTGGGAAGGTAACAATGTTCTGTGCGCCTTTGGCATCTAGTCATGCCGGCCACATGACCACGGAGACGTCCTCGGACAAGTGCTGGCTCTTCGGCTTTGAAATGGAAATGAGCACCGGCCCCTAGAGTTGGAAGTGACTAGCACATATGTGCGGGGGAACCTTTAACTTTACTTTAAATACTTAGGTACATGTCATACTTACAGTAAACACATACTTTTAGCAACACATATAGTTCCTTAGTTTATGCTTTAATATGTATTTGCTCTCTCACAGTCCTAGGAAGCAGGCAACGACAAACCCTTTCTGAAATCTTGCCACAAAAATGACAGGGACATATCAAGACTGACTGGCTGGACTTTGAGTCAGTCATTGTCTCTCAGTCCAACCACTCATAAGATTGTTGTTGTGAAGAAAATTAGATGGTATATTCACAAATGGTATAAAATATAATAGTAATAATATGTTTTTTAATTTCTATTTTTAAAAGTATATAAATATTTTAATGTTATTATTACATGTACGGTAATTGCAATTTACTAATATTGTACTGTGATGCACAAATTTGTACATGGTTTAGGAAAAGCTTAAAAAACACTTTTTTCTCTACACATAATAAATTAGAGGGAACATTTAATAGAAGAAATAAGTAGGAGTTGAAGGTGAGGAGGTAGTTTACCTAATAATTTGGCAGTAGACTGGGAGGATGCTCAGGCTGGATGGAGGGATATTTATAAAGTATGTACACTGCATACCCACAAATACATATAAATATATATAAATAATTGAAAACAACATCATAATAGTAATTCATATCTTTTTTTAGAAATTAGTTATATCTAGTTCCTATCTGATTTTAATATGTTGATTTACATATTAAATGTGTGTGTGTGTGTGTGTGTGTATATTAGGGACATGGTGGCTCAGTGGGTTAGGATGCTGAGCTTGTCGATCAGATGGTCAGCAGTTTGGCGGGTCGAATCCTAAGTACCGCATAGCAGATTGAACGCCTGTTACTCGTCCCAGCTTCTGCCAACCTAGCAGTTCGAAAGCATGTAAAAATACAAGTAGAAAAATAGGGACCACTATGGTGGGAAGGTTACAGCGCTCCATGCGCCTTTGGCCTGTGAGCCCTGGAAGACCGCCTCAGAGTTTACCATTCATCCAGCACAGCAGAGTCAGTGGTTGAATCCTGGCTCAGAGTTCCTGGTTGACCCATCCCAGGGTTAGCCCTTGCAACCATGCTGTCATGATGGTCCTGGGCCTGTTGTTGTAAGGACCAGCTCTCCTCCTGTTCTGTTGTTGTCAGTTGTTGGGGTTGATCGATCTGTGACCTTTCAGGAACCCGCTTCCTGATTTGATCCATGTGTCGCCTGATCTGACGGTCCCCCTCCACCCCTACAATGTGGGACAATGTCCCAGTTCTGTCAACCATCATCCCCAGAATCCATGCATGTCCCGGCCCATAGTTCCATGCCCAAACCAGGTCATTGGTGAGAAGTTCTCTAGAGGTCTTGGGTTGCTCAGTCTCCACAGCCACTCTGTCGGGGTGTAGCCTGTCCAATTTGGTGATGAGGCGCCTGCCCCAATGAAGTTCCACTGGGCTCTTCCCTGTGGCTGTGCAAGGTGTGCAGTGTTGTGCTAAGAGGAATTGTGCCAACCTTTGATGCCAGTCACCACTGATGATGTGCCTCAATGCGTCCTTGGTCATTTGTACCATGCATTCTGTTAATCCATTGGTTGACAGGTGGAAGGGCACAGCTGCGACATGCCTAATCAAGTTGGCCCTGGTGAATGCCTGGAATTCAGCAGAGGTGAATTGAAGCCCATTGTCTGAGACCAATACGTCAGGGAGGCCATGTGTGGCAAAGAGCCCCCTGAGTACTTGGATAGTTTTGGCCGTAGTTATTCTATTGACTGGTATCACCTCTAGCCATTTGGAATGGCTGTCTACCACCACTAGGAACAGCTGTCCTTGGAAAGGACCAGTGTAATCAATGTGAACTCTGGACCAGGGGGTGTGTGTAGGTTCCCATTTGTGTACAGGTGCATGAGGCATCTCTGGTCTGGACCTTTGGCAGTCGTAGCAACTATTAACCTGTTTCTCTATGGCCTTATCTAGACCTGGCCACCACAGGTAGCTCCTAGCTAATGCTTTCATCCTGACTATTCCCAGGTGTCCTTCGTGTAGTGACTTTATGACTTTGTTTCTCAGTGTCTCGGGAATAATGACCCTACTTCCCCACAAAAGGCAACCCTTGTGAGCAGACAGTTCATGTCTTCTATTGAAGTAAGCCTGGAATTCTGGGCCTGGACTCTTTTCTTGCCACCCCGTGACTACCCAAGACTGAACTCTGGTCAGGATTCTGTCTGCAGTTGTTTCAGTGGCTATGTCTTTTGCCTGTAAGGGGCACTCGGGTAGGTCCTGGAGGGTCAGTATTTGGGTTGCAGGCGCCGGATCAGGTTCTGAATTTGCTAAGGGTAACCTGCTTAACCCATCTGCATGGCCCATCTCTTTACCTGGTTTGTGAGCCAGTTTGTAAGTGTATGCAGATAGGAATATGGACCATCTGAGCATCCTAGGCAACAGAATTTGAGTGGTTTGTTTGTCTGTTGTGAACAACCCCAATAAAGGCTTATGATCTGTGAATATGGTAAAATCCCTGCCATAGAGGTAGTCATGGAATTTTTTGACCCTGGCCACTATAGCCGGGCTTCCTTGTCAATCTGGGCGTAATTTCTTTCTGCCCCTGACAACATACAGGAGTAGTATGCAATGGGCACCTGTTCCCCGTTCTCCTCTAAGTGGCTCAGTACTGCGCCCACTCCATAGGGAGATGCATCGCAAGCAATGCAAATGGGCGTTGACTCTATGAAGTGAGTGACAGAGGAATTACTAGATAGTAGTTCCTTTAGGTTTTTAAAACTCTTGTCGTGCACTTTGGTCCAGTTCCATGCAGCTTGCTTGTCTAGGAGCCTGTGCAGAGGCTCAGCTGTGGCTGCTTTGTGTGGGAGAAATGAATGAAAAAAATTCAGGAGCCCCAGGAATGCTTGCAGTTCCCCCTTGTTTTGGGGGAGTAGGGGCCATTTTGATTGCCCTTACCTTGGATTCTGCAGGGTGGATTCCCTTGGCATCAGTCCTGAACCCTAGGAATTCTGTGGATGCCACCCCAATGCTGCACTTGTCTTTTTTGAGATTGAGCCCTGCAGAGCGGAACCTACTTAAAACAGCCTGCAGTCTCTCAGCCAATACCTCCTCAGAGCTTCCAGCAATGAGGACATCATCAAAGTAAGGGCACACTCCCAGAATGCCCTTCAGAGTCTTCTCCATCACCTGAAAAATTCCTGGAGCTACAGAGACACTGAACTGCAAACAGTTAACTCTAAAAGCTCCTCTGTGCGTTACTATGGTTTGAGCATCTGCCGTCTGGAGCATCTGGTAACCTGGAGCTGCTGGTATGCCTGCGTGAGATCCAGCTTCGCAAAGATGGCGCCGCCCTGGAGAGAGGCGAGGACGTGGCTGACCGTTGGAACCGGGTAAGCGTGCGGATTAAGGGCCCAGTTCATCGAGCACTTATAGTCAGCACAGATCCTAACCTCCCCATTAGCCTTTAGTGGGGTAACTATAGGGGTCTCCCACTCTCCCCCTTCTACTGGCTCTAACACCCCTTGCTCCACTAGCCTATCTAATTCATTCTCAATTTTGTGTTTGAGAGTGAAGGGAACTCTCTGGTGTTTAATTCTAATGGGCATGATGTTGGGGTTCAGTCTGAATTTAATGGGTGGCCCGGTGTACCTTCCTAACTTGCCATCGAATATGTCTGCAAACATTTTGCAGATGGAGTTAAGGCTCTTGGCCTGGGTGATATGGATCCCAGAGAATCCTATGCCCAGAGCCCCAAACTAGTCCAGCCCCACTAGGCTAGTCCTCCGGCCCTCGACTACTAGGACATCCAAGTGCCCATGGAACTCCCTGGACCCCACCGACAGGGTGGCCTCCCCCTTAATTTTAATGGGTGCATTTTGAAAATCAGTTAGTTTAAGATTGTTCGGTCTTAATTGTGCCCACCGCTTGCTCCGGCCGCACACTAGTTTAAATGTCTCGTAAGAAATTGTAGAGACGGCGGACCCGGAGTTGAGCTCCATCTTGCAAGGCATGCCTTGCAAATGGACCTCTAATTTAATTTTGGGTGTGAGCAACCAATGGACCCCAGTGTGGGATTCGGCTCTCAGATGCATGAAGGAATTGGAGGTGGTGACTAGGGATTTCCCGGTATCTTTCAGTGATGCATCCTCATCCCGGGAACGACTCTGATAGACCACTGCGATGTGGCCTGTTTTTCCGCAGACCCAGAACTTAGCTGAGTGGAATCTGTAGGCTGCCCTCGCATGGTTCCCTCTGCAGCCGGCACACTTGGGACTGGTCACTCTGCCTCCCGAGGTAGTTTCGGCGCCGTTCCCTCCGGTGTATTTTTGCAATGGCATTGGCCGCCGATGGGCCCCTTGGTCTCTGCGCTGTTGGATTTGTTGATTGTCTGGCCTCCGGTGTACCACGTTAATTTCAGCTGCTTCGTCTTCATCTGCTCTGCCCTACGCAGCGCTCTCATGGTGGACTGATCCCCCAGAGCTGCTGCTGGGTCAGTGAGTGGTCTGGCCTCAGTCGCTGGTCGCCTCGTATGCCAGGACCTCATCCAGAACCTCTTGCAGGCTCATTGTAGGCTTCACGAGCAATTTCTGTCGCAGCCGCTGCTTGCTTAGACCAAAAATGATCCGGTCACGAAGCCGCTCTTCTAAATCGGGAAACTTGCAGAGACAGGCAGCCTGTCACATGGCTGCTATAAAGTCGGCCATCAGTTCGCCAGGTAACTGGATCCACTGGATGAACCTGAAACGTCAGAACATTTCGGACCTCCATGGCATGAAATACTTGTTTAGTTTGGCCATGAGATCGCTGTAGGAAACGGTTCCAATAGCTGTCAGTGAGCACAACCCAACGGCTATATCATAAATGGCAGGCCCGCTGATGCACAGCAGGGCTGCTGCTTTAAAATGGTCTTCAGTGATCCGGTTGACCAGCAGGTATCCCTCGACCTGGCCCAGATGCGATTCCCAGCGTTCAGGATGGCTGATGTCAAATTCGCAGATCTGACCAAGTTTTGCCATGCTGTGTCTGGTCCTGTGGATGCTGCTTCGATAGAAGGGGATCGGAGAAAGATACTCTTTTCCTCCGTTCCCTAGTGACTTCAGCTAGTGATTTCACCTAGTGATTTCAGCTCTGAGTGAAGCAGCATACCACCCTCGCCACTATTGTGTAGTGGGTTCTGGACCACATGGAAGACAGCAGGCAGATGAGTACAGCAACAGCTCTTTATTGTGGGTAGGACTGTACTGAACAAAGGGGTTTACCTGTACCCTTTATATCCCTTGCCAGGTATGCTCTCGGCCAATCCATTCATCTGAATCTCCCACTGAAAGCTAACCAGCCAATACAGTAACGGTACAGCACCACCTGGTGGTATTTGCTGAGCTGTCGCTTAAACCCCATACATAACAACTGTAATGCAATATATAGCATGTGAAGCATCTGGGAGAGATCATATGATAATTTTGGGTGAAATGTGTTTAATAAATTAATGATCCATGATCTTACAGATTCTACAAATTCAGATAAATTTGAAGTCCTACTTAGGCCTGAATCTAGTGTCTAGAGGTTATGGTGGTCTGGATGGGCAGCTCAAATTAAATCTTGTGGACAGAGTCGCTGTTGGTGTAATAATACCTTGGTCTTTGTTGGTATTGGCTGTGGGTGGATCAATGAGTGGATCAGCAACCTGAAGAGTTTTCTCTGACTCACAGATCCTGCTATAACAAAGACAGAAGCTATATGTGGAGGGATTTCTACCAGATGAAACTAATTCACCAGTTGCAGCCTCCACATAGACTAAGGTTCCTTGGTGACAGTAACTGATAGCCTAATCACTATACATTTGGATTACTACAGCTTGAGTAATCTGCGGATGTTTTTTTAAAAAAATGATTTAGTTAGCTACAGCTGGTACAAAATGCAGTGACCAGGACTGCAACATGTGAGAACTACTGTGAATGAATATAACCTATTCTCCAGTTATTTTACTGGTTGCAAGTAATAATAATAATAATAATAATTTTATTTGTATACTGCCCTTCTCCTGAAGGACTCAGGGTGGTGAACAGGGCAAACATATAAAAGTACAAGAATACAAAAATTAAAAAAGAATTAAACGAGATGCCCAAGTTACAACAATAGATTAAAATACATTTAAAACAACAATAAAATCCAAACCCATCCCCCATCAGGCCAGGCCGGCTTGTTGAAACAAATAAGTCTTCAGATCACGTCGGAAGGAGCGAAGGTCAGGCGCCATCCGGAGCTCAACCGGCAAACGATTCCATAAATCCGGGGCGCCCAGAGAGAAGGACCTCCCCCTGGGGGCCACCAGACGACATTCTCTAACCGGTGGCACCCTGAGGAGGCCCTCTCTGTGGGAACGCACAGGGCGGAGTAGGGTTCCATATTAATTCAAAGGGTACTTTAAGTTCTTCAAGGTAGAATATGAACATCCTGTGAATTCTTGGAGAGAAGGGCAGTCTCAGGTCTACGAGTATTCAAGATTAAGAGCCTTTGTTGTGACCTCATACTTTTCCAATTCCCGTTCAGTATTTGGCTAATTGGGCAAGCCATGGGTATTCTAAATGCTTTGGTAATTGTTATTGCTTTTTTATACTAATTGTAAACCATCAGAAATCCTTGGTTCTGTTGAGTTGGGGCATATAAAAATAATTATAAATACATATATGCATGCTGTCAATGCTGTGACAATGGATGTTGTTGCTCTGACAACTGAGAATCAGCAGCCATTTTTTTTTACTTTTGCTTCTAGCATGCCTTTCCTATTCTTTAGAGTTCAGATGTAGAGGGGGGATGGGATGAATGCTTAAGGATTTAGCTAGCCATAACAATGTAGAAGTGTGGGAATTCAAGAACATGGACTGATAAGGTTTTAGCGGGCTGAGAGGCCAGTGAGAAAAGCCTGTGTCTTGTGTTTATTGGGGAATGTAATTTATGACAGTGTTTGTGGGATGGGAATTGCAACTTGTTACTTTATATGTGTGGGGAGGGAATCTCAGTTATGGGTTCAACTATGTAAGTGCTGATACTTTGTTTCCTAATAAAATGTTCTTTAAGGAAGAAGTTCTTTTACTGGTTTCATCTATCAAAACCATGACACATGCATACATACATACATAAACTTTACTGTAAACAGCCATGAAATTTAGTTATTTATCCAAATAAATAAAAATATAACAAATGAAAGAAGAATCCCTGATATACGCCAAAGACTTATTTAGTCCATCAATTTATTGATGAATTAGGTATATTTAGGAACTCAGCTATGGAGATCAGTGGTTATTAGGTTAGATTACAATATGACAACCTCTGAAGGTCATCTGTTGACAGTTTGTGGACACCCTTGTGCAGGTGATTGGTCACTGTGAGAACAATACAATTAAGAACAATTCTGGACAATCTTAAAGCATAAGCCAGTACATTAAAAAAGGGAGAGAACCAGAGAACAACATACTGCAGAGAGTCTGTACAATTATACTGAGGAAACTGACTA
Organism: Vipera berus; assembly: GCF_964194415.1. Taxonomy (NCBI): domain Eukaryota; kingdom Metazoa; phylum Chordata; class Lepidosauria; order Squamata; family Viperidae; genus Vipera; species Vipera berus. The sequence goes on along the minus strand of NC_138205.1, from coordinate 66,143,789 downwards.
GTTGGGCTACCAGGGTACCTCTCGCCTTTCTAACTGCTGCTATGTAACAAAAAACATTTCTGGTATGCAGTCAACGATTCCTGGATTGGTATGTAACCATCAAGACTAAAGTAACTATATATACCCCAACTCTTCACATTGTTTAATTCTCTTTTGAAATCATTTACCATCACATAGGACATCAACAAACTGTACATTGAAACTATGAAGAAACATTGCATATCATTTTTGTGTGCAGTCTACAAATCTGTAAAAAATTTGAAAAATAAATAAAAAATTAACAGCCAACTGAATAAGCAAAATAATTTATTATTATGGTTAGTTGCACAATCAGCCAAATGTTTAGACTGGACTTAGTATTTTTGTCAACATGCTGAGTCCTTCCCAAGAACCTGGAAGGTTGTTGCTTAATGATATTAAAGGTATTGTCACAGGATACAAAATGTTACAAGTAAAGTTGCCTTTTGCAATTGACTGATGGTGATTTTGTCAATATTGATGATGTTCAAGTGGTGCTCCAGACGTTTTGGGGTCATACCAAAGAACTTTATTGGTACTATCTTTTCTTTCTTTTGCCATAGTCATTTTATTTGCAGGTCTTTGTATTTTGTGATTTTCTCCCATTCTTTCTCTTCTATTCTGCTGCCTCCAGGTATTGCAACATTTACTATCCAAACTATCTTGTCTTTCACATCAACAGTTGTTAAGTCTGTTTTGCGATTTTGCAGGTGCTTGTTTCAATTCTATCCCCCCCCAGTGCACTCTAGCATGTTCATTTTCTATGACTTTGCATATTTTATGGTTTCATCAGTTCTTGCTTGCAGCAAGTGGCATTTTCAAGTGGTATTTCCTGCAGATAGTCCAATATACCATTGTTGCTAATTTGTTATGCTGTACTCTGCATTGCCTTTATGATCTTCTTGTGCTAGGTCACTAGATAATCCATTGTTTCTTCAGCTTCTTTGCAGACTGACATTTGTTGTCTGTTGCCATGTTGTTGCTCTTTGCTGTTGTAAAAAGTATAGCTTTGAATATATAATTCAAGTTTTATTTTGGATATTTAATATCTTGGAAGAGAAAAAATTCAATATTTGAATTTTGGATGCTAGGGAAAATCACATATTTTAATTTGCTTGACAAAGATACTTCATTTGTCACCACTTTTTAATATACCTTGGCTCTTTTTGCTGAAGATATAATTAGGAAATGTTATATCCAAATGAGTGATATAGGAATAATATGAAATATTAAGGAAATATTAAGGAAATATTAAGGAAATATTAAGGAAAGGAAAGGAAAGGAAAGGAAAGGAAAGGAAAGGAAAGGAAAGGAAAGGAAAGGAAAGGAAAGGAAAGGAAAGGAAAGGAAAGGAAAGGAAAGGAAAGGAAAGGAAAGGAAAGGAAAGGAAAGGAAAGATGTTATGTTTGTGACCACCCACTTTCATTCTTTGCTTATATAGACCACATATTTTACTTCCATCCTCGTAAAAGGTTCATTCATTATTATGAAATATACTGATTCACATCTTTTTAAAAAATAAGAGAAACAATTGGGTTCACTGTACAAATAGAAAGGGATTCGTTTTTGTGAGAATAAAGATCATGAGAAATTGTGAAACTTTCTTCTAATTCTCTAATAAAATATTTAGTTTGATAATGGCTTATTAAAATTAGATTGCTTATTCAAATTTTAATGTTTGCAGTATATATTTATTTACAATCAAGAATATTTGTTTTCTCCTTGCATAAATATATTACATTTCATTTATGTCCAACAAAGGAATAAAAAGAAATGCATTGCATTTTGTTCTTGTCTGGTTTTAATTGATAGAAGCTAGATGAGCCTTGTAAAATCTAGGTTTTGTTTTGAAGCATATCTTCTCTTCTCTTTTCTTTAGACATTTGTAATTCATCTTTTTTTTTAGCTTTGTACTTACGAGTATTATATTTTTATAATTGGGTGCTATTGAAAATAACCTGATATGGAAATATATTCTCCTAAATTTGAAACATACAATTCTATGGCAAGTATGGTTGTTTGCTTTTCCCCATGTCTATTCATCTTCTCTATTGTATGTTCCTCTTTCTAGACATTACAGTTTACCTGACAGATTTTCCAAATTTGATTGCTCACAGTGACATTTCTTTACAAACAAATTTTTATTAACAATAATATTTTGAAAGATATACTTAATTGCCAATTTTGTTGCACTTTTACAGATTACAAATTGAATTGAATAAATATATTTATACATAGCGTGTTTCCTGGAAAGTAAGACCTGCCCAGAAAATAAGCCCTATGTCAATGCTGTTAACATTGAATGTTATTGCTTGATATGAGATGAAGAAGCTATTTCATATGTTATGCTATTTCATAAGCTATTTCATATGTTAAACTTGTGTATTGCTTTAAGGCTTGTGTATTGTTTTAGTTTAAAATTGGTGGGAGGGAAGAGTAGGAATGCACTTTGAAGGCCATTTGTCTCTCTAAAGAAGATAAAACTTTGGGGAAGGGAAGCTGATTCTTTAAATTAATTGGAGAATATGATTAATGACAAAATTAGAAAGGTGGAGAATTGTGTTTAATTATATTGTGCAAGGGGCAGAGGTTTCAGATTCCAGCTTCCTTCGAGCAAGCATTTTCCGGTGTATTAGGCTAATAAAGGACTTTTAAGGTAAACAATGCCTCAGAGTCACTTGAAAAGCCCATACATCGGAAACTTGATACCCTAGCTTGATTTTTGGGGGTGGGCCTAATATAAGCCCTACCGAAAAAATAAGCTCTAGTTTTGGGGCGAGGTGCATGCCTAAAACTCAGGCTAGGGCAGGGGTGGAATTTACCATTGCAGCCAGTCTCCCATGGATCAATACTTGCCTCGCTGGCCTACATTTTCTGTGGCCAAAGGAGCAGCTTCATTCTGCAGCTGAGAATGGAGCTCAGGCCTGCATTTGCAGTCAGAAGTCTTTTTAGAAGGCCTGTGAAGCCGAGAACTGAGCTATGGATTCAATCCATAGCAGGACCACTGCGAGATGAGTGGAAAAGATAAGCACCATCACCCCAATAATAAGAACCTGGTGCCTCTTTTGGAGGCAAAATAAAAATAAAAATTAAAATAAGACCAGGTCTTATTTTCAGGGACGCACGGTGAGATTCAAGGTGCTGGTGATGACCTATAAAGCCCTAAATGGCTTGGGTCTGGGATATCTGAGGGAACACCTGCTGCCAGCATCAAGTTCCCTTCATCCAGTGCGCTCTCACAGGGAGGGTCTTCTCAGGGTGCCGCCGGTAAAAGACTGCCGGCGGATAACACCCAGGGGGAGGGTCTTCTCTGTGGGTGTGCCTGCCCTCTGGAACCAGCTACCCATGGAGCTTAGGACTGCCCCTGACCTTCGTTCATTTCGCCGGGACCTGAAGACCTGGCTCTTTGAGCTCTTCGGCCCAAGCTGAGAATTTTTAACTGGGGTTTTTATTTTTAGGGATTTAATTTAATCTTTTTTAATTGTTTTTAACTTTTGTATTGATTTGGTTTTAAATACCCTGTAAACCACCCTGAGTCCTTCGGGAAAGGGCGGTATATAAATCTAATAAAATAAAATAAATAAATATTTATGTATAAATATGCACTCACATACAAATAGACATTTTTCACTTGTAAAAATTTCCACAGTGCTTACAATAAAACAATGGTCAAGTAATATAAAACATAACAGTAAAATTGATCAGTAAAAGATGAAAATCTTGAAATTAAAATTGGCACAAAAATGACAGGGAAGCACATCTTTAATTATGGGTGGAATACAATCTAATATTACTGGAGACATGATTACACATGCTGAATTTCAGTAGGGGATGCTGTCTTTTTCATTACTGCGAACTGAACAGGAAAAATAATGGTGTTGGGTTGTTTTTTCTTTTTTAAGAACCTATGGTGTGAGCAGACATATGCCAATGATAACAAGTTCTCATATAATTTGTTCCCAATCTAGTATGGATTTATGTGGATGATTGTATGTTAAAAATCACTTGAAATGGATGATCTATCTTGGCTTTTACTATATTGCTATTATATTTCTAGAACTAAAAAAAGCTTTTTTAGATAGAGGAATGTCAAGTAGCTATAATTTGGATTGTTTCTTTTTGGTAACAGGTTTGCTAGCTTATGACAATCTAAATTCTACTGAGCTTTTATCTTGACTTGTCAGATTCCTACAATACTGTTCTTTTGTCACCAACCTATAATCATTGTTAAATCTGGCTGTAGCCTCTGTAGTAAGAGGATATTTTTCATCAGTTGCATTAATATGCTTAAAAAAGATTTATAAAATTGCAGACAGGCTCTGCAAGAGAGAGATGCATGTATTGATATATAGAATAAGAATAACAAAAAAGCAGAACAGAATATATAAATTGACAGATAATTACTTTCAGAGGCCATTCCAGTAGTCACTTGTAAAATATTTTTGTGATAAGAGAATCTGATGACAGAACATGAAGAAAACAAGTCAAATGCATTTCTTGACAGTCCATTGCCTAGTCCTTTCAGATGACACATTTTAATGTCACTCCACAGAAATCAATACATCATTGAGAAGTGTTAGATTCATTGAATGCTACTGTTTGTAGCTTGTAAGAACTGTCACATTAGAAAGGATTATAAAGAGAAAATTAGATGTTTGCATCCTTTGTGGTAGGCATATCATTTGTGGTGGAATCTGATTAAAATGGTGCTGTAGAAGAATTTAATATTTCTAGTTGAATAAATGGAAAATGCATAAACCTAAATTGACAAATTGAGCAATCATTAATGTAGATTGGAGCTTTACAGAAACTTCTTTTGGCATTTGAAATCACTTTAAAATCTCAACTTTAATATGCATATGAGTGGATATGTATGTTTGCAGTGTTTATTTGTTTGGGTGTATGGAGAAGCTTTTTGGAAAGGCAGAAACTGCATTTTCAAAGCAATTCAGTTGCAGGCATGGGGTCCTATCTTTTAATGTGTTCTTTTTGTATGGCCTCAGTCTGAAGAGGGGGAGACCGCTGTTTTCTTTTATCTCCTTTTAGCTGCCACTGCAGTAGAAGGAGCCAGCAGCCTTTGGAGCAATCACATTTTATCACTATCGACATGATGTAATTTGGGATGGAATATGAGGATTCCTTAGGATCAATAAGCCAGGTTCTAATCTTAAGATTGCAGCTCAGCTCCAGCCAGACCAATTTACCAACTGCAGCTGAATGCCAACCTACCTCAATCACAATCTCATTCAGGTCTTCAGCCAGGAGTGCTAATCAAAAAAGTAGGCTTTTTGAAAAACAAATGCAATGTGTGTGTGTGTGTGTGTGTGTGTGTGTGTGTGTGTGTGTGTATGAAAGGACACTGCATGTTAGAAATGGCAGATAAAAAATACACAGATTCCAGAGGAACCAAAAAAAGAAAGAAAATAAAAGAAAGCATACAGATACTTATCTTCTTCTTGGGACCTACAAAGACTTTAGAACAGACAGCTAATTATTGATTGTTTTCATAGCAAATAAATATCCTCTAATAAATAGCTAAACTTTCTATGTTGTGAGACTACTACTTCTAGTCATTATTTTCATTCTGGGAAGGTCACAAATCATGATCATGTAACCATAAGTTGCTGTAACTATCATAGAGGAAAGCTGGCTGCCAAGCATCCAACTTGTTGTATTCATGTGACTGCAGGACTGGTGCAACTTAAAGGATGCATTGTATTTCACTTTTTCTGAGATTGTTCTAACATCAAATCATATTTCATTTTTTTAGCTGGTGGTACATCAAGAGCTATCTGTTTGTGTGTATGTCTCTCTCTCTCTTTTCAGGATGCTGCAATGATCTGAAAAAAGTCAGGAGGATTTATTTTCATTGTGTGCAAAAGTCACCTTCTTTATATCAGCATCCAAAAAGCTTAAAGGATTCCCCCCCCCCATTCCTCCCAAATGGTAAAAATTTCCTTGTTGCATTTTATAGCATGCTTGGCTTGTGACTAAGGGCTAAATGAGGGCATGAAATCTAAAGCAGCTCAAACATGGATACACATGGCCTCTCAGAAATCCATACTTTTAACTTCATTTTATTTTGATTACCTGATGCATGGCTGAAGGCATTTTGCTTATGAATACTGTGCCCCAGTCTTTCTGAATGGATTACCAAATCTGGATTTCTAAAGAGTGGCCTCCACAGGTTTCCGCCTAAGATTTTTTTTCTCCATTTCTCCTTCAGGGGAAATATTCTATCCTGCCTTTTTAAAATATTCCCCCAAATATTTTATTCTCTGGGAGGGGGGAGGTACTGACTCCCTACAATCTCCCATTTTGTGCTAATTCAAATAGTTTCTGAAATATTTTGAATTTTGCACAATTTAGGCCCTGTCTGACTAGACTTGGTGTTTATTGTCTTTTTGGCTCATCATTTAGGGATATTTGGGTGTCTGTTGAGATGGGAGGTGATTTTGCAAGCTACTAGGTCAAGGGAAAATATACTGGTGGAGGCAGCAGAGAAGCACTCCTATGATGGTTATCACAGTGGCTCCCCAAAGGAGAGCTTTCAGCCAGTGGAGGAAGAAAGAAAAATTATAGTTTCCAATATTCTGTGCCAATTCTTTTTAGATGTTTGGTGTCACTTTCGTGAGCTTTCAGTCAAGTTTGTAGCAAGCACATGCCCAAAAATTCTTCACAGCCATGGTTTTGCTCTAGTAAATAATTACTGGCTGCTCATTTTTTTTTTAACTGAAAAGTTTTACAATACATTTTATCTTTAACAATCCCTCCCCCCCTCCCTCCACCCAACCCCTCCTAACCCTCCCTAACCCTCCCCCCACCCCTTCCCCCTCCCCCCTCCCCAACTTCCCAGAGCTAAATACAAGGTATAAAGGTAAAAGCAATCATAAACAACCATATGTTAACAACAATAAACCATTAAGTCTATCGCACTCTAGCTCATGTAAAATGACTACAAGCAGTACTAATATCACATAAAAAAATTATACAAATGCTAAATGAAACTTTTTAGTCCCATATTTGTTCTGGATATAATCAATCCACTTTTTCCACTCCATAATATAACGTTGTTGCGAATGGTCTTTCAAATAAGCCGAAATCTTTGCCATTTCCGCCAGGTCAGAAGCTTTTAAAGTCCATTCTTCTATAGTCGGCAGTTCCTCCTTCTTCCAATATTGACCTACTAAAAGTCTTCCTGCCGTAATTAAGTTCAACATCAACTTAGTGTCCACAACAGTAGTATCCGTAATTATGCCCAATAAAAACAATTGCGGACAAAACTTTATCCTTTGCTTAAATATCTTCTGCATATTCCACCAGATTTTAATCCAAAAAACTTTAAACTTTTTACAGGTCCACCACATATGAAAATACGTTGCGTCTTCGCCACCACATCTCCAACATTTAGGTTGATAGTTCGGATACATACTTGCAAGCTTTTTAGGATCTAAATGCCACCTATAAAACATTTTATAAAAGTTCTCTCTTAAATTTTGAGCTTGCGTAAATTTTACGTTCCTCACCCAAATCTTTTCCCAAGTGTCCATTGTAATAACTTCTTGAATATTCTGAGCCCACTTTATCATACAATCTTTAACAAGTTCTGTTTCTGAGTCAATTTCTATCAATGCAAGATATATCCGTTTGATATGTGCTGGACCCTGATTTCTAATTTGCTTTACCAAATTTTCATCAGTCATTGAGAAACCAATTTTCTGGTCTTCTTTCCACCTGGCCCGTAATTGACCATATTGAAACCAGGTTTGAACAATCTTCTCTTCTCGTAAAAAAATGTACGGCTTCAAACACCATACGTTCCTCTCCAGACTTAAGATTTCCTTGTATGTAGTCACATCATGTTTGAACCCAACATTTATGTTTTCTATTGCATGTTTCGGTATTGCCCATAAAGGTATCTTGTAGTTTAGCTTATGTCTATACTTTTTCCAAACTCTCAGCAATGCCTGTCTTAAAATATGCACTTTAAACACATTATCTACCTTCTTATCATACAATAAATATGCATGCCAGCCAAATAACAAGTCGTGGCCCTCAAGATTTAATAATCTCCCTTGTGTTAAATTAATCCAATCACTTATCGCTGACAACGCAGCAGCTTCATAATATAATTTAAAGTTGGGCATTTTAAGACCACCTCTTTCACGCGTATCCTGCATAATCTTAAATTTAACTCGTGGCCTTTTCCCTGCCCATACAAATTTATTGATACCCTTTTGCCATTCCTCCAAATTTGAATCTTTTTTAAGAATAGGTATCATTTGAAATAAGAATAGAAATTTTCGCAAAACATTCATTTTCACTGCTGCAATTCTTCCCAGTAGAGACAATTGCAATTTTTCCCAACTCTCCAACTCTTTTTGAATTTTTCCCCATAACTTTTCATAATTATTTTTATATAACTTTGCATTTGAGGGTGACAAATACACCCCCAAATATTTAACCCTTTTAACAATCTCAAATCCAGTTAACCCTTCTAGAAGGGCTTTTTGCGATACTGTCATATTTTTGGCTAATATTTTAGTTTTTTGTATATTAACCTTAAATCCAGAAACCTTTCCATATTGCATTATTATCTCCATCAGGTCCACAACAGAATTTTTTGGCTGGGTCACCGTAACAACCAGATCGTCTGCAAACGCCCTCAGTCTATAATCCTGATCTCTAATTTGGATTCCCTTAATTTTTTCCGAATTCCATATTTTAATCAGTAATATCTCCAATGTTAAAATAAATAATAAAGGTGATAACGGACACCCTTGTCTTGTACCCTTTTCAATATTACATACTTCAGTCAAACTATTATTTACTATTATTCGGGCTGTTTGTTTTTGATATAATGCCCTAATTGGTTGTAAGAATTTATCCCCAAAATTCATTTTATCTAAAACTTTCATCAAAAATTGCCAATCCAGTTGATCAAAGGCTTTTTCGGCGTCTAGAAAGATCAGCGCCGCAGGGATCTGGTTGTTCCTTTCCAAAAATTCCAACAAGTCTACTATATGCCTCACATTACTTTTCATTTGTCTACCACTAATAAACCCAGTTTGGTCCCCATGAATTATCTGTTGCAGAACCCTCATCAATCTGTTAGCTAAAACCTTAGCAAATATCTTGTAGTCCGTATTCAAAAGTGATATTGGTCTATAATTTCTTACTTGAGTGATGTCCTGATCTTCCTTCGGAATCAGAAAAATAAAAGCAGTTCTCCAAGACAAAGGCACCCTTCCTCCCCTTTGAATTGTCTGAAACAATTCCCTTAGTGGCTTTATCATCTCCAATTGTAGGTTTTTGTAATACACCGCAGTCAGTCCATCCGTGCCTGGTGCTTTATCCACCTTCAATTGTTTAATTGCTAAAAGAATTTCTTCTTCTGTTATCAGTTGATTAATCTCTTCATTTTGTTCTTGTGTAAGAACCGGGATATTGGCATTCCTCAAATATACATCAATATCTGCTTCATTAATCTTATCTTTAGCTTATAATTTGGAATAAAAGTCCACAAAGGCTTTTTTAATAAGGTTCTGTTGATACACAACCTTACCCTTATGTACTATTTTATCTATGTTAGAAGCCCTTTGCTTCTTCCTTAACCTGTAGGCTAACCATCTGCCTGGTTTATTGGCATTGCAAAAAGTGTTATGCCTAGCAAACTGTAAGTTAGTTGCCACCTGATCAGCCATCAACTTATCAAATTGTCCTCTTAACAAATTAATAACCTCTTTGATCTTCACATCCGATGGATTCAGAATTAGGGCCTTTTCTTTTTCCCTAATTTCATTCTCCAATTCTTTCCTCCTAAATTCCAAGTTACGTCTGTATTTGTTGTTCATATATATTAACACCCCTCTCATATAAGCTTTACTAGCATCCCAAACCATGTCCATAGAAGTACCCTTATTCATGTTAGTTTCAAAAAAATCCTTCATCTGTTTTTTACATTCTTCCACGTTTCTCTGATTTCTAAACAAGTTCGCATTTAAGCGCCAAGAGCACCTATCTCTATTATCCTTGTCAATCTCTAACCAAACTGGACTATGGTCAGACATAGTTCTTGGACAAATCTTTATCTTCTTGATCCTGGAAAAAAAATCATTAGTCAGTAATATAAAATCAATCCTGGAAAAAGATTGATGTCTATCAGAAAAAAAAGTGTAATCCTTTTCTTGTAAATGTATTTCTCTCCAAATGTCTCGCAACTCCAAATCATCCTTCATCTCAAAAAAAGATTTAAGCAATCTAGCGTGGCTTGGAATACGCCTAAAAGAACCACACTTGTCCAGTTGTACATCCAATACGCCATTCCAATCTCCCATAAAAATCAAAGATTTATAATCCAACTGAGTGATCTTACTATGTAATGAACTATAAAAGTCAGCTTGTTGTTGATTAGGAGCGTACAGTCCAACTAAAAGCGTTTTTTTGCCTTCTAACAGCAAATCTATTATAACATATCTTCCTTGTTTATCTGCTTCTATTAGCTCCGCTGTCACAGTATTCTTGACATAAATAACCACTCCATTTTTCTTATTCATTGCAGAAGCAATAAATTGTGTACCCAATCTAGAGTTCAATAGGTACTTTTGGTCCATAACCCTAATATGTGTTTCTTGCAAGCAAATAACATCAGTCTTAAATTGTTTTAAGTATTGAAAAACTTTCTTTCTCTTCTGTGGTGAGTTTAAGCCATTGACATTCCAAGTTAGAAACTTAGTCGCCATCCTTGGTGACCCAAAGCTTCTGGAGCACGTCTGCCAGGAGTCCCTTAATATCCTTAGGCCGCGCCCCTCCCACAGCTTCGCTATAGGTACGCTTTGGAGGTTCCATAACCTTCTGCTGGTCTTGCTCTTGCTCTCGTCTCACTCGTCTCAAAGCAGCACGCGTCATCCTCTGCTCTCTGGCATCTTCTGATGAAGCTGTAATTTGATCCCCTCCAGTAGCTTTCTCATCTGTCTGTGTTCCTTCAGCATCTTGAGGCTTTCCCTCACCATTTTTCTTTGCAGATTCCAAAAGTAGTAAAGGGGTTGCTTTTAAAACATTGCTATAAAAATCACGTGCCTGGATCACTGTGACCAAACGGTGTCTCGTGCCTTCATGCATCACCACCATGCCCACTGGTATCTCCCATCTAAACTTGATGTTGCGTTTCTTAAATTCCTGTGCCAAAAAAGCAAAATCTTTCCTTCTCCTTAAAATTCTTGGAGGAATCTCTTTTAAAACCAAAACTTCTTGCTCAGCAACCACAAGCTTAGTATCATAAGAAACTTGGATAACTTCATTTCTGATTGCTCTCTTTGTGAAATAAACCACCACATCTCTAGGTAGCTTCCTCTGCCTTGCAATCCATGAATTCACACGAAAATTTTTGTCTATATTTCCCTCAATTTCAGCTGCTGACTGTCCCAGTACCACTTCCAAAGCCTCAGAGACTATCTGCTTTAAATCTTCTTTAGGATTCTCTTTTAAGCCTCTGATTCTGATAGCAAACTCCATCTGGTGGTACTGGACCAAAGTCAAGTCACCGTCCTTTTTATCCATCACATTTTCATTCTCTAACACTTTTGCTTCTAATCTGGAATTCTTTTGGCTAAGATCTTCCATTTTTTCGTCCAAGCATTCAATACATAAAGCCACACCTTGAAGTGCAGGCAAGATGTCTGCCCTCATTGCTGTAAACTTCTCTGCCAGCTTTTCCATCTTCTCCTCCAGCTTTTCCATCTTTTCATCTGTAATATCTGCTATTTGTTGTGAGTGCTTTTCCAAAGCATCCTGTAGATCTTTAACCGTCAGTGCCGGAGCAGGTGCAGGAGGCAGTAAAGCTTGCAGCGAGGACTGTTGCACCGGGGAAGCCCCCGCACTCCTAAGAACTTTAGAAGTTTTAGCCGCCATCTTCCCCCACTTTCACTTGCTACGCACTTTCACTTTTAAAGTCCATAAAATCCATTGAACTAGAGAACAAAAATCCACTTCACCTTGATCTCCTGTATCGCTCTGCCTGCCTCTTCACACTCCAAAGTCCTTCCTTCTGGCAGGGATGGTTGCTAACGCTTGGTTCTGCTCCCAAAAGCACGGAGCAGAAGCGCTGCGCAGCCCGGAGCAAACCCAGGCTTCGGGGGGGGCTCGATCCTTCAGCCGCCCGTACTAAAAGCTCAGGCAGCCCCGGAGAGCTCAACCCCTACCTGGGGCCTCAACCCCTCCTCTTCTCCCGAGGAGGGGGCTTCCGAACCGCCGAAACAGCTGATCAGCGCTGTTTTCGGCGGTTCTACGAAGCTGCGCAGCGGACAGCCCGGAGATGGCTGTCTTCAGCGTCGCGTCGCCACCGGAAGTCCCTGGCTGCTCATTTTCAAGGGTTGCTTCCTGAACCTGCCTTAGCCCTTAGTTCAGTGCATCCAAGGTTTGTGGTATCAAATTGAGGTTAGCCAATGTGCAAGCCAGGCTATTACTATTTCTTAAATTGCACACAGAGAGCTCTAGGAGTCCCACTAATGAGACTGCCAGTGCAACATATTAAGGGTTTAAGTTTGGAGATCTCTTTTCTGCTACCTCCTTAGTGGGGGCATGCTCCCCATGAAATTTGCAGAAAGGTATGACTGCATGGGCCTTAGTGCCACAAAGCAAAAACCAGCCTGAGGCGCTTTATGTGGAGGTAGGTGATAGTCTCAGTGTGATTCTGGAGAGAGAGAGAGAGAGAGAGAGAGAGAGAGAGAGAGAGAGAGAGAGAGAGAGGGAGGGAGGGAGGGAGGGAGGGAGAGAGAGAGAGAGAGAGAGAAGCTACTTCTATAAGATAGGTAATACAAACATCCTGGACAAATTTCCCTCCTACGAGGCAGACATCCAAGGTGTTCAGGACTTGCTATGCCAACCACTCCTAAATGCCATCTCTCCATGAATCCATTCAATTGGCTAATTACAACATAAATGAGGCAAGAAATAAAATGTTACAGCCCCCATAGTATTTCCAGTTGTCTTCTGATGGTTCATGTGGGGGCCAATAGATCCATACATCTTTTTTTTCTCTGTAGTTTTCACAGGTATATGGGTGATGTAGGACCTGGGAATATCTGTTCCACTCTGGTTGCATGGTGACTGGGTAGGTGGATCCAAACCCAATTCCCTGGCTCAAATGAATGGAGGGCTCCTCTGGAGGCAATGTGTGGATCAGTGTGCTCTGCTTACAAAGGCTGTGGAATCGTCTGCACAGGCTGAAAGATATGAAACCAGGGTCCCCTCTCCCCTTTGTGGATGACTCTCCCAGAATAGCCATTGTTGGTCTTGTATTTGACATTCCTGTTCCTGTGCAATGTTCTTTGAAGTGAGCTTGAGTGTGCCCTTCTGATATTCTAATGGTGGTGGGTTAATCATATTATGTCCTAAAGATCATGTCCTTTCCTTGGAGCTGGGTGGGGAATGTAAAGTCTTTGTAAGGACCTACCTCAGCTAAGCCACCCAAGAAAGCAGAACTCTTGAAACAAGCATTGCTTCAAAAGGAAACTTATTAGGGGCTAGTGACAGCAGCAAATCAAGGTGAGATCTGAGACAAAAAACCATGAAGCAATATATTAAAAGTAGCATTCAATACTCCTCCCCCCAGTGTCCCAGTGTTCATTTGAATCCCAGTCAATCAACAGATGGCATCATGTTTTGGTAACCAATCATTTTGGCGGGCTCTTCAAGATCTCTTCACTTTTGATTTCTTCTGACTCCAAGCACAAACCATCTGTCAGGTAAGGGTGAGACATTCCATCCCCTGGGGGAAGGGCAACAAGGCAACAAAGCAGACAGTGCTTTGCCAAAGGCTCCCCCCTCCCAACAGAATGGCAGGCAATAAAGAATGCTACAAAGCTAAAATAACTGAGGATACATTACTTTAGGGCCTGACATACGGACCCCCTAGAAAAATGGAAAATCCACCTGTAAAGCAAAAAGGGAAAAGGAGGAAAACAAATAAAACAGTCACATTAGTCAGGCTTGTCAGGATACTTCATATGAATTTGTTTAAGTAGTTTAGGTTTGATAACATACTTTTTATACACCCATTTATTTTGCGCAGAAGGAAAGTTTTTCCAAGCTACTAAGTATTGGGTGGAACCATAGTGCTTTTGAGAGTTGGGAATTTCATGTATTTCAAAATGTTGTTCTCCTTCCACCCACACGTCACAGACACAGGAGGGGCTGGAGGCCTAAGGGTAGATGTAATCTCAGGTTTGAGTAAACTACAATGAAAGAGAAAATGAACTTGTCTGAGGGTCTTAGGGAGCTCTACTTCCACTGTCACTGGATTAATAATGCACTTAATATGAAAAGGTCCTACAAATTTAGGGCTGCAAGGTTTGTAAGCATTTTGTAGACAGATAAACTTTATTTCCAATCCTAAAAGGTTTTTTCTCTGCACTCTTTTTATCAGTTTGGGCTTTATAGGTGATTCTAGCCTCATCTAATACTTTATATACTACTGGCCAGGTGTTCTTGATCCATTCTTGCAAAGAGGGGATTTCAGGTTCTTTGGAGCGTAACTCTGGAATGGGGACAAATGTCTGCCCATTGGCAACCTGAAAAGAGGTATAACCAGTGCTTGAATGTACAGCATTATTATATGCCACTTCTGCAAAAGGCAACAGATCAGTCAAATTATCTTGCTGATAGTTGATAAAGCTTCTAAGGTATTGTTCTAGAACTGAAGTCATTATGTCCCCCCATTCATTTGAAGGTGATGATTAGATGAGGGTTATTGACTAGAAACCAAAAGATCTAGAAAAGCCCTCCAGAACTTAGAAGTGAATTGGACCTCCCTATCTGATATGATGCATTGTGGGGGCCCATTGAAGCAATAGATATGTTGCACAAACAGTTTAGCTAGCATTTTGGCTGTTGGGATTTTGGGGCAAGGGATGAATTGGGCTTGTCTTGAGAACAGGTCCGTAACCACCCAAATGACTGTATTTCAAGAGGTTTCAGGGAGCTCTACAATAAAATCCATAGAGATCTCCAGGGTGCTTAAGGGCTTGCCACTGGCTGTAAAACTCCCAGCGTCTCCCCTTGCTGTCACTTAGCTGCAGCATTTGTGGGGCAGTTCGCCACATAGTTCTCGATGTCCTTTTTCAAAGAAGGCCACCAAAATTGCTTTTTTAGTAGCTGTAGAGTTTTAACAAATCCAAAATGTCCCACAATCTTAGAATCATGCCCAGCTTGCATTATTCTCTGTCTTAAGCTTGCTAGCTTGTATAGTTTCTCTCCAACCCAGGCCAGGTCATCTTTGATTAAGCATAAGTTCTTGTGATTCTGAAACCACTCATCAGTCTCTAGTGCTTTTTTGAAATCCTGGCACACTGTTCAATCTATTGGCTTCATGATTCTGCTCTGTGCTTGAGTAGTGACAGGTGCTGCAAATTGCTTAGGAGGCATAGATAGCTCAATTACTTCCAATTTAACACTGTTATATTGCGGCATTCTAGATAAAACATCTGCTAAGAGGTTCCTTCCCCCAAGGAGGTAACAGATTGTAAAGTTAAATCAGTGGAAATGTTGGGACCACCATGCTTGTTTAGGGGCCATGTTTCTAGGAGTTTTCATTGCTTCCAGGTTCTTAAGATCAGTCCATACTTGGAATGGTATTTTGCTCTCCACTAGGAAATGTCTCTACGTTAGAAGGGCCCATCACACAGCATAGGCTTACTTCTCTCAGGCTACCCACCACTGCTCAGTTTCAGAGAGTTTTTTAGAAGTATAAGCACAGGGTTGCAGCTGGCCTTCCTCATTCCTTTAGAGTAGGACTGCTCCTATGGCCACATCATTAGCATTGGCCTGAATGACAAAAGCTTTCTCCGGGTCTGGGTGCTTTAAACCTGGCTCCATAGAGAAAAGTCTCTTTAACTTCTTGAATGTGGTTTGACCCTCCCCAGTCCACTTCAGGGCTGGCTGGGTTTTGTTTTGTCTGCTCCCTTAATCTTCTTTTTTTATTATTAAAGAGTTTTACAAAAAAATTTTTTACAAAACATCCCCAAAACCCACCCACCCCAAACCCCCCCTCCCCCCCACTTCCCAGAGCTGAATACAGGGTCATAAATATAATAATCATATTCTAACTAAAATTATCCATTATAAAATTAACCAAATTCATAATGTGCTTTAACTCCCCTTTAACATTGATACATTCAAATTATTAAAAACATAATAATAATAACTTAAACAAAAATATAATCAATACTAATACTAAAGTTAATAAAAATCTAAAATCTACTCATAAGCTAAATGGAAGTTTTTAGTCCATATTTATTCTGAATATAATCTATCCATCTCCTCCAAACTGAAATATATCTTTCTTGTGAATGATCCTTCAAATAAGCAGAAATCTTAGACATTTCTGCAAGATTCGATACCTTAAGTACCCATTCTTCTATAGAAGGCAAACTATCCTTCTTCCAATATTGTCCCACCAGTAACCGTGCTGCTGTTATCAAGTTCAACATCAGATTAATTTCTTTAGTATCACAATCTACAACAATACCCAATAAAAACAATTGTGGAGAAAACTTTATCTTTCTCTTAAAAATCTTTTGAATGTTCCACCAAATTTTAATCCAAAAAGCTTTTATATTTCTGCAAGTCCACCACATATGAAAATAAGTAGCATCTAAACAACCACATCTCCAGCATTTAGACTGTAGGTTAGGATACATGTTAGACAACTTTTTGGGATCCAAATGCCATCTATAAAACATTTTATAAAAAAAATTCTCTTAAATTTTGAGCCTGAGTAAATTTAACATTTCTAACCCAGATTACCTCCCAAGTATACAATGGAATTGGTTCCTGTATGTTTTGTGCCCACTTTATCATACAATCTTTAACTAATTCCGTTTCCGAGTCCAATTCAATTAAAACATTATATATCCTCTTTATATGTGCATGATTTAAATCTCTAATTTGTTTTACTAAGTTTTCATCTGTAATTGTAATGCCAACCTTCTGATCCAGCTTTCACCTAGCTTTCAGTTGGGTGTATTGGAACCAAGAGTAACTTATGTTTTCTTGTTTTAACTCATCTAATGATTTAAATTGCCAATTATTCCCTTCCAATCTAAGTAATTCCTTATAGGAAAACATATCCAAACTCACTCCTATAGATACACCTTCTATCGCGTGTCCGGGAATTCCCCAAATCGGTATTTTATAATTTAACTTATAATAATACTTTTTCCAGACACACAGCAAAGCACTTCTAAGAATATGAGATTTAAAAGCCCTGTCTACCTTTTTATCATAAAGCAAATATGCATGCCATCCATATACCAAATCCCAACCCTCAAGGTGGAGTATTCTTTTATTAGTTAAATTAAGCCAATTGCTAACCCATGTCACGACCACCGCATCATAATACAATTTCAAGTTAGGCACCTTGAGTCCCCCTCTTTCCCTAGCATCTTGCAGAATCTTAAATTTAACTCTTGGTTTCTTCCCCACCCAGATAAATTTATTAATACCCTTCTGCCATTCATCAAGGTTGGCATCCTTTTTCAATATAGGTATCATTTGAAACAAAAAAAGAAACTTCGGCAAAACATTCATTTTAACAGCTGCGATTCTGCCCAATAGAGATAATTGTAATTTTTTCCAATTATTTAAATCCTTTTGTATCTTCAACCATAGTGTTTCATAGTTATTCTTATATAATTTGCATTTGAAGCTGCAATATACACTCCTAAATACTTAACCTTTTTTACTATTTCAAAACCTGTTAATTTAATTAACATTTCCTTTTCACTCATAGACATATTCTTAGACAATATCTTAGTCTTATTACTATTTACCTTAAACCCTGAAACCTTGCCATACTGAGTTATAATTTCCATCAAATCTATAACCGATTGTATCAGTTGAGATAATGTCACAACCAAGTCATCAGCAAAAGCTCTCAATCTATAATCATTCTGTTTTATTTTAATTCCCTTTATCATAGAAGACTCTTGAATTTTAATTAATAAAATCTCTAACATTATTTTTTTTTATTTTAATTCCATTTATATCCCGCCCTTCTCCGAAGACTCAGGGCGGCTTACAAGCTTAGCAGTAGCCTTCATTCTATGTATATGCCTGCTTATTAGGGCTTTCGCCCCCCCCCCAAGCAGCATTGTTACAAAGTCAGCTTAATTGCCCCCAACAATCTGGGTCCAAACAACAATGGTGATAGGGGGCATCCCTGTCTTGTACCTTTTTCAATTTTAAACATCTTTGTTAACCCCCCATTAATTATAATTTGTGCAGTTTGTTGTTGATATACAGCTTTAATAGAATGTAAAAATCCTTCTCCAAAATTCATTTCCTCAACAACTCTAAATAAAAGTTGCCAATTCAATTGATCAAAAGCTTTTTCTGCATCCAAAAATATCAATACTGCAGGAACTTGGTTGTTCTTATCCAAATATTCAAGCAAATTTACAATTTGTCTTACATTATATTTCATATACCTTCCAGATATAAATCCTGATTGATCACTATGAATCATTTGCTTTTAAACTTGCATTAATCTATTAGCCAATACTTTAGCAAAGATCTTATAATCTATATTCAAAAGCGATATAGGTCTATAATTTTTAGGTTGAGTAAGGTCTTGATCCTCCTTTGGAATCAATGATACAAAGGCTGTCCTCCAAGATGGAGGAACTGCTCCTCCAGTCTGAATTTTATTAAACAACATCTTTAAAGGTTCAATCATTTCAACCAACAATGTTTTATAATAAATTGCTGTTAATCCATCTGTTCCCGGGGCCTTGCCCACTTTCAACTGTTTAATAGCTAAAGAGATTTCCTCTGATGTTATTAAGCAGTTCATCTCAAGTTGTTGTTCTTTTGAAAGCCTAGGAAAATGTGCTTCCTGTAAATATTTATCTATATCTAAAGCTTGTATGTTTTCTCTAGAATATAATTTCGAGGAAAAATCTAAGAAACTCCTCTTAATCAATTTTTGTTGATAGACTTCTTTTCCTTTATATTCTATTTTATCTATAGTACGTAATTTCTGTTTCTTCCTTAACTGATAAGCCAACCACCTACCAGGCTTATTAGCATTACAAAAGGCATTATGCTTAGCATAACGCAAATTAGTTGCTACTTTGTCATCCATTAACATACTAAATTGATCTTTCAATAAATGTATCGAGGTCCTTAAATTATTATCCAATGGGTTCAAAATAAAATTTTTCTCCTTAGATTTAATCTCTTCCTCAAGATCTTTACGTTTTTGCATTTGCTTACGCCTATAAGCATTATTCATATAAATCAAGACCCCTCTCATGTATGCTTTACTAGCATCCCAAACCATTCCCATCAATGTACCTTTATGCATATTTATAACAAAAAATTCTTTCAGATGTTCTCTACAGTTCTGCAAAAACACCTCATTTGTGAATAGGTTTTCATTCAATCTCCAGGATCTTCTATTATCATCTTCAGCAAAGAACTCCAACCAAACAGGGCTATGATCCGACAATGTCCTAGGAAAAATCTTAACATTCTTAACCCTAGAGAGAAGATCAGTAGTAATTAAAATAAAATCAATCCTAGAGAAAGATTTATGTCTATCCGAAAAAAAGTAAAATCTCTGTCCTTCATATTCCTTTCCCGCCATACATCTCTTAGCTCCAAATCCTCCTTCAAATCAAAAAAGGCTTTGGGCAATTTCGAATAATTAGAAGGGTTTTTAGAAGATCCCCTCCTATCTTCAAATGAGTCCAAAACTCCATTCCAGTCCCCCATCATAATAACAGTTTTATAATCCAATTCGATTAGTCTTTGATGTAAAAATTTAAAAAAAACTTTTGCTGTTGTTGATTTGGAGCATATAATCCAATAAGAAGAACTTTCTTTCCTTGTAACATCAGTTCAATAATAACATATCTCCCTTGTTTATCCGATTCAATTAATCTAGCCGAAAAATCTTGTCTTAGATAAATGACCACTCCAGCCTTCTTGTCCAGAGCACAGGCTGCAAAATGTGTTCCCAGCCGGGAATTAACCAAAAACTTTTGGTCCTTTAATGCAATATGAGTCTCTTGTAAGCAAACAATATCATTTTTATGTTGTTTCAAGTAGTAAAATACTTTCTTTCTTTTCTGTGGTGAGTTTAAACCATTAACATTCCATGTCAGGAACTTCACCATCTCTGGTGACCAGGAGCCTTTGGAACATGACCTGAAGATCACCTGTTGCTCTCTTCGGGCGTGCTCCTCCCACGGGCTCTGAAACAGCCGCATCTTGCGTAGATAAACCAAATACAAGCTTCTGTTTTTGCTCTTTTTCCTTACGCTTGTATGCAGCCCTAGTCATCCTCTGTTCTCTCGGGTCCTCCTTTAACACCAAACTCTGCTCCATAGTCTCAGCCTGTTGCATCTCCTCAAGAGGCAGTGACATTGCCCCTTCACTCAACTGTTTATCTTCTTGTCTTACTTCTGTTCTTTTAACTCGAGGAGACAGTGGTGAACCTGCTTTAAGGACCTTAGTATAAAAATATTTCGCTTTTGAAATTGTGTTCAACCTATACCTCATCCCTGCATGATTCACCACAATTCCAATGGGTATTTCCCATCTAAACTGAATTTGTTGCTTCTTAAGCTCATCAGACAAAAAGGTGAAGTCTTTCCTTTTTCTAAGAATTATAATATCTTGGCCTGCAATTTGGAATCTTTCACGGTAAAAAGCTTGGATGATTGCATTTCTAGTTGATCTCCTGGAGAAGTAAATCACTACATCTCTAGGTAAATTTTTCTGTTTAGCAATCCAGGAATTAACCCTAAATGTTTTATCCATCTCTTTAACTAATTCTTCAGGTTCACATTTCAAGACAGGAGCCACTGCTTGCGCCACTTCCCATTTTCATTGTAGCTTGCCCTGCAGCTTGTGATAAAGGTGAAGAAATGGCACTTTTAGAAATTGGAGGACCTCCCCCACGCCTTGCAGCCATCTCTTAAGTTTCGAGTTCCTCTTTCTTCTAGCAGAATCAAAGTTCAGAAAAAAAAGGAAGTGGGAGAAAGAGTAAAAGTTTTTCTCCCAAATTCCTTATCCTTCAATAATAATAAAAAAGGGCAAACTCTCAAATACACAAAATCTGGTACTGGTTAGAATCAGTTGCAAATTGTATCTCAAGCTATGTTACAACTTTGTAGCAACTTTCCAAAACTGTTCATACAAGAAAGCAACATTCCAGTGCCATTTTTGCTCCGTTTCAATCAGCTTAAAGCTTGAAGAAGATAATGAATCTGAGTTAAAGTTAAAATCCAACTTGAAAATTCAAATCCTCCTGTTTTGCTCTGCCTGCTTCTCAGAGAAAAAATACTCACAGTCCCATCTAAGCAGCAGATGTAGTTGTTGCGTCTGGTTCCATTCCCTTATGGAAGTGAAAGCATCCTGGGAGCGGAGAAAGCCTGGGCTCCGAGGGAACTCACCCTATCAACCCCAAACTAAATGAGGAATTGACAGGGGAGCTCTACCTCTACCCAGACAGGCTCGTCTCTCCCTCTTCTCCCGAGGAAGAGACTTCAGTGCCATGGAACAGCTGATTTTCACTGTCTCCTAGCGCTTAATGCTTCCCAAGGTTGGGCGGCTTCTGAAACGCCGCCATTCAGCGTGGCAGCGCTACCGGAAGTCCCTGCTCCCTTAGTCTTTAATAGATTTGTGATAGAGAGTGCGATTTGCACAAATGAGGGAATGAACTGCCAGTAAAAATTTGTGAAACCTAAAAAAAACCTTTGCAGCTGCTTTCTAGTATGAGGAAGATCCCACTATAGCACAGCTCATACTTTCTCCAGGTCCATTTCGACACCCTTACTGGAAATGCAGTAACCCAAATAGTCAAGAGCACAGTTTATTCAATACTGCTCTACATCAAGATGTCATCAAAGTAAACTAAAACCCCTTTGTAGAGTTGCTCATGCAGAACTTCATTAATTAATTACATAAACACAGCTGGGGCACCTTGCAATTCAAAAGGTATCAAATAATCAAAGCTAAAGCTAAATCTAAAGCAGTTAGCAGTTAATACTCCATATATTAAATTCCAGTTACGGGGAATTTAATACATGGAGGCAAGGGAAGACAAAGGGTAAATTCAAAGAAAAGTGAGGAAAATGGGACTTTGGGAAGTGATTCATTTTAATGGATTATACACCTAGTTCAGCTACTTTGGTGTGCTGAAAAAGGTTTGCTTATTTTGAATAAAAAAAGGAATAAAGTAAAAGAAAAATAAGAAAGAAAAAAAGAGCAGCTTAACTTATCAGGACTCCTTGTTTTTACCATACCCTTGATGTTTAAGAATTATTTTTATAATATCTTAGTTAAAGACAGCTAGTTAAAAGAAATAAAAATAAAGAAATAAAAATAAAAATTATTCCTTTTGTTTTTGTTGGCAAAGTTGATTTCCCACTTCTCCAGTTTTGTTCTAAATAGCTAAAGCATAAATCCAAATCAACAAGGGTCCTTTTAAAATAAAGCCAGAGCATTATGTATAAAAGCTAACATATGATGAATCATAACTATAATTTTATTTAATATTTATATTTATAAAATATTAATTTCAATTTCACTTGATTTATGAGATAGAGTTGGGACAGAATTATATGAGAAATAGAAATACTAGGAATTGAGACTAACAATTAAGAGGAAAGCTCACAGCAATGAATCACATGCTAACATTTAGGGATAAAAAATTGCTTGCCAAATTTTATTCAAGAAAATCCAGATAATATCCATTTTTTAAAAAGATCTATTATTTCAGAAAAATAAGTACAATCTTTTGAATTGCTATTTTTATGCATCAACAAGCTTTAAATTGTCCATCAAATAAAATATTTTGTTTATCTTGTGTAATTTTAATATTTTTCTCAAAAGTTCCATCTACTTGTGAAGGATTATTCCAATCTCCTATGAAACATCAATTTTCATGAGAAAAGCTCATTCGTCTTTCTATAATTCCTTTATAGAACATTGCTTTATACTCATTTAAAGCATACATTCCAAATATCAGATTTTTAACCCCATGGAAATTAATTTCCATCCCAACATATCTACAATTTAATCAGTCAATAGAAGTTGGGAGTTTATTTTTTCAAATAATGTTTTTTTTTTGTTAATTTTTGAAGGCCTGCATTCACAGCATTGAGTTCTTAAAACTTCACAAAAATAAAAATCATTACGCTATGTTTTTCACAACGCACAATGGATTTTATTGATGGGGTTAGGTTTGTCATTCCATTTAGAGTTATGGCTTTGCAAATCCTGATCAAAACTTTCTTGATAAGGCTAGATTTGACATGTCATTTTGGTTATGATCTTGTCTGTGCTGCATCCCCTGAGGGAAAAGAGTCCTGCAGATCATATCTGGGGAGGAGATTTATGCATGTCATATCTCATGTAGAAAAGTATTACATCAGGAAAGGAGGAAGGATGGATTCTGATGTGACCTTATATAACTGATTAAACAAAGTTGCAAGTTTCCCTGGTCTGATCTTTTGACTGTATTCTTACAATTATGCTAGCAAATTGAGGAAAAATATGAGAACACATGTATATGAAGTCAGGCTTGTGGAACAAACATTTCTGAATTTTATTCAGGGCACTCTTATACTTTTTATACTATTTCATTATTAAACTCAGCCAATGTGAAATATATTCATTATGTGGATTTTATTTATTTATTTATTTTGCTTTTGTTATTTGAGATATTGCAGGAACTTGGATTTTTAAGTATTATATTCTCAAAATACAAATTTGTGTTCAAAAGTGATAGAGCAATAAACCCATGTAGAAATCTATAAAATTTCATGCTTTTTTTGTTTTTCAGAAAAATGTGAAGAACCTTTGGTCTCCAGCTTAGCACCCTCCTTCTTCAGCAGTTCATCATCTCTGTCATCTACATCAAATAGCTATTCACCAGGGTTTGCCAAACTAAACAAACGAGGAGGTAGGACTTTTGCTTTTAAAACTGTATTGTATACTATATTATTATATACTATTTATTTATTTAGGTATACTCTATATACCTATCCACACACATACACAAAACTCATACCAAAGTATACTTTTTGCACTGTAGGACATTAAATTACAAATAAAAAACTATAAATGGCAACACACAAAATCTCAACTGATTAGCATAGCCATTTAAAAAAGGAACATAAAACTGAAAATTTCTGTTATGAGAACGTCCCCAGAAACATTGTTGTTTTTTAAAAAACATGGTTTAATTTTATTTGCAAAAGAAATAAAACAAATATTAACAGTTTATATAAGTATCCATTTCTGAAGATAATCTGGATAGATCTTCAATCTAGTATTTCATACTTTAATAAAATTGACTAACTAGTAGCAGAGGAGGGTATGCAAGTGAATTGTCTTGCCTATCATGTTGTCCTATTGTAGTTTGTTCCTGGAGATGACCTCCTTCCTACTCAGTATTTCCCAACTGAACCCTTGAGACATGGTGTCTAAATTTTGCCCACCAGGCAGTGAGGAAAGCGAGTGATCTACTATTGGAGTGTTTTTCTTTGAAGCTACCAGCCAGTGCTTTGTCAGTAATAAGAACATAAGATGGGACCCCACCCTCTCAATAAAGGTAAAGTTTCCTCCGCACATGCGTGCTAGTCATTTCCAACTCTAGGGGCCGGTGCTCATCTCCGTTTCAAAGCCGAAGAGCCAGCGCTTGTCCAAGGACGTCTCCATGGTCATGTGGCCGGCATGATTGGATGCCAAAGGTGCACGGAATGCTGTTACCTTCCCACCATTGTGGTCCCTATTTTTCTACTTGCATTTTTACATGCTTTCGAACTGCTAGCTTGGCAGAAGCTGGGATGAGTAACAGGCGCCCACTCTGCTATGCAGCACTCGGGATTCGACCCGCCAAACTGCCAACCTTCTGATCGACAACCTCAGCGTCCTAACCCACTGAGCCACTGCGTCCCATTTAATAGTAATGTGGCACATTTATCCAGTCCAAATTCAGTTGCAATACTCCATGGCAATATATATGGAGAGTGTTGAGCATGATTCCATTTCAGATGGTGCTTCCATGCAGCTTTCTATGCAGTTTCAGATAATTGTAAATGAGATGGGATAACCTGGTATTTGATCACTATGGCCTGAGTTATTCAGTATTGTTGACTGAGGAATTAGTACAATGACAAACATTACTGATGATAATGAGTCTCCTTAGAAGATTCCTCTTTTGATATTAACCTCCCCCATTCTGTCATCATTGACCAATAACCTTGTTTTCCATTGTGCTATTGATCTTTGCACAAAACTTCTGATGTTTCTACTGACTTCTATTATTTCTAGGCATTTGATTATCCAATCATGTGGCAGGGAATCAAATGCCTTCTTATAATCAGTTTACATTACATGCACTACATATAGTTTTCCTTGTATTGTAGTTTTCTAGAATCATTGTACCAATTTAGTTCCTCTGCTGTTTGGGTGGTTTCCTTTCTGCTCTGGGGACAAAAAAAAGTTTGTTTTCAACTAGATGTGTTGGACTGCATCAGCTACCATACCAGTTATTAATGAGAAAATTGTTAGTAAGCAAGTAATTTGACTGTAGTTGCCAGGGGCTGCGCCTTTGGCTGTATATTTCATTAAAAGATAGATTTTGCCAGGTGTCAATTTCATCTCCTTGCAATATGTTGGATTGGATTGAAATTGGAGATTTTGTTATAATTAGAAAATTGAGTTTTATATTTGCTTATTTTCTTGGCTATAGCTGTTATATGTTGATTTATTATTTCCAATGCTTCCTTGATCTAGGTCAGAGGTCCCCAACCTTTTGGGCAGCAGGGACTGGTTCCGTGGAGAGAGGTTTTTCCATGGACCAGAGGGAGCATGGTTTGGTGTGCTGCTGCATCTCATGGATGGGGTTTTGCTTGTTTTTGCAGACCAGTTGCTGGCATGCTGCAGACTGGTACTGGTCCATGGATCAGGGGTTGGGGACCTCTGATCTAGGTGATATTTCTTGATCAGGTATTCTTTGGTCTTGTTCTTCAGTTTCTTTTTCTTTCATCTGTTCTAGCTGACTTATGTCTGATCTCTGCTTATTGATCTTATTTTTCAACCAGAACTTCCATTTTGGTGGTGCACTGTTTGATTCTCTTTTTTCTTTGTTGATTTTGCATCCCACACCTTCAGTTATAATGCAGCTGTACTGTATGTTAGTTGTTGTTTTGCAGTGAACTGTTACTTGCATTTCATATGACAGTATTGACATCTTTTAATTCTTGTGCTAATTCTTGTTCTTTGGAGCAAGCTTTAACTCAAACAACTTATCCTGTTGTTTTTGTACTGTGCTAGATGTTCAGTGATTCTTTATTTAAATTCTTCTACTTCTACAGTTAGAGGGCTTTGTTCTTTCTGAGGCAAAGGAAAGGGTGCCTGATTTTCAAATGAAAACAATTGAATAATTATGTTGGATTTCTCTACATCCAGGTCCCCCTGCTTTGTCTCTACCTTTTCAATTACTTTTGGCAAGGGTTTATTTCCTTTGCCCCAATTAGTTATTTACTATTCTTCCAATTTTGCTTCTGTGAACACTTTCTTTTATATTTTTGATGTTGACATTAAACATCAACTATTCTTCCAATTTTGCTCTGTTATTTCTGGTTCTGTATGTAGTTCTTTCCAAAACTGGTGCATTAATTTCAAATATCTTCTTCTTGTTGATCTATAATAACAGGTTACTTGTTTGTTTTCTATCACTGAATATTAGCTGCAGACAAACACCTTTTCTTCCAGTAGTTCTCAGCCAGCAGTCCTGAGTCCTGTAGCCCATTTTTCACCAAATTTTCAGGAACTCAAACACTTAGCATGGTGCTTGTTGACCTGGGTGATGACCGAACTGGTATGGGTTTCTGTAATTTACATGTAACTATTTTTTTTTCTTTTGAAAGAGGCATTCTGACTCATCTAGTGAGACCTATCTTCTAGCATAGCTCTCATCTTCCTTAGAGCACAAAACCCCCACAACCATGTCAGGGTATTGCCTTGCTGGAGGACAGTATGTTTGGACAGTTTCCTTTCTGCTCAGGTGGAAAGAGCTTTTTTTTTCAACTAGATGTTGTTGGACTACATCAGCTATTATACTTGTTATCAATTTCAAAGTTGTTGACAAGCATATATTTGCCCTGTAGTTCCTTGCCCGTTTGTTTGGATCTTTTATTATCGGATAGGTTTCGCTAGTTGTTATTATTTTTTATTATTATTCATTATATTATTAGTTAAAATAGTATTGATTAAATTAGTTTCAGATAATAAATTTTGGGGGATGAATAACCTGGAAGTTCATGAAGTAGAAATACCTATAGCAAAAGCACTTAAACTTATATACTGCTTCACAGTGTTTTATAGCCTCTCTAAACAGTTTACAGAGTCAGCATTTTGCCCTAACAATCTGGGTCCTCATTTTATACTAACTTTGGAAGGATGGAAGGCTGAGTCAACCTTGAGTTGGTGAAACTCAAGCTGCTGACAATCAGCAGTTGGCAGAAATTGCCTGCAATACTGCATTCTAACTACTGTGCCCCATGATAATTAATGAGCTGAAGAGTTGTGGAACCTTTGTTCTGGAGTTACCAAAGAAAGCCTTGTAGCAAGTAGAGTAGATAAGGTTTTATCTTATAAGGAGTGGTAAAGAGGAAAAAGCTATTTCCTTAGGAATATAGCAGTTTTAGCACTTCACTGTGCTGTAGTGAAGAGAAATAATGGGATTAAAATTAAACTATTTTTCTTTCCAAACAGAAGAGTGCAGATATTATCCATATTTCAGCCTTCACAATTAGATGTTGATTATTATTAATAATAATCATATTTTCTTTTTTAAGTAGTCTAGTATGCTGCATCTGTGTCAAATTATTTTTTTATATAAATGACAGATGGTGTAATAATGCCAAGGTGGTTTCAAGTCTGTGCTCCCCAGATATGGAACTTGTGACCATCAAATGCAGACCCTTCTATCTGCCTAGAGAATTCTCTGTTACCAATATCACAGCTGTGTATATCCCCCCTGATGCAGAGAAGAGGCCCTGAAGGCTCTCTGTCATGCCATCAGCGACTTACAAACTACTCATCCAGAGGGTGCATTTATTGCAGTGGGAAACTAACCAACTGGATTTGAAAGCTACCCTGCCACATTTCCATCAATATGTGGACTTTGCAACCAGAGGGGACAATACACTGGATCTTGCTTATTCTAACATCAAGAATGCTTTCAAAGCTATCCCCCACCCTCACTTGGGCTCCTCTGACCATCTCTCAGTGCTGCTTATTCCAGCATATAAACCTTTATTAGTCAGAGTGAAACCTACAGTAAAGCAGGTGAGTGTTTGGACAGAGGGAGCTATAGAAGCATTGCAAGACTGCTTTGAGTGCACAGATTGGGGCATGTTTAAGGAAGCAGCTACTGATAACCAACATACAAATGTTGAAGAGTATACCACCATGGTGTCTGCATATATCCAAAAGTGCATGGATGATAACTGTGTCCTGAAAAGCATTGTTGTGAGGGCAAATGATAAACTGTGGATGACTTATGAGGTCTGCAAGATGCTGAAAGCACGGAACGTGGCTTTTAAATCTGGTGACATGCTGGCACTTAGAACAGCCAGAGCAAATCTGAAAAGTGCCATAAAAGATGCAAAGCAAGCCCATTGCCAGAAAATTCAGAACTTTTTTCAAGACCGTACAAACACCAGGCGAATGTAGAAAGGAATCCAGACCATTATGGATTACAAGGCGAATCCACCGAGATGCAAGGATGACATGGACTTACTAAACAAACTGAATGCATTTTTGGTAGATTTGAGACATCAAATAGCACTCCTGCTAGGAAATCTGTGCCCCATCCTGATGAGCAAGTGCTAAGCTTTGATGTCACCTCTGTCCAGGAAACACAAAGGAAAGTTAACATTCGGAAAGCAGCAGACCCAGATAACATCTCTGGACGTGTTCTTACAGATTGTGCAGATGAGCTGGCTTGTGTTCTCATGAATATTTTCAATCTCTCATTGCAGCAGGCAGTGGTCCCATCATGTTTTAAGATGGCCATCATCTTGCTAGTGCCAAAAAAGTCCACAATTACAGGCCTCAATGATTATGGTTGCACTGACATCCACCATTATGAAATGCTTTGAGAAGCCGATAAAGGACTTTATTGTATCTAGCCTCCCACCAGCATTTGACCCATGACTGTTGTGCTAGGTTTGCCACCAACCATATTGTAAAGTTTGCAGATGATACAACAGTAGTGGGCCTTATTCATGATGACAAGCGTTGTTTGAACAGGGTCAGTAAGTTTATCTGGGACACTACTCATCCTCTTCACAACCTGTTTTCCTTGTTACCTTTTGGGAGGAGGCTTCGTGGTAACCATAGCAGAACATCCACATTCAGCCATAGTTTCATTCCATACAGCATTAACCTTGTGAACTCTCAGGCTTCTTCCTTCCGTTATATATTCAAGTTGGACAGTATTTAATATTTTATTGTTATGTATATATAGGGGTGTGGGTCTATACATATGTTGTATGTAGTATGATTTGGGGGTGTCATGTATGTGTCTCACTTTGAGAGCGGGCAACTAAATTTCATTTCTGATGGTTGCCATTGTGCCCACAGTAAAAAATGACAATAAAGATTATCTTATCATATCTTAACAGGAAAGGACTGACAAAGCCTCCTAATTATGGAAGGAAATATGATGAAAAACTGCTTTAAGCTTCATAGTGGTTGTGTGCGTGTATGTGTTCTTATGGAGGTCTCTCATTGTGGAATATATGATTCAGACTAAATAAATGTCTGCAGGGCAATAACATACAGATTCTTAGAAATTCTTTGAGACATTTCATAAATTATTTCTTCAAATATTCTATTGGATGTTGAACACAAAGAAATTATAAAATCAGACTTCCTGTTTGGCAGCCATCGAGATAGCCATCGAGGCAGCCATCGAGACTGGGAAAAGCTGGTGCTCGGCTTTCCAGCTTGGTTTTTCTTCGTCTAGTGACCCTTAAAGGGTCGGAAAGTTGCCCTGGAGGGGCAATGAAGGAGGAGGAATACTTCAGGAGCTCAGATCAGGGGGCACCCGATCAGAGCAAACTGTAGGACCCTCTGGAAAAACGAAGGAAAAGGCTGTTAAGATCTACCAGCCATAGTTGTCTCCAACAGGAAGGAAAATGACTATTAATCAGTGAAATTTCAACTGCGTGCTAAAGCTGGGTGAGCAAGATTTTCTCTTTCCTTCTCCTTGAGGATTATAAATGTTGAGCCCCTGATGGAAAAGGGCTGGAAAATAAAGACCCCCAGAAGGTTTAAAAGCGGCGAGTAATTATAATAAGAAATACTCATGTGTGTTTGTTGTTTGTCAACTTCAGTTCAGCATTTAACACAATCATTTCCCTGCATCTAGTAGACAAACTGGGCCCCTTAGGCTTAAACACTCATTTCTGGAACTGGATTCTTGATTTTCTTACTAACAGGCCCCAGTATGTGCGAGCTGGAACACCATTTTCTTGAGCACAGGTTCTCCTCAGGGCTGCATCCTAAATCCACTGCTGTTCACCCTGTTGACCCAATGTCAATGCAACTAACATCAGTTCTTGCTTTGACAACTTGTGGAGAGGCAGCTTTGCTCCTTTAAAACTTGTGTGAGTTTTAGAGTTAGAATTAGTTGATGCTGGGGGGAGTAGAAAGAATGTCTCTCAAGGCTGTTTTGAAATAAGAGAAGATAAGAATTTGGTGGGTTGTTTTAACAGGAGGGAAAGCTTACAATTCAAACTAATTGGAGAATTTGATTTATAATGGGTAATTAGAGGGAGGAACTGTGCTTTGATACTGAGGGCTTAGGGGAGGGGAATCCAGATTTCGGCTTGACCATGTACATGCCAAAGCTATGCTCTTTTGATTAAAGACTCCTTAAGGTAAACAATGCCTTGAGGTTCTTTGAAGAATTGCATCTGTTGGAACCTTGACACCCATGACTATTGTGCTAGGTTTGCCACCAACCATATTGTGAAGTTTGTGGATGTAAGGAGGTTGCGGGTTTGGTGAACTGGTGTAAGCAGAACAGCCTAGTTTTAAAGATTGGAAAAACCAAAGAGATCATTGTTGATTTCAGAAAAAGCAGGCAAAGCCCCACTCCTCTGTGCATTAATGATTCACCTGTGGAGATGGTTACCAGCATCAAATTCCTGAGTGTGCAGTTAACAAGTAGGCTGGCTTGGTCGCTCAACAGCATGACACTGGTGAAGCGGGCACAGCAGCACCTGCATTTTCTTCATCACATGAGAAAAGCACATCTTCCTTCCCCTGTCCTTCCCACTTTCTACAGAGGGATGATCGAGACCATCCTGTCATACAGCATCACAGCCTGGTTTGGAAGCTTCAGACAGGAAGGCACTGCAGAGAGTGGTGAGAATGTCTGAAAAAAATATTGGCAGTTCCCTCCCTTCCATCCAGGACATAGCATATAAGCGTTGCTTGAGCAGACTCTGCAGGATTGTCTGGGACATTACACATCCTCTTCATGACCTGTTTTCT
Organism: Vipera berus; assembly: GCF_964194415.1. Taxonomy (NCBI): domain Eukaryota; kingdom Metazoa; phylum Chordata; class Lepidosauria; order Squamata; family Viperidae; genus Vipera; species Vipera berus. Next base: position 66,112,184 of record NC_138205.1, on the reverse strand, counting down.
TTGTTACCTTCTGGGAGGAGGCTTTGTAGTATCTGAAGCAGAACATCCAGATTCAATCACAGTTTTGTTCCATACAGTATTAACCTTGTGAACTCTAAAGTTTCCTCCTTCCTTTATGTATTCATAATATTTATATGTTACTTAAATGTAAGGGCATAGGTCTATACATATGTTGTATATAGTATGTTTAAAAGTGTGTTATCTAAGTGTACACTTTGAGAGCAAGCAAATAATTTTATTTTTAATGGGTGCCATTGTGCCCACAGTAAAAAAAATGACAATAAAGGCTATCTATCTATCTATCTATCTATCTATCTATCTATCTATCTATCTATCTATCTATCTATCTAAAATGGTATTAATACTTCATGTTATCTTGATTTTATGCCTTTGTTTATACAATCTAGGACTGTATTAGCTTTTTTGGCTGCTGCTGCACACTGCTGGTTCACATTCAAGTAATCATCTACTAGGACTCCAAGGTCCCTCTCACAGTTACAGTTTTTGAGCCAGATTTTGCCTAATCTGTACTTATACCTTTGATTTTTCCTGCCTAAATATAAAACTTTGCTTTTCTCAAAATTAAAATTCATTTTACCAAGAAATAGGTTGTAAAATACTTTGTCAAATACTTTACTGAAATCTAACCATACTATATCCACAACATTTCACTGGTCTACTAATTTAGTCACTAGTTGACTAAAGTGAAGATTGGTTTGGCATGATCTGCTTTTAATAAACCTGTGCTGGCTGCTAGTTATAACTTTGTTTGTTTCTAGTTGTTCACAGATCTATTTTTTATTATCTTTTCCAGGATCTTCCCAGGTATTGATGTTAGACTGATTGGTCTGTATTTTCCTGGGTCTGTTTTTCCCCCCCTTCTTGAAGATGGGAACCACATCAGCCCTTTTCCAATCTTCAGGTACTTCCCTGGTGCTCCAGGATATGTAAGAGAATATATGATCAACATATGATCAAAGATAAAATCCCTCCAGAATGTATATGGGCCAATATAAAAGGAAAAAAGGGACATTGCCATAGGTATATATTACAGGCTGCCAAACCAATCAGAAGAAATATATGAACTCTTTGGCAGCCAGTTAAAAAATGTAAGTAGGAAGCACATAACAGTAGTAATGGGAGACTTCAACTATCCAGATAACAACTGGGAGATGAATTCTGCAGAGAGTGGGAGATCAAACAAATTCCTAACCAAGCTAGCTGACAAATTTGTCATCCAAAAGGTGGAGAAGAGAACTAGAAGTAAAGCTATACTGGATCTAATTCTTACTAATAGTGTAGGGATAGAGGAAGTTGAAGTTGCCAGGACCTTGTGTGAAAGTGACTGTGTCATACTAGAATGCAATATAATGCAAAAACAAGCAATAGAAAATAATCCAACCAGTGTCTTAAACTTCAAAAGAACTGATTTTAACAAATGCAAAGAGAATCTAGGAAAGATTTCATGGATGAAAATGCTAAAGGGAAAAACAACTCAAGAAGCATGGGAAACTCTAAAAAATATGATTATAAAGCCCAGACCATCACAATACCACTGAAAAAGAAAAACAAGAAATTGAAGAAGAAACCAGCATGGCTGCAAAAAGATCTCTCTGACAAAATGAAAGACAAAAATGAAATTGTAGGTTCACTAAAGAGAGAACATGGCAAGGAAGTAACAGGCAATAGGGAGAAAGCAGAGATGCTTAACTTATTCTTAGCATCAGTCTTCACAAAAAAACACATTGTAGCCCAACATACCAAAAAACTACAAACTGGAAACAAAAAAGACATATTAGAAACAAAAAATAAAATAAGCAAGAAAATGGTAAGAAAATACCTATCTGACCTTGACAAATGTAAATCAACAGGACCTGACAGATTACATCCCAGAGTTGTGAAGGAACTGGCAGATGTTATCTCTGAATCATTGCACCATATCTTTCAAAAATCCTGGAGCACCAGGAAAACACCTGATTGGATGTGTTTCCCATCTTCAAAAAGGGGAAAAAATGGATCCAGGAAACTACAGAACAATCAGTCTAACATCGACACCTGGGATGATCCTAGAAAAGATAATGAAAAAACAGATCTGCGAAAAACTAGAAGCAAACAAAGTTATAACTAGTAGCCAAGAGGGGTTTGTTAAAAACAGATCATGCCAAACCAATCTCACTTCATTCTTTGATAAAGTGACTAAATTAGTAGACCAGCAAAATGTTGTGGACATAGTATACTTAGATTTCAGTAAGGCATTTGAAAAAGTAGACCACAACCTGCTGCTTAGTAAGCTAGAAAAAGGTGGGATAGGCAAAAATACTATCAGATGGGTCTGTAGCTGGCTAACAAACCATACTCAGTGAGTAGTCCTTAATGGTACTTCATCCACATGGAGAGAAGTAAGGAGTGGAGTACCACAAGGCTCCGTTTTAAGCCCAATACTCTTCAATATCTTTTTTTTATTAAACAGTTATACATTTTAAACATAAAAACCCATCCCTCCCTCTCCCTCCCCCCCCCCAACTTCCCAGAGCAAATACAGGGTATTAACCCTAACAATCTTAAACTATAATATGCTAACTAGCTATAATAACACTTTAAGTCCTATCGCACTTTAACTCTCCTTAAAAATAACTAAATAATAACAAATCTTATAAATCTAATACTTATTCAAATGCTAAATGAAACTTTTTAGTCCCATATTTATTCTGGATATAATCAATCCATTTTCTCCATTCCAAAATATATCTTTGTTGCGACTGATCTTTCAAATATGCTGAGATTTTAGCCATTTCTGCCAGGTTCAAAACTTTTAAAGTCCATTCTTCTATAGTAGGCAAATCCTCCTTCTTCCAATATTGCGCTACCAAAAGTCTTGCTGCCGTTATTAAATTCAACATCAATTTAGTTTCTATAGCAGTAGAGTCTATAGTAATACCCAGCAAAAATAACTGTGAGGAAAACTTTATCTTTTTCTTAAATATCTTCTGCATATTCCACCAAATTTTAATCCAAAAAGCTTTTACTTTTTTACAAGTCCACCATACATGATAATACGTTGCATCATCATAGCCACACCTCCAGCATTTAGGCTGATAATTTGGATACATAGATGCCAATTTCTTAGGATGTAAATGCCATCTATAAAACATCTTATAAAATTTCTCTCTTAAATTTTGTGCCTGTGTAAATTTTACATTTCTGACCCAGATTGTTTCCCAAGTATCCATCATTATTGGTTCTTGAATATCCTGGGCCCATTTTATCATGCAATCTTTAACAAGTTCCGTTTCTGAATCTAATTCTATCAATGCATTATATATCCTTCTTATATGTGCAGGACTTTGATCTCTAATTTGTTTAACCAAATTTTCATCTACTATAGAAATACCAATTTTCTAATCCTGTTTCCATTTAGCTTGTAACTGCCCATACTGGAACCAAGTTTGTACTATCTTTTCTTCTTTTAAAATATTAAATGGCTTTAATTGCCACACATTTCTTTCCAATCAAAGAATTTCTTTATATGTAGTCACATCATGCTTAAATCCCACATTTATATTTTCTATCGCATGTTTAGGTATTGCCCAAATTGGAATTTTAAAATTCAACTTATAATGATATTTTTTCCAAACTCGCAACAGGGCATATCTTAATATATGTGTCTTAAAAACATTATCCACTTTTTTATCATACAATAAATAAGCATGCCAACCATATAACAAATCATATCCTTCAATATTCCGTAATCTCCCTTGTGTTAAATTAAATCAATTACTAATTGATGATAATGCCGCAGCCTCATAGTATAATTTAAAATTGGGCATTTTAAGACCACCTCTTTCACGTACATCTTGCATTATCTTAAGTTTAACTCTCGGTCTCTTCCCTGCCCAAACAAATTTATTAATACCACTCTGCCATTCCTCCAAATTTGAACCTTTTTTAAGTATAGGTATCATTTGAAACAAAAATAAAAAAATAGGTAAAACATTCATTTTCACTGCTGCAATTCTTCCCAATAAGGACAATTGTAATTTTTTTCAACTATCTAATTCTTTTTGTATTTTTAACTATAACAATTCATAATTCTTTTTATATAATTTCGCATTTGAAACTGAAAGATAAACCCCCAAGTATTTAAACTTTTTTATTGAAAAGTTTTAAAATACATTTCTGAAACATATACCCCATCTACCCCACCCCTCTCCCCATCCCTCCCATCCCAACACCCTACCCCAGACTTCCCAGAGTATGTAATACAGGGTATTACATCATACAATCTTACTCTAAAATATTCTAATTACTATAATTACTCTTTAAACCATATCGCACTTTAACTCTCCTTAACCATAGAAAGGAAAAATAATATAGCCTCTAATTACAATAACTAATAACTATTCAAATGCTAAATGATACTTTGTAGTCCCATATTTGTTCTGAATAAAATTAATCCATCTTTTCCATTCCACTATATATCTCTGTTGCGAGTGATCTTTCACATATGCCGAGATTTTAGCCATTTCTGCCAAGTTCGAAACTTTCAAAGTCCATTCTTCAATAGTAGGCAGGTCCTCCTTCTTCCAGTATTGCGCTACCAAAAGTCTTGCAGCTGTTATTAAATTCAGCATCAATTTGGTTTCTATAGCAGTACAATCAGTGATAATACCCAACAAAAACAATTGTGGTAAAAATCTTACCTTTTTGTTAAAAATCTTCTGCATATTCCACCAAATTTTAATCCAAAAAGCTTTAACTTTTTTACAAGTCCACCATACATGATAATATATTGCGTCATCACAACCAGATCTCCAACATTTTGGCTGAAAATTTGGATACATACATGCTAATTTTTTTGGATCTAAATGCCATCTATAAAACATTTTGTAAAAATTCTCCCTTAAATTTTGTGCCTGTGTGAATTTAACATTCCTAACCCATATTTTCTCCCAAGTATCCATTATTATTGGTTCTTGAAAGTTCTGGGCCCATTTTATCATACAATCCTTAACCAATTCCGCTTCTGAATCAATTTCTATCAATGCATTATATATCCTTCTTATATGCGCTCGAATTTGATCTCTAATTTGCTTTACCAAATTCCTATCTGATATTGAAATACCAATTTTCTGATCTTCTTTCCATCTAGCCTGTAACTGCCCATACTGAAACCAAGTTTGTACTATTTTTTCTTTTTTTAAAATATTGAAAGACTTCAGTTGCCATTCATTCTTTTCCAATCTAAGAATTTCTTTATATGTTATCACATCATGTTTAAATCCCACATTTATATTTTCTATTGCATGTTTAGGTATTGCCCAAATAGGAATTTTATAATTCAACTTGTATCAATATTTTTTCCAAACTCTCAACAAGGCAAACCTTAATATATGTGTTTTAAAAACTTTATCCACTTTTTTATCATACAATAAATAAGCATGCCACCCATATAACAAATCACACCCTTCAATATTCAAAACTCCTTTGTGTTAAATTAAACCAATCACTAATTGACGATAATGCTGCCGCCTCATAATATAATTTAAGATTGGGCACTTTGAGACCACCTCTTTCACGTACATCTTGCATTATCTTAAATTTAACTCTTGGTCTCTTCCCTGCCCAGATAAATTTATTAATACCTCTCTGCCATTCCTCCAAATTTGAATCTTTTTAAAGTATAGGTATCATTTGAAATAAGAATAAAAATTTAGGTAAAACATTCATTTTCACAGCTGCAATTCTTCCCAATAATTTTCTCCAACTATCAAGCTCTTTTTGTATTTTTGACCATAAAATTTCATAATTATACTTGTATAATTTAGTATTTGAAGCTGAAAGATATACCCCCAAATATTTAACCTTTTTAACTATTTCAAATCCCTTTAATTTTTCTAAAGCTACCTTTTGTTCTATAGCCATATTTTTAGACAATATCTTAGTTTTTTGTCTATTTACCTTAAATCCAGAAACTTGTCCATATTGTAAAATTATTTCCATTAAATCCAAAACTGATTGAATTGGTTGACTTAACATAATAACCAAGTCATCTGCAAACGCCCTCAATCTATAATCTTGATCTCTAATTTTAATTCCCTGTATTTTCTTTGAATCACGTATTTTAATCAATAATATTTCCAATGTTAAAACAAACAACAATGGTGAAAATGGACATCCCTGTCTTGTACCCTTTTCAATTTTACAAACTTCTGATAAGCTACCATTAATTATTATTTGAGCTGTTTGTTTTTGATATATAGCCCTAATAGGTTATAGAAAATTATCCCCAAATTGCATCTTCTCTAACACCTTAAATAAAAATTGCCAATTCAATTGATCGAAAGCTTTTTCAGCGTCCAAGAAAATCAGCACTGCAGGAACTTGGTTATTTCTTTCTAAATATTCTAATACATTTACAATGTGTCTCATGTTATTTTTCATTTGCCTACCACTTATAAATCCTGTTTGATCAATATAAATCATTTGTTGCATAACCTTCATCAATCTATTTGCTAAAATTTTAGCAAATATCTTGTAATCAGTATTTATTTATTTATTTTATTACATTTATATACCGCCCTTTCCCGAAGGACTCAGGGCGGTTTACAGGGTGATTAAAAAACCAAGATACAAAAGTTAAAATCAAATTTTAAAAAATTATATTTGTCCCTGCATAAATAAAACCCCAGTTAAAATAAGATTAATCCTCAGCCTGGGCCAGAGAGCTTGAAGAGCCAGGTCTTCAGGTCCCGGCAGAATGAACGGAGGTCGGGGGCAGTCCTCAGTTCCACTGCAGCTGGTTCCAAAGGGCAGGCGCCCCCACTGAGAAGGCCCTATCCCTGGGTGTCGTCCGCCGGCAATCTCTTACCGGTGGCACCCTGAGAAGACCCTCCCTGTGGGAGCGCACTGGACGAAGGGAACTTGATGCTGGCAGCAGGTGTTCCCTCAGATATCCCGGACCCAAGCCATTTAGGGCTTTATAGGTCATCACCAGCACCTTGAATCTCACCCGGAGGGCAACTGGAAGCCAATGCAGCTCGCGGAGTAGAGGTGTTACATGGGAGTATCGGGGAACCCCCATCACAACTCGTGCGGCCGCATTCTGCACCAGCTGAAGCCTCCGAGTGGTCCTCAAGGGCAGCCCCATGTAGAGAGCATTGCAGTAGTCTAAACGAGAGGTCACGAGCGCATGAGTGACTGTGCATAGGGCATCTCGGTCCAGATAGGGTCACAACTGGCGCTCCAGGCGAACCTGGGCAAAAGCCCCCCTGGTCACGGCTCCTATATGGTCTTCAAAATTGAGTCGTGAATCCAGGAGGACGCCCAAGTTGCGAGCCCTATCAATGGGGGGTAACACCTCACTCCCCATCGTTAGAGATGGAATAGTCTGGTTAACCCAAGATGCCGATATGCACAGCCACTCAGTCTTGGCGGGATTGAGACGAAGCCTGTTTCTCCCCATCCAGACCTGGACCGCCTCCAGGCACCGGGAAATCACGGTGAGGGCATCGCTGGGTTGGTTCGGGGTGGAAAGAAAAAGTTGGGTATCATCAGCGTACTGATGATACCCCACCCCGAAACCACGAATGATCTCACCCAGCGGCTTCATATAGATGTTGAACAGGAGGGGCGAGAGAACTGACCCCTGAGGGACTCCACAAATGAGAGGCCTCGGGGCGGATCTCTGCCCTCCCGTCAACACCAACTGCGAACAGCCCAGGAGATAGGAGAAGAACCACCGTAAAACGGTGCCTCCCACTCCCAACCCCCTGAGACGCCGCAGTAGGATACCATGGTCGATGGTATCAAAAGCCGCTGAGAGATCTAATAGGACCAGGACAGAGGAGCAACCCCTGTCCCGAGCCCTCCAGAGATTTAACAACAATATAGGTCTATAATTTTTGGTTTGTACAGGATCTTGATCTTCCTTTGGAATCAATGTTATAAATGCTGTTTTCCATGATGGAGGTACCTCCTCTCCAGATTGAATCATTCTAAACAATTCTTTTAAAGGTTACACCATCTCTAATTGTAAATTTTTATAATAAGTAGCAGTCAATCCATCTGTCCCAGGTGCCTTTCCTACTTTTAATTGTTTAATTGCTAGAATAATTTCTTCAGTGGTTATCAATTGATTCATCTCTTCCCATTGCTCTTATGTGAGCGCTGGGATTTTCACTCCTTGCAGATAACTATCTATGTCTACACCTTGACTTTTATCCCTTGCATACAACTTCGAATAAAATTCAACAAAGGCCTTTTTAATAAGATTTTGCTGAAATACTTCTTTACCCCTATATTCTATCTTATCTATATGACAAGATGTTTGTTTTTTCCTTAATAAATAAGCTAACCACCTGCCAGGTTTATTTGCATTATTAAAAATATGATGTTTAGCATATCTTAAATTAGTTGCCACCTGGTCCGCCATTAACATATCAAACTGACTTCTTAACAAATTAATTGATTCTTTTAGCTTCTTATCAGATGGATCCATAGTAAAGGCTTTCTCTTTCCTCTTTATTTCCTCCTCTATTTCTTTACGCTTAAATTCCATTCTACGTCTATGTTTATTATTCAAATATATCAAGACACCTCTCATGTAAGATTTACTTGCATCCCATACCATTTCAATAGAGGTGCCTTTGTGCATATTCATAATAAAAAATTCTTTCATCTGCTTTTTACATTCTTCCACTATTTCTACATATCTAAATAAATTTTCATTTAATCTCCATGATCTTCTATCACCATTACCCTTATCCAATTCCATCCAAACTGGACTATGGTCCAATAAAGTTCTTGGACATATCTTGATCTTCTTAATCCTAGAAAAATATCATTAGTAATCAATATAAAATCAATCCTCGAAAAAGATTGATGTCTGTCAGAAAAAAAGTAAAATCCTTTTCATCCGTGTTTCTTTCTCTCCAAATGTCTCTCAATTCCAAATCATCTTTCAAATCAAAAAAAGATCTAGGCAATCTAGCATGATTAGGAGTATTTTTAAAAAATCCTTTCTTATCCTTCTGTGTGTCCATCACACCATTCCAGTCTCCCATTAAAATACAAGACTTGTAGTCCCATTGAACTTTTGATATGTAGCAATTTATAAAATTCTTCTTGTTGTTGATTAGGAGCATATATTCCAATTAAAAGTATTTTCTTCGCTTCAATCAAAAGTTCAATAATAATATATCTTCCTTGTATATCTGCTTCTATTAATTTGGCTATCAAACCCTTCTTCACATATATTACTACACCATTTTTCTTCTCTGGAGCGGATGCAATAAATTGTGTACCCAGTCTCAGATTTATCAAATATTTCTGATCAGATGCACGAATATGCGTTTCTTGCAAACATATAACATCATTTTAAAATTGTTTCAAATACTGAAATACTTTCTCTTTTGTTGTGAATTTAATCCATTAACATTCCAGGTTACAAACTTTGTCACCATCTTTTGCGACTTGAAGCTTTCGGAGCATTTCTTGCAGATCCATAAGCATGTGCCTCTTTGGCCTAGCCTCTCCCACTGCTTCACTAGTGAATTCCTGACTTGTAGTTATAGAAGACTGTTTCTGTTGTTGTTGTTGTTGTTGTTGTTCCTTACGTCTAGATGCAGCCCATGTCACTCTTTGAGTCTTAGATTCTTCTAATAAAACCAGGGGTTGCACAGTTTCCAAAATTTGCTGTACTTCTTGTACCTGTTGCTCTCCTTCTTCTTTCCCTCCTTTAACTTCTGAAGATGGCGGTGAACCTGCTTTCAATACATTAGAATAAAAATCACGTGCTTTCAGGACTGTATTAAGACAATATCTTATTCCAGCATAATTCACCACAATCCCCATTGGTATTCCCATCTGAACTGAAGCTGTTGTTTTTTTTAATTCATCTGCCAGAAAAACAAAATCTTTCCTTTTTCTCAAAATTCTTGGGGGAATCTCTTTCAGAATGAAAACCTCTTGATTAGCCACTTTAAATCTATTATTGTAAAAAGCTTGAACGATCTCATTTCTGATCTTTCTCTTTGTAAAATACACAACCACATCCCTTGGCAGTTTCCTTTGCCTAGCAATCCAAGAATTAACATGAAATACTTTATCTACAAAAAAATCTTCCAGTTGAATTCCCAAAATAGGTGCCAGAGCATCCACCAACATCTCCTCCAGATTTTCCTGTGGGTATTCTTTTAAGCCTCTTATCCTCAGGGCAAACTCCATATCTCTATATTGTGTCATAACCACGTCATCATCAATTTTGTCCAATTTATTCTCAACTTCACACATTTTAGCCTCCAGCATTGTTTCACTTCTTCCACACGTTCATCCAGACTCTCAATACAACCTGAGAGCCCTTGAAATGCCATCAAAATGTCCTCCCGTATTTCCTTATTTTTTTCTTCAGTACGTTCTGCCACCTGCTCAGATATTTTTTCAGACTGAAGTTTTAAAGCATCTTTTAAAGAATCTTGTAAGTCTTTTAAAGTCAGTGGAGGTGCAGCAGCTGCAGCAAGTAACATCAAAGATTGAATTCCAGATTGCTGAACAGGTGATGCCCCCGGACTTTTAGAAACAGGATTTCTAGGCGGTTTGGAAGCCATTTTAGCACCTAATTAACTTTCTTTACACACTTTCACTTTTCCGCCCCACTTGCAGTTGTAATTTAAATGTTAAATATCCAAGTCTTATAGTCACTTTTAAACAGCTCCAAAATTTAACAAAATCTTAAAGTTCTGAGAATCCACTTTAGATATTCCTCCTCAGTATCCAAAGAATCACTTTCACTTTGAGAAGAAAAAAAAGACACTTTCAATTCTTGTTACAAAGAATCACTCAGGCGCTATCTTTCCGTCCTTTTTAAAACAATCGTTGAAAAGGAAAAAAGTTGAAGTTCCAGAGTTTTATTTATTTAGCGTATGCCTGGTCACACACAGAATTAAAAGCACTTCCAGAGTTAAAGTCTTATACTTGCTGTTTATATTGCTCCTGCATCCGCTCCACCTGCATCAATTACTCCAGAAAACAAACAAATCCAGCAGGAGTGGATTCAGCATCTTGTTCTGCTTAAAAGCAGAAAAATCCTCCGATCCGGAGTGTTTTTGGGCTTCGGGGGAGCTCTCACCCTTCAAGCCCCAGAATAAACATTCTGGGGCTCTAGGGAGCTCTACCCCTACACAGAGACTACCCTTCCCCTCTTTGCCCAAGGGGAAGGGTTTTTAAGCCGTGGAACAGCTGATTGTCAGCTGCTTCACGGCTTTAAGAAAATCGGAAGGCTGGCGGTCAATCCCGACTGTCCATGACGCTGAAGCGCCACCCGGAAGTCCATCAATACTCTTCAATATCTTCATAAATGACTGAGATAGAGGAATAGATGGGGAACTCATCAAATTTGCAGATGACACTAAACTGGCAGGAATACCCCACAAGAAAAGCTCAGGATCCAAAAACATCTTGACATATTTAGCTCCCTATCCAACAAAATGACTTTAAATGTGGAGAAAAGCAAAGTTTTACATTTAGATAGGAAAAATCAAAGTTATAAGTATAGGTTAGGCAAGACCTGGATCAAAAACAGTAACTGTGAGAGGGACTGTTATATCTTTGGTTCTTTAGGCATTAAGTGAGAGAAGGTGTTGAAACAGCAAACAAGTTTATTAACTCAGAACAGAAGCAAACTAATGGCTGCTGCACAGCTATTTATACGGTTGGCCTCTAGGTGGTGACCAATAGGTTTAAAGTAGCAGTTTCCTGTCCAAAACCTAATTATCAGCCTGGAGAAAGCAAGTCTGGCTCAGTAACAGCAACCGTTACATAACACAGAAAAAGTAGGTCAGACATTAAGCAAGTGATTTTAAACAGAAATTGCCAATACATTACACGGACCTTGGAGCCTTAGTGGATGATCACTTGAATATGAACCAGCAGTGTGCAGCAGCAGCCAAAAAAGCTAATACAATCCTGGGTTATATAAACAGAGGCGTAGAATCAAGATCACATGAAGAATCAAGATCACATAAAACCCTAGTCAGATGACACCTGAAATAGTGCAACTAATTTTGGTTACCATACTACAACAAAGATGTTGAGAAGTTTTTGGAAACAATTCAGAGAGGAGCAACTAAAATGACCAAAGGCCTGGAGAATAAAACATATGAAGAACGGTTGCAGGACTTGGATTTAGCTAGTCTAAAAGAAAAAGAAAAAACAGGGGTAACATGATAGCAGTATTCCAGCATTTGACAGGCTGCCACAAAGAAGAGGGGGTCAAATTATTCTCCAAGCACTAGAGGGCAGGACAAGAAACAATGGTTGGAAACTGACCAAAGAGAGAAGCAACCTGGAATTAAGGAGAAACTTCCTAACAATCAGGACAATTAACCAGTGGAACAGCTTGCCTTCAGCAATCATGAAGGTTTTTAAGAAAAGACTAAAAAGTCACTTGTCTGAAATGGTATAGGTTCTCCTGCTTGAGCAGGGGGCTGGACCCTTCCAGTTCTATCCCATCCCATCCCATCCCATCTCATCCCAACCCATCCGATCCCATCCCATCCCATCCCATCCAATCCTATCCTATCCTATCCTATCCTATCCTATCCTATCCTATCCTATCCTATCCTATCCTATCCTATCCTATCCTATCCTATCCTATTCTATTCTATTCTATTCTATTCTATTCTATTCTATTCTATTCATGTATTCATTGTAAGGCTGATCTAATGGAAACATTACGATTTTTGATAATACATTGGTTTTATTCTCATATCCCTAATAATAAAATGGAACAGAAACCATAAAATAACCAAATGAAACAGAAATCATATATCACTATGATGTGCTAAATAAAGACAGTGTTGGCAGAGAATATTTTTAGAAAGAAAATATTTATGTTTTTTAATTAAAATAATTAAATTAAATATCTAGTTATTATGTTCTATGCCTCTAGATTTTGTATTTAAGAAGCTCAAAACACTCTGACATTTTAGTCATTAAAATGATGCTACCTGGAAGGAAAATGTGACTCCTAAAGTGTAACAAATCAGTTAATGCATAAGCTTTTGCCAATCACAGATGGCTCCCTCAAATATATGCGTTTATAAATAATCTCACTCTACAATCATGTCATGTGTACATACATGTCCATAAACTGGTGATTGGGATATAAAAAAGTGCAGTGGGAAAACAATTTAGAAAAATAAATTCTTTAAATTATTAATATGAAAGAACAAAATTACTCAGATAAATAAAGTCGCAAATCAGGGATAAATTCAATGTTTAATTTATAGCAGGAATTTTTAACCTTGAAGATCTATGAACAGATTTTAGTGGGAAAAGATTTTGGATTGGAAAATGTAGTTTATTTTCACATATATATTTGTTATTATTTTTAATATTTTAATAATTGCATTTGAGTATAATTGGGATATACTGTATAAATTTCACTAGACTTTTCAAAGGGTCCATGATACAAAGAGGTTGACCCATCTCTATTTAGAGTCTTTATAAACATTTAGAAAGTGTTAAAATAAGATTTATTCACCAACAATAAAAAGATATTATAAAATTGTAAAATTGATTGAAAAGAAAAGGAAGGAAAAAGGAATTTTTTGCAAAGCTTGCATTGCCAATGAAAAGTTGTCACTTTTGATTAATTGATTGTTGTTATTTAAAATAAGAGTAGGTGGTAGTAACCTAGCTACATTCATAAATCTAGTGTTTAGGAGTAGTCATGTATACCATGGCTTGATGAAAGCCTACTGTGAATACCCTGCTGTTATTGGCAAAGATTTGCCAATATCATCCTTATTTTATCTGATCCAAGGGAGGATATTATGTTCCAGACACACTTAACCTATTTCAGACTAAGTCTGTCTCCCTGTTCCTTTATGGGACTCTAGTTGGGCCCTCCCAGCTTTGGTTTTACCTCTCTGGAAAAGATACGATTTAAATTCATCAAAGCAGCTATCCAGATCGGTCTAGTACAACTCGCCACTACCAACTCATCTCTGCCAATTCACCACCACCAAGTCATTACAGGACAATTCCACATGGCCAACTCATTGCAGCAGCTGGAGGGCGAGCAAGAGGGTGGGTAGGGTGCAGAGCAGGTTGGGGCAGGTAGCAAGGTGGTAGCAGCCAGGGTCTTTCCATACCTCCACTGCCCCTGCCACCACTGCACTTGGCTTTGAGCAGAAGAGGCTGGGGATGGGAGTGGAGGAAGTCAGGGTGGGTGGTGGTAAGGTGGTGGTTGGAGGGGATTCCCGTTTTCACACCCCTGCCACCACTGTGCTTGCCAGGTTAATAGACAAATACCCCTTGTTACAGCATATATAGCTAGGTTTTGTACAGTAGCAGAGAAGATCCAATATCTCCAGGCCTAATATAAATATTTTTACTCTGCTGATATTAATAATTTTAGATACCTTTACTTTGTCTCAAAGGTGCTTTTTCAAAAGGCAACTGGAGTTTCTTTGTTTGCTTTCTCTTTAAGATGTTTTGCTTCTAATCCAAGAATCATTTTTCAGTTCTGACTGAATGGTGGGTAATGGAGGGATTTCTATTCCTTGCTGTCATCTGGTTGTTAGCACAAAGTCCTTCCATTCCAGAAAGTCCAGTTGCCTTTTGAAAAACCGCTTTTGAAACAACCATGACCTGAAACTCAATATACAGTACATATACCTTTACTTCATTGTAATTTTAGATGTTGCCATATTTAATATAATTATAGTATTTACATTATAATTTAATAAAGGCTATATTCTGAATCTCAGTTACAAGATGTTTATAAGGGACATGGTGGCTCAGTGGGTTAGGACGCTGAGCTTGTCGATCAGAAGGTCAGCAGTTTGGCAGGTCGAATCCCGAGTGCCGTGTAACAGAGTGAGCGCCTGTTACTCGTCCCAGCTTCTGCCAACCTAGCAGTTCAAAAGCATGTAAAAATGCAAGTAGAAAAATAGGGACCACTATGGTGGGAAGGTAACAGCGTTCTATGCGCCTTTGGCATCTAGTCATGCCGGCCACATGACCACGGAGATGTCCTTGGACAAGTGCTGGCTCTTCAGCTTTGAAACGGAGATGAGCACTGGCCCCTAGAGTTGGAAACAACTAGCATGCATGTGCGGGGGAACCTTTACCTTACCTTAGATGTTTATAAATGCATTTTAGTTCTTAAATTTTATTTGTTCATTATCCATAGTGATATGTGACCACAGTAAATTGATGTGAATTGAATTAATTGTTGAAAAAGTATCAAGCTATTCTTGTCATAGCCAGTTTCTCAAGTAAACACTATTACTACACCCTTAAAGGAAGGAGGAAGTTCGTTTTTGCTCAATATTTTCGATTTTATTCTATAGATTTCAATAATCTGTTTTGTGAAGCCCTTTCATCTTTTGTGGGTAGTGAAGAAACTGCTGTTGTGAAGTTTTTTCTCCATGTATCTTGACCCCAATCCATAGCTGAAATGTTTGCTCATGCTTTCTGTTTGACCATTTTCTTAGAATAGACAAAGCAGCTTCAAGAAACAGTACGTTGATAGTTTCATTTCTGATGAAACCAGAATGGGACTTCCGCTGGCGGCGCGGCACTGAAGACAGCCTCCCCTGGCTGCCCGCGGCTCAGCTGTTTGTTTTTTTGCCCGAAACAGCGCCGATCAGCTGTTCGGGCGAAATTGAAGCCCCCTCCTCGGGAGAAGAGGAGGGGGTGAGGCCCCAGGTAGGGGTAGAGTTCTCCGAGGCCGCCTGAGCTTTGAGCTTGGGCGGCTGAAGGATCGAACTCCCCCGAAGCCTGGGTTGCTCCCAGCTGGCCGTCGTCTCTGCTCCGAACTTCCTGGAGCAGAGCCAGGCGTCTGCGAACCAGCCCTGCCTGAAGAAAGGACTATGATTTAAAGGAGCAGGCAGAGCGGTACAAGAGGAAAAGGTGAAGAGGACTATTTTACTGTACTCTCTAACTTGTTGGACTTTTTAAACTTTAATTGAAAGTGCGTCATAATTGAGGATTAAAAGATGGCGGCTAAACCTCCCTCTAAAACTCTTCGGAGTGGAGGATCCTCGCCGGTGCAACAATCATCACTACAGGCATTGCACCCTCCTGAAGTGCTGACATCGAAGGATTTGCGAGATGCCTTGGATAAACATGCCCAGGTACTTTTGGAATCAATTAATCAATCAATTGCTGATAAATTTGCACAGATGGAGGAGAAATTGGAGAAATTTGAGGAAAGAATGGAAGAGAGGATGGAACAGAAGTACAGCGTGATGAAGGTAGACATTTTGACTTCAGTGCATAAAGTGGCGGAATGTGTGGAAGATTTAGATGAAAAAGTGGATGATTTGGCTCAAAGGAATGCTATACTAGAAGTAAAAGCACGGGAGAATGAAATTGAAAGAGGCAAGTTGGAAAGGGAGTTAAGCCATGCCCAATATTACCAGATGCAGTTTGCTGTCAGAATTAGAGGCTTAAAAGAGAATGTTAAAGAAGATTTAAAGCAGCTGATCTCTGAGGCTCTCGAAGGGGTATTGAACCAGCCAGCATCTGAAATAAGAGCAGCTATGGATAAAGTGTTTCGGGTGAACTCATGGATTGCCAGACAGAGAAAGTTGCCTAGAGATGTGGTGGTTTATTTTGCAAAAAGAGAAATTAGAGATCAAGTTATACAAGCTGCCTATGATGCTAAGGTTGTGATTGCTGAACAAGAAGTCTTGGTTTTAAAAGAAATTCCTCCAAGGATTTTAAGGGGAAGAAAGGACTATACATTTCTTGTGCAAGAGCTCAAGCAAAGAGATATAAGGTTCAGATGGGAGATTCCAGAGGGGCTGATGGTGATGTATGAAGGTAAAAGGTATAGGCTGACTACTGTGAAACAAGCACGTGATTTCTACAATAATGTCTTAAAAGCAACCCCATTAACGCTCCTGGAAGCTGGAAAGGGATCTGGAGAAGAAGAACAACAAGAGGAGGAAACAGAGGAAAATGGTGCTGGAGGAGATCAAGCTACAATCTCTTTGGATGATCCTAGAGAGCAAAGAGTGACGCGTGCTGCTTTAAAACGAGCAAAGAAAATAAAAGAACAAGATCAGCAAAAGTCTTCAGATTCTTCACATCGCATTCATAGCCAAGCTGTGGGAGGAGCACGGCCTAAAGTAACCAGTCCTATCAAAGCTGTGGTCCAAGAGCTTCTCGAGGATATACATGGCAACTAAATTTTTAACCTGGAATGTTAATGGACTAAACTCACCGCAGAAGAGGAAGAAAGTTTTTCAATATTTAAAACAATTTAAGATAGATGTTATATGCCTGCAAGAAACGCATATTAGAGTTTTGGATCAAAAGTATTTATTGAACTCGAGGCTGGGTACGCAATTTGTTGCTTCTGCAGAGAATAAGAAAAATGGAGTGGTTGTTTATGTTAAAAGTGCCTTAACAGCGGACCTAATTGAAGCAGATAAGCATGGAAGATATGTTATGATCGAGCTGTTGTTTGAAGGTAAAAAGACGCTTTTAGTTGGATTATATGCTCCAAATCAACAACAAGCTGACTTTTTTAGTTTACTTCATACAAAGCTTACCCAGTTGGATTATAAATCCTTTATTTTTATGGGGGACTGGAATGGAGTTATGGATGTACAGTTGGATAAGGCTGGAGCCTTTAAACGCATTCCAAGTCACGCTAGACTGCCTAAATCTTTTTTTGAAATGAAGGATGACCTGGAATTGCGAGATATTTGGCGTGAGAGACATTTGCGGGAGAAGGATTATACATTTTATTCTGATAGACACCAATCTTTTTCGAGGATTGATTTTATTTTGTTGACTAATGATCTTCTTTTGAGAACTAAAAAGGTGAAAATCTGCGCAAGAATTATCTCTGATCACAGTCCAGTGTGGTTGGAGATTGATAAGGAAAGAGGAGATAGACGCTCATGGCGCGTAAATGAGAATTTGTTTAGAAATCAGAGAAATGTGGAAGAATGCAAACAGCGGATGAAGGATTTTTTTGAGATGAATATGAATAAGGGTACCTCTATGGATATGGTTTGGGATGCTAGCAAGGCCTATATGAGAGGGGTGTTGATATATATGAATAATAGACATAGACGTGCAGTGGAAACTAGAAGGAAAGAACTGGAGAATGAAATAAAGGAAAAAGAAAAGGCTTTGATTTTGAACCCAGAGGAGGTGAAGATCAAGGAGGCTATTAGACTGTTACGAGGACAATTTGATAAATTAATGGCTGATCAAGTGGCGACCAATCTGCGGTTTGCTAGGCATAATACTTTTTGCAATGCTAATAAGCCAGGCAGATGGTTGGCTTATAGACTGAGGAAAAAACAAAGGGCATCTAATATAGATAAGATTGAGCATAAAGGAAGGGTTGTGTATCAACAGAATCTTATTAAGGATGCCTTTGTGGATTTTTATTCGAAATTATATACTAAAGAGGACATTAATGCAAAAGATATTGATACGTATTTGGAGAAGGCTAGCATCCCGGTTCTTACGCAAGTACAAAAAGAGGGGATTAACCAACTGATTACAGAAGAAGAAATTTTTACAGCTATTAAGGAACTGAAGGTGGATAAAGCACCAGGCACTGATGGCTTGACTGCGGCCTATTATAAAAACTTACAATTAGAGATGATAAAACCGTTAAAGGAACTGTTCCAGACAATCCAGAGGGGGGGAAAGGTGCCCCCGTCTTGGAGAACAGCTTTTATCTCTTTGATTCCGAAGGAAGACCAGGATGCTACTTTAGTTAAAAATTACAGACCGATATCGCTTTTAAATACAGATTATAAGATATTTGCTAAGGTTTTGGCTAATAGACTGATGAGGGTTCTGCAACAGGTGATTCATGGGGACCAAACGGGGTTTATTAGTGGAAGACAAATGAAAACCAATGTGAGACATATAGTTGATGTGTTAGAGTTTTTGGAAAGGCACAACCAGATCTCTGCTGCGCTAATCTTTTTAGATGCTGAAAAGGCTTTTGATCAATTGAACTGGCAATTTTTGTTGAAAGTTTTAGACAAAATGGATTTTGGGGAAAAAATTTTACAACCGATTAGGGCATTATACCAAAAACAAACTGCCCGAATTATAGTTAACAATAGTTTGACAACAGTATGTAATATTGAGAAGGGCACAAGGCAAGGCTGTCCGCTATCGCCCTTGTTATTTATATTAACATTAGAGATATTATTGGTTAAGATTCGGAATTCGGAAAAAATTAAGGGGATACAAGTTGGAGATCAGGATTACAGATTGAGAGCATTTGCAGATGATCTGGTTGTTACAGTGACCCAGCCAGAGAACTCTGTTGTGGACCTGATGGAGATAATAACACAATATGGGAAGGTTTCTGGATTTAAAGTAAATATACAGAAAACTAAAATTTTGGCTAGAAATATGACAGTTTCGCAGAAGGCTCTCCTAGAAGGATTAACTGGATTTGAGATTGTTAAAAGGGTTAAATATTTGGGGGTGATTTTGTCGCCCTCTAATACAAAGCTATATAAAAATAATTATGAAAAGTTATGGGGGAAAATTCAAAAAGAACTGGAGAGTTGGGAAAAATTGCAATTGTCTTTGTTGGGACGGATTGCAGCAGTGAAAATGAATGTCCTGCCCAAATTTTTATTCTTATTTCAAATGATACCGATTCTTAAGAAAGACTCTAACTTGGAGGAATGGCAGCGTGGTATCAATAAATTTGTGTGGGCAGGGAAAAAGCCACGAGTTAAACTTAAGATTATGCAGGATACTCGTGAGAGAGGTGGCCTTAAAATGTCTAATTTTAAATTATATTATGAAGCTGCTGCACTAGTAGGAATAAGTGATTGGATTAATTTGACACAATCGAGGTTATTAAATCTTGAGGGCCATGATCTGTTGTTTGGCTGGCATGCATATTTGTTGTATGATAAGAAGGTAGATACTGTGTTTAGGATGCATATTTTAAGACAGGCATTGCTGAGAGTTTGGAAGAAGTATAGACATAAGTTAAGCAGCAAGATACCATTGTGGGCAATCCCAAAACATGCAATAGAAAATATACATGCTGGTTTCAAACATGATGAGACTACTTACAAGGAAATTTTAAGTTTGGAAAGGAATATTTGGTGCTTGAAATCATATAGTTTCTTGCGAGAAGAGAAGGTTGTTCAGACTTGGTTTCAATATATTCAGTTACAGGCCAGGTGGAAAGAAGATCAAAAAAATGGATTTGCAACGACTGATGAAAATTTGATAAAGCAAATTAGAAATCAAGGACCAGCACATATTAAACGGATATATCTTGCATTGATAGAGATCGATTCAGAAACAGAGCTTGTTAAGGATTGTATGATAAAATGGGCCCAAAACATTCAGGAAGTTATTACAATGGACACGTGGGAAAAGATCTGGGTGAGGAATGTAAAATTCACTCAAGCTCAAAGTTTAAGAGAGAACTTTTACAAAATGTTTTATAGATGGCATCTAGATCCTAAAAAGCTTGCAAGTATGTATCCGAATTATCAGCCTAAATGTTGGAGGTGTGGTGATGAAGAGGCAACATATTTTCACATATGGTGGACATGTAAAAAGGTCAAGGCTTTTTGGATAAAACTCTGGTGGAATATGCAGAAGATTTTTAAACGGAGGATAAAGTTTTGTCCGCAATTTTTTTTGTTGGGAATAATTGTTGACGCTACAGTTGTGGACTCTAAGTTGATGTTGAATTTAGTTACGGCAGCAAGACTTTTGATAGGTCAATATTGGAAGAAAGAGGAACTGCCGACTATACAAGAGTGGATTTTAAAGGTTTCCGACTTGGCAGAGATGGCGAAGATTTCGGCCTATTTGAAAGATTACTCGCAAGAACATTATATTATGGAATGGAGAAAATGGATTGAGTTTATCCAGAATAAGTATAGGGTCAAGAAGTTTTATCTAGCATTTGAATAAGTCTTCTTTCGTTTTCTTTTTTCTTTTTTTATTTTGTCTTCTATATATATTTAATAATGCTAAGTTTTGTTTGATCCTATATAAGTTAGAGAGTGATGGATTTTAGAATTTATAGTTGTTAGTATATGGTTGTTTATGATTGCTTTTTTATATATATATACCTTGTATTTAGCTCTGGGAAGTCCGGGGGGGGGGAGGGGGGTTAGGGGGAGGTGGGGGGGAGGAGGGAGGGGGGGAGGGGGGGAAGGGGGGAGGTAGGGAGGGGAGGAGGGAGGGGGAAGGGGGTTTTTTAAAGGAAAACTGTATTTTTAAAACTTTTCAATAAAAAAAAAAAAAAAAAAAAGAAACCAGAATGTAAAACATTGGTCAGGCAATAAGACATGTACTCTATAAGTGGCCTCTGATGACTTCCGGGTGGCAAGGCGTCACCAAAGACAGCCATTTCCAGGCTGTTCGTTCCGTGGCTTTGTAGAATCGCCGAAAACAGCGTCGATCAGCTGTTTTGGCGGTTCGGAAGCCCCCTCCTCGGGAGAAGAGGAGGGGGTGAGTACCCAGGTAGGGGTAGAGCTCTCCGGGGCCACCAGAACTTAAAGTTTCTGGTGATGCACGAAGGTAAAAGACATCGTTTGGCTACTGTGGCCCAGGCACGTGATTTTTATAGCAATGTGCTAAAAGCAACCCCCCTATCACTTCTGGAAGCTGCAAAGGGATATGGCGAGGGAAAGCCTCAAGATGTTGCAGATAGACAGACAGAGGAGAACGGTGCTGGAGGGGATCAAGTTACAGCCTCATCGGTTGCTGCTGGAGAGCAGAGGATGACGCGTGCTGCCCTAAGACGAGCGAGACGAGAGCAAGAGCAAGATAAGCAGAAAGTTATGGAACCTCCAAAGCGTACTTATAGTGAAGCTGTGGGAAGAGCGCGGTCCAAAGAAGATACAGGGGTCATTTCAGACGTGCTCCAAAAGCTTTGGAGCGTCAGGATTGGTGACTAAATCTCTAATTTAGAATGTCAATGGATTAAATTCATCATAGAGGAGAAAGAAAGTTTTTCAATATTTAAAACAATTTAAGACTGATGCTATTTGTTTGCAAGAAACGTATATTAGGGTTATGGACTAAAAGTATTTATTGAATTTAAGATTGGAATGCAAGCTCCTAATCAATAACAAGTTGATTTTTCTTAACTTACTACATATAAAGGTTACTTAATTGGATTATAATTTTTTTTAATTTTTTATTTTATTTTCATTGGAGATTGGAATGGTGTCCTAGACGTATAGATGGATGATCTGGAACTGTGAGACATTTGGTGTGATATATGCAAGAACTATTTTTGATCATAGTTCAGTTTGGTTGGAGATTAATAAGGTTAATAGAGATAGGCGCTTTTGGCGCGTAATTGAGAATTTGTTTAGAATTTAGAGAAATGTGGGAGAATGTAAATAGTAGATGAATTTTTTTTTCTTTTTTGAAATTAATATGAATAAGGATTGGGATTAAGAAATTTTATTTAGTATTTGAGTAAAGTTCCTTTTCTGTTTTCTTTCTTTTTTTTCTTATCTGTAATAGTAATATTGTTTGTAATCATTTTACATGAGCTAGAGGGTGATAGAATTAATAGTTTATTGTGATAGCATATGGATGCTTATGTTTGTTTTTCTTTTTTATACCCTGTATTTAGCTCTGGGAAGTCGGGGGGGAGGAGGGAATGGGGGAGAGGGATAGGGAGGGTTAGATAGGGGTGGGGGAGGGAGGGATTAAAGTTAAAATGTACTGTAAAACTTTTTAAATAAAAAAAAAGTTTTGGTGGCTGAAGGACTGAGCCCCCCCGAAGCCTGGGTTTGCTCCGGGCTGCGCGGCGTTTCTGCTCCGTGCTTTTAGGAGCAGAACATGGCGTTCGCAACCATCCCTGCCAGCAGGAAAGGATTTCAGAGAACAAGGATGCAGGCAGAGTGATACAGGAGATTAAGGTGAAAGTGGACTTTTGATCTTTAGCTCAATGGACTTTGCAGACTTTGAAAGTGAAAGTGCGTAGCAAGCAATAGTGGGGGAAAATGGCAGCTAAATTTTCCAAAGTTCTTAGAAGCGTGGGGGCTTCCCTGGTGCAGCAGTCTTCGTTGCAAGCTTTATTGCCCCCTGCACCTGCACCTATGCCAGCCCTGACAGTTAAAGATTTGCAGAATGTGATGCAAGAAGCTTTGGAAAAGCAATCACAGCAAATAGCTGAGATTATAGATGAAAAGCTGGATGAGAAGCTAACAGAAAAACTAGCTGAAGTTATGGATGAAAAGCTGGATGAGAAGTTAACAGAAATAAGGGCGGACATTTTGCTTGCATTTCAAGGCATGGCTATATGTATCGAGCGCTTGGATGAAAGAGTGGAAGATCTCAGCCAAAATAATATCAAATTAGATGCAAAAATGTTAGAGACTGAGAATGTGGTGGCTAAAATTGACAGTGACTTGACCTTGGTGCAGTACCACGAGATGGAGTTTGCTGTTAGAATCAGAGGCTTAAAAGAGAATCCTAAAGAAAATCTGAAGGAAATAGTCTCTGAGGCTCTGGAAGGGGTGCTGGGACGGCCAGCAGATGGAATTGTGGGAGACATAGATAAAAATTTTCGTGTCAATTCGTGGATTGCAAGACAAAGGAAATTTCCCAGAGATGTGGTGGTTTATTTTACAAAGAGAGCAATCAGGAATGAAGTTATTCAACACTAAGCTTGTAATTGCTGAGCAAGAAGTCCTGGTTTTAAAAGAGATCCCTCCAAGAATTTTAAGAAGAAGAAAGGAGTTTGCTTTTTTAGCACAAGAGCTCAGGCGACGTGATATCAAGTTTAGATGGGAGATACCAGTGGGTATGGTGGTGATGCATGAAGGCACGAGACATCATCTTATTACAGTGATGCAGGCACGTAATTTCTATAGTAATGTTTTAAAAGCAACCCCCATACCACTTTTGGAATCTACAAAGAAGAATGGCGAGGGAGAGCCTCAAGGTGCTGAAGGAACAATGCAGACAGATGAGAAAGCTACAGGAGTGGATCAAATTTCAGTATCATCGGAAGAAGCTAGAGACCAGAGGATGACGCGTGCTGCTTTGAGACGAATGAGATGAGAGCAAGAACAAGACCAGCAGAAAGTTATGGAACCTCCAAAGCATACCTATAGCGAAGCTGTGGGAGGGGCGCGACCTAAGAATGTAAAGGGGATTCTGGAAGAAGCGCTCCAAAAGCTTCGGGTCGCTAAGGATGGCGACTAAGCTTCTAACTTGGAATGTTAATGGCTTAAATTCACCACAGAAGAGAAAGAAAATCTTTCAATATTTAAAACAATTTAAGACTGATGTTATTTGCTTACAAGAAACACATATTAGAGTTACGATGAAAAACTATGGGGAAAGGTAAAAAAGAATTGGATAGCTGGAAAAAATTACAATTGTCTTTATTGGGAAGAATTGCAGCAGTGAAAATGAATGTCTTGCCGAAATTTCTATTTTTATTTCAAATGATACCTATTCTTAAAAAGGATTCAAACTTGGAGGAATGGCAAAAGGGTATTAATAAATTTGTTTGGGCAGGGAAAAGGCCACGAGTTAAATTTAAGATTATGCAGGACACGCGTGAAAGAGGTGGTCTCAAAATGCCCAACTTTAAATTATACTATGAAGCCGCTGCTTTGTCAGCGATAAGTGATTGGATTAATTTAACACAAGGAAGATTATTAAATCTTGAAGGCCACGACTTGTTATTTGGCTGGCATGCATATTTATTGTATGATAAGAAGGTGGATAATGTGTTTAAGGTGCATATTTTAAGACATGCTCTGTTGCGAGTTTGCAAAAAGTATAGACTCAAGTTAAACTATAAGATACCTTTATGGGCAATACTGAAACACGCAATAGAAAACATAAATGTTGGGTTTTAACATGATGTGACTACATATAAGGAAATTTTAAGTTTGGAAAGGAATGTATGGCATTTGAAGCCGTATAACTTTTTACGAGGAGAAAAGATTGTTCAAACCTGTTTTCAGTATGGGCAACTACAGGCCAGGTGGAAAGAAGATCAGAAAATTGGTTTTTCAATGACTGATGAAAATTTGGTAAAGCAAATTAGAAATCAGGGTCAAGCACATATCAAATTGCATTGATAGAAATTGATTCAGAGACAGAACTTGTTAAAGATTGCATGATAAAGTGGGCTCAGAATATTCAAGAAGTTATTACAATGGATACTTGGGAAAAGATTTGGGTGAGAAATGTAAAATTTACGCAAGCCCAAAATTTAAGAGAGAATTTTTATAAAATGTTTTATAGATGGCATTTAGATCCCAAAAAATTAGCAAGTATGTATCCGAACTACCAGCCTAAATGTTGGAGGTGTGGTGGTGAAGACGCAACGTATTTTCATATATGGTGGACCTGTAAAAAGGTTAAAGCTTTTTGGATCAAAATTTGGTGGAATATGCAGAAGATATTTAAGAGAAGGATAAAGTTTTCTCCGCAATTGTTCTTACTGGGTATTATTACTGATACTACTGTTGTGGACATTAAATTGATGTTGAATTTAATTACGGCAGCAAGACTTTTAGTAGGGCAATATTGGAAGAAGGAAGAACTGCCGACTATAGAAGAATGGACTTTAAAAGTTTCCAACCTGGCAGAAATGGCAAAGATTTCGGCGTATTTGAAGGACCATTCGCAACAGAGATATATTGTGGAGTGGAAAAAATGGATTGATTATATCCAGAATAAATATGGGACTAAAAAGTTTCATTTAGCATTTGAATAAGTATTGATGTGATATTTATATTGCTTGTAGTCATTTTACAAGAGCTAAAGTGCGGTAGACTTAATAGTTCATTGTTGTTAGCATATGGTAGTTTATGATTGTTTCTACTCTTATACCTTGTATTTAGCTCTGGGAAGTCGGGGAGGGGGGAAGGGGAGGGGGGAGGGTTGGGTTGGGTTGGGTTGGGAAGGGGGTGGGTGGGTGGGGAGGGGTTGTTTTGTTAAAGATAAAATGTATTGAAAAACTTTTCAATAAAAAAAGTGGCCTCTGATGAAATTTCTGAACCTTATATATTTCAATAAATGCTATAGTGCTTTGAGAGTGCAGATGTGGGTGCTATTATTCCCTCCCATTTAATTTGAAACTGGCTTAATTAGGGAGTAAAGAATCAATCAGCTGTCACTGACATGCCAGGAAGCTCTGACAAGGGATGTTGTGGATAATTTGGTCCAGCTTTAAAATGATTATAATTTGATAGATACTAAGAAGATGTCATTAAATGCCTATAAAGTTATTTGTTTCTTACTCATGGTAGCCCTTTTCAGTACAATTAAATTAAAATCATAAATGACATATGATTATCTATACAAGATTGAAAAGCTATGTTCAATTTAAGGAAAGAGTAAGTGTGGGCTGATGGATACCACAATATAATTGCAACTGAATTTTGTCTGTTATGATCATTCTTGATTGTTGTTGTTACCTGCGAAGTCATGTCCGACCCATCGCGACCCTATGGACAGCGTTCCTCCAGGCCTTCCTGTCCTCTACCATCTTCTGGAGTCCATTTAAGCTCACGCCTACTGCTTCAGTGACTCCATCCAGCCACCTCATTCTCTGTCGTCCCCTTCTTCTATTGCCCTCGATCTTTCCCAGCATTAGGCTCTTCTCCAGTGAGTCCTTCTTTCTCATTAGGTGGCCAAAGTATTTGAGTTTTAGCTTCAGGATCTGGCCTTCTAAAGAGCAGTCAGGGTTGATCTCCTCTAGGACTGACTGGTTTGATCGCCTTGCAGTCCAAGGGACTCACAGGAGTCTTATCCAGCACCATAGTTCAAAGGCCTCAATTCTTTGGCGCTCAGACTTTCTTATGGTCCAACTTTCACTGCCATACATCGCAACTGGGAAGACCATAGCCTTGACTATACGCACTTTTGTTGACAGGGTGATGTCTCTGCTTTTTAGTGTGCTGTCTAGATTTGCCATGGTTTTCCTCCCGAGGAGCAAGCGTCTTTTAATTTCTTGGCTACAGTCCCCATCTGCAGTGATCTTGGAGCCCAGGAAAATAAAATCTGTCACTACCTCCATTTCTTCCCCATCTATTTGCCAGGAATTGAGAGGGCCGGATGCCATGATCTTGGTTTTCTTAATGTTAAGTTTCAACCCATGTTTTGCACTCTCCTTCTTCACCTGCAACAAGAGGCTCTTTAGTTCTTCTTCACTTTCTGCCATTAGAGTGGTATCATCTGCATATCTTAGGTTGTTGATATTTCTTCCGGCAATCTTAATTCCAACTTTTGATTCATCTAGCCCTGCCTTTCTCATGATGTGCTCTGCATATAAGTTAAATAGGCAGGGCGACAGTATACAGCCTTGCCGGACTCCTTTCCCAATTTTGAACCAATCAGTGGTTCCGTGTCCAGTTCTCACTGTTGCTTCTTGACCCGCATATAGGTTTCTCAAGAGACAAATAAGATGGTCTGGTACTCCCATCTCTTTAAGAACTTGCCACAGTTTGTTATGATCCACACAATCAAAGGCTTTAGCATAGTCAATGAAGCAGAAGTAGATGTTTTTCTGGAACTCCCTAGCTTTCTCCCTAGCTTTCTCCTTCTTTCCTGGAAGCTTGCATAGATGATATTTGTGAGATTTTTTTTTAAAGTCTGTGGTGAGCAAAATTAATAAACTATTAGACAAAGAATAATAATGATATGTACTTGAAGACACTTAAAGGCCAGCAGATAAAAGAATTTGCTAATATTTATATATTATCCTTTAAGGGTACTACTTTTTAATAGAAGTATGTTACCATAGAAGGTTTTGATTTATTGATTAATTATGTGCCATGAAATTGCTGTCTATATTTAACGACCACATAGATAAATTTTCTTCATGATGATTTGTCCCTAACCTGGTTATTTTCCAACATTAGATTTTTGTTCAGAGAGTTAGATATTCTCATAATGTACTTGAAGAATATATGAAGTTAGGCTACTGAATACTTAATGTCCTATACAGGAAGTTTGGCAAAGCTCTTTAACATCATTTACTGGTAAAAGGGAGAAAAACCCTATGAACTTGAAATGGCTGCTTGAATGTGATATATCATATTCATGTGGAAATTTTAAAGAGCATGCACATGTTCATGGCTTGTCAATATGACTTAGGATGAGAAAAATATGTCTTTCCAATTTATAAACAGCTTTCTCCATGGACCATTTACTAATAAGGGAGCAGGAATGAAACTTTAACTGCTGTCATTCTTTTTCCTCAGTATACTAGATGTCAGAATCCATTTATATTTTATTCCTAACTCCCTATCTGTGCAAATCTAAATCTCATCCCCTTACTGGATTCTGCCATTCCCAAGGAGGGAAAGAGAAGACAGGGTTGTTAAAAGCCATCTCTATCCCTTAGTTGCAAGGTTTGTTTATTCAGGCTGCCTGTAGGCCATCACAAAAGACCAGGGAAGAAACCCTTTGAAGTAAGAAGAACAAAGAAAGAGGGAGATGGGGGGAATTCTGGTTTGCATCTCTGACTGGAATGTGAAGGGGAGGAAGTAATAATGTTGCAAATGTACTGGGGCTGTCCTTTCCCATGAGGAGTTTTGACCCCTGAAACTTGACTGATCCGGTACTGACCAAATGGACTGAGGGGAGGGGTTTTACTTTGGGAACACTTTAAAAGTATTGACCTTTGAGACAGTTTCCAGATCCTGTCTATATTATCCATTGTCAACCATGTTTTAGTAAAAGTTGTTGTTTGGACAATCTAGTCTCCAAGAGTTCTTCTTTCCTAAGAGGTGGATTGGGGTGGGTTCTGACATTAGACAGGATCTGCATTAAGAGTCATTCCTGGAAGGAAAAAACTTACTGGGGGACTTTGCAAAAACTACAATGTCTAATGACGAGGCAAAGGAGGAGGAAAGCCCCATGGAAAGGCAGTTTCCCCCCAAATGAAACCTCACCAACGATCGGAAGCTGAAGCGTCATATTCCTCCGGGGAAGAGGTGGTGGAGATGCATGACTGCAAACCGCAGTGGTTGATGGGCATTGGAAGGAAAAGTGAATGGGAAAAGGCATCAAGGAAAGCGACCCTGAGGCGGGGCGGCCACCAACACAAATGGAGGCAAGAGATGGAGAGCTCCCTGCAGGTCAGTGAAGAGGAGTGGATCCTAGAGAAAGCTATTGACCTGATGAAGAAAACCCTTAGCTCACTAAGAGAGGAGAAACCTGAATACCACAGCTGCAGCAGCACCTGGGGCTGCAACTGCAGAGACAGTGGGGTGAATCCAGAACCTGCAACACTGGGGCCGTCTGCTGGTCCTGGAACTGCCACCTCAGCAGCACCCACACCCTGCCGAACCACAGAGAAGGATCAGGATGAGGGGCAATACCGCCCACTGCGCAGACACCGATCCATTCAAAGACTACTGCTCCTGGAAGCAAAATTCAGGGGAGAGCCACCATGATTGGGTTTTTCCTAACCCAAGTCCTCAGCTATATGGAAGAATACTATAGCCAGCCGCACCATCAGGCTGAAAAACAGCTTTTATCCGTGGGCTGTTAGGCTTTTGAATGAGAAATAACTTTCGTGAATTTTATGCAGAATTGACTTGGGAGGCCGGTGTGTGGTGTAGTTGGTTCACATGGTGTAGTAAGATGGAGAGTTTGTTGTCACTGTGTGTTGGAGGTAGGAGCACAAAGGTAGGCTCAGCATCTCAATGTACACATAATTGTAGTTTGACAATAAAGTAAATCTTCTTCTATAAGAATACGGATGGGGCATCCCCAGTGACAAAGCCCGCATCCGCATCGTGCAATTCACCTGGATGGACCGGCTGCAGGCTGGGTGGTGAACCTGCATGATTCCAATGCCCCAGAACTCAATGATTTCAACCGAGTCATATCATCCTTGAGGAGGCAGTTTGAGGGCCCTTTGGCTGATCATAAGGCCCAGGAGAGAATCAAAATGGTGAGGCAGGGCAGACGGCTGGTGGCTGAATATACCCAAGAATTCTGAGCCATTGCCAGTAAGCTGAACTGGCCAGAAGACATCCTCCTTAGCCATTTCAAAGATGGGCTAAACTACGACCTGTATGATGCGTGCCTCCCTCAAGGAGACCCACACCATCTCGATGACTGGTATGTCCTGGTAGAAGAGACAGAGATAGACCTACTAAAAAGGCACTGCCAGGGAAAACCATGGGCCTGCCGAGCAAACATGTGAGCCAGCAAAACCATCGTCCATGGCTAAGAAATCAACAGGCTGTTTCAAATGTGGGAGAGAGGGTCATCACACCACAGAATGTCACTCAAAAGCCCCTTACTGCAAATCAGAGGCATCACCCTCCAGGAGACCAGGGAAGTCCCAAGGCAACCTAAAAAAAACCTGCCATGAGGGGGACAGAAGCTGTAGAGTCCCCAAACCCTGCCAAGGACTGGGAGAGGATTCCAACCTACACTGCGGACACCTCGGAAGACAGCTCAGAGGGAGAAACATTGGTAAGTGGATCCATTCCACCCATCCTTAAGACAGTGACTATATTAGCTTCCTCCATGCCCGAAGCCACCAAAGTAAAAGCCCTAATAGACTCTGGCTGCATCCGCTGCCTCATCAGCCCAACACTGGTGGGGAATTTGGGCATTCCAGTGAGGAGACTAAAACAACCAATCTCCTTTGGCCAGTTAGATGGGTCCTTGGGGGGGTCCCAGCTACCCTAACCACCTTACCAGTTCACCTGTCCCTGGGGACTCATGAGGAAGACATAATGTTTGTAGTGACCCCAGGCATGTAATGCCCAATGATTTTATGACTGGAATGGCTGAAGAAATGGAACCCCTTGGTTAATTGGAGGACAGCAGGACTCAAGTTCCCAGAAGGGGAACATAGGAATGTAAAACCCCAAAGCACCCCCCCAACCTGAAGAGAGGAGACAGCATCAGTAGTGGAAGACAAGGGATTACCAGAAATACTGGAGGAATACAGGGACCTTGCTGAAGTTTTCAGTGAGAAATGGGCAGATGAGCTTCCACCTCACTGGCCCACAGACTGTGCTATAGAATTCAAACCCAGGGCAAAACTCCCAAAACCCAGGATGTACGCCATGAGCCCAAAAGAAACAGTGGAGATGGATAGTTTCATTAAAAAGAAAACCTAGAAAGGGGATTTATTGAGCCTGCCAAACCCAAAATGGCCACCTCGGTCCTCTTCAGGAAGAAGAAGGATGACACTCTTCATTCATGCATAGTTTATATATCTCTTAACACAATTATTGAATGTAATCTGTATCCCCTACCCCTAATGAAGGATATGCTATCCCACCTATTGAAAGGAAAGATTTTTTACCAAACTAGACCTGAGAGAAGCATACTACCACATTAGGATTAAGGAAGGAGACGAATGGAAGACTGCTTTCAATTGCCCAATGGTTTGCTACCAGTTCAAAGTCCTGCCGTTTGGACTGCAAGGGCCCCCCACATTTTTATGCAATTAATCAATGAAGTGCTAAAAGAGCACCTATATAAGGGGGTGCTGGTTTACCTAGATGACATCCTTATCTTCACTGAGACCAAGGAGGAGCATGTTAACCTAGTCAGAGAAGTTTTGGAAAAAATGTGGGCCGCCCACCTATTTATCAAAATGTGAATTCCACCAGGAAAGAACAGACTACCTAGGGTATCGCATATCCCCAGAGGGCATAGAAATGGACCCTGAGAAAGTCAGGGCAGTATTAGAATGGGCACCCCCACCCCCATACAAGGAAGCAATTGCAAAGTTTCCTGGGCTTTGCAAACTTCTACCGCCAATTCATCCCTTTGTTTGCACAAATAGCCCTGCCCCTCACAAACTTGTTGAAAATGAAGGGGGAGTCCCCAGTGAAACCTAGCCAGCCCCTGAAGTGGACAATGGAATGTCAAGCAGTATTTTAGAGGCTAAAGGGACTTTTTTCTGCTGAACCTGTACTGAGTCACCCAGATCCCGATAAACCCTTTGTAATACAGGCAAACGCTAGCGATGTGGTGGTGGGAGCTGTATTATTATAGGAAAATGATGAGGGGGCATTGTAACCATGTGCATATACATCCAGGAAACTCACGGAGACAGAACAACATTGGGCCATGTGGGAAAAGGAGGTGTATGCTGTGAGGTGGTCATTACTTACATGGCACCATTTCCTTGAAGGAAATAAAATCCCCTTCCAGGTCTGGACAGACCATTAAAATTTGGAAGCACTAAAAACACCCAGGAAACTCACTCTTAAGCAAGCCTGCTGTTCTCAACATTTTTACCAGTTTCGTTTCACTCTCAAGCTCTTACCAGGGGGGGGGGAGAATTTCTTGGCAGATGCATTATCTTGCATGCCCCAATATAACAGCACACAGGTCACTGACTCTAAACCACTTATGCCTGAACAACAACTGGCAGCACCAGTCACCACAAGGACCCAAGCTAAAATGAAGTCGCGGGTGGATAGCCAAGCTGGAATATAATTCCAAAAGTCTTTGGAAACTGATGAATGGTTCCAGAAAAATAGACATGTGTGCACAATCAAAAATGGACTACCCTGGGTGGGTGAGAGGTTATGCATACCTGCCACCCAGAGGATCAATTTCATGCAGTTGTGCCATGATACAAAATCAGCAGGACATTTCAGGTTTGTAAAAACCTTACACTTAAATAAAAGGCAATTTTGGTGATCATCCATGAAAAAGGACATGGCCAAATGCCAAACCTGTGTGATGGCTAAGAGGCTGCAAGGGAAATCGCCAGTACTGTTACAACTAGTGGTGAACCCCTCAGCCCCATGCAAAGAAATAGCCATGGATTTTATAGTGGAATTACCAGAAAGCAATGGGAAAATTGTAGTCTGGACAGTCACTGACTTGTTTTCTAAACAAGTGCATCCCTTGCCAAAAGATCCCCACCGCAAAAGCCTTAGTGAAACTTTTCATGCAGCATATTTACAGATTGCATGGAGCACCACAACACATCATATCTGATAAGGGGGTGCAATTTACATCAGCATTTTGGAAAGAATTTTTATCCCTTTCAGGAACCACCCAAGGACTGTCATCTAGTCATCATCCTCAGATGGGAGGTTCAGCTGAATGTTCAAACTCAGTACTTGAGCAATATTTAATTTAATTTTATTAATTTCCAGCAAGCAAATTGGCCAGACTTACTGCCTTTTGCAGAAGTGGCATATAATAATGCAGTCCATTCCAGCAGTTTACACTCCTTTTCAAGTATCTATTGGTCAAACTTTCAACCCCATGCCAGAACTAACCCCAAACAAACCGGTATTCCCAGCACTGAAGGAATGGATTGCACAATTACAAAACATCTGGCCAATCATTAGGAAAGCTTTAGACAAAGGTAGACAAGCATACAAAACACAAGCAGACAAAAAAAGAGTCGATCCCACACCATTCAGGGTGGGAGAGATGGTATATTTATCCACTAAATACCTTAAATCCCTACAACCCTGTAAAAATTCAGACCAAAATATATTGGACCTTTTCCAATTAAAAGAATTATAAACTCACTTACAGTAGAATTAGAATTACCAAAAAATCTTAGGCACATACACCCAATTTTTCACTGCAGTTTACGAAAAAGAGAACAACTGTCACCCCTACAAACAAAAACCTCATCTCCACCACCTCCTATCATGGTGGAAGGAGAACAATACTTCGAGGTAAAAGCAACTTCAAGTTGCTTAAGAAGTTTCATACAGAATATCCTAACAAACCGGGCTAACATTATATTTTGTTTTCTTTACAGGTGGACCTCTCTTTTTTTGAAAAAAACCAAATGCGGGCAGAATGTCAGAATCCATTTATATTTCATTTCTAACTCCCTGTGGAAAACTAAATCTCACCCCCTTACTGGATTCTGGAGTTTTGACCCCTGAAACTTGACTGATCCGGTACTGACCAAATGGACCGAGGGGAGGGGTTTTACTTTGGGGACACTTTAAAAGTATTGACCTGTGAGACAGTTTCCAGATCCTGTCTATATTATCCACTGTCAACCATGTTTTAGTCAGTGCTTTTTTTGTAAAAGTAAAAGGTGCCGGAATTCACACGTCATACAACCTGCCTTGCCTACCCTACAAGTTTCCATCCAAAAAATGTTTTGGGTGTTCTATGACAAAAAAGCCCTGGTTTTAGTAAAAGTTCCTGTTTGGACAATCTCGTCTCCAAGAGTTCTTCTTTCCTAAGAGGTACCAGAATACCACTCAAGTTATGATGATAATTTTCAGGAATTGACAGAAACTAATGAACAAAACAGATTGATACTTTGACAGTATCTCCCCTTTTCTCTCAGAGCAGGCATTGTTTCCTACCATTATAGGTGCTGCTTCAGAGTTCATCTGAAATACTTGTTACATACTGTAAATGGAGACAAAAGTAGGAAGTACTAATGAATGTACACTTAAATATATCTCAGTAAGGACTCACTTTCTATGAAAACCATATTAAAAATGTAATAGAATAATCTTTCCTTTACTTTTTAGGTGCTGGAGGCTGGTCCCCATCAGAAAGTAACCATTACCAGTGGCTGCAAGTGGATTTTAGCAATAGGAAACAGATCAGCTCAATTGCTACTCAAGGCAGATATAGTAGTTCTGACTGGGTAACTCAGTACCGAATGCTTTATAGTGATACAGGGAAAAATTGGAAGCCATATCACCAAGATGGAAATGTTTGGGTAAGTTACTTGTAAAGCATGTATTTTAATTATATTCCTTGAAATTCCCTCAACTATATCTAGGATGACCATGTAATTTATTTTCTGATTCCATGAATAAAGTAGAATAATATATTACTGAATAATAGATTATTCAATAATGTTTTATTTATGTGATAATGGCCATATTATTAATGTGCAATGAAAGTACATGTGGGATTCATTTAAATGTATGAAAAAGGATTTAATTAATAGAAGTTTATTAAATGACTCACAGAATAGAGAACAGATAAAAATAGGTTTTTGTCCCTGTTTCATATCATATCACACAAGTCATCTGATAAAATTCTAGAAAAAGATTGGGTAGTTGATGAGTCTTATGCACTAAGGTGATTTGGGTTGTGATGTACAAAGAAATACTGAGTCAATTCCTCCTGGTTGCTAAACAATGCATTTTGACATTTGTTTAAAGTGCAAAAGTGAGGTTCACGTTTTGACAGCTCTAACAGATAGCATTAAAGTGGACTATTTCCCTTTAGTAGAAATACCTTTGGTGCATATGCATTCCTAGAAAATTTTCAAATGAAAATGAAGAGGACAATTCAACATGCCCTGAACTGAAGTACTAGGTGGCTGAGTAGTATCAAAAGAACTCTTCATTGAAATCTCCAAGTAACATTTATAAAGGTCAACTTTGGGGCATTTTTAAATATAGGAGGGAGGGAAAGCTCATAATGAAACCTCAACTATCCTTAGAAGGAATTGTTTTGGAATATATAAACAAGAAACCATACAATTTATTAAAATACATGTTGATGGCTACAAGCACAAATTCAGCACATCATTAGAAAAGAGATAGATTGTCAGATAGGTATCGGATTGGAAAACCAAACTTGGAATAAAGGATAAAATTAATTGAATGGATTTACAACTTAATTGAATAACAATAGCAATAGCGCTCCATAGTGCTACCACTCCGTAGTGCTTTACAGCATTCTCTCAGCAGTTTACAATGTCAGCATATTGCCCCCAACAATCTGGGTCTGCATTTTACCAACAATGGAAGGAATTAGCCTGCAATATGTATTCCAATCACCACAACACCACAGCTCCTATAATTCTAGCAAGAATTATTTCTGTATATATTATACAGTACACAATAGGGCAAATTCAGATATTTAAAGTATGGTTTCTAAGGGAGATTTTAAAAATGGCAAAAGATGATAAATAGAAATCAGAAACAAGTCTAGATGCTTACAAATTATTGATTGCAACTATCAGTTTGGGTAAACTGGAAAGGAAGAGTAGAACGTTCACTAGTTTCTTAATACTGTTTTTTTTAGTTTTTTTTCTTTACTTATTTCTTTCTTCTCCTATAATCTTGATAGAGAGGGGGAGAGAGGAAGACTGGGTGGGGAGGGGAAGAGAGACAATTTGGTACCAGATGAAATTTTCAGCCAGTCTTATTATATTGGAGAGTATCAGCATAGAACAAACATACCAGCCTTTAGGATGATGAAGGCTGCTGTTTTTCCCCCTGTGAAATTAATATAAGTTTGAAAAGATGTTATTTTTTAAAAAAAAATAATATCCAAAGCCAATGGTGAGGATCAATATGATTTCAGTCTTTTTATATTTTTTATTGCCCAAATCCTTGATTCTCTCCTTGATAGTGTCTGCAAAAATCAAGTAAATTAAGTAAATTGAGCTAATATATGCAGGTAAGCTTACCTCTCATAATTTATATAGAATGTAATATTCAGCTTTTCTTGGCACAGTATTTTGGGACCATTATTCTTAAATTACAGAATACATATTCAGACAATATCAGGGTTTATATGGCTCTTGCTCTTCGGTCCTTTTTTTACATAAGTGCAGTGATTGCTTGACTAACTCAGTTTAAATGAAGAAATACAAAAATAATAATAATTATTATCAGTAAATCAGTTTAAAAATGACAGCCAGGAGACAAATTCTGAGAAATAAGGAGATGAATAATGGAGAAAATAAACAGTTTGGGAACATGTTTTGAGACAAAAACTCAGGGAACATTTTGTCTTTCTCTTGTGACCTTTATCTCCAGTGAGCATAATCACTACAGAAGGCAACACTGTACAACAATTGCCTATATTTATTGATTCTTATTTGAAGTTGGTTGTCCCCTTAGTACATTTCTCAATTTCAGCACAACTAATCAGAGATACACATTGCTAGTCAATACAATTTTCCTAACAAATGTAAGCAGAAAAGTCAGATAGTTAGTATAACCTTTCTCAGTTCCTTGTTCCAAGAATTTCCAGTATAAAAGAGAGGGTAGGAAGACCAAGAGACTAACACTGCCTTTCCATTCATGAATATAACTTACCTAACTTTTTAATTTTTTTTACTTTAAAATTTGGACTCTGAGCAACTAATTTTCATCAGCAATGTGATAATTCACAAAGGAATTAAGATGGAATTAGGTGACTTTGAGTAGTTCTTAGTCATGGAGGTTCATGTCTTATTTCTTGTTACTTTATCCATCAATAATACTTTATCTTCTGGTTTCACAGCTTGTTTGTGTTTTAATTGGCATATTTTGTGCTTCTGTGCACTTATGTGTTCAATTGGACTGTTTCAAAACTCATAAACTTGAATATTCCTCATATAACTCATAAATTCCAATATTAAGATTATTTGTGAAAATTAGCAGCCAGGCAAGTTTTCAAAGAGGTCACATTCCACTCAAATATAGGCTGTCTGGTTTGGGACTGTCTTTTCCTGGTTGTTTGTATTCATAATAGAAGCCACATCCCAGCAATAAGAATATGTTTCAAGTCTCCTTAGCTGAAAGGCATTGACTCACAAAGCACAGAAGGGGAGCCTCTTCTGCTATGGAGCCTGCCCAACACCCTTTTGGAGATCAGGCCAGTCCCAACCTTTCTGCCTTTTATAAGACCTTTAAAACTTTGTGACCAAGCCAGGGAGTCCAAGTGTATGTCAGAGCCCATTTTCTGTTAATAATTGCTTTGTTATTCTGTTCATTGTGTAATTAAATAAAAAAAAACCTTGGTTCCCATACCTCCAAAGTAACCTTGAACTGCTCATGCAGAAAGAGGAAGAAATAATTCCTCTTAAAAAAGAATATGATTAAAAGAAAAATATGTGGGAGAACAAATGTTTGAAATGATCCTCTTCTGTATGCATTAGAAAAAGAGATCAAATATCAGATAGTGATGTAGAGGTAGGAGGAATTCTTTCAAGGTGAATTTAGATCTTTTCCTTTGATCCATATTTTCTTGGATTTTTAATAAGATTAATGAAGCCCCTTTTCTATACACTATTGGTTTCCTCTGGAATAACTATTTGTACTCAAATTATAAGATTTCAAAAGTTGACAGAATTATATCCGTCAAACTTTGTTTCAAATTTTGAAAAAGATATGAAATAAAGGAGGCCCTGTCCTGAATGGAAATGAACTCACAACCCCCCACAAATGACGCATTTGGAGAATATAAAATAAATCAGGGATTTTTTTTAATAGAAGCAACATATCACCACCATTATCACTCCATGCTACTGCACTAGATTAGATTGACATAAGTACTATGCTTTTGGGTCTGTATGTGCCTTCAAGTCAGTTTTGATAACTGCCTAGTCAAGTCCCGGTAGTTTTCTTGGCATCCCTGAGGCTGAGAAAGAGCAACTGATCCAAGGCTGTCAGTTTTGTTTCTAGGACAAGACTAGAACTCATGATCTCCCAGTTTCTAGCCTGTTGCCTTAAGCAATACACCAAACTGGCTCATATTGTTAAATTCTAATAAATTTTAATAAAGAGAAAAATTGAATTGTTTTTATATTTTAGTGTCATGGTTCCGATGAATGAGACAATTCAAAAAAATTGCAGGCATATTATTTATCTAAAAAGCCTTAGTAATGAAACAAAACATCGGCACTCATGAAGGAATGCCAGAATCTGAAATCTCCTCCACCCAAACCCATCATAACACACACAATCTCCGCCCTTATCTACACATCATAAATCATATTATCCAATTTTACATATGAGGTCTCTCCTCCCATTCTGTATGTGGGCTTTTCTAATCTTCTCAAAATAGTCGTTAGAAAATTCCTTCCCTTCAAGATTCAAAGTGAAGCAATTTAAACAAAAGACTGTCTCTTATATTGTCAGTGGAAAAACATGTCAATGTTTGCAGCATTGATATCCAACCTCCCTTACAAAAATAACAGATCCCGTAATGTAAATAAAGTTTCTCATAAAACTTTTTGATAAGTCTGCGAGCTTTCACATCGCTAGTTTTCACCCAAATGGCTTCCGACAATGGGTATCCCTTCCATTGTACTAGGTACTGCAATTTTCCCTTAAAGATTCTAGAGTCAAGGATACATTTCACTTCATAATGGGTCTGACCCACTACTATGAGGGGTCCAGGAGCTTTCTTAGGGGGAGGTCTTAAAGTGGAGGCTTGAAAAGGTTTCAGTAAGCTGCAATGGAACACCGGGTGAATTTTCCCCAAAAGTCTGGTGAGTTTCAATTTTACTGTGACTGTGTTGATGATTTTCACAATGGGAAAAGGCCCCAAGAATTTTGGTCCCAATTTCTTGCTGGTTAATTTGAAACGTAAATATTTAGTTGACAGATAAACCTTTTTCCCAACTTGGAATGTCCTTTGGGGAGCCCTCTTTTTATCAGCTTGTTTTTTTATAAGTCTCAGAAGTCTTCTTTAATGCTGTTTTCATGTTTCTCCAAACCTCTTCCCACCCCCTTACCCATTGATCAATTGTCTGGGAAGCAGAGGGCACCTGAGGATAGTTAGGCATCGGACTGAACTCTTTTCCTATGGCTACTCTGAAAGGTGTGTAGCCAGTGCTGCTGGAATTGTTTTCATGGTGGCACATACAGTACAAATCTTGACATAGTTTTTAACATCTCGTTTTAGCCCAGGCCACCAAAATTGCTGGCGGATGAGGTGTAGAGTTTTTAAATATCTGAAGTGTCCAGCCTGTTTTACATCATGGCTGTGTCTGAGAGCATTGAGACAAAGGGTTTCAGGTAGACACAATTTCCCCCCCCCCATGTATGCCAAACCATCCCTGCATGTTAGAGAAGTTTGATTATCTTTGAACCATTGATCGGTAAGGAGCTCTCGTTTTAACTTCTTCACTCCCGGGTCATTAGGATTAGGGGTTCTGCAAGGTGTGAGTTGTTCTGCAGGTTGTGAACTGGGGATAGTTGCCTCATAGACCTCTTCACGTTCACTTTTGTACTGTGGCAGTCAGGATAGCACATCAGCTAGGAAGTTTCTCCTTCCTGGTATGTACTTTAAAGCAAAGTTAAAATGGTTAAAGTACTGTGCCCATCGCACTTGCTTTGGGGACAATTTTTAGGGAGTTTTTAGTGCCTCTAAATTTTTCTGATCTGTCCATACCTCAAAAGACAGCTTTCTCCCTTCTAAATAGTGCTGCCAGTTTAATAGTCCACAACTAATTGCAAAGGCCTCCTTCTCCCAGATTGTCCATCTCCTCTCACCTTCTGTGAATTTCTTAGAGGTGTAGGCACAAGGTTGTAGGACTCCACTTTTATTCTTTTGTAGTAACACAACTCCAACTGCCACGTCACTGGCATCTGCTTGAATTACAAAGCACTCCCCGGGGCAGGGGTGCTTTAGGACCGCTTCAGCCACAAATAGTCTTTTTAAATTCTCAAAAGCTTTCTGACAACTCATAGTGCATGCTAGTGGTTGGCCAGGTCATGGTTTTCTCCCTCCCTTACCCGTTTTGAGTAATTCTGTAAGTGGTAGAGCAATCTCAGCAAAAGAGGGGGTGAATTGATAGTAGAAATTGGCAAACCCTAGGAAGTTTGGGACCTGTTTGCGAGTCTTTGGGAGCTGCCATTCAATTATAGTTTTCACTTTGGCTAGGTCCATTTCGATGCCCTCATCGGAAATTCTATAGCCAACATAATCTAATCGGGTTCGGTGAAATTCACATTTCGACAATTTGACATAAAGTTTGGCATTCAATAGTTTCTTTAACACTTCTCTCACCGGTCTTATGTGATCAGTCATATTCATACTGTATATCAGAATGTCATAAAGATACACCAGGACCCCTTTGTATAAATGTTCATGTAAGACCTCATTAATCAACTGCATAAATATGGCTGGGGCCCCCTGCAGTCCAAATGGCATGACTTTGAATTAGTAGCTTCCCAAGGGGCAATTGAAGGCCGTTTTCCACTCATCCCTCTCCTTTTTTCTCACTCAGTAATATGCTTCTCTCAGATCTAACTTGGTGAAGATGCTCGCCTTCGCCAGGTGGGTTAGTAAGTCTTTCAGGAAGGGGAGAGGGTATTTATTTTCTACACTTACAGCATTTAGGCCTTTATAGTCCATGCAGAGATGTAGAGACCCATCTTTTTTCCCTTTGAACAACACAGGGGCTCTCACAGTAGACTTGGCTCGTTCGATGAATCCCCTCGCTAGGTTTGTATCTACATGTCACTGCATCTCCTCCATTTCAAGGGGGGACATAGCGTACATTCTTGGTCATGAAAATTTGGCCCCCGCAACAGTTCAATGGAACAATCATTGGCCTGGTGAGGAGGCAAGATATTGCATTCTTTCTCACTAAATGCCTCTGCTAGGTCCTGGTACTTGCTAGGGATGAGCGGCTCTCCAGGTGTCCGTAAGGTAGCCATGTGCGCTTGATCATTGGGTGGGCTAAAATCCCCTGTAACATGTGTTGAATCAATGGAATGATCAGGCCCTATGGGTAATCTCACAGTTCTCATTCATTTTCCCCACCAGATAAATGGCTTCCATTTGTCTAGCCAGGCTAGTCCTAGAATCACAGTCTCAGACATCTTTGGAGCTACCAGGAAGTGAATAAACTCCCAGTGCTTGCCTATTTCCAGGCGTAAGGGCTCCATTAATTGTATGACTAAAGTCCCTCCCATTAGGGAGCCATTGGCTTGCTCAAACCTCACAGGTTTGGAGAGCAGTTTAGCCCATATGCCCAGTCTTAAGGCACATGAAGGCTAATGATGCATCAGGAGCAGTCAGTATTGACTAGCACTTTCAGGTCTACTTGTGCCCCTGACTTAGGAATTATGAGTTTAGCAGGCAATAATAAGGGTAGGATGCCTTGACTCACCATCAGGTCATTCTCCTCTTCGTCATCACTGTCAAAAGAGGGTAGAACAGGAGTGGGTCCAGTCTGAGTTCCGGCATCCTCCCGTGTGGGGGATGTGACCTGGACAACAGGTTCCTGTGTCATCTGGTTGGATTTCTCTCCTTTTAGCCACTGTGCAGCTATCTTTCTCACTGCTGGTCCTGGTCTGTTCTGTTGTTGGGGGAGGGGGACCGGGCATTTTGCTGCTTGATGTCCCTGCTGTCCGCATTGGAAACACTTAATTGCCAGGTCTACAGGTGGCTTGGGTCTTTCAGCCATCACAGTAGTTGGAGATCTTCGTGGGGGTGATTGCCATTCAGGTTGTTCTGACCTTGGCTCAGGTTCAGGTAGAAGAGGCTTCAATCCCCGCCCTTATCTACATGTCATAAATCACATTATCCAATTAGTTTTACATATGAGGTCTCACCTCCCATTCTGTATGTGGGCTTTTCTATTCTTCTCAAAATAATCGTTAGAAAATTCCCTCCCTTCAAGATTCAAAGTGGAGCAGTTTAAACAAAAGGCTGTCTCTTATATTGTCAGTGCAAAAACATGTCAATGTTTGCAGCACTGACATTTAGATTGAGTAGGATTTATTATTTGGGCACTGCATGCCAATATTAGCTCATTCAATGATTGCCAATCTTCTCATTTTTAGAAATGCTAGATTATAGTTCCCATAATCCTGTCTGCATGCCCCCTAGCTCCAAATTATTTGATGGTACCAGAAAAAGCTGAAATGTTTACTAAAGCAGTTCCTTTCAATACAGTTAGCAACTATCAAGGCAAGCTAAATTAATACTAATGTTTGAACATTGTTTTAATTTAAATATTTGTAAAATAAGATAAAGGAGTCCCTGCAGATTTTACTCCACTAGTCATTGCCGACTATAGTGAGTGGTGTTTATCTCTGTTTCAAGGCCATTGATCCAGCTCTGTCCAAAGATCCATAATCATGTGGACAGCATGCTGTCATGAAGCACTGTTACCTTGCTACCACAGAGGTATCTATTTATCTACTTGCATTTGAATGTTTTTGAATGCCTAGCTTGGCAGGACCTGGGGTGAGGACAGGAGCTTATCATGTCATATGACACTCAGGTCTTGAACCTGGGGTGCTGACTTTCCAGCCAAGAAGCCTAGCGTCTTTACCATTGAACTACCATGCCACCCCTTAAAGCAAATGGGATAAACTTAAATCAGTCCAAATTGTTCACCTGTAACCCTACTTCTACCACCCAGCCTGTAAGTATGTGGCCAATGACAAAAGGAACATATATTATAGGGGGGATATTTTATAAGCAAGCTTGACATACTGAAGGATCTTACATATCATTAGATTCCAGAGATGTTTACAGACAAGTATGCTTTAGAGATGTGGAAATGTACCCCAGTGGCTTTTTTCAAATAGTCTGTAGTTTCTACAGCTCATATTTTGCTCTTTATGTTTCCTAGAATGGGAATCTTAAATGCCAAATCTTTCCCCGGATTATAGTGTGTTCTCAGATAGTATAGTGATTAGATTTACACATGACTTTCATTATAGCAAAAGGTCAG
Source organism: Vipera berus (assembly GCF_964194415.1). NCBI lineage: Eukaryota > Metazoa > Chordata > Lepidosauria > Squamata > Viperidae > Vipera > Vipera berus. The sequence continues at coordinate 66,068,803 of NC_138205.1, read as the reverse complement.
TGTGTGATTGGAATTCACTTATTTATGCCTCATTTTTTAATGTCAGATGATATTAACGTAATAAGCAAAACAGGAACACCAACATAAATTGATGTTTCTAGTATTTTAGGTGAGGGCTAAGAGTAAAAATATTTAATGAATGGAAATTTGATAGCTGATGAACTTGCAGCCCAGTACTTTTTCTGTTATTAATGTAAGTAATAAACAAGAATATACAGCATATGCTCACCTTTGTGCTGCCTACTAGCCACTATAAATATTTCTTTAAGAATTAGAACTGTGAATTTTAAAAAGCAAAATTAAAACTTAGACAAGCTCTATTTTCCAATGAAAAAAAGAGAAAACTGCATTAGATTATAAGTTTGAACCAAATCAACTTTTATCTGTTTAATTGGATTATGATTATTTACAATTATATGTTTGAATAGCCTAAAATACTATTTTTAAACTGCACATTGGAATATTGTAACTACTGATTGTTTTTTAAAAAAATATTTCATCATTAAAAATTTGCATAATTTCAAAAAGAGTAGGGTACATTTAAGGATAGTCAATTGATAGTGTAGTGTCTACCAACTTGTCTTCTCTCTCCCTTCTCTGTACATCCACAAGTTTTGCTTTACAAGTATCCACCTAGAATCAAATTCACAGATTTACAGAAAAAAAATGAAAAGTCACAAGTTTTGTGCCTGGATGGGAACCTATCAGTGGCCTTTACAATATGGGCTATAATTTTATGTATTGAATAGTTGGTTTTCATTTCAGTTAAATTCAGTAGGTTTTTATTAATCAATACAGTTTAATACTGTGTTTCCCTGAAAATAAGACTGGGTCTTATATTTATTTTTGGTTCAAAAGACCCATTAGGGCATATTTTCAGGAGATGTCTTATTTTTCTATGTATGGGAGGTGGTAAGTGCACAAGGGCCAAAGGTGTCCGGCAGCACCCACAGCCAACTTGCTCCTTGGTCGATGCACTCTGTGATTGTGAAGCCTGTGCAGTGCAGGTGAGTGGGAGCAATGCTACCACTGGCCGGCCCCTGCCAGATGCTCCATGTGGCTGCCTGCCCACACCATCTCACCATCTGGTTGCTCATGGTTGCAACAGTTTGGCAGGTGTGAGGCAAGGCGAGGCAGGTGGGGGTAGGGTGGGCTGGCAGTGGCAGTATCTGCATCATTTCTGGGCTGGCAGTTTTGGACACCTAGTCCTCTTCACAGATGGAGAAAGATTTCCCCACTGCTTCCTATGACCAGCCTCCAGAGCTGCCACCACTGAAACCATATAATAAAGATGGCAAATGGGGAGCAGGCAGGGTGAGGTGGCACCAAAGGACCAAAGCAGCAGGCAGAGGAGGAGGCTGCCACTGGGCAGATGATCTGTGGGGCAGCAAACAGGAAGCAGGCAGTCCTGTGGTGTAGCAGGACCAAAGTGGCAGGTAGAGAGGTGGTGGCAGCTGCTGAGCAGGTGGTCTGCAGGGTGGGTTAGAGCGAGGGCAGCAGGTACCCCTCCAGCAGTGGACATGGCTTATGTACAACGGCAGCAGACACCTTTGCTATTACTTCCCCCCAGCTCTGAAATGGCAGAGGGGGATTGGGTAAGAGGACCAAGCCTTCCCCCCATGGCAGTCCAGCTTGGAGGGGTGTGAAAGGCAAGAGGCAGGCAGGCAACTGGGTCATTGAACTTGGCAGGGGGAGGTTGCAAAGTGGGCAATAGTCTGGATGTGGGCTCCCTGAGGTGCTCCCTGTGGGGCACATGGGGCAGCTCCACATATACACATGGGCTCTTAACTGGGGCTTATTTGGGGGGTAGGGCTTATATTAACCGCACACTAAAAATCATGCCACAGCTTATTTTCTGGTTGGGTCTTATTTTCTGGGGAACACGGTATTGATTTCAAAGAGAAGTAAATGTGGCTAAAAGATTATGAATTTATATGTACTGTTATATATATCATTTACCAGGTATGTTTTTTTCTGGTATCTCTAATGAAATATCATCCTTTGTTAAAAGAACTATTCTTTTAACAGTATTCAAGGTTAACAGTTCACTTTTTCAGTTTTTATTTATTACATCCTCTAGATAGCAGGTAGCTGAATTTGTATTTGTAATCATTTTAAAATAATATATTGAATTCTAAACTTTTAAGGTTTTGTTAAAGCTTGCAAGTAAGGAATAAGCAACATGATATCATCTAGATCTATTGTACAGTTTTCATAATCTGAGCTAGGTAATAATCAGAAATTATTAGAGTTGCAATTCAAAATACTTTGAATCCATATCTATATATCTAACCTTATCTATCATATGCTTTCCAATATGGATATGAATATGAAATAATTATGCGTGTCATCTCTTACAGATTACAAACATCACTGATGCTGTATTACATTTATTCAAAAAATTAAGCTCCTTGCTTGTTGTCAAATATTAAGTAATTCTCTCAGTGGTACACTTGTATACCATATTTCATCATAATTTAAATTCAATTGTTATACAAGATAGAAGAAATTAGAAGTTAGAAAAAGGTTGGTGATGTAAACAAATTGATTAATACCTATTGTTCTTTAGTTTTATTGGGCCATAGCTATGTCTCCTTCTTTAAGTATGTTTGCAGAGCAGACATGGTATATTTTTCCTTATTTTTAAAAAAATATCCTTTAGCATGCAAACACATGTACCTCCATATAATAGGTTTTGACATCTAAATAATTAGATGTCAATCATTGACATAATAATCATCTTTTTATACTTCTAGAGCATTCCTCTGCTCTCCCACTTTTGCACTGCCCAAATTGGTGCATGGTTTATACTTTTACAAAATAAGAGAACAAATTCATTAACATTCCCCCAAACAATCAAACAAATAATTAAAGAACTTCAAAACATGTCTTCACTTGTCAGATAAAATGTTAATATCACTGCTATGATCCATCATTCTCTGTCTCTCTCTCTCTTTCTTTCTCTCTCATGCACACACACACACACACACACAGAGAGAGAGAGAGAGAGAGAGAGAGAGAGAGAGAGAGAGAGAGAGAGAGAGAGAGAGAGAGAGAGAGAGAGAGAGAGAGAGAGAGAGAGAGAGAGAGTCCAGGCAGTCCTGGCCTTTAAACTGAATAGCTTATTTTCTTAAGTTAAAATATTAATCAGTGTAAGCAGTACATTTTTTTGTAAAAGAAAAAGGTGCTGGAACTCACACATGTCATACAACCCGCCTTGCCTACCCTACAAGGTTCCATCCAAAAAAGGTGCTGGAACTCCATTCTGAGCATTCTATGAGGAAAAAAGCCCTGAGTATAAGAAGGCCTGCAAAAAAGACAGCTATCATTCACATTAAAAAGTGTCAAGGAATGAAGCTTGGCTCAGCCCAGTCTTGGTCAAAATATAAAGTGGGATTATTGATGAATGGTCCTTGAATTTGCTGCCACTTGCCACTAAGACAAATGACTGGATCCAGGAAAATTCAAATTGATTTTATTTAATTTAAATTTCTTAAAAGTAACTAATTCCAGTATTTTCTCCCTTAAGCATATTATAATTCTATACCAGTTTCTGGAAGTTTTTAGGGACTGCACCTAAAGTTTTTGTGAACTCACTAGTTGTACATCTGCTAGAACAAAGTGAGTTTATTCTTCATACAATAAGATTCTATTGCGTACCACATTAAGTCTGCCTAGATTTTGTAGATTTTTAACTTTCAAATGGGATTCCACATTCAAAATAAATATGCTTTGTTGGTTATAATATATATAAACACATTTACAGTGTAGTGTGTACGAATTAACCTGGTATATAAATTTAACTATGCATATAATGCTTATTGCAAAGTTTTCTAACCTTTTATTTTTTGTTTTACATTTTACAATTTTGTATATATAATTTGGATACAATTATAGTTCAGCTATTGAAATTTCAATATAATTAAATTTTCATAAATGAATGGTACTGAATAGACAAGTTATTTTTATGCAAACTGAATTTATAGCAATTTGTCACATTTACAATAAGGAATAACAAAAAGCTTGATGTTTAAAGGATATCACAACAGAAACAGCAGTTTCGTGTCTGCTAAAGCTCATCCTCTTGTACATAATTGCTGCATTTTATGAGGTTTTTTCCATTAAAATTAAATTTATTATTTAATAAGTAAATAAATAAATTTATTTAATATTTTAAGCCACCCAGAGTTACCCCATGGTAAGATAGGTGGCCAATGAATTTTATAAATCAATAAAATTTATCAAATTTGTATGACTGCCCATGTCAGGGGAGATTATTCTATGTGGCATACAGAATGCAATTAAACTGTATATATATAAAACAATCATTACCTAAAACCAATCATAAACATTATTTTAAAAAAGCATTTCAAAAGCAAAACTAAGGTAACAAAAGAAACTAAGGGATATTAGTAATTGCAGACTTGCCTCACAAATTCAGTTGTTTCCTGGGGTCCTTAGTCCTCTTGACATAACTAGCTCTTTAGGGACCTGAGCTCTTTAGTTCAGAAGTGATGAGGTCAACCATCAAGATTCCACAATGTGGGAACCACAGTAGAAAATGCCACTATCTAAAGAGGCACCATACATGACAGAACTCACACCCATTATGTTTGACCTGATGGTATGGGCAGATGAAATTGGGAAGAGGCAATCCCTCAGATTCTATTCTGGGTTCTGAGGAAAAGAGGATTAAAGTCATACAAGGGATTTTGAAACTTTGTATATCCTTGATTATATGGACCCTGGAACCATAATACTTTTTGGTAAAACTCTATATTAAGCAGATGACTTATTATGACTAATATGAAGCAATGATTGCATGACAATCATTGTAGAGTAGCCTCTATTTCCCCATGAGTTCACTGTATGATAGAATTAGGAATATCCATTTTTACCATTAAATATGATCCTGCCCTCTTCTCAAAACAACTTAATTCCAAAACCATGTTTCTCAAACTTGGCATCTTTAAAATGTGGGACCTTCATCTCCTAAAATGTCCCAGCCAACCATGTCTGTTCTAAATCATCACAAGAAAAAACATTCAGATTTTAAACTATACACATCAAACTATAGGTTGCCATAACCTTCCAGCTGAAAATTTAAGAAAAAAGTTGCAATCACTTTCCTTCTTTGGGGTATATCTTTATGGGTATACATACTTTTATAGTTATCAGCAGTAATGGTAAAAGAAGAAAAAACAATTCTAAATGCTATATAAAAACAGGCAGGAAAGAAGGCTAAATATATGATAGAAGGGAGATTTGTGATATGAGGAAGGCAGTAAAGGCTGATATTTATTTCTTCTTTTAAAATAATTATTATAATAAAACATTTCTGTATTCTAGCACAAGGCCAATCAAACAATGTGAGTAGAAATGTATTCTCTATTTTCCCAAACCATTTAAAATACAGTTAAGATCACATCATTTCAGATATGAAGTGGAACTTGTTTGTGGAACTATCTTTCCAGAGAAGGTTTTAAAATGATCCCTAAAAAAAAAATCACTATCTCTTACTTACCTGTCATTCTGTATGTAGGTACTGAATTTTTTTTAAAAAATATACAATTTTTCAAGCTGGTTTGAAAACTATATTTGAAAATGGTTAATAGTGTGTGTTTCTCTCTCTCTCTCTCTCTCTCTCTCTCTCTCTCTCTCTCTCTCTCTCTCTCTCTCTCTCTCTCTCTCTCTCTCTCTCTCTCTCTCTCTTTCTCTGTGTGTGTGTGTTTGTGTGTGTGTGTGTGTTGGTGTCTATATACATGCACATGCAACAAGAGAAATTTATTTAGAGGTAAGTTTGAATTCAATTGATTCTTAATGAAACATGGATAGGATCACAACCTTTAATCCTATTAATGTTTCTCCAGAGCACAATAGAGCTTATTTCAAAGAAAACATAGATGTATACTAATAGTTCATTAAGCTACCTTGAGAGGGATTAAATAGTTAACAACAAATATCTTATTTCAAAATCTGAGTGAATGTAACAAATAAAATAATATTTTGACATCAGGTAAGTGAAGTATTATAACAATTAATTAACAATAATCTGTAATGATCAATTTATACTTAAAATTAATTTGCTTTTCATGGATTTCCTAATAACTCTCCATTGCCATGAGTTATTGGGGGTTAATAACTTGAACATATGTACTTTCTTACATGTGAATATAAGGGAATCAGCTCTGAAATTGGTTTGAAATGAGTAAAAGATAGTTGTTCAAATTCCACAGTCTGTTCTAAATAGGGTCATTTTCTATCAAAAAGATAATTTCTTTTTGCCCCAATGCTAAGAGAAATACAAATGAGGTCTTATTTTAACCTTACCAGATTTACTTTAGATTTACTTCTGAATTTATTTTGGGGGCAGTATCCCCTTCATGGGTTACTGTCTTGTCATGGCAAAGGGGCCCTTTCTGAGGGGGGCAATACCTCCCCCCATCAAAAGAGATGGAACATGTTGGACAATACAAGATGCCAGTATCCACAGCCACTCGGTCTTGGAGGGGTTCAGCCTGAGCCTGTTCCAGTTTGCCAAGCCAGCTGAAATGGACATCTGGAGGATGGCTCTCGTCTTCCACGTCCAGTTTCACATCACTGGGGGGGGTCCTAAAAGGGCTGAAGAGTCGCCCTGGAGGGGCGACCAGTAAGAAGGGACTTTTTGCAGAAATGCAGGGGAGCCACAACCCCCCCATTAGTGCCTGCATTCCCTTCGTACTGGCGGATGAAAGACAGGCCATAGTAATGTGGCCAGTTACTAGGCTGGAGACAGCTGAAGTCAAATTTACCATCAGGCAACATTAAAGCAACATGGAAGAGACAGGGGTAAGATTCCTTTCTTATACCTTAATCTTCTTCTTTTCACCTAAATAAGCTGCTAAGTACCTTCCCCACTATGGAGAGGGGGGGGAATTCAACCCTCCCTTCAAACAAGTGGCGAGCAAGCTTAGAGGTGTTTTTTTAAAACATTGGAAAAAGAAATGGACTAAAAGATAAGAACTTTCAAAGCACTTGGGGGACACCCAGTGGGTAAATCTGAAATTGCAATCTGATTTTCTTTTTCCAAAAAAAATTAAGAAAACATTTAAGAAAAATAAGATAAGATCAACCTTGAACACCAGATGTAAAACTCCACCATGGAAGAGTTTCAAAAACAAATATATGCTATGTGGGAAATATCCTACCAAACCTATCAGTTCCTTTCTACAGCTGGCAATGAAATAAGAGCTTTTTGAAAAGAATTAGAAAACATCTCGAAGAAACAAGGTCAAATTGTGACTACAACTAATATTTTATCAGGACAGAACTTAACAGAAGAATTAAATACATTGGCAGAAGAATTAACTGTGCAACAAGCACAGACTTTTGAAGACCAAAATGAGAAGGTGGAACAAAATTTATTTAGCCCAGGACAATTATATCAAGAGGTGAAAATAATGAGAAGTTTTGGCACTGTTAACAGACCCCTCAAAAACAGAGACTGAAGGACTACTTCAATGTGATATAACAATACAAGAATGCTTTGATGACCCTGAGGCAAAAAAGCGAAAAATGACATGGCAAAGGAAGAAAGCAAGAATAAGATTGAAGAAATATAGACATACTTAAGAGGCCTGAAATAGATAATATCAAAATAGACAGGATTGTACTTGGATTATGAGAGATTGTTTTGATGAGTAGATAAAAATACTAATTAAAAAAACAAAATACAGATGTATGAGTACTAACATTGAAATATTGAGCTCTTTAAATGAAATGGATTAAGAAGTATATATGTTAAGAATGATACAATGTAACTAATATACTTGGATGTAGTAACATGAAAGGATGTATTAAATGTTGAAACGGGAGAAATTTTGGTTAATTTTCAATATGTGGAAACTATAAATGAGAAATAAGAATATTTAATTTTAATTTAATTTAATTTAATTTAATAATATTTATATACCGCCCTTCTCCCTGAGGACTCAGGGCGGTTCACAGGGCAAAAGTCAAATACAAAGTACAAACATTAAAAAGAGATTAAATAATTGCCCAAGTTAAAACAATTAATACAATAATAAAACCCCAAAAATAAAATTAAGAGTACAAAAAAATAAAAACCCCACCAATCCCCATCAGGCTAGGCCGGCTTGTACAAACAAAAACGTCTTGAGATCGCGACGAAAGGAGCGAAGATCGGGCGCCATCTGGAGCTCTACCGGCAACTGATTCCACAGCTCCGGAGCGCCCACAGAGAAGGATCTCCCCCTGGGCGCCACCAATCGACATTCTCTGACCGGTGGCACCCTGAGGAGGCCCTCTCTGTGGGAACGCACAGGGCGCAGGGAGCTTGATGCCGGCAGCAAATGTTCCCTAAGGTACTCCGGCCCCATGCCATGAAGGGCTTTGAACACCATTACCAGTACCTTGAATCTCACCCGGAAGGCAACTGGCAACCAATGCAGCTCACGGAGCAAAGGTGTGACGTGGGAGTATTGGGAGACTCCCAACACAACTCTCGCGGCTGCATTCTGTACCAGTTGGAGCTTCCGGGTGGTCCTCAAGGGCAGCCCCATGTAGAGAGCGTTGCAGTAGTCCAGACGAGAGGCCACGAGTGCATGAGTGACCGTGCATAAATCATCCCGGCTAAGATAGGGCCGCAACTGGCGCACCAGGCGAACCTGGGCGAAAGCCCCCCTAGTCACAGCTCCTATATGGTCTTCCAAGGTGAGCCGTGAATCTAGGAGGACTCCCAAGTTGCGAGTATTATATTGTCCTCCATCTTTTTCTCCTCCCTGAAATTGGTATTTTAAAGACTACCATTCTTATATTGTACTACTAACTTGTTGATATGAAAATGAGATAAATAAGTGTATTTACATTACTAGGTATCGGAGAAAATTGTGTAAAGGGAAAGGAGGTTATTTAGAAATATGAAAATGAGAAACTTTAAATGTTTAACTTTAATATTAATGTAAAATTAAAGCTGGAAAAATATATAAAGTGTTTTGATGTTTTAAAGATGGAATGTTAAAATAAAAATATACTAAGGTATTGACAAATATAAATGACTGATGGATAGCAATGAGAAGTATGTTAATTTAGATAAGAGATAATATGTATTAAAGGAAACAAGAGAGAGGAAATATTAGTTTTAACAATGTGGAGATTTGTAATAATATGTATTTGTCTGAAATGGAACTGTTGTAACCCAGACACCACATTACTTTTTAAAGATACCATTGTAATATTGGAAAATTAATAAAATTTTATTTAAAAAAAAGAAAGGCTGAGCACCAAAGAATTGAGGCCTTTGAACTATGGTGCTGGAGTCCCTTGGACTGCAAAGTTATCAAACCAGTGAGTCCTAGAGGAGATCAACCCTGACTGCTCTTTAGAAGGCCAGATCCTAAAGTTGAAACTCAAATACTTTGGCCACATAATGAGAAGGAAGGACTCATGGAGAATGAAGTAGCCGAAGGACCACTCGGGACGACAGGTTACTTAACTAGGATTTTATTTAGAACAAGGCAGAGAACAGAATAACTTGTCCGGCTTTTATAGCCGGCGGCTGTCAGTGTAGTCCAATCAGGTTCGTTTCTTTTGGCGCCGCGTCTTGCTGAACCAATCACCGCCGTCGCGTCTTGACAGTTCTTCTTTCCGCATGGTGAGTCGGCTTCTGTGTTTTGACAGCCGCGAGCTGTCAAATGGCTGCGCCTGCGCCCTGGCGGGGGAAGTTTGACAGCTGTCAAAGTTCCCGCGTGTTTCCCTGTCAGTGGTGTTTACCTCATAGAATAAACGATTATAACTTGTTAATAACGTTTGAACATGTGTGTTTGTATACATTACACCCCTTACCCCTCCCCTGGATTGTTTTCCCCCCCTTGTTGGTTGTTGGAGCCGGCCCATTCATAGTCCCTTAAATATGCTGGTGCTCTTCTGTTTCTGTTAGAACGTCTTGGGGGGGTGCGTTTTCGTGTTCTGGTGGTGGTATGTTTTCTTGTTCCCCTTCTTCCTGATCTGGTGCAGGTATGATGTCCAGGGGGGTGGGTCTTGGCTGTCTGGTGGGGGAAGGTCTGGGTGGTGTTGGCCTGAGCTGTCTTGGCCTGAGCTGATCTAAGTGCCGTCGCAAGTTGCCTTCAGTAGGCATATGTATTAAATAGGAAATGGGTCCTGTTTGTTGTAACACAGTCCCTTGGACCCATTTGTTTTTGGATGTGTATGATTGTGCCCAGATCATTTGCCCAGGTTTAAATGTGCAGGGTGGGGGGGGTGATCTGGTTCTGCTGTGTAAGTGTCGGGATGCAGTCTGTCGAGCCGCGTTATCAGTCTCCTTCCCCACCTTAGCTCCGCTGGTGTCTTGCCGGTTGCAGTACAGGGAGTTGTGTGTTGTGCCATCATCAGGAACTGGCTGAGTCGTCGCTGCCAGTTCCCCTTTACGAACTTTTTAAATGCTTCTTTCGTTGAGCACACCATAATTTCAGCCATCCCGTTCGTCGATGGGTGGAACGGTGCTGAAGTGACCAGCCTAATACAGTTCTTCATAGCGAATATCTGAAATTCACGAGAGGTGAATTGTGGTCCATTGTCTGAAACCAGGGTGTCTGGGAGGCCGTGGGTGGCGAAGACCTTTCTAAGGGCTTGTATGGTGGCAGCTGAAGTGGTTTTCCTAAGAGGGATTACTTCTAGCCATTTTGAGTAGCTGTCAACTATTATTAGGAAACTTTGCCCTTGGATTGGTCCTGCAAAGTCTAGATGTATGCGTGACCATGGGTTTTTTGTTGTTTCCCATCTGTGTACTGGGGCCTGGGGTGGTTCGCTTCTCATTGCCTGGCAGGGGTAGCACCCTCCCACATGTTTTTCTATATCTTTATCTATGCCTGGCCACCACACATAACTCCTGGCTAGGGCTTTCATTTTAACTATGCCTGGATGTCCCTCGTGTAGGGTGTCTAGGGTTTGTGCTATGTTTTTGTCTGGTATCACTACTCTGTTCCCCCACAGAAGGCATCCCAAGTGTGATGACATTTCGTTTTGCCTGTTATAGTATGGCTGGAATTGTGGGTGTGGATTTTTGGCTGGCCATCCTGTGGTTGTCCACCTAAGAATCCTGCTCAGGACTTTGTCCTTGGCTGAATTTTTTGCTATGATTTTGGCGGAAAGGGGGCAGTCTGGAAGTTGTGATATTGCCAGAATGAGCCCTGCAGGAGCTGGGTCAGTGTCATTGCTTTTAATGGGTAGTCTGCTGAGGCAATCTGCATGTCCTAATTCTTTCCCTGGCTTGTGTATTAATTTGTACGAATATGCTGACAAGAAGGTGGACCAGCGCAGTATTCTTGGTGATAGAATCTGTGGGGTTGTTTTGTCCCAGGTGAATATTCCTAGCAGGGGTTTGTGATCCGTGAATATAGTAAAGGGTCTCCCATAGAGATAGTCGTGGAACTTTTTTACCCCTGCGACTATTGCTAGCGCTTCTCTGTTGATCTGCGCGTAGTTTCTTTCAGCTTTTGAAAGTGTGCGGGAATAAAAGGCTATGGGTCTTTGGGTGCCATCCTTGTATAGGTGGCTTAGTACCACCCCAATTCCATAGGGAGATGCATCACAAGCGATGCATACTGGTGTGTCTTCTCTAAAGAGTGTGACAGTTGAACTGTTACAAATAATATTTTTCAATGACTGGAAGCTATTTTCATGCGTTTTGGTCCAGGACCAGGCAGTGCCCTTGTCCAGGAGTCTGTGGAGAGGTTCAGCTATAGTGGCTTTGTGGGGAAGGAAGGCATGATAGAAGTTTAATAATCCCAAAAAGGCTTGGAGTTCTTGTTTATTTTTCAGACTGGGAGCTGTTTGAATGGCTTTTAATTTTTCTGTAGTGGGGTGGATGCCCTGGGCGTCTATTTTGTACCCTAGGAACTCTGTGGTAGTGACTCCGATGGAGCACTTTTCTCGTTTAAGTTTGAGACCGGCTTCTCGGAGCCGGCTCAGCACAGCTGAAAGTCTGTCAGCTAAGTTTGCTTCATTTTCTCCGGCGATGAGGACATCGTCGAAATAGGGGCAGACCCCGGGTATTCCTTTTAAGGTTTTCTCCATGATACCTTGGAAAATACCCGGGGCTGCCGAGATGCCGAATTGAAGTCTTTTCACTTTAAAAGCTCCGCGGTGTGTGACAATTGTTTGAGCTTCCGCGGTGTCATTTGTGACAGGCAGTTGCAAGTACGCCTGCGTCAGATCAAGTTTTGCAAAAATGGAGCCGGAGCGGATGGAAGCGAGGACGTCCCTCACCGCTGGCACCAGGTAAGCATGGGGGCTTAGAGCTAGGTTAAGGGTCGCCTTATAGTCTGCACATAATCTAATTTCCCCGTTAGGTTTCATTGGGGTGACTATTGGTGTCTCCCAGCTTCCCCCTTCAGTAGGTTCCAGTACCCCTAGTTTTTCGAGGCGTTCTAATTCGTTCTCTATTTTTTCTTTGAGGGCGAACGGAACCCTCCTAGCCCTTATTCTTATGGGTTGGATGGATGGATTTAATTTTAAGGAGATGGGAGGGCCGGTGTATTTCCCTAGTGTGCCATCGAAGACGTCTGCATACTTGTTGCAGACGGCTTCGAGGCTTGAGGCTTGCACTGTGTTAACCCCAGTAATGGCGATGCCCAGGGGGCTGAACCAGTTCAGCCCAATTAGATTGGTGCGGTTCCCTGGAGTCACTAAGACTTCTAGGGGTCCCTTGATTTTTTTGTATTCAACTGCGACCTTAGCCTTCCCTTTTAGTTGAATGGGGGTTTTTTGGAAGTCTGCTAGGTGGACCTGGGTTTTTTTAAGAGGAATTTCCCTGTTACTCCGTTGGCAGATCTCCTGATACGTTTTAAACAATATTAAGGAGACTGCTGACCCGGAGTCCACCTCCATGTGGCAGGTGACACCTTGAATTTTTACCCTGATCTTTACTTTAGGGCTTAGACTGTGCACCTTGTCTATCGTTTCCACTAGGTCCCCTGGTGTTCCTCCCCTGTTGTCATGGGTGGTTGGCCTACCTGGGGGGTTGGCCTCCAGATCATGCACGTTGTCGCGGGGCCGGCTTCGGCACACTGGCTTGATGTGGCCGGTTTTACCGCAATTGTGGCATTTTGCATTTCGGAACTGGCAGCTTCCCCTGGCATGGTTGCCCCCGCAGCTGGTGCATGTAGCCCGCTGATCGTGTCGTGGTGGCAGGGGGTTTCTGGTTCTTTGGCGGTCTGAGGTGTCGTTTCTTCGCTGTTGTCGTCGCTCCATCCTGCGTTGTAGGGCCTCTCCGTCAGTGAAGTCTACTGACTCGTCATCGTCACTGAAGGTTGCGTTTTCGTGGTATACGGTGGCTGGACTTTCCGGTGTTGATGTGGCCATTTTTTTCTTGTGGTTATATTCATAGGCCATTATTTCTCAGGTAAGTTCGGCTAGGCTCATGTCGGGCTTTGACGTAAGTTTTTTCTGGAGACGTTCATCCCTTAAGCCTATTACCACTTGGTCCCGGATGTGGTCTTCCAGGTCAGGGAAGCTGCAGTTGCGAGCAGCATGCCTGACCCCGGCGATGAAGTCGTTTGCGGGCTCGTCCGGTCGTTGCTTCTTCTGGGCGAATTGCACTCGCCAGTACAGCTATGAGCGAGCTGGCATGTAATGTTTGTTGAGCTGGTCGACCAGGTCCGCGTAGGAGACTTCAGTGATGGGCACTGGGCTGAACAGCCCGACGGCGTCGTCGTATACCGGGGGCCCGCTGATGTACAGGAGGGCGGCGGCCTTTGCTCTGTTGTCGGTAATTTTACTGACGAGGAGGAAACCCTCGACCTGTCCCAGGTGTGACTGCCATCTCTCCGGATGGCGGGTATCGAATTCCCTCACACGCCTGAAGTTGGCCATGTCGTCCGGTCCTGGTCTCGCTCCGTTCGGAAGTTAAAACTTCCAGTGACTGCTCTTGGCCGGGAATTCCCTTCCTCGGCCATGACTTCAGCTCCGGAGCGATCCCACCTTCGTCGCCAGTGAAGTAGCCGAAGGACCACTCGGGATGACAGGTTACTTAACTAGGATTTTATTTAGAACAAGGCAGAGAACAGAATAACTTGTCCGGCTTTTATAGCCGGCGGATGTCAGTGTAGTCCAATCAGGTTCGTTTCTTTTGGCACCGCGTCTTGCTGAACCAATCACCGCCGTCGCGTCTTGACAGTTCTTCTTTCCGCGTGGTGAGTCGGCTTCTGTGTTTTGACAGCCGTGAGCTGTCAAATGGCTGCGCCTGCGCCCTGGCGGGGGAACTTTGACAGCTGTCAAAGTTCCCACGTGTTTCCCTGTCAGTGGTGTTTACCTCATAGAATAAACGATTATAACTTGTTAATAACGTTTGAACATGTGTGTTTGTATACATTACAGAGAAGAGCCTAATGCTGGGAGAGATTGAGGGCAAGAGAAGAAGGGGATGACGGAGAATGAGGTGGCTGGATGGAGTCACTGAAGCAGTAGGCGTGAGCTTAAATGGACTCCAGAAGATGGTAGAGGACAGGAAGGCCTGGAGGAACATTGTCCATGGGGTCGCGATGGATCAGACATGACTTCGCAACTAACAACAAAAATAAACTCTATACTATCTTGTTAAATATGAATAAAATTGAAGAAAAATAGGTAGAAAGTATTGGGCCTCCTTAGATGGCTACAATCTTTAAAAACCTTAGCATCCAGCATTATTATTTTGAATTAAAAAAATTAAGAATATAGATTTCATAATTTTTGAAGAAAGAAATTCTCAACTTCTTAAGTCCAGGGAAAGAGCTAACAACAATGAAAAATATCACATGATAGATTTTTTTTGCTAACAACAATAATGCATATCACATAATAGATTTTTAAGTGTTTAAATGAATTTGCTTTGGACTTTTTGTATTTTTTACAATATTTCCAAAACATATTACAATTCCAGCATTTTTAAATGGCCAGTGGATAGCAGAGGACCTAGTCATTGCCATGGCGGATCGGGTGCAGGGATGCAGGGCTCTGCTTCCCACACCCAATTCCTTCCTCCTGGGGGTCTAAAAAGAACTGAAAGTCACTTCATAGAGGTGACAGACCAAGAGGGGACCCTTGCAGATCATGGGAAGGTGGTAGCCGACCCACTTGATCCAAGAAAGCCCTCAGGACAGGCAGGAGAAAGATTGGCTGCATTTATGTAGCCAGTCGGAAGCTGCTGACCACCAGAGGAAAAGCAATTGAAAACAAGCATGAGCAACATTTTGGACTTGGTTGAGATTATTTTCCTTCTTTCTCTACAATCATAAAACCTGTTCTGGGAAAAAAGATATCTGAAAGCAACAAAATCTCCAGAACTAAGTGTGTGTGTGTGTGGGGGGGGTTGTCTTATTCCTTCCTCCAGAAAAAAGTGGCAGTTTTTGCGGAGGAAAAGAGAGATATCTACAATATCATTGTGGATATAACAGAGAGAAACAGAAAAAAAGAAAAGTTTGAGGTGCTTTAATATTTTTAAACTTTTTTATATTACTATTGGAGAGTATTGGACCATAACTTTGTTTAAACTTGCTGGAAAATTACAAAAATTACAAAATTACAAAAATTACAAAATTACAAAATTACAAAATGGGCATCTAAGGACATCTAGTGGTAACTACACTAAACCTTCCATAGACCTAATCTAATATTTTGAGTAGAGTGTCAGAACTTGGCTAGATGCCCAGACATAGTTTACAGTTTAAACCTTTTGCTGTCCCTGACCTTCATAGTCCTGTGGATTATAGCTGGGAAAAAGAGAAGAGTTTCTTTGGGCTGTTTTTTTTCTCCTGCAGGATAGATTATAACTAAAAAACATAAACTACTTTGAAGCCATCTCACTTTTTTGGATTACAAGTACTGTTTGAGCTGTGATTTTACAAGCTATTTAAAGGCAGAGTGAACGGTAAGGAATTACTATTAGCAAGACATTTTGGACTATAATTTTGGCAGATGGGCAACATTGGACCTTGGGATAAATTTTATTCTTTTCTCTTTTCTCCTTTTTCCTTCTTTTCCTTTTTATCTCTATTTGTTTGGGGAGCCTAGCAGATTACAAATTCTTAACATTTGACTGAAGAACTATTTATGGACAATGGAAACTGAAATATTGGAGATACTTCTTGGAGAAGGCCCATGGACTATCAACTCAAATAGTAGATCTTGGTGGATTATAAACTTTGACCAAGGGGCAATTTTGAACATTAAATAACTGTTTTTGGTAGTGAGCCCTAGCTACAAAAGTGGATTGTAAATTCTTTTTTTCTCTCTTTTTTTGTTCTTACCTCTCTCCAGAGAGAGCTTATTGAGCTTATTGACTACAAATAAGAACTATAAAAGTTATATAAGATAATTTTAAAAGATATATTGTGTTGAATATAATGCTAATGGCTTAGTTGAAGGTGGGTGTTGGGAAAAAGCATTAGAGTTTGATAAAAGAGTTGGGGAGTAGAAATAAAATGAGTCTTTCAAACTTAACCAAAACTGGTAAGAAAGCACCTTCAGCCCCATCCTTTGCCTCTGCAAGCCCGGTATATCAGAGATCAATTGAATCAATGCTCCAACAAGAAAAAGCTACCAATTTCCAGAAGGAGATGCAAGCAACACTACAAGTGATTCAAGAGGCAATTTCCTCCTACAAGGAAGATACAAGGAAAAATCATGAAGAGACGAAAGATAATCTTGATAAAATGAACCAAAAAATTAACAACATAGATTCTCAATTAGAAAACTTTAAACAGATGGTCACAAAAAATGAACAAAGAATTCAAAAAGTAGAAGATAAGTCAGTAGAGACTGACCAAAAGTTGGAAGAGCTGAAAGATGAAAACCAGAAGCTGCTGCAGATTAACAGAGAATTGGAAGATTCAATGGTAGTTACGGAAATAGAAAAGGCATCTTATTTCCTAAACTTCTGAAACATAATAGAGGATAAGGAAGAGGATCTCATGGATCTAAAGCATTGGAAATTGGGAAACAGGAAATGGAAGGAGAGTTAGACCAAATATTCTGAGTCAATTCAAGCTATGCAAGAAGAAATAAAGTCCCTAGAGAAGTATATGTTAGATTTGTTAAAAGGCATGAGATTTTGAGAAGAGTGAGAGATGACCCTCTGTGATATAAAGAAAAAGAAATAGTAGTCCTGAAGCCAATCCCCAGGAGAATAAGAGATGCACGAAGAGAATATCAATTATTGACTAGAAAATTAATTGAAAAGGAGTGAATTTTAGATGGCTGATTCCAGAAGGGATCCTAATTAACTAGGATGGGAAAAAATACAGACTGGACACACCACTTAAGGCATTGAAGTTTTATGACAACTGTTAGATCGAGTGCAGCCGCGTGGACACAATAACGAGTCAGCATTGTACGAGATGTTGTTTATTGATTACATGATGGAAAGTGAAACCCAACTCCCGGTTCCCCCATTTATGCTACTGAAGCCCCTGAAACTCAGCCAACCCGGTTGCTCTATTTTCCCGCTGGCCAGGTAACACCCAACCTGGCGTTGTACCTTTCCCACCGGACAGGTTGACCAATCAGGCCAGCTGACCGATGCCTGGTATCTGGTGTCAACTCCAGCCTGGCATCTCTCATACATAACAACAACCGTAAAGCATTTATAGAAGGGGAAAGTCTGGAATTTCATCCAGAGAGAAAAACAAAGAGGCAGGAAGAAACAGTAATAGAAGGAGCAGCTAAGCCAAGGGAAGAAGAAGAAACTGAAAATACAAAGACAGAAGAAGTGGTAAGAACAAGAGAACAGAGACAAATAAGAACAACTAGAAGATTAAGACCTAAATATAACTGAAGGAGATGGAGAAGGAAGATGGGATTTTTTTCAATGAATGTAAATGGATTGAACTCCCCCACAAAAAGGGAAAAAAATCACGATTACAAAGATTAAAAATGGACATAATGTGTCTTCAAGAAACACATATTAAGAGTCAACACCACAAATTGTTGGAGCAACTGAAAATTGGGAAACTCCACTTTGTATTAGCACAACAAAAGAAAAGAGGAATAGCTCTATATATTAAAGAAATAAAGAATCTGAAACAAATTTATGCAGATGAAGAGGAAATAATATTAATGGTGGAAATAATGATAAACCAAAAACAGATAGTGATATATGCATCTAACAACAAACAAGAAGAATTCTACCAAAAATTGCGTAAAAAAATAGTGCAACTGGAATATCAAAACATTTGTTTAATCAGAGACATTAATGCAATTGTAGATGGAATACTGGATTACAAAAGTAGTAAAATAGGGAAAAAAGGAAATAATATACTAAAACTTTTTTTAGCAGAAGAAATCTGTATTCAGGAAATATGGAAAGAAAAGAACCCAAAAAACCCACAATATATATTCTATTCAAACGAACATAAATCATGGTCCAGAATTGATATGATATGGAAATCTCCTGAATTAAACATGATTATACAAGAGATCAAGATAGAACCCAATATATAGGCAGATCACAATCCAATAAAGATGACTTGGAGAGGAACCAGGAAAAAAGTAAGATGGTCCCTGAATAAATCTTTATTGAAAGAGAAAGAATTTGTACAAATAGCAACAAAGGAAATGGAATTATTTTAAAAAAATAAATAAAAAACCAAGAGATGTCCCTTCAAAATGTGTGGGACACAGTTAAAGCATACTTCAGAGGGTTGGCCATAACTTACATGGCGAAAAAGAATAAAGAAAAAAAGCAACAACAGCTAAAGTTAAAGGAAGAATTTATGAAATTAAAATCAGAACTAAAAAAAGATCCACAAAAGAAAACACTTAAAAACAAATGGAACTAATAAAAAATAAAATAAACCTAGCAGAGGCTGAAAAAAATGATGCCACTATTTAAAAGGGCCAAGCAGAATTTTTTTGAAAATGCTAATAAACCAGGGAGGTGGTTAGCATACAAATTGAAAAAAAGAAAGAGAGAAAAAAATTGATAAACAAACTGCAAGACTCAAAAGGAGATTTACAGTTGCAAAAAGATATAATTAAAAAAAAATAATTAAAGACTTTTATAAGATACTTTATGATACAGAGGAAATTTCTCAAGAAATTTATAAATTTCTAAATTTCTAAAAAAAAAAGAAATCTACCAAAAATTCCAAAGAATAAATGAAACATTTTAAATGAAAAAAAATATAAATGATGGAGATGATAGAGGCTATAAAAAGGCAAAAAGTGATAAGACTCCAGGTCCAAACAAATTACCTGCAGAGCTTTATAAATGTCTACGAGACACTCTAAGTCCAATAATGAAAAAACTGTGTAATAAAGTACTTTTATACACAATACCAAATACATAGACAGAAGCTAACATTATTTAATATCTAAAGAAGACTCAGACCTGACACAAATAAAAAATTATAGACCAATATCTCTATTAAACGTGGACTATAAAATTTTGCATCAATAATAGCAGAAAGACTAAAGAAATTTTTGACAGAATTTGTACATACACACCAGCTAATGTAATTGTAAATGGAGATTTCACAGAAAATTTCAATATCAAAAAGGCACAAGACAAGGGTGTCCACTATCCCCATTGTTATTTATATTAACACTGGAGGTATTAAACAGAAACATTAGGCAAGATACAGAAATTAAAGGATTGGAGATGAAAGATGAAAAATACAAATTACAAGCATATGCAGATGATTTGGTTTTTATACTACCATGTTTCCCTGAAAGTAAGACCCTGTCTTACTTTATTTTGGGCTATGAAATAAGCAGAAGGTCTTACTTTCAGGGAGGGCTTACTTTTTGCTGGTACCGGCACCAGTAGGCTGCAAGCACGTGGGGGGTGGGGCGGTGCTTGGTCTTGGGGTGGAGAAGTAATGCGGTGGTGAGAGCGTGGTGGAGGACTAGGTATGGTACTTGTATGGCTGTGGTGAGCAGCGAAGGAAATGGTACTGAGCCTGGCACTGTGTGACTCAGCCCAGATCTTCCCTGAAGCTACCGGAGCACATACACACACATCGCCACATGCCTGCCAGGGCCCTTTGCCAGCAGCTGCTGGCAGAATTGGCTACTGCTGGTCCGGCCCTCTCCATCCCACTGTCTGCTTGCCTGGAGCCTCAATGAATCAACCCTTAGGTGAGGCCCATCTCTGCCTACCCCACCTACTGGCCCTACTGATGCTGGGACATTTCTTGACCACTTTGGGTGCCATATGGCTGCCAAGTGCCTGCCTGTGCTACTGGTCTCACAGGGCTCTTTGCCCTCCTGGCTGCACTGCTCTAGGCTGTCCTGCTGCGCTGTTTCTGCCTGCCGCAGAGTGAGTCCATGCCTCCACCTTTGAGCATGCCTACTTGGTGCTGCAGGTGCCAGGCTAAGGGCTGAACCTGGTGCTCTTCAGGCCCTTGCGGGACTGCACCTCTCATACTGGCTGGGAGCTTTTGGCCTCTACTGGATGCTCCCACCGGATTGCTTTTCACCTGGCTGGTGGCTGCCACCACAACCATGAGATAAGGAGGCAAAGCAGGAGGCATTGGGGTGGAGTTGCTTCCCTCTGCCTGCCAGACACCTGCTAAATCCGCACAGGATAAGGTTACCATGCCTCCCCCATCCAGATGCCCTCACCTCCCCAAGCATTTTTTCACTTACCTGCCTTTCAGCTGCATTGTATTTCTCCACTTGCTTCTCAGCCTTTTAATTTAATTTAATTTAATAATTTGATTTCTATACCGCCCTTCTCCCAAAGGACTCAGGGCGGTGAACAGGGCAATACACAATAAAAATCGAATACAAAAATTAAAAAGCCATTAAACATCATGCCCATAAAATCAATACATATTAAAGTTAAAACTAGTTTTAAAAACCCAACCCCATCCCGTCAGACCAGGCCAGCTTGTTCAAAAAAGAATGTTTTGAGATCACGCCGGAAGGAGCGAAGGTCGGGGGCCATCTGGAGCTCAACCGGTAAGCGGTTCCAAAGGTCTGGCGCGCCCACAGAGAATGCTCTCCCCCTGGGAGAGCCTTTGCCGTGTGTTTGTGGGACAAAAAAAAAAAGAAAAGTTCAATCAGACTTTGTAGCTTCTCATGATATCTCAGCCCTTAGCCCGATGCCTGAAGCACCAAGTAGGCATGCAGGCTGGCAGCACTCACCAGTCGAAAGGCAGAGACATGGGTGGCGTGGTTTTACTGGTGGCCACAGGCAAAGGGCCCTGGCAGGCTGGCAGTGGGGGTGCTCTGGTGGAAGATTTGAGCCAACTTGCCCTGTGCCAGGCAGGAGCAGCCCAGCAGGGCAGCCCAGAGCAGCATGGCCAGGAGGGCAAAGAGCCCTGCAAGGCCAGCAGCATGGACAGCCACTTGGTGGCCACACAGCACTCGACATGGCCAAGAAATGTCCCAGCAAGCAGTAAGGCCAACAAGCAGGGTGTGTGGAATCCAGGGCTCACCAAGGGTTTGGTTCGTTGTGGCCGTAGGCAAGTAGACAGTGAGATGGAGAGGACAGGGTCGGTTCCACCAGCAGCCACTGGCAAAGGGCCCTGGGAGGCCAGTGGGGCTGGTGGTGCTCTGCAGCCGCACGGAAGAGCTGGGCTGACTCGCCCCATCCTGCTCTAGTGCTCACTTTTGGGGGAGGGCTTATATTAGGCTCACCCCCAAAATCAGCTGGAGTTTACTTTTTGAGTAGGGTAGAAGAGGCAAGCCTTAAGCTTATGAAAAAGATAGAAGAATTTGGAGAAGTGGCAGATCTGAAAATAAATAGAGAAAAGACCAAAGTGATAAATCAATTATTAGAAAAAACAGGTCTCCAAATAACCAAAAAATTTAAATACTTGGGGATTTATTTAATAATATGCAACAATAAGAGAAGATAACTACGTAATATTATTAAAAGAAATAAAACTAGTCTTGGGAAAATGGAAAAAAACTACAACTTTCAATGTTGTGGAGAATAGCAACAGTGAAGATGAATATTTTACCAAAAATACTTTTTTTGTTTCAAACAATACCTATAAGATTGGGAAAAACTTCTTTGATGAACTAAACAAATTAATACTGAAATTTATTTGGCAAGGAAAAAAAGGTAGAATTAAATTGAAAATGCTTCAAGAAGCGAAAGAAAATGAGGATTTGGATTGCCAGACTGGATTTTATATTATCAAGCAGCTGTATTAACATAGCTAAAAGAGTGGATAACTCTTAGAGATAAAAGATTACTATATCTAGAAGGACATGACCTACAACTCGGGTGGCATGCCTTTCTATGGCATGGGGAAAATAAAATACACAGATACTTTCAATATCATTATATAAGAAATGCACTTTTGCTAGAATGGGAAAAAGTAAAAGTGAAAATACCTGGATAGCTCTCAAAATGGAAGCGTTTGTTCACCGAAACCTAACAAACTATGAGAAAATTGTGACCTATAAAGACATTTTGAATAATGAAGGAAAATTAAAACATAGACAAGAATTAGAACAGGGTATTGAATATCATGATGGCCATATCTACAAATCAAAACCAGATATGAAAAAGATATTAAAACATGTGGATTTTATAAAGAACAGACAGAATTTGACAAGATACCACTGACAGATGAAAAATTGATTAAGAAACTTAATAAATATATGTTAAGTTGAAAGATGGAAAGGAACAAGTTAAAGAAACAATGATAACTTGGGAAAAGTATTTTGGACATAACACAGAACTAGAAAACTGGCAAAGCCTTTGGGTAAGAAATTCTAAAATAACAAAAGTGGTAGCATATAAAGAAAATCTATACAAAATATTTTATAGATAGCATTTAACACTGATGAGGTTAGCAAAAATGTTTAAAAATATATCAAGCAATTGTTGGAATTGTAGACAAAACCCAGACACTTATTACCATCTTTGATGGATATGCTCTAAAGCCAAAGGATTCTAGTTAACAATACATGCATAGTTAGAGAAAATGTCTAGAAAACATATAGATTTTAAGCCAGATGTCAGAATCCATTTATATCATATTCATAAATGGAATGTTTCAAACATATCTCATGGATTCTGCCATCTCCCGAAGAGAAGAGGATAGATGTGTATTGAACCGGCAATAGGCATTTCAAAGGAAAGGAGAAGCCTTTTGAACTGGGGAAACAAAAGGGGGGGCTAGCATCTGGCTTTTGTCACGGTAGACAGCAATAAACAAAAGGGTCCTAACTTCCTTTTTCCCACGAGATGGATGATACGAGAGGAAGGATGGGGGGACTGACCAAATGGGGATTAAGGGGGGTTAAACCGGGAACTCTTTATAAGGATTTACATCGTGGAACCATTAAGCCCTGTCTCATTTCCTACAACCGAGCATGTCATAGTAAAGATTTCTTTTGGACTAAAAACCTGACTCCAAGAGTTTTTGTCTTCCTAAGACGTGGTTTGGGGTGGGTCCTGACATTAGACAGGGCTTCCAACGAAAGTCAACCCGGGAAGAAGAACCTTACCGGGGGACTTTGCAAATAAATATGATGTCTGACGATGAAGCAAGAAGGGAAGAAAGCCCCACGGAGAAGGAGCCTTCCTCCCAGCCGAACTCCCAGAAACATTGGGAAGCTGAAGCATCATATTCCTCCTGGGAGGAAACGGCGGAGCAGCACGAACAAAACCCCCGGTGGTCAATGGGCGTTGGAAGGAAAAGTGAGTGGGAAAAGGGTTCGAGAGAAGTGACCCTGAGACGGAGCGACCACCAACCGGAATGGAAACAAGAGATGGAGAACTCCCTGCACGCCAGTGAGGAAGAGCGGATTCTGGAAAAAGCTATTGACTTGATGAAAACAACCCTGAGCTCACTAAGGGAGGAGAGAGCTGGAAACCACAACACCTGGGGTCGCAACTGGAGGGGTAACGGAAGGGATCCAACACCTGAAACCCCAGGGCTGTCCAATGGAACAGGAGCCGCTGACTATTTTTGTTAGGCATAGTTGTAGGAAATTATGTATGTATCTAATTTTGCATGCATTAATTGGAGCAAGAATTGTATTTGCTCAACACTGAAAAAATGAAGATTTACCAATAGAAGAAGACTCAATTAAAAAAAAATTCTAGATTGTGCAGAAATAGATAGATTGACATTGAAAATGAAAGAGAAAGAAGATTCAGTTTATTTTAGAACATGGGGCACTTTTTATCAATGACTAGAAAAACGAGATACAGAGAAAGGAATTTAGCATGTACTAGTAAGTTAAATGTTAGAACCCAGACAATATGTTGCTGATAAAATATTAAGCACTTGTGATTATATATATATATATATATATATATATATATATATATATATATATATATATATATATATATATATATATACACCCCTTCATGGATTACTGCCTTGTCGTGACGAAGGGGCTTGTGTAATTCAATGAAGCTATGAGCTATGCCGTGCAGGGCCACCCAAGACGGAAAGGTCATAGCAGTGAGTTCTGACAAAACGTGATCCACTGGAGAAGGAAATGGCAAACCACTCCAGTATCTTTGCCATGAAAACCCTATGGACAGTACCAAAAGACAAAACGATATGATGCTGGAAGATGAGCCCCTCAGGTCGGAAGGTGTCCAATATGCTACTGGGGAAGAGCAGAGGGCTAGTACTAGTAGCTCCAGAAAGAATGAAGCGACTGGGCCAAAGCCGAAAGGACGCTCAGCTGTGGATATGTCTGGTGGTGAAAGGAAAGTCCGATGCTGTAAAGATTTTTTCTCCATAGGAACCTGGAATATAAGATCCACAAATCAAGGAAAGCTGGACGTGGTCAAACAAGAGATGACAAGACTAAACATCAACATCTTAGGTATCAGCGAACTAAAATGGACAGGAATGGGTGAATTTAATTCAGATGACCATCAGGTATACTACTGAGGGCAAGAATCCCTCAGAAGAAATGGAGTAGCCTTCATAGTCAATAAAAAAGTAGGAAAAGCAATACTGGGATACAATCCTCAAAATGACAGAATGATCTCAGTTCGAATCCAAGGCAAACCATTCAATATTACAGTAGTTCAGGTCTATGCCCCAACCACCGGTGCTGAAGAGGATGAAATTGACCGGTTCTATGAAGCCCTACAGCACCTTATAGAACTAACACCCAAAATTGATGTCCTTATCATCATGGGGGATTGGAATGCTAAAGTAGGAAGCCAAAAGATAACTGGAATAACAGGCAAGTTTGGCCTTGGAGTACAAAATGAAGCAGGGCACAGGCTGATAGAATTTTGTCAAGAGAATACGATGGTCATAGCAAACACTCTTTTCCAACAACCCAAGAGACGGCTCTACACATGGACATCACCAGACGGTCAACACAGAAATCAGATTGACTATATGCTCTGCAGCCAAAGATGGAGAAGCTCTATACAGTCAGTAAAAACAAGACCAGGATCTGACTGTGGCTCAGACCATGAGCTTCTTGTTGCAAAGTTTAGGCTTAAATTAAAGAAAGTAGGGAAAAGCGCTAGGCCACTCAGGTATGAATTAAATCATATCCCTGTTGAATATACAGTAGAGGTGACAAATAGATTTAAGGAATTAGATCTGATAGACAAAGTCCCTGAAGAACTATGGACAGAGATTTGCAACATTGTACAACAGGTAGCAAGCAAAACCATCCCAAAGAAAAAGAAATGCAAGAAAGCAAAATGGCTGTCTGAGGAAGCTTTGCAAATCACTGAGGAAAGGAGGGAAGCGAAAGGCAAGGGAGAAAAAGAAAGATATGCCCAATTAAATGCAGAATTCCAAAGAATAGCTAGAAGAGATAAGAATGCCTTCTTAAATGAACAATGCAAGGAAATAGAGGAAAACAATAGAATAGGGAGGACCAGAGATCTTTTCAAGAAACTTGGAGAGATGAAAGGAATGTTTCATGCAAAAATGGGCATGATAAAGGACCAAAATGGCAGGGACCTAACAGAGGCAGAAAAGATTAAGAAGAGGTGGCAAAATTACACAGAAGAACTATACAAGAATGAGCTTAACGTCCCAGATAATCACCATGAGGTGGTCACTGACCTCGAGCCAGACATCCTAGAATGTGAGGTGAAGTGGGCCTTAGAAAAGCTGAGCAACAACAAAGCTAGTGGAGGTGACAGTATTCCAGTTGAGCTATTCAAAATCTTAAAAGACGATGCAGTAAAAGTGCTACACTCAATTTGCCAGCAAATTTGGAAAACTCAACAGTGGCCACAGGATTGGAAAAGATCAGTTTACATTCCAATTCCAAAGAAAGGCAGTGCCAAAGAATATTCAAACTATCACACCATTGCACTCAGTTCTCATGCTAGTAAAGTTATGCTTAAAATTCTACAAGCTAGACTCCAGCAGTATGTGGATCGAGAACTACCAGAAGTACAGGCAGGATTTCGAAGAGGCAGAGGAACTAGAGATCAAATTGCTAACATATGCTGGATCATGGAGAAAGCTAAAGAGTTCCAGAAAAACATCTACTTCTGCTTCATTGACTATGCTAAAGCCTTCGATTGTGTGGATCATAACAAACTGTGGCAAGTCCTTAAAGAGATGGGCATACCAGACCATCTTATTTGTCTCTTGAGAAACCTATATGCAGGCCAAGAAGCAAGAGTGAGAACTGGACACAGAACCACTGATTGGTTCAAAATTGGGAAAGGAGTTCGGCAAGGCTGTATACTGTCGCTTTGCCTATTTAACTTATATGCAGAGCACATCATGAGAAAGGCACGGCTAGATGAATCAAAAGTTGGAATTAAGATTGCCAGAAGAAACATCAACAACCTAAGATATGCAGATGATACCACTCTAATGGCAGAAAGTGAAGAGGAACTAAAGAGCCTCTTGTTGCAAGTGAAGAAGGAGAGTGCAAAAGTTGGGTTGAAACTAAACATTAAGAAAACCAAGATCATGGCATCTGGCCCTCTCAATTCCTGGCAAATAGATGGGGAAGAAATGGAGGTAGTGACAGATTTTATTTTCCTGGGCTCCAAGATCACTGCAGATGGGGACTGTAGCCAAGAAATTAAAAGACACTTGCTCCTCAGGAGGAAAGCCATGGCAAATCTAGACAGCACACAAAAAAGCAGAGACATCACCCTGTCAACAAAAGTGCATATAGTCAAGGCTATGGTCTTCCCAGTTGCAATGTATGGCAGTGAAAGCTGGACCATAAGGAAGGCTGAGTGCCAAAGAATTGAAGCCTTTGAACTATGGTGCTGGAGAATACTCCTGCGAGTCCCTTGGACTGCAAGGCGATCAAACTGGTCAGTCCTAGAGGAGATCAACCCTGACTGCTCTTTAGAAGGCCAGATTCTGAAGCTAAAACTCAAATACTTTGGCCACCTAATGAGAAGGAAGGACTCACTGGAGAAGAGCCTAATGCTGGGAAAGATTGAGGGCAATAGAAGAAGGGGACGACAGAGAATGAGGTGGCTGGATGGAGTCACTGAAACAGTAGGCGTGAGCTTAAATGGACTCCAGAAGATGGTAGAGGACAGGAAGGCCTGGAGGAATATTGTCCATAGGGTCGCGATGGGTCGGACACGACTTCACAACTTACAACAACAACAAATATATATATAATCAGACCAGAGTTTTTGTCACATTAGTTTGAGCAACAAAAGGGCACATAAGATGTTAATATTGTTCGCAGAAAGTTCTAGTTAGATGGACTCCATCAGCTAAACACTCTCCTAAGGAAGAGTGTTATATATATATATATATATATATATATATATATATATATATATATATATATATATATATAATAAAAAAATTAAAAAAAATTAGTCAACAATGAACAAGTAAGAGCTGTATAACAAAAGCATAGGGAAAGGATGAGTTTTCAGGAAGAGAGAAGAAAAATAATATTCTAGACTACTTCTGCATATTTTTTTCCTGTCTTAGCGGAACCTTAGCATTTGCTAATACCAAGTAGTTCTTTGATAGAGTTTATTCTTTACAATGTCCAGCACATCAGATGCTAAAAAAAGCATTTAGCATTGTCTTATCAGTAGATCATCTCCTTTGAACCAGACTGAATCACATCACACCCCCTCCACATTCACCATCACACAAACCAACCACCTGTCATCTCCCAGAAGACTTTCATTAACTAGGAAGGTCAGGATCTATGACTATGTTGGTCAGACACATAGCTCCAAAGACTTGTGTACTTCATCAGAAATGCAGGTTCATTTTATATATTATTCTAGAGATCACTGGAGATCTTTGAAAAAAAGATTTATTATAGATCTCTTTCTACCTTATGATTTTTTAACAAAATTATAAATAGTAGAATTAATAAAGAGAATATCAAGGTATTGATTTAACAGCTAACCAGCTTATGTAATGTAAGATTTAAAATGTAATGATTGGAATGACTCAGCAGGGTCTGTGTCTCTTTAAGAACCTTTGTATAAAGGGAAGGCTCTGCTGATGTGTTCTCTCTCTTCCGTTTCCTGCTGTAACAGTGGTTTGTTGGTTTCTGCTGTAGTAGCACATGTATGTATATTGTTCCTGATGTATGATATTGTAGATAGTGTAAGATAAACCACCATTTAATATAGACCACTGTCTACTCCTGGTTTATCTCTTGCAATAGGACTGTACGGTCTAACACAGAAATTGTGAGATGTGATAGCATTCCTTAGGAGAGTGTTTAGCTGATGGAGTCCATCTAACTAGAACTTTCTGCGAACAATATTAACATCTTATGTGCCCTTTTGCTGCTCAAACTAATGTGACAAAAACTCTGGTCTGTTCTTCTTAGTTTGAGATACATCAGTTTGCTAGTAACATGTTTTTCTGAACTTCCATCCTTTTGGAAGAGCTACTAAACCAAGAACCCCACATGCCCAACAATCAACAGTCTTTTGCCAATGCCTACTTGATCAAAAACTTGCTTAAGAAAGCTTCGTCTAGTGTCAGACACTTTGGCATCAGGTTTGCAGAATATTCAATCTAGATATAAGACCATTACATCTTCCCATTACTGTTAATACTGTTTCACCTAAAGCTAAGTAGTCACAAATACAGTTAAATACAGCACTGTGCAAAAGTATTTAGGCAGTTGTGCAAAAATTCCATAAATTAAGAATACTTTTAGAAATAGAAAATAGCTTATTTTTATCAATTAACAAAATGGAAAGTAAATGAGCAGAAGAGAAATTCAAATCAAATCAATATTTATAAAAACACATGAATATAAATAATTCATGGATTTTATCTGTACTAGCCTCCATTATCTTCTCTTTAGGTAAGCTTTGAAAAGAAGAGAAACTTTAAATGAGAATGCGTGTCAAAGATTATTGTGTTTACAGAATGAGAATACAGATTCATTCAGAAATCAAGTCTGTATAGTATGTATCAAGGTAAAGGAATCAGATAGAGTTGCAATACCAATAGAGAAAGGGAAAAAGAAAACAGCAGTGATTTCTGAGCTTTATCTCAGCAGTATGTCAGCAATATGTCCACAGAGGGCACAAAGGCAGAAAAAAATAGAAAAAAGTACAATTCAGATCAATCCAAACTCTGTGTCAGGGCCCACCTCAAACCCACTTCTTAAGAAAGCTGAACTAAAGTTCAAAAAGAATTGGACAACTGGAAAAAGTTACAATTGTCATTACTGGGAAGAATCGCAGCAGTGAAAATGAATGTTCTGCCGAAATTTCTGTTCTTATTTCAAATGATACCCATTCTTAAAAAGGACTTAAACTTGGAGGAATGGCAAAAGGGTATCAATAAATTTGTATGGACAGGGAAAAGGCCACGAGTTAAATTTAAGATTATGCAGGATACGCGTGAAAGAGGTGGTCTTAAAATGCCCAACTTTAAACTATACTATGAAGCTGCTGCGTTGTCAGCGATAAGTGATTGGATTAATTTAACACAACGGAGATTATTAAATCTTGAAGGCCATGACTTGTTATTTGGCTGGCATGCATATTTACTGTATGATAAGAAGGTAGATAATGTGTTTAAGGTGCATATTTTAAGACATGCTTTGTTGCGAGTTTGGAAAAAGTATAGACATAAGTTAAATTACAAGATACCTTTATGGGCAATACCGAAACACGCAATAGAAAACATAAATGTTGGGTTCAAACATGATGTGACTACATATAAGGAAATCTTAAGTTTGGAAAGGAATATATGGTGTTTGAAGCCGTATAACTTTTTAAGAGAAGAGAAGATTGTTCAAACCTGGTTTCAATATGGGCAACTACAGGCCAGGTGGAAAGAAGATCAGAAAATTGGTTTTTCAATGACTGATGAAAATCTGGTAAAGCAAATTAGAAATCAAGGTCCAGCACATATCAAACAGATATATCTTGCATTGATAGAAGTTGACTCAGAAACAGAACTTGTTAAAGATTGCATGATAAAATGGGCTCAGAATATTCAAGAAGTTATTACAATGGATACTTGGGAAAAGATCTGGGTGAGAAACATAAAATTTACGGAAGCTCAAAATTTAAGAGAGAACTTTTATAAAATGTTTTATAGGTGGCATTTAGATCCCAAAAAGCTTGCAAGTATGTATCCGAACTATCAGCCTAAATGTTGGAGGTGTGGTGGCGAAGACGCAACGTACTATCACATATGGTGGACCTGTAAAAAGGTTAAAGCGTTTTGGATTAAAATCTGGTGGAATATGCAGAAGATATTTAAGAAAAGGATAAAGTTTTGTCCGCAATTGTTTTTACTGGGCATAATTACTGATACTACTGTTGTGGACACCAAGCTGATGTTGAACTTAATTACGGCAGCAAGACTTTTAGTAGGTCAATATTGGAAGAAGGAGGAACTGCCGACTATAGAAGAATGGATTTTAAAAGTTTCTAACCTGGCGGAAATGGCAAAGATCTCGGCGTATTTGAAAGACCATTCGCAACAACGTTATATTACGGAGTGGAAAAAATGGATTGATTATATCCAGAATAAATATGGGACTAAAAAGTTTCATTTAGCATTTGAATAAGTATCGATGTGATATTTGTATTGCTTGTAGTCACTCTATAAGTGCTAAAGTGTGACAGACTTAATAGTTCATTGTTGTTAGCATATGGTTGTTTATGATTGTTTTTACTTTTATACCTTGTATTTAGCTCTGGGAAGTCGGGGACGGGGAGGGGGGAAGGGGAGGGGGGAGGGTTGGGTAGGGCTGGGAAGGGGGTGGGTGGGGAGGGGTTGTTAAAGATAAAATGTATTGAAAAACTTTTCAATAAAAAGAAAGAAAGAAAGAAAGCTGAACTCTTGCAGACAGTTTCTTCCAAGCAGTTTCTTCCAGACCTGGAAGGGGATTTTATTTCCTTCAAGGAAATGACACCACATAAGTAATGACCACCACACAGCGTAAGCCTACTTTTCCCACACAGCGCAGTGTTGTTCTGTCTCTGTGAGTTTCTTGGACATATATGCACACAGTTGCAGTGCCCCATCATCATTTTCCTGTAATAATACAGCTCTTACTACCACATCGCTTGTGTCTGTCTGTATTACTAAAGGTTTATCCAGGTCTGGGTGCCTCAGTATGGGTTTGGCAGAAAAAAGTCTCTTTCGCCTCTCAAATGCTGCTTGGCATTCCATTTTAGTGTCTGGCTAGGTTTCACTGGGGGGGTCCCTTTTGTTTTTAACAAGTTCATGAGGGGCAGGGCTATTTGGGTGAAAGAAGGGATGAATTGGCAGTAGAAGTTTGCAAAATCCAGGAAACTTTGTAATTGCTTCCTTGTGCGGGGTGGTGCCCATTCTAATATTGCCCTGACTTTCTCAGGGTCCATTTCAATGCCCTGTTGGGCTATGCGATACCCCAGGTAGTCTATTCTTTCCTGGTAGAATTTGCATTTCAATAATTTGGCATATAGTTGGGCAGCCTGCAATTTTTTTAAAACAGCTCTGACTAGGTTAATATGCTCCTCTTTGGACTCGGTGAAGATAAGGATGTCATCTAAGTAAACCAGGACCCCTTAAATAAATGCTCTGTTAGCACTTCATTTATTAATTGCATAAAAACTGTGGGTGGCCCTTGTAGTCTGAATGGCAAAACTTCAAATTGGTAGCATCCCATTGGACAATTAAATGTGGTCTTCCATCTGTCCCCTTCCTTGATCCTAACATGGTAGTATGCTTCTCTTAGGTCTAGTTTGGTAAAAATCCTTCTTTTTGATAGATGGGATAACATGTTCTTCATGAGGGGTAGGGGATACAGGTTACTTTCACTAATTGCATTTAGGGAGCAGTAATCCAAGCACAAATGCAAAGTGCCATCCTTCTTTTCCCTAAAGAGGACCGGGGCAACCACTTTGGATTTGGCAGGTTCAATAAATCCCCTTTCTAAGTTTTTATTTATGAATCTTTCCATCTCCTCCATCTATTTAGGGCTCATGGAGTACAGCCAGGGCTTCGGGAGTTTTGCCCCAGGTTTGATTTCTATAGCACAGTTCATGGGTCAGTGAGGAGGGAGCTCATCCGCCCATTCCTCTCTGAAAACATCAGCAAGGTCTCGGTATTCTTCTGGTATTTCTGGTAACCCCTTCTCTTCTCCCACTGATACTGTCTACACTCCTAGGGTTGGTGTGAGCCTTTAGGGTTTTAAGTTTGCACGATCCCCCTCTGAGAATTTGAGTTCTGCTGTCCTCCAATTTACCCAGGGGTTCCATTTCTTCAACCATTCCAGCCCTAAGATCATTGGGCATTCCATGTCTGGGGTCATTACAAATGTTAAGTCTTCCTAATGGTTCCTCAGGGACAGGTGGACTGATAAGGTGGCTAGGGTAGCTGGAACCCCCCTGCTATGGACCCATTTAGTCTCTTCACCAGAATGCCCAAGTTCCCCACTAGCATCAGGCTAATGAGTCAGCGGGTGCAGCCAGAGTCTATTAAGGCTTTCACTTTGACAGCTTCAGCAGGCGGGCCCATGGTTTTCCTTAGCAGTGCCTCTTCAGTAGGTCTATCTCTGCCTCCTCTGCCAGGACGTACTAGTCATTGAGGTGGTGTGGGTCTCCTTGAGGCAGGCAAGCATCATACAGGTCGTAGTTTAGACTGTCTTTCAAATGGCTAAGGAGGATGTCTTCCAGACTGTTCAGCTTGTTGGCAATGGCCCAGAATTCTTGTGTATATTCAGTCACTGGGTGTCTGTCCTTCCTGAACATTTTCATTCTCTCACGGGCCTTGTAATCAGCCAGGGGGTCTTTTGAATTGCTTTCTCAAGGAGGATATGAAACAATTGAAGTCGTTGAGCTCTGGGGTGTTGGAGTCATGCAGGTTCACCAA
This sequence comes from Vipera berus, assembly GCF_964194415.1. Taxonomy (NCBI): domain Eukaryota; kingdom Metazoa; phylum Chordata; class Lepidosauria; order Squamata; family Viperidae; genus Vipera; species Vipera berus. Next base: position 66,035,570 of record NC_138205.1, on the reverse strand, counting down.
CCAGTCTATGGCCGGTCTGTCCAGGGCGGATTGCATGATAGGGATGCAAGCTTTGTTTCTGGGGATGTCCCATCCATATTCTTCCATGTAACTGAGGACTTGGGTTAGGAAAAACCCCAAGCGTGGCGCTCCCCCCTGGATTTCACTTCCAGTGGCAGGAGTCTTTGAATGGATCAGTGCCTTTTCCACTGGTGGTATTGCCTCCCATCCTGATCGCCAGGATCGGCGAGGACTGAGGGCTGCTGAGATGGTAGCTACAGGTTCAGCGGATGTCCCTGGGACTACAGGTTCTGAATCCCCACCAGTGTCTCTCCAGCTGCAAGTACAGGTGCTGGTGTGGCTGCGGGGCTCAGGTTTCTCCTCCCTTAGAGAGCCAAGGATTTGTTTTCATCAGGTCAATAGGTTTCTCTAGGATCCAGTCTGAGTGTGGTACATAACTCCCGTCCTCCCCGCTGACGTGCAGAAAATTCTCCATCTCTTGCTTCCATTCGGGTTGGTGGCTGCCCCGTCTCAGGATCACTTTCCTTGATACCTTTTCCCACTCGCTTTTTTTTCCAACACCCATCAACCATTGAGGTTTGTAGTTGTGTGTCTCCACCACCCTTAGGCGTATGATGCTTCAGATCCCGATAGCTGGTGGGATCTCAGTTGGGGGGAAGGCTCCCTTCCCATAGGGCTTTCTTCCTTCCCTGACTCATTGTTTGACACTGTATTTTTTGCAAAGTTCCCTGGTAAGGTTCTTCCTTCCAGCTTGACTATTAATGCAGATCCTGTCTACTGTCAGGGTCCACCTCAAACCCACATCTTTAGAAAGCAGAACTCTTGGAGCTATTTTCTTCCAAGCAGGAACTTTTACTAAGAAATAGGAGATAGCAGGCATAATAGACAGGATCTGAAGCATTTCCTTACAGCTCAATATTTTTAAAGTGCCCCCAAGCAAAACCCCACCCCCACAGTTCATTCGGGCAGTTCCAGACCAGCCAATCTCCAGGTGGTAAGTCCATCATGGGAAAGGAAAGATAACATTAATCTGGTTCCGTTTGCAGCACGATCATTCCACAGCATTTCACACCTCCTTTGGAGAAATAAACCAGATCCTGGAGGTTTGTGTCTCTTCCTCCCCCCATTTTTTTTCCTAGTTGCCCTATAAGGGAGGAAAAGTTCAGAGAGATGCATAGTATAGAAAGCAATTTGTTACATTGTAATAGATAGCAGATAGGCGAATAAACAAAAGGTTACATTTAATGCAGGAAGTGAAAGCAATAAAGCCCGCATGCCTATCCCTTGGGAATATGGCAGAATCCAGGGGAAGGTGAGATTTAGTTTTAGCTCAGAGGATATAGTTAGAAATGAAATATAAAAGGATTCTGACAATCTGATTTATATTTAGCTTTTAATTGTCTCTAGGCAACTATATTTCTTCCTAGATTTCCAGTCCATTCCTGATCTGGGTTCTGCTTATGTGGTCATGGGACCGTCAGAAATAGATGCTTCATATCCTCTCTTGAAAGCAAAATGGATTCCCCCTGCCCCAATTCTCTTTTTTAAAAGTTCATCTGACAAGGAAATATTTTTTGCTTTTGATTAATTGTTTAGAGATGCTTTTCCAGGCTATGATTGTCTCTGCTTGACAGGTTAGATTTGATTGATAGATTATGTTTACAGTTGTTATCTATAGTAGCCTCCACTGCAACTGAAACTGTAGCTGAACAAAAAAAGAAATCTATTCATAGATCAACTATCACATTTATCAAATTAAAATCCAATTCAGCCTTTGTTCCTTGTCTCTCCAATATTATATCCCATCAGCAGTGTGCACAGAATATGGTAAAAATATGGTGGCCATAAATGAAGTTGGGTAGGAGAAGATATATAGAAAGATATTAAAATAAATAAATGAAAATAAATACCATAGACATAGTACAATACCATAGTACTTTGGTATTGTAAAAGCCTTGAAGATACACCAGTGAAATGTTGAAATATCTGTATTGTTTAATTCTGCTGGCTATTTTTGGCTTTAAAAAAAGCCACATGGGGGTTTTGAAGATTTCTCTATTACGGTCTTTGTTTGGAGGCTAACTACCTAGACTGATTGATATGCACACATCTTAAATTGAATCTCAGAATGGCTTGTATTGCATTGGATTGCTTGAATCATACATTTGAATTCAATCAAATCTGACTCTTTTCATTCTTGAACCTCTAATCCAGTGCTAATTCAGTGCTATTTTTTTTTGCAAATAGTAGAAAAAAAGTTCATCATTGTCTGATCAGAGGTTTTATGACCATTCAATCATTAGGGAAGATTTCCACAATCAAATCTATACTTCCTATAGTCAAGATAAGTTTAATAAGGTAAAGGTAAAGGTTCCCCCGCACATGTGTGCTAGTCGTTTCCGACTCTAGGGGCCAGTGCTCATCTCCATTTCAAAGCCGAAGAGCCAGCGCTTGTCCGAGGACGTCTCTGTGGTTATGTGGCCGGCATGACTAGACGCCAAAGGCGCACAGAGCGCTGTTACCTTCCCACCGTAGTGGTCCCTTTTTTTCTACTTGCATTTTTACATGCTTTTGAATTGCTAGGTTGGCAGAAGCAGGGACGAGTAACAGGTGCTCACTCTGCTACGCGGCACTCGGGATTCGACCCGCCAAACTGCCGACCTTCTGATCGACAAGCTCAGCATCCTAACCCACTGAGCCACCGCGTCCCTTCTATAGGTTTAATAGTAAATATCAAATTATAGTCAAGATAAAATTGGTTATAGATCGTGATAACAGTACTCCTTGTCTAGGAGTATGTCTTAGTACAGTGGTTCCCAACCTTTTCTATACCCTGCACCACTAGAACACTTCTAATATATTCTTGCACCCCTTATAAAAGTTCAAAATAACTGCAATGAATTATGCAGATACACTATAATTTTGAAAAGCCAAAGTTTTCTCACCCCAAGGGGGTGGGAGCACCCCTGGTTGGGAACCCTTGTCTTAGTATCATGAACTTGATCCAGATAAGTTAGTCAGAGAGATTAGAACATGGCTGATGGTCTGAGGTGAATCCAGCACAATAAAATGAGTGCTCAATAAGAATGACTGTTCATCTTATTGATTGCAATTGTTGCTTTTAAAGTAAAACTTTGAAATGATAATTTTCATTTTTAAATCAAAGCAAGAAAATTTCATAAGTGAATTCAGGTTGGCCATCTTGGATCCACTTTGATCTCCTAACAAACATTTCAAATGTTTGTACAGTTTACATAAAGTAAATTGGAATTGCAATTTCCAGTTCCTGAGATTAAAACCAGAATTCACTTCAAAATCAAAAAGTTAATTAAAAGTGTGTTAATAGTGGTTATATTAAAATATTTGACTAGAAGCCTTAATGCTAATAAGCATTATTTGAAAACCTGGAAATACAATAAATGGAATTCTGAATGGATTTTAAGTGTCAATTGATGTCAGAAGTTAATCAAACATACTGACAATGATGGGGTCACTCCTGTTTTATTGGGGCATTATTTTACTGTAGCTCAGAGTTGTTTGTAATTAGACTAGCAACTTTCTCATATGAACAATAAATTCTAAGCCACATAATCAGTGGTTGCACAGTTATTAGATAGCAATAATATTAACAATAGTACTAATTCACATTTGATTTCTCACTACTTAAGCGTATCTGTTGCTATGCACTGAATATAACTTATAATCAAATGCATTTTCTTCCACAATTTGTGAAATGATGATGCAGATTTTATTCTATGTGTCCTTTAAGTGTCGCAGCTTAAGGCTTATTTTGAATTCTTTTTAAAGTATTTTTATTAAAAGGAGTTTTTAATAGAAATGGAAATAAAGTCAGTATAAAAGAAAGAGGGAATAAAAGGAAAGGGGAAATGTGGATAAAGTGAAGAAAGAAAAAAAGAAAAAAGCAGTGATTTCCAACTTCTTTTCATGCAGTAAATACAGTAATATAAATTAACTTTTTACTTATCTAAAACAACAAACACTAGTCACTTCTACAACCATAATCTACTTAATCATCAAAGTCAAAAATCAGCTCAGACTTTGTTTCCCAGTTGTAGTAAGACCATCTGTTTGGAAAGCTGCAGGCCCCGTAATTAAACTTCATAGCTTTTCTCTAGGCACAATGAAAATGGATTATGCAGCTTTTCCAAATGAGCAGCGGTCAGCATTGGGATGGTTGCACAGGTGGTTAACTTGCGAGCCTACGTGGTTTGATCACAGCCAACTAAGTAACAGCTCCCAGCAGGCAGAAGGATAATGACTTTCTGTTCAGTAGCAGTTTTCATCTGAAGAACTCCCAACTGCATTGAAAACCACCTTTTGAGGGGAAAAAGAACCATGTCACCCAGGAGAAATGTATAGACTCTTGAATTGTGTTTCTATATAGAAGAAGGGGAAAAAGATATCTTCATAGGTTAAGACATATTTCATCCTATGTATTTTTTTTTCTTTGATTCAGATGAGTTACGTATGATCAATATATGTCATGAAGGTGATTCCAGTTTTGAGTAACACATCCACAATTGCTCAAATTCTTTTTTTCTAAATACTACATTTATTCCAACAACTTTCCCATGCCATACTTGAGGCTTGTTGACTTTCCAACCATTACTCCCATTACTGGAGTCTTTTTAATGGTTCTGCTTCTCTCAGGCTGATAAGAATGTTGTGGCTCATCTGATTATTGTATTATTTGTGACATTGCCACCATTTATGAAGTGAATCTGTATTTCATTAGGTATTATTTCTCTTACATTGCCAGTGAAAGGGCTCCAACATAATTTGGTGTATTTCAGACCCAGAAGGGCGGGGACATTGTTTGTTGTACAGTAGTTGATTGGTGATCACTCCTTGAAGTTTGGCTGTGGGCCTGCAAATTCTATTCCTTGTGTTTTCACATTCTCTTTGTTTCTGCTTCCTGCTTTTGAAATACTTTTCTCCTAATTCCTATTAGAATCAGAGCCTCTGCACTAGAAGGAGAGTTGGCCTCAAAAGCAGTTACTATATTCTGGTCAGATTTATATAATGAATTTTAACAGTTATGTAACTACATGTCTGAATGTTTTTAATCCAGTATATGAAGTTTTTTTGTAGCTTGGAAATTTATATAAGAAAGTAAGAAATCTCTCTTTCATCTCCCAAACACTTGTACATATTTAAATTAGCTTGTTAACATTTATTATTCCCTATCATAAAATGTTCACAACCACATCAACCCTTTTCCAATCCTCAGGTATTCCCCAGTGCTTCAGGATTTATGACAGATGTGGTGCAATGTTTCTGAGATACCAGTTCCTTCGGAACTCTGAGATATAATGCATCAGGTCCCAGTGATTTATATTCATCAAGATCAGATAGGTGTTTTCCAACCATTTTCTTGCTTATTTTAATGTTTATATCTAGTCTGTTTTTTATAGTTAGATTTTTGGTAGGTTGAGCTATAGTTTTTGTTGTTGTTTTGCGTGAAGACTAATGCAAAGAATGAGTTAAGTACTACTGCTTTCTCTCTACTGCCTGTTATTTCCTTGCCATCTTCTCTCTTTATTGGACCAACTATTTCCTTGACTTTTTTCTTGTTATTTATATTTTGAAAGAAACTTTTTAAAAAATTATCTTTCACTTTTGTTGCAAGTCTTTGTTCATTTTGATCCTTTGCTTTCCTTTCATGTTTGCAAATATCTGTTGATATTCTGCCTTAGGTATATGTCTCTCTTTCCATTTTTTGTATTTATCCTTTTTGTCTTTCAGTTTATCAGAGAGATCATTTTGCAACCATGATTGTTTCTTCTTGGATTTCTTTTTCCGTGGTATTGTGTTGGACTGGGCTTTTATAATCATATTTTTCAGCATTTCACATGCTTCTTGAGTTGTTTTCCTCTTTAGGATTTTTATCCATGAAATTAATGCTTAGGCTCTCTCTGAGTTTCTTAAAAATCAGCCCTTTTAAAGTTTAAGACACTGTTTGGATTATATTCTATTGTTTGTGTTTGCATTATATTGAATTTCAACATGACATGGTCATTCTCACCCAAGGTTCTGGCAACTTCAACTCCATCACTTCTTGATTAGTAAGAATTAGGTCCAGTATAGCTTATCCTCTAGTTTCCTCCTCTACCTTTTGGATGACAAAGTTTTCAGCTAAGTTGGTTAGGAATCTGTTTGCTTTCCCATTTGCTGCAGAGTTTGTCTCCCAGTTGATATCAGGGTATATATAATGCAACTCTACCTTCTCTTTTGTTAGGTCTGTTTCTTTTGAATAGTTTGTATCCTTCCATCATGAGTCATAAGTTTCATCCCACCAAGTTTCAGTAATGGCAACTATATCATATCTGCCTTTATGTACTAATACTTCAGGTTCGCCCCGTTTGTTTCATAAACTTTGAGTGTTAGCGTACAGGAATTTGAGTCCTTTATGGGTCTTGGGTATGTTTCTTATATCTCCTACTTTGTGACTGGGATTTCTATCCTTTCCATCACTCTGTACTTCATTATGTTTTTCTTTTTTTATTTCATATCTCTTTACTCCTTTCCTTTTTATGTGATTGGTTATCTAGTGTTTTTTGTTTGAAATTAGGTTCTAAAGATTATGAAGATTGGCCCCCTTCCCCCTTCAATTTTATTTTAAAGCCCTTTTCATAAGATGAGCCAGTTGTTTCCCCAAATATATTCTTTTCAGTTCTTGTGAGGTGCAGTTCATCCCTTGCCAGTAGCCCTTCATATAGCTAATGCAGACCATGGTCTAGGAAGCTGAAGTTCTATTGATGACACCAGTTTTTAAGCCAGTGGTTCATTTCTAAAATCCTTTGGTCAGTTGGAACATATGGAGTTTGGGGCTAAATTCCGTAATATGATTAAAGCAATCTATACTAAGCAGGAAGCAAGACTGTTGATAAATGGGAATTTAACTGACAAATTTGATATCTGTAAGGGCACTAGGCAGGGTTGTCCACTCTCCCCACTTTTATTTATCCTAACCTTAGAACCCCTATTGAGAATAATAAGGAAAGATGAGGAGATTACTAGGCTTCAGATAAGAGACCAAATTTATAAACTGCAGGCGTTTGCAGATGATATGGTCTTCGTTTTGGAAAACCCTCTGGAATCCAGCCCAGAATTACTAAAAAGGATTGAGGAATTTGGAAACGTGGCTGGTCTACAAGTAAATAAAGATAAAGACGAATATATTGACGAAGAATCTTTCAAATAGAAGTAAACAGATGCTAGAGGACACTACAGGGTTTAAAATCGTGAAGAAGGTGAAATATTTAGGAATCTGGTTGACGGGAAGATGTTCAAGTATTAGGGAGGATAATTATTCTAAATTACTGATACAAACAAAAATGGACCTGGGAAAATGGGGTAGGATACAGTTGTCATTATTAGGAAGGGTAGCCACGGTGAAATCTTATGTTTTGCCGAAATGGAATTTTCTTTTCCAGACAGCACCAGTTAAACTTTCGCTGAAATTTTTAAAAGAGTTAGAGGGGGTAGTTTCTAGATTCGTATGGCAGGGGAAACGGCCCAGGATTGGGAAAAAAATGATGCAAGAAATTAAGGAAAGAGGGGGCCTTGGCCTACCAAACTGGGAACTTTACTATCAGGCTGCCCTCTTAGTTTGGGGCAAGGAATGGATAAGTTTAAGGAATAATCGATTGTTGAGTCTGGAAGGATTTGATTTGCTGCAGGGATGGCATGCAGCTCTTTGGCGGGAAGGTACTCCTCCAAGCAAACAGTTTACTCGCCACTACATAAGGGATATACTGATTCAGAATTGGCATAAGATAAGGGCTAAGTACTATGCATAAATTCCGTGTTGGTTATCAACCTTGGAAGCCTTGACCCATCCGACCCTACTCAAGAAGGGAAGAAGACCAACTTACAAAGAACTTTTAGATAGCGGGGGAGAACTCAAAACACGACAAGATCTGGCTCAGCAAGGGTTTCAATTGGAGTGGTGGGTCTACCTGCAGATCCAGTCAAGGTATAAGAAGGATAAGGAAGGAAGGGGTATTTATCTGAATCTGCAGGAATTAGATAAGATTCTGCTGGGTCCGGAGAAAGGGATGATATCTAGTGCTATAAATTGCTGCTAACTAGGGTAGTAGGGGAGGAGGTGGTAAAAGATGCGATGATTGCCTGGGGGAAGAATTTTGGTTATGCACTTCCACTTGAGAAATGGGAAGAGATTTGGTGGACTAATATGAGGCTGGTGGTTTCCACATCATATAAGGAGAACATACACAGAATGCTTTATAGATGGCACCTCCCTCCGGCAGACTTTCCAAAATGTTCCCCGGATTGTCAGCCGATTGTTGGAAGTGTGGTAAAGGGATTGGCACATACTATCACTTATGGTGGACATGTCCGGAAGTGGTTAGATATTGGATGAGGATCCAAAAATGGATAGAGGAAATCACAGGGTGTTTAGTTGATCTTAAACCAGAGAGGTATCTGCTTGGCTCAAGGCCTGGAAATATTAAGAAGGATATATGGTATTTGGTTTTACATATCTTAACAGTGGCAAGGATGGGGTATGCTCAATATTGGAAGGCAAATCATACCCTGCCGGATGAAGTTATAATTAGGAGAATACTTGATTGTGCAGAAGCAGACACATTGACCAAGAAGTTGAAGGGTAAAGAAGAGACACCAGCATTTCTATCATGGAATAAATGGTATATTTGGATGGATAAAAGATTAAAGAAATGAGGGTGGCTTGGAGGTTGGTCAAAAATGAAGTGATATAGTCTTTGTTAATGAATAAGCTTTGGAGTTGGATGGTTATAAGAGACTTAATGAGTGGAATATAATTGTTAGTTTAGAAGTATATATAATGTGAAATTTTTGAAATGGTTTTCAATTTTTTGATTTCTTTGTTTTTTGTATATTGTAATTTTTTTTGTCTTTGTTGGTGTATGGTGTGTTTTTAACACGAAATGTAAATAAAGATTTATTTTTTTAAAAAAAATCCTTTGGTCCCTTATTGGATGTTGGCCTTTTGTTGGACGTATAGATGAAAGCACCACTTTTTAGATTCATTATTGTGTCATTGGTCCCCATATGTAATAAAATAAAATAAAAGAATAGTAATCCATGAGATTATTTTAGTAAGATCTTTGATTTTTACTCCAGGGACACAGTATACCTCCCGTTTAAAAATGACAACTGATATTGCCTGGAAAAATGAGAAGTTAAAATATATGAATTTGCAGACAAAGAGTGGTAGAAAATTGATGCAGATGAAAGAGAAGCAGAGAAATATCTGCCTAATAGGTGAGTCAGGTGAAAGCCGGAATGTTGAAGTAGATAAGCAAATATGGTGGTATTTGATAATTGTAAGATATTGCAGTGGAGGAAGGAAGGAAGGAAGGAAGGAAGGAAGGAAGGAAGGAAGGAAGGAAGGAAGGAAGGAAGGAAGGAAGGAAGGGGCAAAATGCCATCAGCTCCATCAGAAGGAAAAATTACTACTGGTGTGGATCAAGGAAGATTTCAATGGGCAGGAAAATTTACTACATTGTGAACCACAAATAAGCTAAAAGGAAAATAATAGCTTAAATAGTCATAGAATATACAGATCTTCTATCCCAAAGATGTATTATTTACTTAATTATATCCCACCTATATTATTCTGATAAATAATTCAAGGTAGCAATTATACCTAATATTTTCCCTCCTCCTATTTTCCCTACAACAATAACCCTGTGAAGTGGATTGAGAAAGAGTGGCTTTCATCCAACTGGCTTTTATGCCTAAACCAGAATTAGAACTCACAGTCTCTTGGTTTTTAGCTTTTTGGCTCTCTAACAGTCCTGTAAAAATTCACAAAATTGAAATACAGCTTTGTCTAATCTCTAGTGGTTACTAGTACAACTCCCACTAGAAGTCCCTATTTTGACTAAGTTCAACAAGAAATCATTAAACTTGAAAGTTTGTAGCTTATTTTATTTTATTTATTTATTTATTTATTTGTTTTTATAAACCGCCCTTCTCCCGAGGGACTCTTAGCAAGGGAAAGTAGAAAAATTGTGATATACAACAACAAAAAACAAAACAAAAGAAATTGCTTAGAATGAGTTTCCAACTGTAGATGATTGTGGTTCCTGGGAAATTTTCTATTGTTGCAAAACTGCTGTTGGAATTGAAATTGCTATTGACAAAATAGAGAATGTATCCTGAGCTACCATATTCAAATTTATTTGATTCCCCAGCAATTGGCTCTTGTTTTTACAACCCAGTTCTGGATGTCACTGCTTATTGACAGTACTGCACATTAAGTTTTTTCAAGTTGCACTTTAATCTAATATCCAGTGATACATTTTGAAATATCTTCCCTATGGTTCCTTGGAACTGCACACTTAGGAATCCTGAATGTTATATGTGATAAATTCCCTAATAATGGTTTTATTTTGAGAACAAATATCTGTTTGCAATTTTAGAATAGAATAGAGCTGGAAGGGACCTTGGAGGTCTTCTAATCCAGGCCCCTGCTCAAGCAGGAGAACCTATACCAGGCATGTCAAACTCGCAAAGTTGTGTGATTTCGTGCAACGTATCACAACTTTTTTTCACATTGATGGTAATGGTAATTCTTCATATGTTTTAGTCTCCAGGCCTTTAATTATCTTAGTTGCTCTTCTTTGGGTTTCCCCCCCTTCCAAACTCTAAACATCTTTTTTTGTGATATGGTGACCAAAATTGGCTGCAGTATTCCATGTGTGGTTTTACTAGGATTTTATAAAGCAGTACTAATACTTCACGTGATCTTGATTCTATGCCTGTGTTTACAGAACCCAGGATTGTATTAGCATTTTTGGTTGCTGCTGCACACTGCTGGCTCATAGTGATAATCCACTAGGACTCCAAGGTCCTTCTCATAGTTACTCTTTTTAAGCCAGGTCTCACCCAATCTGTACTTGTACCTTTGATTTTTCCTGCCTAAATGTAAAACTGCTTTTCTCCACATTAAAACTTATGTTATTGGATATTGTTCAAGTTTGTCAAGATCATTTTAGATCCTGAATTTGTCTTCTGAGGTGTTGGCTACTCCTGCCAGTTTGGTGTCATTTACAAATTTGATGAGTTCCCCTTCAATTCCCTCATCTAAGTCATTTATGAAGATATTGAAGAGTACTAGGCCTAACAGGGAATCTTGTGGTACCCCACTGCCTACTTCTCTCCATGTGGATGTAGTGCCATTGAAGACTACTCATTAAGTATGGTTTGCCAGCCAGCTACAGATCCATCTGGTGGTGATGTTGTCTATTCCATTTTTTTCTAGCTTACCAAGGAGTAGGTTGTGGTCTACTTTATCAAATGCCTTACTGAAATCTAAATATACTATGTCCACAGCATTTCACTGGTCTACTAGTTTAGTTACTTTATCAAAGAATGAAATAAGATTGGTTTGGCATGATCTGTTTTTAACAAACCTGTGCTGGCTACTAGTTTTAACTTTGTTTGCTTCTAGTTGTTCGCAGATCTGTTTTTTGATTATCTTTTCTAGGATCTTCCCAGGTATTGATGTTAGACCTATTGGTCTGTAGTTTTCGGATAGGGGTTCTCTTATCATTTTCTTCCTTATTTTAATTTTTGTTTCTAGTTTGTCTTTTGCTGTGGTTTTTTTGGTATGTTGGGCTGTTGTTTCTTTTTTTGTGAAGACTGATGCAAAGTATGAGTTAAGCAGCTCTGCTTTTGCCCTGTTGCCTGTAATTTCCTTGCCATCTTCTCTCTTTAGTGGATCTACAGTTTCCTTTACTTTTTTCTTCTTGTTAATATTTTGAAATAAACTTTTTTTATTATCCTTGATTTCTGTTGAAAATCTTTGTTCATTCTGAGCCTTTGCTTTCCTGACTTCATCTTTGCATGTTCTGGCTGTTTTCTGATAATTGGTCTTAGTTATGTGCCCCTCTTTCAGTTTTTTGTATTTGTCCTTTTTGTCTTTTAGTTTTTCAGACAGATCTTTGTGCAGCCATGCTGGCTTCTTCTTGAATTTATTTATTTATTTATTTATTTATTTTAATTCCATTTATATCCCGCCCTTCTCCGAAGACTCAGGGCGGCTTACAAGCTTAGCAGTAGCCTTCATTCTATGTATATGCCTGCTTATTAGGGCTTTCACACACACCCCCAAGCGGCATTATTACAAAGTCAGCTTAATTGCCCCCAACAATCTGGGTCCTGAATTTCTTGTTGTTGGTTTTTTTTCCCTTTTTCAGTGGTATTGTCCTGGAATGGGCTTTTATGATCACGTTTTTCAGAGTGTCCCATACTTCTTGAGTTGTTTTCCTCTTTAGTATTTTCATCCATGGAATCATTCCTAAGTTCTCTTTGAGTTTGTTAAAATAAGATCTTTTGAAATTTAAGACACTGATTGGATTATTTTCTATTGCTTGTGTCTGCATTATATTGAATTCCAGTATGACATGGTCATTTTCACCCAAGGTTCCAGCAATTTCAATTCCCACTATAATTTCTTCTCTATTAGTAAGAATTAGGTCCAGTATAGTTTTACTTTTAGTTCCCTCTTCCACTTTTTGAATGACAAAGTTGTCGGCTAGGTGGGTTAGGAATCTGTTTGATCTCCCACTCACTGCAAAGTTTGTCTCCCAGTTGATATCTGGATAGTTGAAGTCTCCCATTACTACTATGGTATGTTTTCTATATACATTTGTTAAGTGGTTAGCAAAGAGTTCATCTATTTCTTCTAATTGGTTGGGTGGCCTGTAATATGCACCTATTAAATGTCATTTTTTTCCTTTTTTATATTTCCTTTCCATATACATTCTGGAGGGATTTTATCTTTGATCATGTGCATTTCTGTAGATATGTAGTGTTCTCTTACATATAGTGCAACTTCCCATCCTCTTTTTGTAGATCTATTTCTTTTGAACAATTTGTATCCATCCATCAGTACACTCCAATCCTGGATTTCATCACACCAGGTTTCTGTAATGCCAACTATGTCTTACTCTCCCTCGTGTACTATTGTTTCTAGTTCACCCTGTTTGTTCCCCAAGCTTTGAGCATCTGTATATAAGCATTTATGACTTTTATGACTGTCTGTGTATATGTTTTCTGCATTTCCTAATTGTTGTTGGAGTTTTTCTTTTTCTTATCACTCCCTACCTCTTTGTTTGATTTCTTTTTTTTCCATTGGATTTATGACTGGTTTTGTGTTTTCATGAGGTGCAGCCTATCCCTTGCCAAGAGTCCTTCACATAGGAAATGCAGTCCATGGTCCAGGAAGCCAAAGTTTTCTTGGTGACACCAACCCTTTAGCCAGTGGTTTATTTCTAGAATTCTTTTTTATCTCAATGGATATTGACTTTTCGTTGGGAGTGCTGGTAAGACTACTTGTGCTCCTAGCTTCTTAACTTTATTGCCTAGTTGCTTATAATCTCTCAATATTGCACTCAGGTTCTTTGTTTTTTTTAATAATGTTTTATTGATTTTCTCATTTAAAAAGCAATGTGATGAGTGGGTTGATTAATAGTTCAACAACAACAGTCTTTAGTATAAATCTCACATTACAACATCAAATATTTCCTCTCTCTTTCCATTAATATCCACTATCTCATATTGGGCTTGTGCAACTCTTATTATTATCAACTAAATAAAAACATCTTGTTACAGTTATCAATAATTTTTAGCTTATACATACCTTATTTGCACTTTATCCTTGTATAAAATCAATGCCATTATTGCTTTTTTTAAGGTTTTAATTTCCCATCAATATTCCAATTAACACTATTATTTATGATTATCAAGTATTTTATATTTAGATGATCAAAATTTCCCTTATCTCAACTTCTCCCTTTTTCCATTTTCATAGCAAAGTCTAATATTCTGGTTACACATTTTAACTATTTAATTATAGTATTGCTCTGTTTTCTAAAAATTATCTATTTCCCACCATGTTAAACCATCTAATTAATAATACAGTATCCCCTCTAATAAGTCAAAACCATTATAGGTGTTGTCTCAGTTAACCAATAGTTCAGTAACATACATAACCCAAACATACATAACATACATACATAACATACATAATACATAACCCAAATCTATCTAAAGTTGGAAAAAAGTAACTTCTGCTCCCTTCTCTGCTTCTGCAAATCCAGTTTATCAGAGATCAATAGATACAATGCTCCAACAAGTAAAGGCGATATGGGCTTCCCGATACTCCCATGTAACACCTCTGCTCCGTGAGCTACATTGGCTTCCGGTTGCCCTCCGGGTGAGATTCAAGGTGCTAGTAATGACCTATAAAGCCCTAAATGGCTTGGGTCCGGACTATCTAAGGGAATACCTGCTGCCGGCATCATCTTCCCATCGTCCTGTGCGCCCCCACAGGGAGGGCCTTCTCAGGGTACCGCCGGTTAATGAATGCCGGCGGGTTATTCCCAGGGGAAGGGCGTTCTCTGTGGGTGCACCTGCCCTATGGAACCAACTACCCACAGAACTTAGGACTGCCCCCGACCTTCGCTCATTTCGCCGGGACCTGAAAATTGGCTCTTCGATCTGTTTGGTCCAGACTGTGGGGTTGTTAATTTAACTGGGTTTTAGATTTACTCTTGGGGCTTGAATTTAATTTAATTGTTTTAATTGTTTTTAATTTTTTGTATTCATGGTTTTAACTGCCCTGTAAACCGCCCTGAGTCCTACGGGAATAGGGCGGTATACAAATCCAATAAAATTAATAAATAAATAAATAAATAAACTTCCAGAAGGAAACACAAGCAATCCAAGAGGCGATTGCTACTCACATGGCAGTTACAATGAGAAATCATGAGATGAAAAGTGATCTTGATAAAATGAATCAAAAAATTAATACCATGGACAATCTGAAAATTTTGAACAGATGGTCACAAAAAATGAACAAAGAATTCAAAAAATAGAAGATAAATCAACTGAGCTGACCAGAAATTAGAAAAGTTAAAAGATGAAAACCAGAAATTGATGCAAATAAATGAAGAATTAGAGGACTCAATAGCCATCATGAAAATGGAAAAGGCTTCTTATTTCTTAAAATTTCAATATATAATGGAAAACAAGAAAGAGGACCTTCTTGACCTGATAATGCAATTATTGGCAGATGCAGTAGAAATTGGGAAACAGGAAATGGAAGGTGAATTGGATCAGATCTATTGAGTCAATTTAAACTCTGCTAGAAGAAATAAAGTTCCTAGAGAAGTACACGTTAGATTTCTTAAAAGATCCATAACAGATGAAATTTTCAGAAGAGTAAGAGATGAACATTTGAAATACAAAGAAAAAGAAATTGTAGTTCTCAAACAAATTCCTAGGAGAATAAGAGAATTCCCAAAGAGAATATCATTTTTTTAACTAGAAAATTAATTGAAAAAGAAGTGAATTTCAGATGACTGATCCCTGAAGGGATTTTAATTTATTGGGACACAAAAAAATATAGATTGGACACGCCACTTAAACCAATAGAATTCTATGATAACCACAAAGCATTTATGGAAGGAGGTGATTTTGAATCTGGTACAATGAGAGAAACAAAGAAACAGGAAGAGATAGCCATAGAAGGAGCAGCTAAACCAAGAGAGGAAGAAGAAAATAAATATATATATACAGAAGAAGGCAAGACCAAGAGAACACTGACAGATAAGATCAACTAGAACAGGGGTCAGCAACCTGAAACAGCAAAACAGCTACTCGGAACCAGTTCCGTCACACACACAAAAAAGTGGGAGCTGCAAAATGCGCAGAACAAGTGAAAATGCGCAGAACAAGCATGTGCAGAACAAGTGAAAACATACACCACCCCAACACCCGCACTGCATCCTGAGCCACACGCAACTGTTGCTGCCCAGTGCCACCAGCTTACCATGGGGGAACGGACTCGCAGGCCGAGACAACCGCAGAGGGTTGCGCAAAGACAAGGAAGGAAATGGCCTTTCAGAGGATCCTGCCCAGCCCCCCTCGGAGGCAACGGGCCCTTCCCCAGCCAAAGGAAGCCTCGCGAGCATGCTCCTGTGGAGGAGGCAAGAAAAAACTAAGATGAACAAATTGAACAAATCTTTATTGAAAGAAAAAGAATTTATACAACTAGTAAGAAAGGAAATGGACTTCTTTTTAAAAATAAATAAGAAAGAAGAGACATCGCTTCAAAATGTGTGGGACACAGCTAAAGCATATTTCAGAGGGCTGATTATAACCTATATTGCTAAAAAGAATAAAGAAAGAAAACAACAGCAGTTAAAGTTGAAGGAACAAGTTAGAAAATTAGAATTAGAACTACAAATAAACCCACAAAAGAAAATACTTAAAAAGCAAATGGAGATAATAAAACATAAACTAAACTTAGTAGAGGTGGAAATAATGACTCCACAGATTAAAATGGCTAAACAGAACTTTTTTGAAAATGCCAATAAACCGGGGACATGGTTAGAATATAGACTGAAAAAAGAAAAAGAGAAAAAACTGATAAACAAGTTGCAAGACCCAGAAGGTGAATTACAGTTTCAAAATGACTCAATTAAAAAAAATTATTAAAGACTTTTACGAGATGCTTTACAACACAGAGGAAACTGTGTACCTAAAAAAAGCAGACTTACCAAAAATTCCAGAGAATATTCAAAATTTTGTGTACTGGGTTCATTGCTTGAGAGAAGAGATGAGGCAAGTGAGTTCAGTCAGGAACATTCTTTATTTGCTTGCAGGAACTGAATTGGGAAACAGGGCTGCGAATGCAGCTATTTATACCCTGGCCTGTAGGTGGCAGCCAATAGGTTTGAAGCAACCTATTGCCGCCCTAGAGGCAGCCAATGGCAGCACTGGAGATGGGTTGTCTGAGGAGCTGGAAGCGGTTAGCCAGCTCCCTGCTTAAACAACCTTTGTGCAATCAAACCCTATGTGGTATACTCAGTAAAACAAGGCCCAATACATCACATCCCTCTCCCCTAGAATGTACACACATTATAGCAACAAAAGAAATAAGTACAGCAATTACAAGTTTTACAAAAGTACAAAATAGTAGTATGCACAATTACAGCATTGTTCCAACTGCATTCACTAATACAGAGACTTTCCTGAGCAGGCAGCAATTTCAGTAACATACACAACGTTACAGCACAATTATTTTAGGACAAAATCCTGTAAATACGCTGGAGGTTTACAAACCCTCATAGATCACCTGGGGATCCCAGCAACTCCCGGTGTACCAGCTTGCCCGCTGGGCTGGGTAGACCAGGATCATTGGGTCCATGAGAGTCTGGCTGACTCAAATTCCTCTGGCTGGCCATTCCAGGTCAGCCCACCCGAGAGTCCATTGTTTGAGCAGAGTTAGCACAGCGGCTGTAGAGTTCTGGTTGACTTTCTCTGTCAGAGGACCCATGATGCACTCACGGGCTTTGCCCCTCTATGACTACCTCCCCATTGCTCTGACTGTTAGGGTCCTCAGAGCATATGAATTGTTCAGCTTAGTTGCTGGTTTGAGGTCCTTGAATTGGACCAGGGATGAGGTCCTAGCTTTGTGGCTGTTCTGGGAACCACTTCCGCAGCTGATCAATATGGCGGTGAATGACTCACCTGCCATCTAAAGTGACTTCGTATGAGAGAAGGCCTAAAATTTTAGCAATTTTGCCTGGCACCCACATGTTCCCATGCCCATAGTTCTGGGCCCGCACCCCATCACCCTGGTGCCCACGCTTCTAAGTCATGGGGGCTGTCCCGGACCTGGCTTCTGCAGATGGCCTGGATGTGGCCCATTTTGCCACAGGCATGGCACTTTGCATTTCGGAATCTGTACAATGCTCTCGAGTGGTTTCCTCTGTAGCTGCTGCATTTTTTCTCCGTGTCTTGGTGACTGTTGTTTGTGTCCCTCGTTGTTGGTGGTTTCCTTTGACTTCCTGCAGTGTTGCGGAGGTCGTTCCGGATTGGTGTCCTCTCAAATCCTTGGGTTATTTTATCTATCTCTGCTTCGAATTCGAGGTCTCCCACTCTGCTGTCCACAAGGCTTTCTTGGTGAATAGGCCACTGGTGCCATTGCTATGACAGGGGGAGTCACGTAGATCGGTGGTCTCGTAAGTCATTAAGTCGTCCAGGACTTCTTCAAGGTCCCCTGTGGGCTTTGTGATCACCTCATTTTGTAGTCATTCATCCCTTAACCCCAAGACCACTCTTTCCCGGATCCTCTCATCTAGGTCCACAAACTTGCATTGGCAGCAGCTTCTCGTACAGCTGCTACAAAGTCTGTAAGGGACTCACCCAGCAGCTGGTTCCGACGCTCAAATTTCCTTCTCCAATAGAGCTCAGATCATCTAGGCATAAAATGTTTTCTCAGTCTTTTATTTAGTTCGGTGTAAGAAACTGAGGCGACCGCTGCTGGATGGCACAGTCCCACAGCTATCTTATAAACCGCCAGTCCGCTGAGGGCTAATAATGCAGCAGCTTTCCTGCGGTCCTCATTTATTCCATTTACTAATAAATAGCCCTCAACTTGGCCCACATTGTCTTCCCATTCTTCCGGGTGTCGGACATCGAACTCCCTCACAATGTCGAGCTTCAACATTCTTCCGCCTTGGTTTGACGGCCTTTTAAATTTCCTGCAGTGCGCAGCTGTCTCTCCGCTCTTTGCGGCAAACGCTAGCTGGCTTTTCCAGAGTCCTGTCTTATTGTGCTTCACAGAATCCCACCTTCGTCGCCACTGTTGTAGCGTGGTCAATCACGTGGACACAAAAACAAGTCAGCATCTTTGTGATGTCTTTATTGATTACAAGATGGACTGCCAGCCCAACCCCAGTACCCCCTTTTATACTACTGATGCCCCTGGTAGTCAGCCAACCCAGTTGCTCTTTTTTCCCGCCGGCCAGGTAACACCCAACCCTGTGTTATATATTTCCCGCCAGACAAGTTGACTAATCCGGCCAGCTGACCAATGCCACCTGCTGTTGACGTGGCTACACCAGCCTGGTATCCCTACATACATAACAGGGAGGGGTGGTAATCTGTGGGCCTAATTATTTTGGTTAGGTTCTCAGCCACATCTTTGATTTATGCTCCAGGGAGACAACATACCTCCTTGGATTGTATGTCTGTTCTGTTCCTTTGAGGATAGAGTTTCCTATTACCAACACTCTCCTTTCTATTTTTGGTTGGGGCTGCAGTCTGGGGTGCTTTTCTGTTTATCTTAGGTGTGTTTGCTGATGTGGCTTTTTTAGGGATATATGAAGTTGTTTCTTTGCTAGGTGTCTGCTTGTCTTCTTCGAGGGTGGGTTGTGGGTCTGTGTGTTTCCATCTAAGGGGAGAAATCAATTGCTCAGTTTTATTGGTGCTGCTTCTGGTTGGGTTGGATTGGGCAGAAGGGGTTCATTTGTTGTATGTTGTCTTTCTTTGGGTATTGTGTTTCCTTCTCTGTGTGACATACCTCCATTTTTCTTCCTCCAAGAGTTTATTGGTATGGTCAAGTCTTCTGGGAGTTATTTGTTCATTGTTTGGTTCAGTTTGGGTGCAGTTTTCTTTTGAATGTTGGGGTTTGGCTAGAGTTGCCTCTAAGTTCCTAATCTTTTTCTGTAGTAGTTCACACAATTTGCATCTAATGCATGTATAGTTTGGTTGTTCTTTTGACATCAGCACATACATGGAACATTTATTGTGTAATGTACTGGCCTTTTATTTGCTGTAAGTGTTTGCTTATGTTGTACTGCTTTCTGATTGCTTAGTTCAATTGTTAAGTGCTTAGTTAAAGTGTATGTTGTAACGGTTGCTGGGCCAGCCTAGACTAGTTGTCTCCAGCTGGTTAAGTAGGTTTTTGGATGGGAAACCACTGCTTTAAACCTATTGGTCGCTGCCTATTGGCCAACCATATAAATAGCTGCACAGCAGCTCCTATGTTGCTTCTGTTATGCTCTGACTTTCAATAAAGCCTGTTGCTGTTTTGAACCTTCTGTCTTGCTCAATGCCTGCAAAGAACCAGCTACACAACATATTCATACCACAATAGTATCAGTCACCTGTTCCATGAGTTTGTTGTTTGAAAATCCCTTTTTTGTTTGGTGGATGTGCTTTGCTGTTAGCCTTGTTTCTTCCTTCTCTGTTCTAGGTAATTGTGCCTGTTTTTTTTAAAGCTATCCTTTTATCTGCCTGTTTGTGTTCATTTTTCTATTTTTTAAAAAACTTTTTGAGCTCCAATTCCTTTTTATTCTTTACTGGGGGTCTTCCCTCCCTTCCTATTGGGACCTCAAACTTCATTGTTGCCTTCACTTCTGTTGCTCGCTTCTCCAGCCTCTTGCTGTTTTCACTGCAAGCTCCCTTCTGACTTTCAGTGCTTGCCTCTGCTCTGGTCAAGCCTGCCATTCAGCTTTCCAGTAGACTCAGCTCTGCTGTCTAGACTACTCATCTCAGCTGGCCACTCAGCTTGAGAGATCAGAGCTTTCTAGTTCCAAGCATCTGTGTTGCTTGCTTGCTTGCTGTTGCTGCTGCTTTTCTTCCCATCTCCCATGTTTTGTTGCTTCCAATTCCTCACAGCCCACCAATTGTTGTAGGCCTTATGTCCTCTGCCAGACCAGGCTAGTAGGAGGCAGGGGAGGGGGCTGCTGATTGGTGTATGGGTCTAGGCCAGGGGTAGACAACCTCAGCTCTTTTATGACTCATGGACTTCAACTTCTAGAATTCCTGAGTCAGCTATGCTGACTCAGGAATTCTGGGAGTTGAAGTCCATGAGCCATAAAAGAGCCGAGGTTGCCTACCCCTGGTCTAGACAATTACAGAATATACTGTGACACACCAGTTTGCTGCTTCCGACAGTCTCTCTCCTTGTTTGCTGTTCAGATGTTGGTTCACTGCCCTCAGCTGCCATTTTTCCAGTGTTGGGCTGCTTAGTTATGGTCCGGAGCTGGCTCCCTCATTCTCTGATGCCAGCTGCCTCTAGCTCTACATGCAGCCATTCATTCACTGTTTGCTGGTGTTTTCCTCCTTGCCCCAATTCCTTCTTTTCCTTTATCCTTTCTATCTTCCTTATCTAATTTTCTGCTTCTTTTTCCTCCCTTTTTCCCCTCTCCTTGTACCTTCCTATTTAGTTTGGTTACTTCTCTCCCCATGCTTTGATACTGCTTCCCAGGCTGCCACCATCCTGGACAAGCCCCCAAATTGTGACAAATGCACTCACTATTCAGAAATTTGACAGAGTCATTAAGTGAAGCAGCAAGCAGTTTATTGAAAAATACTTTCTTGCAACAGCTGGTGGCTAATAAAGTAGGCACACCCAAAAATAGATTTCAGCAGCATTTTATTTCCTAGGCCCAAAGCGCAAGTCCCTCCCTTGTAATCTCATGTGACAAGGACCACAGGTTTTATACCCTATCTCAGACATTTAATTCCCCCATGTGAATCCCCTACCCATGTCCTACCCATGTTCCCCATTTGCTTTTACCCTGTCTAAGTTAGTTTCCCCATTACCAATGCACACAGTTTTGCCTAGCCCATAGGTCTTGATCTCTTGGAACCCATCTGGTTTTCTTGGAACCCATTTGCATAGGCATAAGCAGTTAGTTTCCCACAGACAGTTCCTATTCTTATAACCTTTGCTTTTTCTTGTTATTCTAGGCCAGGGGTAAGCAACCTCGGCTCTTTTATGACTCAGGAATTCTGGGAGTTGAAGTCCATGAGTCATAAAAGAGCCGAGGTTGCCTACCCCTGTTCTAGGCCATTCATTTTCTAAGTACTTGTTAAACTTACTGTGATGTAAAAACAACATTTTTATTTTCCACAATCCCCCTCCTCTCTCTCTTTTTAGGTTGAATATCACTTACCATCAGGCAATTGAAGCAGCATAGAAGTTTTGAACATAGATAAAGACAGAGTGTGGGTACTTCTAAATGACCTCAAGTAAATGGGTCAATTGATGAGGGCAATTATCAGTTCAGCATTCTCCAACCTTATTCAGCATTTTCAGCAGTGTGCTACAGAAAAGATTTCCTGAAAATAGCAAGAATTGAACATTGGCTTAGAGAGGATTTTAATTTGATTATAGCAGGATGTTCGTGTTACAAATTCCATACAAATCTCTCCAGGTTTACTGCTGCATTTACCCAATCTGAGGTCAGGATGACTTTGGAGTGGCTAATCCAGTACAGTCCTGGACTGCTGTTTAATTAAATCCAATTTTCTACAGAAAATGGCTTTTATGAATGTAGGTTTAAGCAAATTCCCAGAGTGTTTGAATTAATTAGTTACACTTGAATTAACTGGCTCTATATCAAAAATTATTGACTTAACTGTTGCATGAACTTGTGTATACTTGAAGGTTAGTTTGTCCATTTTACAAACCTCATTTGAGGCATTATTTAATTCCATTGCTAGTGAACTCAATTTCAATATTGTTTTGTTAATATCACTTTTATAACAAAGCTTATTTTTATTATAATGCACCCAGAATTATTTGCTTAAAATTGGAGACTTATAACTTTCCAAAATAAATATATAGCTTTGTTATTTTAGTGGTATTTGAAGATAGAGCAAAAGGTTTTTGACCATCATCTTGGTTCCTCAGATGTGTCTATGCCCAAGGGAAACTTCCTAAATTAAACAGAATCACAATTACCTAGTAAATTATTATAAAATATTTTATAGAACCTAACTATTACAGAAGTATTAAAGGTAAAGGGTCCCCCGCACATGCGTGCTAGTCGTTTCCGACTCTAGGGGCCGGTGCTCATCTCTGTTTCAAAGCCAAAGAGCCAGTGCTTGTCCGAGGACGTCTCCATGGTCATGTGGCTGGCATGACTAGACGCCAAAGGCGCATGGAACGCTGTTACCTTCCCACCGTAGTGGTCCCTATTTTTCTACTTGCATTTTTACGTGCTTTCGAACTGTTAGGTTGGCAGAAGCTGGGATGAGTAACTCTGTAATGCGGCACTCGGGATTTGACCCGCGAAACTGCCGATCTTCTGATCGACAAGCTCAGCGTCCTAACCCACTGAGCCACCATGTCCCTTACAGAAGTATTACATAAACATAATTTTGTGTGATTTTTTTTAAAGAGAAAGAAATGTATGTCCCTACATTAAGGACATAAAACTAAAATACAAATAGGCTACCTATTATTAAAAATGGTTCTCCTTACTTGAGCCAATGAACCACTAACACTGCAGAATGCTTTCAGTAACTGCTGAAGCCACATGTTTTTTTTTTCTTTAATATGCAGCCTATTTTCAGCAGTTTTCAGCAGTTCCTGAAAACATTGCATGGCTTAAAAGAAGACAGTGCCAGCCAGCATTTTTATGAGTATAATGTCAATGCTGCAAACACTGACATTTTTTTGCACTGACAATATAAGAGACAGCCTTTTGTTTGCTTCACTTTGAATCTTGAAGGGAGGGAATTTTCTAACAACTATTTTGAGAAGATTAGAAAAGCCCGCGTACAGAATAGAAGGAGAGACCTCATAGGTAAAACTAATTGGATAATGTGATTTATGATGTGTAGATAAGGACGGGGATTGTGTGTGTGTTACAATGGGTTTGGGGGGAGGAGATTTCAGATTCTAGTATCCCTCCATGAGTGCCGATGTTTTGTTTCATTACAAAGACTTTTAGATAAATAATATGCCTGCAACTTGTTTGAATTGTCTCATTCATTGAAACCATGACATCGTGCCAGAAGCTCTTTTCTTTCAAAGGAGGGTCCTGAACCCCCACCGCTGTCTCTGGTAAGAGAGATAAGCTGGCAAAGATTCAGGAAAGAATCCTCAAGATGGAAAGTGAAAGCCTGGTTGCTGGCGAAACTTCTGAAGAGGAATTAATAAATAGTTTTCTGTGGGAAGATGAATTTGGGCCGATCTCCAAACCTCAGCAGATAACTGAGCTTATCTCATCGTCAAGCTGGAACCACTCCAGTAGAGAATACAGAGGCCAGACTGTGTGGCAAGAGGCTCCAGAAACAGAATGGTGAGGAGATGTCAGATCATCAGCCACTGAGAATTTGGGTGAGTGGAAAATCCTGTCTGCAGATCAGACTGTTTGCCAGACCCAGGAATCCTCTACCAAGCCCTCCAGACCCATAGAGACAGAGGACCCCAGCCTGGGGCCTCTGCAGCAATGAGAGGTTGGGAAGCACCCACAAGTGAAAGACCAACAACCTCTGAGCTTTCCCCAGCTAATAGAAGCCTTGCAGAGGCCTGGAAATCAGGAGCTGGTGGGAGGACAACAGCAAGGGTGGCAGCAGCAAGACCCAAACATGCAACCCCTGAATGTACAGCAGGACCAGTGGGGCCAGCAGAAGTGGGGGCCCTGGCAGCCATTAAATAAGCAACCAGAGTGGGGCCAGCAGCAAGTGGAGACACAACAACAGCAGTGGGGGGCCCCAGCAACCATGAATGAGCCCACCCTTCAGAGCAACCTTTGATGGGGACCCAGAGAAACTGATTTTCTTCCTCAACCACGTACGCTCTCATTTGAATAACTGGGCCCATGTCTACCTGGACCCAGGTGCTATAGTCGATGTGATTGTGTCCAGCCTAGAGGGAGAAGCATCTGAATGGTTGAACAATTTATATAACAAGCAGGCCCCTGAATTGGAGGACCTTTTCCTCCTGGGCTAAGGGAAGGATTTGAGGACCCATCCATCATCCTCAGAGTGGACGAGCAAATCCATAAGATAAAGCAAGCTGGCCAGCCTGACCTGGAGTACATGCAGGAGTTTCGAAAGCTGGCCAGTCGGATAGAGAGATGGCCTGAGCAATCCATAATTCATCTTTTTAGAAAAGGGTTAGATGACTACATTTCTCTGGCATGTATCTACCGAGCTGTACCTGACCAACTGCATGAATGGTACCAGGCAGCAGTGAAATTGGATGTTCAGCTCACCCGCTAAAAAGAAGCCTCTCCTACCTGAAACTGAGCCAAGGTCACAACAACCTGAATAGCAATCACCCCCATGAAGATCTCCAACTACTGTGATAGCTGAAAGACTCAAGCCACCTGTAGAACCAGCAATTAAGTGTTTCAGATGCAGACAGTCAGGACATCGAGCAGTTAAATGCCCGGTCCCCTTTCCCCAACAGAAGAACAGACCAGGACCAGCAGTGGGAAAGAGACCTGCACAGTGGCTAAAGGGAGAGAAAAACAACTGTATGACACAGGAACCTGTTGTCCAGGTCATATCCCCCACACGGGAGGATGCCATAACTCAGACTGGATCCACCCCTGTTCTACCCTCTTCCGACAATGATGACGAAGGAGAGAATGACCCAATGGTGAGTTGATGCATCCTACCCTTTTTATTGCCTGCTAAACTCATAATCCCTAAGTCAGGGGCACAAGTAGACCTGAAACTGCTAGTTGATACTGGCTGCTCCCGATGCATCATTAGCCTGTCATGTGCCTTGAGACTGGGCATTGTTCTGTTCCAGCCTACTACCGGCCCTGCAGAAAAGGCAGGGACAACTCCTTTACAAAAGGCAAAAGGCTGGAAGTAAGCCCGCCAAATTTATTTACACAAAACAGATCCAAAACAGAGCAAACTGAGCAAAACAAAATACGAACCACTAAAACAGGAGCTATTCAAATGGTTGCCTTCAGCAAACCAGCCCTCCCACACATTCCCCTTTTAAACAGTTCAAGGCGTGGCTTCTCTCTGCCTCCTTCCGAGGTGCCCCATTGCCTTCCTCTGTTTACTCCTGATTGACTGCCTCCTGTGTCGGGAGTCCTTGAACAAGGCCAGCTGTGGGTCATCTTCATCCATGCTTTCAGGCTCACACAGCTGGGTCTGAGTAGTAACCAGATGGAAGGGGCCCGGATGAGAGCTCTGCAGGCTCTCCAAACCCCTCCTCCTCCTCCTCCTCCTCTGAATAATCTGACCCAACTGCCAAACCCACAGGCTGACCCTGAATCACAACACTATCCCGCACCGCAGGGCCCTTTCCCCAGGTATGCCAATCCGGATGCGGTCGGGATGGAAATTATTCATGAAAAGCAGACACCAAAGCAGGAGCATGAATGGTGGTTGCATCCTCCCAGCTGAACTCCTCTGGTCCGTAGCCTTTCCATTCAATCAGGTACTGGAAATCAATTTTATTTATTTATTTAATTTAATCTGTATACCGCCCTTCTCCCGAAGGACTCAGGGCAGTGAACAGGGCAATAAATACCAAAATACAAAAATACAAAAATTAAGAACAGATTAAACCATAGTGCCCAAATACAATAAATAAATTACTTAAAAACAAGAATTAAAACCCAAACCCATCAGACCGGCCGGCTTGTTCAAACAAATAGGTTTTTAGATCACGTCGGAAGGAGCAAAGGTCAGGAGCCATCTGAAGCTCAACCGGTAAACGGTTCCACAGGTCAGGCGCACCCACAGCATTCTCTGACCGGTGGCACCCTGAGGAGGCCCTCTCTGTGGGAGCGCACTGGGCAGAGGGAAGTTGATGCCGGCCAAAGGTGCTCCATAAGGTACTCTGGACCCATGCCATGTAGGGCTTTGTCATTGCCATGTAGGGCTTTGTCATTACCAGCACCTTGAATCTCACCCGGAAGGCAACTGGAAGCCAATGCAGCTCACGGAGAAGAGGTGTAAAATGGGAGTATCGGGAGACCCCCAACACGACTCTCGCGGCTGCATTCTGCACCAGTTGGAGCCTCCGAGTGGTCCTCAAGGGCAGCCCCATGTAGAGAGCGTTGCAGTAGTCTAACCGAGAGGTCACGAGCGCATGAGTGACTGTACGCAAGGCATCCCGGTCTAGATAGGGCCGCAACTGGCGCACCAGCTGAACCTGGGTGAAGGCCCCCCTAGTCACAGTTACTATATGATCTTCTAAAGAAAGCTGTGAATCTAGAAGGACTCCCAAGTTGCGAGCCCTATCTACGGGGGGTAATAACTCACCCCCCATAGTAAGAGATGGAATGATCTGAGTTTCCCAAGATGCCAGCACGCACAGCCACTCAGTCTTGTCTGGGTTGAGCCAAAGCCTGTTCCTCCCCATCCAGACCCAAACCGCCTCCAGGCAACGGGACATCACGTCGAGGGCATCACTGGGGTGGCTTGGGGTCAAAATTAAAAGCTGGGTATCATCAGCATACTGATGATACCCAACTCCAAAACCACAAATGATCTCACCCAGAGGCTTCATATAGATGTTGAACAGGAGAGGCGAGAGGACTGACCCCTGAGGAACTTCGCAAACGAGAGGCCTCAAGGTCGACCTCTGTCCCCCTGCCAACACTGACTGCGAAGGTCCCAGGAGGTAGGAGGAGAACCACTGAAGGACCATGCCTCCCACTCCCAATCCCCTGAGACGCCGCAGCAGGATACCATGGTCGATGGTATCAAAAGCTGCTGAGAGGTCTAATAGGACTAGGACAGAGGAACATCCCCTGTCCTGGGCCCTCCAAAGATCATTCACCAGAGCGACCAATGCCGTCTCCGTGCTCTACCCGGGCCTGAAACCCGATTGGTACGGGTCTAGATAGTCAGCTTCCTCCAGGACCAAAGGGAGCTGATGCGCCACCACGCTCTCAACAACCTTCGCAAGAAAGCGACCTTTCAGCTAACGGGAGTCCCTGATGCTGGCGACCTCATACTCGGGGTGCTGTCTCCATCACGAGGTCCTGATGGGGGAGGTTCTGTTTGGCGGAGTGGACAGGCCGGTTGCTCGGGGACCAACAGAGACCCATGAAAGACTGGATGCACGTGCAGGGAACATGGCAGAGTTAAGCGATAAGCGACCGGATTGATGACAGCCTCAATTGGGAACAGTCCTAAATATTGATGATCTAACTTTCTCACCAGCTGTGTTGACGGTAGGTTCCTGGTGGACAACCAGACCCGATCTCCCACTGATAGTGGAGGCGTATCCTACCTTGACCGATCAGCAAACCTTTTCTAATTGGCTTTGGCCTTCTCTAACTGTCGTCGCACCAATCAATGGATCGCCTGTAACTCTGCCATGTAGTCGTTCGCTGCCGGCTCTGGTGAGTCCACGGGAGAAAGGGGGAAAAACCGGGTGTGATATCCCACATTGGCCAAGAACGGTGTCATCTGTGTGGAGGTGTGCTGCGAATTGTTGAATGCAAACTAAGCTATTGCCAGATAGTCCACCCAATTATTTTGCTGCAGATTGATGTAGCAGCACAGATATTGTTCCAGAATACCGATGACCTTCTCGGTTCCCCCATCAGTTTGAGGATGATGCGCGGACGAGAGGCAAATCTTGATATCCAATGCATGCATCAACTCCTGCCAGAAACAAGCTGTAAACTGGGCCCCTCTATCAGAGACGACTCTATCAGGGAGGCCGTGCAGCCGAAACACCTGCTGAATGAACATACGACTAGTGGCATGGGCTGACGGTAAGCCACGACAGGGGATGAAATGCGCCATCTTGGTCAGCATGTCCACCACCACATACACTGTCGTAAAACCAGAATATGGGGGTAAATCCATCAGAAAGTCCATGGACACAGCCCCCCAAGGTCTTTTGGGTGTCGGCAAGGGCTGCAGTAATCCAGGCAGGGCCCCTGTCACTGACTTGGCCTGCCTGCATGGGATACATTAAGTGACATAGGTCTGGATGTCATGTCAGACTCGGGGCCACCAGAAGGTACGGGAGACCAGATTCAGGGTCTTGAACTGGCCAAAATGCCCCGCCGCCGGGTTATCGTGACACTGGCTGAGGATGAGTCCCCTGAGTGGCCCTCCCAGAATGTAGAGCCGGTCACGATAAAAACAAGAGTCCATCCGTGACCGTCCAAGGAGAATCTGGCCCCACCTCCTCCTTCCGCTGAGCCACCACACATCCTGCTGCTGTGCCTCCCAGATCCAAGCCCGTATATCAACCGGCTCCTGCACCGCAGCAAAAGACTCAATGGGGATCACTGTCCTGGGCAGAAGCTTGTCTTCCACTTGGGAATATTTTGGCTTCCTGGACAGAGCATCTGCTCTTTGATTGTGCCTGCTAGGTATGTACTTAACTCGGAAGTTGAACCTCGCAAAGAAAAGAGACCACCGGATCTGGTGTTGGTTCAAGTTCTGAGCGGTCTGCAGGCTTTCCAAATTCTTATGGTCCGTCTGGACCTCGATTTGATACCGCGCTCCCTCCAGATGATGCCTCCAGGCCTCGAACGCCACTTTGATGGCCAGCAGCTCCTTCTCCCAGATTGTATAATTGCACTCCGAAGGGTTCAGTTTTTGTGAATGGTACACTCAAGGGAAGAGGGTACCGCTGGGCGTCGTTGACTGGAGTAACACTGCCCCAATGGCAATGTTGGAGGTGTCCACCTCCACGACAAACGGCCGTTGCGGGTTAGGATGCTTCAAGATGGGCTCCTTCATGAAGGCTTCCTTCAAAGTCTGGAAAGCCCATTGTTCTGGAGTGTTCCACTGAAACCAAATCTTTTTCTGCAGGAGCCGGGTAAGGGGGGCTGTCAAGGCAGCAAACCCAGGGATGAAAGCTTGATAATAGTTGGCAAACCCAAGACGTCGCTGAACATCCTTCACACGACATGGGGGTTGCCAACTCTGCAAAGACTCAACCTTACTCGGCTCCATGGCGATGCCCTCAGGAGAAATGTGGTGATCCAGGAAATCGATGGTCACCCAGTAGAACTGGCACTTCTCCAATTTGGCAAACAGCCAATGTTCTCGGAGTCGCTGCAGGACCTGACAGAGATGTTGATGGTGCACCTCTCGGGACAGGGAGTAGATCAGGATGTTGTCCAAGTTGATCACAACAAACTGATCTAACAAATCCCAGAAAATATTGTTCATGAAATGCTGAAACACGGCGGGGGCATTGGTCAGGCCAAACAGCATCACCGTGTACTCAAAATGTCCATAACGAGTACCAAATGCCGTCTTCCACTCATCACCCGGCCGAACCCTGACAAGGTTGTAAGCTCCACGCAGGTCCAGTTTTGTGAAGATCTTAGCCTCCCGAAGTTGGTCCAAGAGTTCGGGGATGAGGGGCAGTGGGTAACGATTGTGCAACTTAATGGCATTGAGTTTCCTATAATCGCAGCAAAGCCGCAATTCACCGGATTTCTTTTTAATGAAGAGCATGGGTGCAGACACTGGCAAGGACGAGGGCCGGATGAAACCTCGAGCCAAATTCTTCTCCAGAAAGTCCCGCAATGCAGCCAACTCAGAGTCCGACATGGAGTACAAATGCCCCACTGGGAGAGGCGCATCAGGGACTAAATCAATGGGGCAGTCATAGGGGCTGTGCAGGGGTAATTGATCCACCTCTGTCTCGCTGAACACATCAGCAAAGTCAGACAGTTCGGGAGGCAAGGAAACCCCTGGGGAACCCTCCTCCTGACCGGCACAGATATGGTGGGTGTGGTCCACACACTGCAAGCTTGGGAAGGTGACCAAGTTCTGTGACCAATAGATCTGTGGGTCATGCGCCCGGAGCCACGCCAGGCCCAAGACCACAGGGAAATGCAGATCTGAGGGGATATAGAACTGGATGGACTCCACATGGGAACTGATGACCATACATAATGGTTGCGTGGCAGCCTTAATTGGCTCAGACAGGAGCACTCGACCATTGATAGTCTCCACTAACATGGGCGGTTCCACCGGGCACTGGAGAACAGCCCATTTGGCCACAAATGCTGAGTCCATAAAATTTGTGGTGGCCCCAGAGTCAATTAAGGCATGGACCAGAATCCCCTTTGGCTTGCCAGGAAGGATCAGACGTGCCTCCAATATCAGATTCTTTGGAGGTCCACAGGCAGCATCAGAAAGACGTCACTGAGTGTTGTTGTGGGACGCCCGATCTATCACACCATCTAGATCGGGCTCGGGGCATTTCCCGACAGAAAAGTAGGGGACTTTCTTGGGGCAGACTCGGTCACTGATGCCTGTTGTCGCTTCTTTGGGCAAAAAGCAGCCAAATGCCCAGGGTCCCCACAGTAAAAACACAACCCCCCCAACCATCATCTGTTCATTTCAGTCACCGAAAGTCGAGACCTGACGGCACCCAGCTCCATTGGCTCCTCCCTTTGAACTGGGGTCTCACGCACATCAGGGGCTGCAGGGGTCTGTGGGGTGGCACGGCGCCTCCTTTGCTACTGCAACCAAGTGTCAATCCACAGGCACAGATGGATCAGCCCATTGAGGTCTGAGGGAATATCCACACAGGCCAGCTCATCCAACATCTCCTCTGACAATCCATACTGGAAGGCATCCACAAGCGCAGCCTCATTCCAGACGAAATCCTGGCTAAGCAGCCAAAAATCACTGATATAGCCCTGTAGGGGGTGTTGACCCTGCCTGAGAGCTTTCAAGCGTCGAGTAGTGGTCTGCGTCTTTATAGGGTCCTCATACATCAGACGCATATGATCACAAAACCCCACAAAGTTGTCCAACAATGGACTAGGTTGAGCCAGCAGAGGCGTGCCCCAACGAGCTGCATCACCTGAAAGAAGGCTTAACACAAACCCCACCTTATCCCGGTCAGTGGGGAAATCAGCTGCTCTCACGCTGATAAAGAGCTGGCATTGTCCCAGGAAAGCAGGAAACAGTTCTGGAGTGCCATTAAATTTATCCGGCATCGCAACTTGGCATTTTCTCCTGGGTGGTGGTGATTCTGGGGGTGCAGCATGGACCTGAGCTTGCAGTTGAGCCACCTGAGCTGCCAACAAAGCGAGTTGCTGGGCGAGCTGGGCATTCTCAGCATGTAGCTGCTCCATAATAATAATAAGGGGTGGGAGGCTGAAGGCAAACTGTTCTGTTCCAGCCTACTACTGGCCCTGCAAAAAAGGCAGGGACAACCCCTTTACAAAAGGCAAAAGGCTGGAAGTAAGCCCGCCAAATTTATTTACACAAAACAGATCCAAAACAGAGCAAACTGAGCAAAACAAAATACGAACCACTAAAACAGGAGCTATTCAAACAGTTGCCTTCAGCAAACCAGCCCTCCCACACATTCCCCTTTTAAACAGTTCAAGGTGTGGCTTCTCTCTGCCTCCTTCCGAGGTGCCCCATTGCCTTCCTCTGTTTACTCCTGATTGACTGCCTCTTGCATCGGGCGTCCTTGAACAGAGCCAGCTATAGGTCATCTTCATCCATGCTGTCAGGCTCACACAGCTGGGTCTGAGTAGTAACAAGATGGGAGGGGCCCAGCTGAGAGCTCTGCGAAGCCTCAGAACTGTCCTCTGCAGGTTCTCCAAACCGCTCCTCCTCCTCCTCCTCTGAATCGTCCGACCCAACTGCCGAACCCACAGGCTGACCCTGAATCACAACAGGCATACGGGCTAAGCCGCTCTTCAAACCTGTGAGGTTTGAGCAAGCCGATGGCTCCCTAATGGGAGGGACTTTAGTCACGCAATTAACAGAGCCCTTAGACCTGGAAATAGGTGAGCACTGGGAGTTTATTCACTTCCTGGTAGCTCCAAAGATGTCTGAGACTGTGATCCTAGGACTAGCCTGACTAGACAAATGGAAGCCATTTATCTGGTTGGAAAAAGGAATGAGAACTGTGAGATTACCCATAGGGCTCGATTCCCACATTGATTCAACATTTTTTACAGGGGATTTTAGCCCACCCAAAGAACAAGCACATATGGCTGCCTTATGGCCACCTGGCAAGCCGCTCATCCCCAGCAAGTACCAGGACAGCTGAGGCATTTAGTGAGAAAGATTGCAATACCTTGCCTCCTCACTGCCACAGTGATTGTTCCATTGAACTGTTGTTGTAGTTAGCTGCAAAGTCATATCTGACTCATTGCGACCCTATGGACAATGTTCCTCCAGGACTTTTTTTTTAAATTCCATTTATATCCCGCCCTTCTCCGAAGACTTCCTGTCCTCTACCATCTTCTGGAGTCCATTTAAGCTCATGCCTACTGCTTCAGTGACTCCATCCAGCCACCTCATTCTCTGTTGTCCCCTTCTTCTATTGCCCTCAATCTTTCCCAGAATTAGGCTCTTCTCCAGTGAGTCCTTCCTTCTCATTAGGTGGCCAAAGTATTTGAGTTTTAGCTTCAGGATCTGGCCTTCTAAAGAGCAGTTAGTCTTGATCTCCATTAGACTGACCAGTTTGATCACCTTGCAGTCCATGTGACTCGCAGGAGTCTTCTGCAGCACCAGAGTTCAAAGGCCTCAATTCTTTGGCGCTCAGCCTTTTTTATGGTCCAGCTTTTACTGCCATACATTGCAACTGGGAAGATCATAGTCTTGACTATACGCACTTTTGTTGTCAGGGTGATGTCTCTGCTTTTTAGTGTGCTGTCTAGATTTGCCATTGCTTTCCGCCCGAGGATCCAGCGTCTTTTAATTTCTTGGCTACAGTCCCTATCTGCAGTGATCTTGGAGCCAAGGAAAATAAAATCGGTCACTACCTCCATTTCTTCTCCATCTATTTGCCAGTAACATATTGGACACCTTCCGACCTGAGGGGCTCATCTTCCAGCGTCATATCATTTTGCCTTTTGGTACTGTCCATAGGGTTTTCATGGCAAAGATACTGGAGTGGGTTGCCATTTTCTTCTCCAGTGGATCACGTTTTGTCAGAACTCTGTGCTATGACCTTTCCATCTTGGGTGGCCCTGCACGGCATAGCTCATAGCTTCATTGAATTATGCAAGCCCCTTCGCCATGACAAGGCAGTAATCCATGAAGGGGATTGAACTGGTACCAGGGGCCAAACTCCCCCGACCAAGAATGTACACTATGTCCCCCCTTGAAATGGAGGACATGCAGTGATAGGTGGATACAAACCTAGCGAGGGGATTCATCGAATGGGCCAAGTCTACTGTGGGAGCCCTGTGTTGTTCAAAGAGAAAGAAGATGGGTCTCTACATCTCTGCATGGACTATGAAGGCCTAAAATCTGTGAGTGTGAAAAATAAATACCCTCTCCCCCTCCTGAAAGATTTACTAACCCACCTGGCGAAGGTGAGCATCTTCACCAATGTAGACCTGAGAGAAGCATATTACTAGGTAAGAATAAAGGATGGGGATGAATGGACAATGGCGTTAAAGAAGACTTCTGAGACTTATAAAAAACAGGCTGATAAAAAGAGGGCTCTCCAAAGAACATTCCAAGTGGGGGGAAAGGTTTATCTGTCAACTAAATATTTACGTCTCAAATTACCCAGCAAGAAATTGGGACCAAAATTCTTGGGGCCTTTCCCCATTGTGAAAATCATCAACCCGGTCACAATAAAATGAAACTCCCCAGACGTTTGGGAAAAAATCACCTGTTCCATTGCAGCTTACTGAAACCTTTTTGAGCCTCCACTTTAAGACCTTCTCCTAAGAAAGCTCCTGGACCCCTTATAGTAGCGGGTCAAACCCATTATGAAGTCAAACATATCCTTGACTCTAGAATCTTAAGGGAAAATTGCAGTATCTAGTACAATGGAAAGGATACCCATTGTCTGAAGCAATTTGGGTGAAATCTAGCAATGTGAAAGCTGACAAACCTATCAAAAAGTTTTATGAGAAACACCCCAACAAACCAAAAGTCAGCTCCTAACTTGTGTTTATTTACATTACGGGATATGTTCTTTTTGTAAGGGGGGGCAGATGTCAATGCTGCAAATATTGACATGTTTTTGCACTGACAATATAAGAGACAGCCTTTTGTTTAAACTGCTTCACTTTGAATCTTGAAGGGAGGGAATTTTCTAACAACTATTTTGAGAAGATTAGAAAAGCCCACGTACAGAATGGGAGGAGAGACCTCATATGTAAAACTAATTGAATAATGTGATTTATGATGTGTAGATAAGGTCGGGGATTGTGTGTGTGTTACGATGGGTTTGGGTGGGAGGAGATTTCAGATTCTGGCACCCCTCCATGAGTGCCTATGTTTTGTTTCATTACAAAGACTTTTAGATAAATAATATGCCTGCAACTTGTTTGAATTGTCTCATTCATTGGAACCATGACATATAAATTCTGACTTACATGCTCATTTGAGTTAAACCCAGAATTAGGAATAGAAGTTATTCTTAATCCAGGACTGTTTGTAATGGCCTCATTTTTTAATAAAATTGATGCCTATCTTTCATGAAAGTTGCAAGTTTGGAAAATATCTGTGGAAATTGGTAAAATGTCTTGGTAAAGATGAGGGAGGGAGGGAGGGGAGGAGGAGGAGGAGGAGGAGGAGGAGGTAAGCAACAGAACTCAACCTGCCATTTTAAAATTAAAAATTATCAATCACCTCTCCTACCCAACCTCCACATCATTTAAATTATCTACAGTAGTCAGTAAATAAGCATTTTCCCTTTTAAAAACATATTGTAATAACTGAAGAGTTAAAACCCAAGAAAAGCTTTGTATTGAAAAAAAAAATAGACAGAGTTTGCACTGGCATTACAAACTCATGGTTTCACAGAATTTTGGAATTTCTTTTTTCAAATGAAAGACTATTTTTTTCAGCTTACTAAACTTTTCTTTTGAAATTTATAAATACTAATACTGAGTTTAGCTTTTTGAAATATATATGTTTCTTTAAATCAATGAAATGAAATGAAACAATATCACTTGTAAAATTTATGACACTAGTCAGACTGTGAGCTTATAGCAAAAACAATAAAGGAATGAAACACTTTATAACAAAGAAGGAAAATGTATTTATAGAAAGGTGAACTATTTAGGTGAACTGTTTAGGTCAGACATGTCAAACTCATGACATCACATGACGTCACACAACGTATCGGAGCTTTTTCAGCATTGCCAACAATGGGGTGGGTATGGTTTCCTGATGATGCATCTGGCCCGCGGGCCAGCAGTTTAACACCCTTGGTTTAGGTGAACTATTTATGCAAAGGTAAACCAAACAACATACAGCTGGGATTAAGGGGATTATGCAATTAAACCTATAACCTTTTAATTTGGTTTGTTACGCATGCCTATGCAGTTAAGAGCTGCACAGGTCAATATAATAAAAATAGTGCAGTGCAGTGAATACTTGATTTGGTTTCTTAATATTAAAGACAAAGATATGAGATACAATATATGATAAACTATGAAATTTTAAATGATATGTAAAATAATTAATTATAAAGCCTCATCTGATCCGCTTCCTAGAATTATTGTTCCAAAAAAGGAAAAACCTTTGTGATTTCAAAGTTTAACCATAAAATTACAAGTTAATTAAAAGAAATTAAGATTGGGGGGGTGGGGGCAGCATCCTGGCAGTACAACACATCCTTTGGGGGCTCCTGAAGGATCACCATTTTTCAGCTGTTTGTGGGGGGTGGGGTGTCTGCCTGGGTCCCAGACAGACCAGAGCTGTCCTGTAGGGACAGTGAAAAAGGGAAGCATAGTTTGGTGGCACAGGAGAGATCACAACCTTCTTGAGAGCTGACAGAAACTTCCCAGACCAGCAGCTGTCAGACGGCCATTGCAAGCCGTTACAAGCCAGGGTGGCCACTTGGAAGAATCAGAAAGCAAAATTGGAGGATCACTTGGGCGAGATGATTAAGAGACTGTAAAAGGGGGGAAACTGGAAATTGCAGGGAGGAAATAAGAACAATTTGAAGCTGTGGAGAAAGTGGGAGGGGGGAGCGGGCTTTTAAGCTGCTCCTCTTCTGGAACTATAGCAGCAGAAAGAAGCAGAAGTCAAGAGCGGGCAACAAATCAGTGTAAAACAATGTGGAATTTGAAAAGCCTGCAGAAAATAATTGGATTGATGGAATGGATTTGAGAGTAAATGATTCCTGGAGGTTGCTTATTTTAAGTGACTTACCTCTTTTTCTTTTGCTATTCTCTTTGTATTTTTTTTTTTTTTGTATCTTGGCTGGGAGTACTTTTGAAGCTGAAGTGCTACCTAGAGACACAGGGGTGTTAGTAGACTTGGTAGACTTACTAAATACATAAAGGAGAAGACTAAGTGACCTTGAACAACATCTGCTGGACTTACTGATAAGAAGTTTGACATTTATTACAGAGACTGTTTTTTGTTTTGGTGAATGGTGGATTGTTTTTACTTTGGAGACTTTACTTTTGATTTTCCTTTTTCCTTTTTGGATTAAGGCACAAAGAGCCTGAAAGGAAGTGTAACCTGTATGGATTTTTCCCCTTTTTCTTTCTTTCTCTCTCTCTTTTTTTTCTTCTTGGAGCACATTTGGATTGTAGTATTTCATTGATGTTTGGATTATAAACCATTGGAGAAGATGAAGAAGACTATAGCACATTTACCAACAGCTGCCTCAACATCACAGAGTCCTGTGACACAGAGAACATGGGACACTACAACACAGCAAGATAAATTCAACTTGGAATTGAAAAACATGATACAGGCACTGCACACAGACTTCAAGGAAAGGATAGGCAAACTAGAAGAGGAACTGAAAGAGGTCAAAGAACTGATGGAGAAAAATGAACAAAGACTGCAACAAGCGGAAGAAAAAAATGAATCAACAGATAAGAGAGTAGAGGAGATGGATAATTGACTTACTTTAACAGATAGGAATCAGGAAAAAATGATTATATCTTTAGAGATGGATAGAGCTGATTATTATTTAGGATTCCAAAATGTTGAAGAAGAAAAGGGAGAGAACTTAGATGTGATGGTGGAAATATTAGCAGAAGCATTGGAGGAAAGCAAGGAAAAGATAATTAATGATATAGTCGAGATATTTAAAATACATACTAGATACACAATGAGGAATAATCTTCCTAGAGAGGTTCATATAAGATTTACTAAAAAAAGCATTATGGGGAGATATATTATAGAAGCTGAGAAATGCCACAATAAAATATAAAGGAAGAGAGACAGTGATATTAAAACGGATTCCAAGAAGAGTGAGAAATTTGAGAAAGGAGTACCAATTTTTGACAAAATGCTTAATTAAAAAAGGGATAAATTTTAGATGGTTAATACCAGAGGGAGTAATGGTAAATTGGCAAGAACAGAGACATAGACTGGCCACGTTAGAGAAAGCAGAACTCTTTTATGATCATTATTTTGGGCAGCAAGAAGAAGAAAGGCTGAGAGGGGAAAGAGAAATTTGATATCTTGGAGATGAGACAGAGAAGCAACGGAGTGAGTATAGTAAAGAACAGGAGGAAAGAGTGTTGAGAGAAAGGACAAGAGCAAAAGAGGCAAAAGAGCAAAGAGAGATGAATGATGAGATCAACTAAAACTTTAAAGAAATAATCATGGAAAAAGAGGTAAAAGCAATTTCGATAAATATAAATGGACTATAAAAAGGAAAGGGACGCGGTGGCTCAGTGGGTTAGGACACTGAGCTTGTCGATCAGAAGGTCGGCAGTTTGGTGGGTCGAATCCCGAGTGCCGCGTAGCAGAGTGAGCGCCTGTTACTCGTCCCAGCTTCTGCCAACCTAGCAGTTCGAAAGCACGTAAAAATGCAAGTAGAAAAATAGGGACCACTACGGTGGGAAGGTAACAGCGTTCCGTGCGCCTTTGGCGTCTAGTCATGCCGGCCACATGACCACGGAGATGTCCTTGGACAAGCGCTGGCTCTTCGGCTTTGAAACGGAGATGAGCACCGGCCCCTAGAGTTGGAAACGACTAGCACGCATGTGCGGGGGAACCTTTACCTTTACCTTTATAAAAAGGAAAAGAACACTAAATAAACTGGGGAAATAAACTTGTTTGCAAGAAGTTCATATTAGGAAACAACATAAAAATCTGTTAGAATATCCAAAACTGGGAGAATTATATACCTCACTTATGGATCAGAGTAAAAGAGGTGTGGCATTATACATTCAAAAAGTAATACAAACTACATTGATATATTCAGACGAAGAAGGGCAAATTTTAATGGTGGAAGTAATTATGAATTGTAAAAAAAACTTTATCGGTAGGGATTTATGCCCCAAATGAAAACCAAGAAAATTTCTATTCAAAATTACACCAGAAAATAATAGAATTGGAATTCGAAAGCATATGCATGATTGGAGATTTCAATGCTATTGTAAAGGCCGGGCTGGATTATAATACAAAAAAAAAAGACCCTAAGGAGAACACTTCCAAAATCTTTTCATAATATGGTGGACAAATTAAATATATTAGATGTTTGGAGAGAAAAATATTCAGAAAAGAAGCAATATACATTCTATTCTAACAGACACCTGTCCTGGTCGAGAATAGATATGATATGGACATCAATAGACTTATTCACAAGTACACAAAATATAAACATAGAAACAAACAAACTAAATTGCTAAGCACATTTGATTTGTGCTTACATTGTAAGCTGCCCTGAGTCTTCGGAGAAGGGCGGGATATAAATGGGATTTAAAAAAAATTGATATACTCAGACAAAGAAGGATGAATCTTAATGGTGGAAGTAATTATGAACTATACAAAGTCATTATTGGTAGTGATTTACACATCAAATGAAAACCAAGAAAATTTCTCTTCAAAAGTACACAAGAAAATAATAGAATTAGAATATGAAAGTGTATGTATGATTGGTGATTTTAATGCTATTGTAAACAAGATCCTAAGGAGTACACTTTCAAAATCTTTTCATAATATGGTGGATGAATTAAATATATTAGATGTTTGGAGAGAAAAATACCCGGAAAAGAAGCAATATACGTTCTACTCTAACAGACACCTGTCCTGGTCGAGAATAGATATGATATGGATGTCAACAGACTTATTTATAAATATACAAAATATAGCCATAGAAACAAGCACATGGGCGGATCACAACCCAGGTACAATCATATGGAAAGGACAAAAAAAGAGAACAAGATGGATATTAAACCAAAATGTACTGAATGAAAAAGACTTTCAGCAATATATGGAAAAAAGAAATGACTTTCTTTTTCAAGGAAAACAAAAAAGAAGATACTTCACTCCAAAATGTTCGGGACCTGGCAAAAGCATATATGAGAGGACTTGTTATGACTTATTTGGGGAAAAAGAATAAACAGAAAAGACAAAATAAGAAAAAACTGAAGGAAGAATATAAATCACTTGAGAAAGAATTACAGAAAGATACACAAAATAAAAAGATTAAAAGTTTAATGGAGCTGAACAAACATAAAATGAACCTAATAAAAAATGAAGAAGTGGCAATGAAAATAAAGGCAGCTAAACAAAACTTTTTTGAACATTTATTTTATTTATTTATTTTATTTTATTTTATTTCTATACCGCCCTTCTCCCGAAGGACTCAGGGTGGTGAATAGGGCAATAAATAGTAAAATACAGAAATACAAAAATTAAGAAAAGATTAAAAGATATGCCCAATACAACAAATAAATTACATAAAAACAGTGATAAAACCCAAACCCATCAGACCAGGCCGGCTTGTTCAAGCAAATAGGTCTTTAGATCACGTTGGAAGGAGCGAAGGTCGGGAGCCATCCGGAGCTCAACCGGTAAACGGTTCCACAGATCAGGCACAACCACAGAGAATGCCCTGCCCCTGGGGGTCACCAGTCGGCACTCTCTGACCGGTGGCACCCTGAGGAGGCCCTCTCTGTGAGAGTGCACTAGGCGGAGGGAAGTTGATGCCGGCCACAGGTGCTCCCTAAGGTACTCCGGACCCATGCCATGTAGGGCTTTAAAGGTCATTACCAGCACCTTGAATCTCACCCGGAAGGCAACTGGAAGCCAATGCAGCTCACGGAGCAGAGGTATAACATGGTAGTATCGGGAGACCCCCAACACGACTCTCGCAGCTGCATTCTGCACCAGTTGGAGCCTCTCAGTGGTCCTCAAGGGCAGCCCCATGTAGAGAGCGTTGCAGTAGTCTAACCGAGAGGTCACGAACGCATCAGTGACTGTACGCAAGGCATCCCGGTCTAGATAGGGCCGCAACTGGCACACCAGGTGAACCTGGGCGAAGACCCCCCTAGTCACAGTTACTATATGATCTTCTAAAGAAAGCTGTGAGTCTAGGAGGACTCCCAAGTTGCGCGCCCTATCTACGGGGGGTAATAACTCACCCCCCATAGTAAGAGATGGAATACTCTGAGTTTCCCGAGATGCCGGCACGTACAGCCACTCAGTCTTGTCAGGGTTGAGCCGAAGCCTGTTCCTCCCCATCCAGACCCGAACCGCCTCCAGGCAACAGGACATCACATCGAGGGCATCACTGGGGTGGTTTGGGGTCGAAATAAAAAGCTGGGTATCATCAGCATACTGATGATACCCAACTCCAAAACCACAAATGATCTCACCCAGAGGCTTCATGTAGATGTTGAACAGGAGAGGCAAGAGGACTGACCCCTGAGGAACTCAACAAACGAGAGGCCTCGAGGTCAACCTCTGTCCCCCTGCCAACACTGACTGCGAACGTCCCAGGTGGTAGGAGGAGAAACACTGAAGAACCGTGCCTCCCACTCCCAATCCCCTGAGACGCCGCAGCAGGATACCATGGTCGATGGTATCAAAAGCCGCTGAGAGGTCTAATAGGACTAGGACAGAGGAACATCCCCTGTCCCGGGCCCTCCAGAGATCATTCACCAGAGCGACCAATGCCGTCTTCGTGCTGTACCCGGGCCTAAAACCCGATTGGTACGGGTCTAGATAATCAGCTTCATCCAGGACCAAAGGGAGCTGATGCGCCACCACGCTCTCAACAACCTTCGCAAGAAAGCGAAGGTTGGAGACCGGACGAAAGTTGTTTAATAGAGCTGGGTCCAAGGCAGGCTTCTTGAGGAGAGGTCTCACCACCGCCTCCTTCAAGATGGCGGGGAAATTACCCTCACTCAAAGATGCAGATATCACCGTCTGGAGCCAGCCTCGTGTCCCTTCCTGAGCCGCATAAACCAGCCAGGAAGGGCACGGGTCCAATAAACACGTGGTGGAGCTCAGCTTCCCCATAATCCTGTCCACTTCCTCCGGAGTCACAGGATCGAACTCCTCCCAGATAACATTGACAAGACCACCCATTTCCTGATCATCAGACTCTGCCCAGTCGGAGTCCAAACCGGTCCGAATCCAAGCAATTTTGTCCGACAGATGTTGGCTAAACTCCTTGGCACGACCCTGCAAGGGTTCCTCTCTCACCTCCTGATTAAGGAGGGAGCGGGTCACCATAAATAGGGCGGCCGGGCGATTATCTGTGGATGCGATGAGGGTAGCGAAGTAATTAGACCTCGCCATCCTCATCGCCGCGAGATAAGACCTAGTAAAGGATCTTAGTTGCAATTGGAGATGGTTGACATATAAAATTAAAAAGGAGAAAGAGAAGAGATGGATTAAACAACTGGAAGATGCTGAGGGGACTTTACAACATCGGAATGAAGAAAAGAAAAAAATAGCTTGGAAATATTATGATTACTTATATAAGTAACAAACAGTTCCAGATGATAGGATAAAACAATTCTTGGAAGAAACAGAGATACCTAATATACCAGAGAAATTTAAAAAGTTATTAGAAGGGAAAATAACAATAATGGAATTAACAAGCAATTAAAAGACAAAAAAATGGCAAAACACCAGGAACAGATGGATTACCAGCAGAGCTATATAAGACATAGCAGAAAGTGCTAGGCAATGTAATGCTGGAACTCTATAATGAACTTCTCTCTGAAGCTAAGATTCGTGGTTGGAAGCACTTATTACCCTGATACCAAAGGAAGAAATGATACCAAAGGAAGAAATGGAAATGCAGAAAATAAAAAAAATATAGACCAATTTCCTTACTGAATGTGGACTATAAATATTTGCATCAATAATGGTGGAAAGACTTAAAAAGTTTTAAAATGAATTTATGAATTTGGATCAAAACCATTTCCTACCTAAAAGACAGATTAGAGACAATATGTGAATTGTATTGAACACATTAGAATATTATGAAGCATACCCAGAAAAACAGATGGCATTGATGTTACTTGATGCACAGAAGACATTTGACAATGTGAACTGGCAATTCATGATAAGGCAATTACAGACTATGGACTTTGGGGAGAAATTTATAAATGTAATTACAATAATTTACAATAAGCAATCAGCCAAAGTAATGATAAATGGAGATATCACTGAGAAGATTAGTATTATGAAGAGAACAAGACAGGGATGCCCTCTATCTCCATTATTGTTTGTCTTGACATTAGAGGTACTAAACAGAAGTTTAAGACAGAATAATGACATAAAAGGTATGAAAATTAAGAGGAAAGAATATAAGCTACAAGCTTTTGCAGATGATTTAGTATTTAACTTGGAGGAACCACTAGAAACAGGACCTGTATTAATAGAACAAATAGAAAAATATGGTGAGGTAGCAGGATTGAAGATTAATAAAGATAAAACAAAAATGTTAGTGAAAAATATTACTG
Source organism: Vipera berus (assembly GCF_964194415.1). Lineage (NCBI taxonomy): Eukaryota > Metazoa > Chordata > Lepidosauria > Squamata > Viperidae > Vipera > Vipera berus. The sequence goes on along the minus strand of NC_138205.1, from coordinate 65,992,362 downwards.
AAAAACAAAAAAAAAGAATTGATGGGAAAGCTAGATATACAGATTGTAAAGAAGGTAAAATATCTGGGGATTCACTTGACTGCAAAATGTACAACAATTAAAGAGGATAATTATCACAAATTGAAAAGACAAATTGAAGTAGATTTGGATAAATTTGGTTTGGTTTTTATTGTGTTAAATTGTCCCGTATTTCTTATATTCATTGTTTAATTCTTTTTTAATTTTTGTATTTTATGTCTCTTAATTTTTATTGTTGTGAGCTGCGCTGAGTCCTTAGGGAGAAGGGCGGCATATAAATTTAATAAATCCTTAATCTTTAATCTTTAAATGGAAAAATGTATAATTATCATTAATGGGAAGGATTGCGATAATCAAAATGACTATATTACCATGATTGTTGTTTTTATTTTCAACAATACCAATAAGATTGGAAAAGAAATATTTTGAGGGGCTTAATAAAATAATTCTGAAGTATATTTGGCAGGGGACAAAGGCAAGGATTAATGTAAAAATGTTACAAGATGCAAGACTCATAAGTGGGTTTGGTCTACCTAATTGGGAATTATATTATTAGGCTGCAGTACTATCATGGATGACAGAATGGATTTTATTGAGGAACACAAGATTATTGACATTAGAGGGACATGATTTGCAGTTGGGATGGCACACTTTTATTTGGTATGGGAAAATAGAATACATAGCTATTTCCAGAGACATTATATAAAGAATTATTTATTGGTGGTTTGGGAGAAAATAAAGAGAAAACATTTTTTGAAGATTCCAAATTGGCTCTCAACTATGGAAGCGCTAATACATCCCAATATGTTTAATGTGGGAAATATTATAAGATATAAAGACTTACTAACAGACACAGGGGAGCTGAAAACCAAACAACAATTAGAAGAACAGGAAATAAAGATGGATTGGTACATGAGAACGCAAATACAATCCAGACATGAAAAAGATGTTAAATAGATGGTTTTAATTTGGGGACAACAGAGTTAGATGGAATACTCATGGGAACTGAAGAAAAAAGGATAAAAAAATGTACAGTTACTTACTAAATATGGAATTAGAGGAGGAACAAGTGAAACAGTCAATGATAAAATGGACAAGAAATTTTAGATATACGATTGAATTAGATAGATGGCAGCAATTATGGGAAAGAAGCTATAAACTGACAATGGTGACAGTGTATAAAGAAAATATGTACAAAATATTTTATAGATGGCATATGTCTCCAGAAAGATTAGCTAAAATGTTCAAGGATAGATCTATGAAATGCTGGGAATGCCATCAAAAACCGGGTTCTTTTTATCATATGTGGTGGACGTGTGTAGAAACTAAAACTTATTGGAATATAATTAGAACATGAATAGAAAAGATGATACAAAAATGTATAGAACTAAGACCAGAAACATTCCTATTGGGTATTTTACCAGAGAAATATAGCAAAGAAAAAGCATATTTGATTATTCATATAACCACTGCAGCTAGGATTGTGTTTGCACAAAATTGGAAATCACTGAAACCCCCCCCCCAGAGGGAGAGGTGATCGGGAAAATATTGGAATGCATGGAAATGAACAGATTAACAATGATAATTAAAGATATGACAGAGTCAAGAGTATTATGAAATTTGGGGAAAATTTTATGATTGGGTGAAAAGAGAATATGGTTAAAAGATAGCTAACACTAATTTAGATGGAAGAAAAAGGAGGAGATAAGAAGGGAGACCCAGGCGACACAGTATTGGATAACCGGAGCTAGTATAAATATTTATAGAAGTATATACTGAGAACGTCAGATTTATAGAACATTATATTATTATATTAACATAAGAAAATTAATGTTATTATACCTAATATAGATAGTGAAAATCTAGGGAGAGGAGTTGCTTGGACATTACCCCTGAATTGTATCTGAAAAGGAATGGGAGGGAAGAAAGGAGAGGAGAGATGGAAAAGAGTAGAGGAGGGGGGAAGGAAGTAGGAAGGTTGGAAGAGAAGAGGAGAAACGTGGGGAGAAATGGAAGGGGAGCGGTGAAGGAAAGAGGAGAGGAGAGGAGAGGAGAGGAGAGGAGAGGAGAGGAGAGGAGAGGAAGAAGAAGGAAGTAGGGAAGAAAGAGAAGAGAGAAGAAAGGGAGAAAGAAGGTAGAGAAGATGGAACAGAGAGGAGTGTGGATACAGTAAAAGGGGAAATGGATGAGCAACACCAAAATTCATGTGTATGTATTTATGTTATTAAAATTTATGTGTATCTATTTATGTTATTAAAATTTATGTGTATGTATTTATGTATTTATCATAGATAAGAATGTTAAAAGAATGTATGTTAATACTTGATAAAATGTTATGGTATATTTGTTGGTATGTATGGGGGAGAGTTGGGAAAAATAAAAATAAACTTTTTTTTAAAAGGGGGACTAAGATTGATCCATTTACAATTTGTTAAAAAATTTAAACATAAAAAGAGATTCATGTTCTGCCTTTTTTCTTTCCTGCTATCCCAAAGCTTTCTGGATTGATAAAAGAACATCTGGATTTATAGCATTTTGCTATAGTTTATGAAATAATTAGTAGTCTTTTTGTAAGGCAACTCTTTTCAGAAAATAAATCAATATGCTAAAAAGTTATAGCTGTCATATAAAATAAACTATTAATTTGCTTCTATAAAATGTTTCTATAAAATATTCAAAACACTTTTTAACCAATAAAATTATGCAGTAATAAAAAGGCAGAAAAACACATTAAAACCAATGAGGAATTAGCTAAAAAGTCAAAAAGTCAGAAACAATGTCAGGGCTTTTTTTCTCATAGAACACTCAGAATGGAGTTCCGGCACCTTTTTTGGATGGAACCTTGTAGGTTAGGCAAGGCAGGTTGTATGACATGTGTGAGTTCCGGCACCTTTTTCTTTTACAAAAAAAGCACTGAACAATGTAAAGCAATTTCTAGATCACAGGTCCCCAACCCCCAGTCCATGCATTGGCACCAGGCCTCAGCATGTCAGAAACTGGGCCACACAAATGAGCGAAGCTCCATCCATGTGATGCAGGCAGCACACAAAACCATGCCCCCTCCGATCTGCAGAAAAACCTCTCTCCATGGAACCAGTCCATGGTATCCAAAAGGTTGGGGATCACTGTTCTAGATGTTTTGTAAGAGCTGCATTGGCTTCCGGTTGCCCTCCGGGTGAGATTCAAGGTGCTGGTAATGACCTATAAAGCTCTAAATGGCTTGGGTCCGGATTATCTAAGGGAACACCTGCTGCCGGCATCAACTTTCCATCGTCCTGTGCGCTCCCACAGGGAGGGCCTTCTCAGCGTGCCGGTGGTTAAGGAGTGCCAGCGGGTGATCCCCAGGGGGAGGGCATTATCTGTGGGTGCGCCTGCCCTTTGAAATGATTTACCGGTGGAACTTTGGACCGCCCCCGATCTGCATTCATTTCGCCGGGACCTGAAAACCTGGTTTTTTGATCTATCAGGCCTGGACTGAAGGGGTTTTAGTTTTTAATATTGTTTTAATTGTTGGGCTTAATTAATTTAATCTATTTTAATTTTATACTATTTTTATATTGTATTTTATGTTGCCCTGTAAACCGCCCTGAGTCCTTCGGGAATAGGGCGGTATAAAATTTTTAATTAAATAAATAAATAAAATTACACAGAAGAACTATACAAGAATGAGCTTAAAGTCCCTGATAACCACGATGAGGTGGTCACCAACCTTGAGCCAGACATCCTAGAATGTGAAGTGAAGTGGGCCTTAGGAAAACTGAGCAAAAACAAAGCTAGTGCAGGTGACAGTATTGCAGCTGAGCTATTCAAAATCTTAAAAGATGATGCAGTAAAGGTGCTACAGTCAATTTGCCAGGAAATTTGGAAAACTCAACAGTGGCCACAGGATTGGAAAAGATCAGTTTACATTCCAATTCCAAAGAGAGGCAGTGCCAAAGAATGTTCAAACTATCACACCATTGCACTCATTTCACATGCTTACAATCCTACAAGCTAGACTCCAGCAGTATGTGGATCGAGAACTACCAGAAGTACAGGCAGGATTTTGAAGAGGCAGAGGAACTAGAGATCAAATTGTCAACATACACTGGATCATGGAGAAAGCTAGGGAGTTCCAGAAAAACATCTACTTCTGCTTCATTGACTATGCTAAAACCTTTGATTGTGTGGATCACAACAAACTGTGGCAAGTTCTTAAAGAGATGGAAGTACCAGACCATCTTATTTGTCTCTTCAGAAACCTATATGTGGGTCAAGAAGCAACAGTGAGAACTGGACACAGAACCACTGATTGGTTCAAAATTGGGAAAGGAGTCCGGCAAGGCTGTATACTGTCACCCTGCCTATTTAACTTATATGCAGAGCACATCATGAGAAAGGCATGGCTAGATGAATCAAAAGTTGGAATTAAGATTGTTGGGAGAAATATCAAGAACCTAAGGTATGCAGATAATACCCTCTAATGGCAGAAAGTGAAGAGGAACTAAAGAGCCTCTTGTTGCGGGTGAAGAAGGTGAGTGCAAAAGTTGGGTTGAAACTTAACATTAAGAAAACCAAGATCATGGCATCCATCCCTCTCAATTCCTGGCAAATAGATGGGGAAGAAATGGAGGTAGTGACAGATTTTATTTTCCTGGGCTCCAAGATCATCGTAGATGGGGACTGCAGCCATGAAATCAAAAGATGCTTGCTCCTGGGGTGGAAAGCCATGACAAATCTAGACAGCACACTAAAAAGCAGAGACATCACCCTGCGAACAAAGCTATGATTTTCTCAGTTGCAATGTATGGCTGTGAAAGTTGGACCATAAGAAAGGCTGAGCGCCAAAGAATTGAGGCCTTTGAACTATGGTGCTGGAGAAGACTCCTGCGAATCCCTTGGACTGCAAGGTGATCAAACCTGTCAGTCATAGAGGAGATCAACCGTGACTGCTTTTTAGAAGGCCAGATTGTGGTTGAAACTCATATACTTTGGCCACCTAATGAGAAGGAAGGACTCACTGCAGAAGAGCCTAATGCTGGGAAAGATTGAGGGCAAGAGAAGAAAGGGATGACAGAGAATGAGGTGGCTGGATGGAGTCACTGAAGCAGTAGGCATGAGCTTAAATGGACTCCAGGAGATGGTAGAGGATAGGAAGGCCTGGAGGAACATTGTCCATGGGGTCACGATGGGTCAGACATGACTTAACAACTAACAACAACAACAGCTGATGAGAACACTTCTTGTGCTTCTAGCTTCTTTATTGCCTAGTTGCTTATAATCTCTTAATTTTGTACTCAGGTTCTTTGTTGAGTCATTCATTCCAATGAGAAGGAGGAGGAAAGCGTAACAATCTGTGGGCCTAATTATTTTGGTTAGGTTCTCGGCCACATCTTTGATTTTTGCTCCAGGGAAACAAGATACCTCCCTAGATTGTATGTCTGGTTCTGTTCCTTGGAGAATAGAATCTCCTATTACCAACACTCACCTTCCTTCTTTGAGGGGTGCCATCTGGGATGCTTTTCTGTTTTTCTCAGTTGTGTTTGTTGATGTGACTTTTTAAAGGATATTTGGTGATGTCACTTTTCTAGGTGTCTGCATGTTTTCTTTGAGGGGGAGTTTTTGGGTCTGTGTATTTTCATCTGGGGGGGAAACTAATTGCTCAGTTTTAATGGGGCTGCTTCTGGTTGGGTTAGGTTGGGCCGTAATTTTTTAGATGTATTCTGCTTCTTTCTTTGATTATTGTGTTTCCTTCTATGTGTGACATACCTCCATTTGTCATTGTTCAAGAGTTTGAGCAGGGTCAAATTCTGTCAGTTATTTGTTCATTATTTGGTTTGATTTGGGTATAACTTAGGTTGGAGTTTGGCTAGAGTTGTCTCTAGATCTTGGGTGTCAAACTTGCTTGTGATATGACATGTTGCAACATATCACAACTTTTTTCTCATTGCCAGAGCTGGGGTAGGTGCAGCCTCCACATGATGCAAATGGCCCACGGGCCAGCTGTTTGATACCCCTTCTCTAGATTTCCTACTTTTTCCTCTAGTATAAGGCTTTTCAACCGGTAGTATTCATACCACTAGTGGTATGCAAGCACATGGCTGGTGGTACGCGAAGGACCGGTTGAGCAGCACTGTGGAAAAAAAATTGTAAAAAAAAAAAGTTAAAACAGCATTTTTTACTAACCTGCTTTCAGCTGCATTTCGTTTCTCCATTTGGTTCTCAGCCTTCAGTGTTTGTGGGACAAAAAAACAGTTCCATGAGACTTTCTAACTTCTTGCGAGATCTCACAAGAAGTTAGAAAGTCTCATGGAACTTTTTTTTTCTTTTTTTACCGATAGTCACACAAACACATGGGGAAGGCTGAGAAGGGAATGGAGAAATGGAATGCAGCTGAAAGCAGGTTATTAAAAAAAATGCTTGGGGGAGGTGAGTGCATCTGGGTGGGGGCAGGGGCGGTCACCTTACCCTGCATGGTGGTGGGAGGGTTAATGGGGGGGCGGCAGGAGGAGCTGTGTAAAACAGGTAGAGGGAAGGCCAGATAGATTGTGGGTGCTGCTTGGGGCAGAGGGTGATTGCACGCACGAACAGGACAGCCACACACGGCAGAGGTGCTGCTCAGGGCTGGAGGGGAGGCCGGCCAGATTGCGGGCACTGGCAGCAGCACTGGCACAGAGGGCGAATGCACACATGAATGGGACAGATGTGCATGGTAGAGGTGCTGCTCGGGGCCAGAGGGTGTTCGCATGAGCGAGTGCCCTCTGTGCCGGCACCGCCACCAGTGCCTGCAATCTGCCTGGCCTCCCCTCTGGCCCCGAGCAGAGCCTCTGCCATGTGTGGCTGTCCTGTTCTCGAGGCCTTCTCTTGCATGTTGGATATCAGCAGCCCAGATTTGGTAGCTCCACTTAAGACCTGCTGAGGTGATTTCTCTTTGCTGAGCAGGAGATGTGACCCAGTGCCTGCCACCACTGCTTGCTACTTTTCCCCATGTTTTTCAATTGACAACTCGTAGCTGCCCTTGAAAGTGGCTGGCTGGAACGGGTGATCTAATAATAAACCTTTATTGTCAAAGTACAACATGTGTACATCGAGATTAGCTGAGCCTCCCCCCGTGCTCTCTCCTGATTGGCCAAGATGTCTCCAAGTCAGGGACCTGGCTGCGCATTGCTCCTCCATCCTCCTTCACTTGCCCAGTCACCTGGACTGGACCCAGCCCTCCCACCTGGTTGCGACACGGAGGCTCCCATGCAGTGCTGCTTCCAGCCAGTGGAGGCTGCTGTGGTAGCAGGTGGGCAGGCAGGCGAGGGAGGCACGGTGTTGGCACCCTCCTCTCCTCCCTTCCCTTCCCCTCCTCTCCCTCCACTTCTCCCCATGGTGTCCTTGTCTCGGCATACATAAGGCTGAGTGAGCATGCAGGAGGCAGTATCTTCCGGGTGTGTGCTGGGAGCCACAGGAAGGAGCAGCTGGTCCTGGTCAGAGCTGCCCTGCTGCGGCACACGAGGATCAGGAACAAGCTCAGCTTCCTTCTTCCCAGCTCTGAGAAGCCAAAGCCCTCCATGCCTGCTGTGGCCACCGCCTGGCCTGCCGGCTCCTCCTGAGAAAGGAAGCTGTCCCACCCCACCTCCGAGGTGTCTTCTCCTGCAGCTGTGGGAAGCACCCTGACTATGCTTGCCTTCACTCACCGGCTTTTCTCTCCCACTTGGGCTGTCCAACTGCAGCAGCCGGAGCAGCCCCTGAGCAGCTATGCTGGCTCAGGAATTCTGGAAATTGAAGTCCACAAGTCATCAAAGAACCAATGTTGCCTATCCCTGCCTTAGCCCTAAGGACGCACCTGAGTCGGGAACCGGGTGGGTGGGCAGGCTGGCAAACAAAGGCGCCCAGCTTGAAAACCTGGAGTGGATCTCCCATTTGGTTTGTGCAGGAAAAGCGGGACCAATTGGAGGAGAAGCTGCAGCTTCTGTGGATTTCCCCCACACAGGCACCCTGCAACCTGAGTAATGAGCTGCCCTCACCCCCTGGCCATTGACTTTGCTTGTGAAAAAGTTGCAAAGGGTGATCACATGACCCTGGGACACTGTGACCGTCATAAGTATGAATCAGTTGCCAAGCATCCGAATGTAAATCACATGACCCTGGGGATGCTGCAACAGTCATAAGTGTGGAAAATGGTCATGTCACTTTTTTCAGTGCCGTCATAACTTAGAACAGTCACTAAGTGAATTGTTGTAAGTCGAGGACTACCTGTACTTTATCATTTTTTCCTTTTTTGGGGGGGTCAAGTTTTTGACACCTTGCTGGGCGACTGGTGGTACTCGGACATTGCCTTATCTTAAAAGTGGTACAATGGGTGAAAAGGTTGAAAAGCCCTGCTCTAGTAGTCCACATGGTTTACATTTAATACATGTATAATTTGGGTGTTCTTTGGGCATAAGCACATACATGGAGCATGTATTGCATACCACAATAGTATCAGTCACCTGTTCCATGACTTTGTTGTTTGAAAATCCCTCTTTTTTTTTTGGTTGGTGGATGTACTTTTCTGTTAGCCTACTTTCTACCTTCTCTGTTCTATGTAATTATGCCTATTTCTTTTTCTAACCATTTTTTGCCTTTTTTGTGCTTGTTTTTCTATCTTTTTATTTATTTAACTTGCTTACTATTATGTTAGTTTTACTTATCCTTACCCTTATTATTTGCCTATTTAGTAAAGGTAAAGGTTCCCCCGCACATGCGTGCTAATCGTTTCCAATTCTAGGGGCCGGTGCTCATCTCCGTTTCAAAGCCGAAGAGCCAGTGCTTGAACAAGGACGTCTCCGTGGTCATGTGGCCGGCATGACTAGATGCCAAAGGCGCACGGAATGCTGTTACCTTCCCACCGTAGTGGTCCCTATTTTTCTACTTGCATTTTTACGTGCTTTCGAACTGCTAGGTTGGCAGAAGCTGGGACAAGTAACAGGCGCTCACTCTGTTACGCGGCACTCGGGATTCGACCCACCAAACTGCTGACCATCTGATCGACAAGCTCAGTGTCCTAACCCACTGAGCCACTGCGTCCCTGTATTTGCCTATTTATTTAGCTTTTATTTTCTGTCCTGTATATAATTTTATTCTCTGTCAGGGTCTTCACTCCCTACCTATTGGGACCTCAAATTTGATTGTTGTCTTCACTTCCATCATTCGTTGCTTTGTTGTTTTGTTTCCCAGCTCTGTTCTGGTTGTTTTTTGTGACTGGGTCTTTTTGGCCTTGTCTTTTCTCTGGTCAGATCTCTCAGACTGCTGGTCTGAGCTTTCTGGTCAGCTCAGCTCCACTGCCTGGTCTGGTCTGCTCAGCCCGCCACTCATTTTTAGAGATCTGTTGTGCTGCCCATCTTTGCTGCTGTGTTTCTCCCCTCCACTGATTCTGCTGCTGCATTTCTCTGCTCCACCAATTCTGCCACCACCAGTTTCTCCCAGCCACCAATTCCCTTTGTTGGATGGGTTGCTCCAGGTCCTTTGTCCTCCACCAAATGGGCTGCTAGGAGGACTGCTGGGCTAGCAGGAGGTGGGAAGGGGGCTGCTGATCTCGCAGGGAGGGAATGTTGATCAAGAAGTTCAATGGCTCTTTGTTTCAGTTCTTTTACTTTAATTAGAGGGCTTTGTTCTTCCTACGTGGGAGGCATAGCAGAGAACAACTGGTTTCACAATGAAACATTTCAGTAGCTACTGCTGATTTCTCTGGGTTTACCTCTACAGTCTGAATTACTTTTGGCAAGGCATTGGTTTCTTTGCCCTGTGTAGACACCTCAGCAGTTATTTCAATTCTGCTTCTGTGAATAAAAGGTAAAGGTAAAGGTTCCCCCGCACATGCGTGCTAGTCGTTTCCGACTCTAGGGGCTGGTGCTCATCTCCGTTTCATAGCCAAAGAGCCAGCGTTTGTCCGAGGACGTCTCCGTGGTCATGTGGCTGGCATGACTAGACGCCAAAGGCTTCTGTGAATACTTTATTATAAATCGACCTTGACCTTGCTTCTATTATTTATGATTCTAGATGTTTTTCTTTCCAGAATTGGTGCATTCATCTCAATGATTCTCTTCCTGTCATTTTTTAATAACAGATAATTATTTTTTCTTTGTAAGGACCCGCCTCAGCTATTCCCTCAGGAAAACACAACTCAGGAAACAGGCATTGTTTTAAAGAGGATCTTTTATTGAGAGAAAGTGATTGCAGAGTAAAAAGATGAAATCTGAAGTTCCCGTGCAAAAGTGTTAAGCTAAAAGTCTCATTCTTCAGACCCACCCCAAAATCCCAGTCCATCAGGAGCCAATTTGCTGGTGTGAAGGTGTTATGAGAACTTTGAGCCAAAAAGGTGATAACTGGCTGCTTCCCAGGCACTTTGCTCTTGTCAGCCAGTAGGAGTGAAAACAGATGGCCCTGAGTGTATTCCCTCCTCCCAAATTCCCAAATAGACAGATCAAACTGAAAATAGAAACAAATGCTAGCAATACAGAAACATCCTCAATCCACATCCCAGCGTGCTCCCCCTTCCCTTTCTTATGATAGCACCCCAAAGGGATCTGACATTGTTTTCTATTTCTGTATATTTGCAATAGGGAAAAACAACTTTTCTTCCTGGTTGCTCAGCCAACATCTACCATAGTTCTTGTTGACCCAGGCAATGACCCAGCAGTATAGGTTTCTGTAAATTATATTTTACCATATATAGTTATTAGTATACTTAATCTTCAATAAAACTTAACAGTTCAAGTCCTAACCAAGGACCTAAAAGCTGTTAAGTTAGCATCTGTGTATATAGGAAGTTTTGAGTAGGGTGGTTGTTTTTTTTTTTTTTTTTGCAAAGTCAGGATATTCAGGTCTAATAAGTTCAAAATTTTCCATGTATCTAGGCAGGAGCTCCAAGGGCTCCTGTTTATATTGGTATAACCCTTGATTTCTTCCTCCACAATGGCTCAGCTTCAATTTGCAAATCACAATATTTTGGGGTTTTTTTAGTTGTTTCTCTTCAATTCATGCATCACCTGGCATTGCAATATCAATGAATCAGACTTTTTATCTTTTCCACAAAAGTGATGTCAGGCATGTTGCAGGCCAGATGTCTGTCCGTTTGGATCCAAAGGTTCCACAGGATCTTGACCTGTTCATTTTCAAGAACTTTGTCAACTTGGAGTTCCCCGTGATTCTTACTACATTCGAACCAAAATGTCTGGCAAAACATCTGATGTATGATGATGATAACAATGATGATGATGATTAGGCTAGAGTTTTGTCAATGGTAGGCCCAATAAGCAATTTCAATTTTTTAGAAAGGCACTCACTTAGACTCTTTTAATATGAACTTTTATTTATAAAAATAGAATTTCTAAAAATATAAATGTTTGGAACAATCTAATGATAGAATGTTTGGTTATGATTATTCTCATGGCTAAAGACATATTTCATCACTCATGAAAACTATATGACACCTTTATAGGTCCCACACTTTAACAATACTATGTTCATTTGATTAATTTGCATTCAGTAGGTATTCTCTCCAAATATATCTTTAACACATTGCCATTTGAATGCTTTATTTGATATAAATCCCATTTAGTGTTTGTAAAAGTTAACTAAAACAGAATTTTGAATTTTGAATTTTCTTCTTTTGCCTTGTGACAACTTTATTTTTGATATTGTCAAGGTAAAAACCTTCATAACATGTAGAATGCTAGTGCACCATAATAGGGTTAATGTAATGGTATGTAGTAATGATCTTGGGAGATAGGAGGAAGAGCCACAACCTAGACAAACATCAGGCAAAAGCTACATCAGCCCACAGAAGGAAAAGAGATATGGGAAGCATCCAAATGGCTCTTCCTAGTTTTCTGAAAGGTAAAAGTAAAACGGGAGTGGTGCTTTCAGACTTGCAATATTCTACACTCCTTACTAGCACTGATGATGTTACCTAGTTAGGGTAATGAAACAACTGCAAGAAAACAAGCAAGTTCAGAGTGTACCAAGGATTCTTCAATAAATAAATAAATAAATAAATAAATAAATAAATAAATAAATAAATAAATAAATAAATAAATAAATAAATAAATAAATAAATAAATTCTTTTTTTCTTCCAGCATTTATATTTGCATTTTAAGCAATGTAAATTTCAAGCTCAGTCCCACATAATATATGACTTAAAAATAAGCTATTTTCAAATGGGTTGCTTATTTCATAAACAGCACACTTAGGCTAATATTTTTATTATGAACAGGAAGCAACATATAGAATGGGGACCAATCAAGTGGTTCAAAATAGAAAAAGCTGAGTATCAAAGATATACACTTATTTATTTAACCCAGTATACTGATTATATCATGGGAAACACTGGACTAGGAATAATAGAAATTGAATTTAAATTATTTTGAGAAACATCAGCAATCTCAGACAATCAGATGATGCCATTTTGATATGAAAACGAGTTAAGGAAAATCTTTCATGTTCATTCTTGAAGATGAAAGAAGAATGCAAAAGCCAATCTACTACTCCGTCTCTATGTGTTGAAAAAACACCAAGATTATATCAACAGCAATATATCAAATTATATCAAATACAAATATGTGGTGAGGAAGCTGAAAATGTTATCTTCAAAAGCTCAAAGTTTCACAGAAATGGGTCATTCTGATCTCAACATAGGCTGTTCAAAATGTTGCAGAAATGGTCTGACCTTAAACAGGCATGTTGTGAGTTTCCACTTGTACATGTATTTTTCAGTTTCACTTTTAGAAATAAAAAACCCTTTATGGTGAACATTAAGATTAAAAACACACACACAAAAAACTTCTACTAATAAGACTTTTATGATGGAGAACCATTGGTGTTCATTTCAAAGAGACCTGTCAGGGTCCACTTCAAAACCTCATCCCAAGAAAGCAGAACTCATGGAAGCAGATTCTTCCAAAAAGAATTTTTATTAGGAGAAGCTGATAGCAGACATACTAGACAGGATCTGAAGATTTCCTGCACAGATCGATAGGTTAGTGTCCCAAGAAAAACCCCTCCCCATAGTTTGTCCGGTCATTTCAAATCGGCCAATCCTCAGGTGTTAAGTAGTCCATTGTGGGAAATTGGAGATAACATCAGGCTGGCTGCAGTTGTAGCAGCGATGTTTAGTTGGCTCTTCGCACCTTCTCCTGGGAGTACAGAGATAAACTAGTTGCCAGAGGTTACATTCCTTTCTTCCTCCCCCCTTTACTAGCTGACATCAAGAGAGCAGAATGTTCAGAGAGAAATAATGCAGGAAAGCAAAGTGCTACATTGTAGCGATAGAGGAAGTCAAGGCAATAACCCGCATGCACTCCCCCTCCCCTCTAGGAGTATGGCAGAACCCAGGGAGAGAAGAGAATGAGAATTGGGTCAGAAGAAAATAGGAAAGTGAAATAGGAAAGCAATGTAAATATCGGTTATCACAAGACCAAAATAATATATGTATCCAAATATTTTTCCCACCTTAGGAAACCAACCCTATAAATTTGCATGCTACAAAGGAAACAGAGTTGAAATAATTTCCTAATTCATTCTGAGGTTACCCTTGAAGACAATCTGTATGCTGCTATTGATCCAGTATGGTGGGTGTTCTATGACTTCCACTGGCTCCCAAGAGCTTTTCACATGCAATTCAAGATATTGGTTGAAATCTTTAAAGCCCTACGTAGCACTGGGTCAAACTGTTTATAAGAGTGCATCTCCTTGAGGGTACCTGCCCATCCTTACAAGTTAAGTAGGGTGGGCATGCTCAGGTCCCTTCCTTCAAATGTTGGAGGTCTCCGTAGTAGTAGCAACAGGGCTTTTTTTGTCATAGAACGCTCAGAACGGAGTTCCGGCACCTTTTTTGGATGGAACCTTGCAAGGCGAGTTGTATGACATGTGTGAGTTCTGGCACCTTTTTCTTTTAGAAAAAAAGCACTGAGTAGCAATTTGCAAAAACACCCACTGAGATTCTGGAGGCCACTAGCCTTTTAGCTTTCCAGGAACTGTGTTCCCCCAAGCACTGAATAGAATAGGATTGTGTAACAGAGTTAATAGCATGGGTGTGTTCGTTAATAGCATTGGTGGGAAAGATATGATTTTTTTTTATGTTGCTGCTCTTATTGGTTCTGTGAGCCACCTAACATCACTATGTGAAATAGCCACAATATAAGTTTATTAAATAAATAATTAACTGTTTTGGGGTGATACTATCACTGAAATTACAGCAGTACACAGAAACAATCTAAGCTCCTCCACCTTGCATATATGTGTATGTTTGTGTGTATGTATGTACACACACACACACACACACACACACACACACACACACACATTTAGTCATGTAATGTGTGTCTATAAGTTCTAAATAGGGCAAATATTAAAATAATAATGTTGTTTTGTTGTCCCACCCTAGGCATTTCCTGGAAATGTAAATTCTGATACTGTGGTACGACATGATTTACAGCATCCAGTTACTGCCCGCTACATTCGGATACTTCCTCTGGAATGGAGTGGAGAGGGTCAGATTGGTTTGAGGATCGAGATCTATGGCTGTCCTTATTGTAAGTTCTCTAAAATTTTATTCTATTTGTCTATTTCTGCTTTCTTGAAACTCTTCTGAAGTAATGTTATTTTAATCTAATATGACTGGATACAAAGTATGGTATAAAGTGTGCCTGAGTACAAAGATTTTAGGTTCAGTGTGTAAAGAAGTGACAGCTATAGCTAATTACTAGTTTTTCTAATTTGAAAGATATTAGTAAACCTTTGCTGTAAAGTCATAACAGCTTAGGAAAAATACCACAACATTCCATTGCTTTTGTGGGAAATAATAATATTGACAGATGGTCTAGAGCAGGGGTAGGCAACCTCGGCTCTTTTATGACTGATGGACTTCAAGTCCCAGAATTCCTGAGTCAGCTATGCTGAGTCAAGTCCATCAGTCATAAAAGAGCCGAGGTTGCCTACCCCTGCTCTAGAGTTATTGGACTGTTAATAAGCTGAGACAGCTTTTACTTTTTCCTTACTTGCAAAATTTCATTTATTCATTCTTTCCCCATTTTGATTAGCCTCAACCTGATGTATCAATCTTATGTTGACTCACTGATTGGGTCGTATTAACCTTGAATAGATAAAAAATGTGAAATTATAAATTCTGGTTTAGGTTTCTATGTTTATTTTCAATAGTATATCCAAATTTAAATGTTATGCCTGCTTTATAACATATATCTGTAGCTACTTAGAAATCATTTCTGTTTGGTCAGTATGTTTAACTTTTCTTTTTAATATGTGATTTTAAAATGATATGTAAGCTGCCTGGGAAAACATTTTACTGTAGAGCAGAATAAACATTTTATTTTAAAATAAAATAAAAATTAAAGAAACTGTATTGTTGCAACCAATCCAGGCCTATTTTCAGATGTAATCTAAATTACTGATTTAAAATTATTTTACTGTTTCCCATTACAGTGCTTTCTGGATAATATATGTACATGAAAATTCTGTGTAAGGACCCACTTCAATCTACATCCTAAGAAAACAAAACTCTTGGAAATGGTTTCTTCCAACAGGAATTTTTATTAAGAGAAATTGACTGAAGGCATGATAGACAGGATCTGAGGGATCTCCCCACAATTTGATGTTTTAAAGTGTTTCCAAGCAGCCACCCCACCCACGCAGTTCTTCCAGGCAATTCAAACCGGCAGATTTCTAGGTGTTAACTTCAGAAAAGATAACATCAGTCCAGCTCTGTCAACACAATCATTCAATCCTCTTATTATCCAGATTCCAGGTGTTGTATCTTCCCCCTCCCCTTTTTTCTCACTGTCGGTGAAGAGAAGAGCTTCAGAGAGGCATAGGATGAAAGGCAGATGGCCACATTGTTATGGTTAGCAAACCCGAAGTGAATCAACAAAAAAATACAGGAAGTGAAAATAGTAAAACCCCCATGCATACCCCCTTCCCTTTTTTATGGAAGAATCCAGGAGATAGTAAGGATTGGTTTTAAATCAGAGAAGATAGATAGAAATGAAATATAACTGGATTCTGACATCCTGCTTCCCTTAAAAATAAGAGAGATCAACCTGTAAAGAAAACAAAACAGGTATAAAAGTTAGTCTGGCTTGTTAGGATACTCTGAATGAAACTTCTTTAATAGCTTTGGGGCCTTTATATGATGTTTATGGACCCACTCATTTTGTGAGGAGGGGAAGTGTTTCTATGCTACTAGGTATTGAGTTGTCCCATGGTATCTTCTAGACTCTAGGATTTTCTTTCCTTTTCTTTTTTGTACAAGTTTTATTTTTTTTAAATTTTACATTCAGGTATTTATGAAACAATATGGTGGTTGGGTAGTTAAAAGTAAACAATAGCAAAAAACAAATTATTTGTAAATAGCTCATTATGTCAACAAAGATTTCCTCTCCAATTCCCTTAGTTATAACATAATCAAATTACTCAAATTAATAAATTTCTAATTGTAACATAATCAATTAGACAAATTTTCAATATATTTTCACTTATACATATCCATGTCCTGTTTTTAAGTTTTAGCTAATTGCAATAAAATATTCCAGAATAGCCTATAATATATAGAAGAAAATTTTTAGGTAACCCACATTTCCCTATTTCATTAAAAAGTAATTATCCTGTCAACAGTACATACATTGTTCATTCAATACATTCTTATTTTTGCGAGTATATTCTGTTTATCATCCTAACAGTTAACCAATTATTGAAAAAGATCTTTTGTTGTATCCTTCCAAATTCTATAATATAAATCAATTCTAATAGCTAACTTTCCTTTCCCTTAGACATCTAAAAGTTAAATATAAAATCAGTTTATATCTTTATCATTACAACAAATATATTCTATAGATCATCTTAATAGTTCATCAATTATTAAAATAATATCTTTTATTATATCATTCTAAATTCTATAACATAGTTCAGACTTATGTTCTAATAGCTTAATTTTGTTTTCCCTTAAAAATCTAAAACCTCAGTATAAAATCAGTTTATATTTTTAAAAGATTCCCCTTAGCCCATTAAAAGAAATTTTAAGCTCTATCAATACAAATCCCAACCAAGAGACAAATCCATTTTTTAAAATCTAACTCTCTCTTTCTTTTTGTGCCAATCAGGCTTCCATATCAGTGCTTTTAGATTTTCAAATATGTCTCCCTTTCTTCCTACACACATTGTTTGAATCCAGGGATACCATCCAATTGTCAGTTTTGCAAAGAAAGTGTCCCGTTTGTAATCATTGAAGTGTTGCTTTAATAGCTCAATTCTCAATGTTTGGTGTGATATAATTGTCATTAGTTCAGTCTGGTCTTCTTCTTCTTCCGATTCCATCTGGCTTATATAAGAGATAATAACTGGTGTTATAGCTATTATTTGATTGGCTGGGTTCTAAACGTACTGTATTTGAAAGCCTTTAATATCTTTAATCTTAATGTTGTCCACCTCCAGTATTCCTAAAGATTGTTTTCAGTGCCAGATGTTCCCAATTCTTATCTTTGAAGATAGTGTCAAGGACAAATCTGTTATTCAGTCAGCTCTCACAATAAAGGAGATATATACCAGGTTTTGCCACATGATGTCATCAATAGCATATAGAATAAGATGTAGAATCTTTTTCCAGACTAGTATGAGGCTTTTGTCCAATTAGTCCATTTTTTTTCTTTTTCCCTTCTTTCACAGCTTAAGCAAAAAATAGGGTAGTAGATCCCCACAAAAATAAAAACTTTTTAATAGGTACAAATAAGTTTGCTTAATTTTTTAGCTTAGCCATTTTATTTCTTTTAAGGCTTTAAGGCTTTAAAGATTATTCCCCAAGTAGGCAGTTGCCAATCTTTCAAAAGAGGGGGAGGAAATTTTCAAAAAGTTCCCACAGGAAAGTAGTTAGGGGAATAAGAAAGGTAAGGTCTCACCCCAGTCCTCCAGATTGCTTCGTTGTGCTTGATGGTGCTTTGGGCTTTTGGAAGGGAGAGGCTTAATGGTGGTCGCCCCTCCAGGGTGACTTTCGACCCTTTTCAGGGTCCTCCAAGGAAGAAAGATTGGATGGCAGGGAGAGGGCTCTTCCTGCACATTCGCAAGCGCCACTCACGCAAACTGGAAGCCTAGGATTTCTTTATTTCAAAGTGTTGTTCCCCTTCCACCATGTTTGGAGGTGATGGGGGGGATTTTTGGCCATAATGGTGACTGTTGTTCTCTTTTCAGCAAACTGCAGTGAAAAATTTGGTTCATTTGTCTAAGATTTTTGGGTAATTCTAATTCTACTCTTACTGGGTTTACGATTCTTTTAATTGGAAAAGAACCTATATATTTTGGTCCAAGTTTTTTACAGGGTTGTAAGGATTTTAGGTATTTTGTAGACAAATATACCATTTCACCTATAATGAATGGTGTGGGTTCAACTCTTTTTTTTATCTGCTTGTGCTTTATATGCTTGCCTAGCTTCATCTAGGGCAGTGATGGTGAACCTTTTAGAGGCTGAGTGCCCAAACTGCAACCGAAAACCCACTTATTTATCGTCGGGTGCTGGATGGCCATGGCGCATTGGGTGAGTGTGGCCCATTGGGTGGGTGTAGCTGCAGTGGTAATGCCAGACTGGGTGGGACTAAAAAGTTCAATCAATCAATTCCAACTTTGCAAGATCTTTTTTTTCCTGTGAGAAGTTGAAATTGATGGATTGATTGAACCTTTTTTTTTTGCACATGGTGGCAGAGGCCTAAACTGAAAAGGTTTTATAAAACCCAGCTGAAGGCCTAGGACTGGGGCGATGGTGCGCGTACCCACAGAGAGGGCTCTGTGTGCCACCTGTGGCATGCCTGCCATAGGTTCACCATCATGGGTCTAGGGCTTTGCTAACTATTGGCCAGGTGTTCTATAATTGTTCTATCCATTCTTTCAGTGATGAGATGACCGATTCGTTTGGGGTTAGTTCTGACATGGGGTTGAAATTTTGACTAGTAGCTATCTGGAAAAGAGTGTAACCTGGGCTGGAGTGGACTACTTTATTATAGGCAACTTCTGCAAAAGGAAGTAGGTCCGTCCAATTCGTTTGCTGGAAATTAATAAAGCATCTTAAATATTGCTCAAGTACTGAGTTAGATTTTTAAGCTTGACCATTTCTCTGAGGATGATGACTAGACGTCAGTCCCTGAGTGGTCCCTAAAAGGGATAAAAATTCCTTCCAAAATGCCAATGTAAATTGCACTCCCCTATCAGATATGATGCGTTGTGGTGCCCCATGCAATCTGTAAATATGCTGTATGAAAAGTTTCGCTAAGGTTTTATGGTGGGAATCTTTTGGCAAGGGATGAAGTGCACCTGTTTGGAAAACAAGTCTGTGACCATCCAGATTACAGTATTCCCATTGCTTTCTGGTAATTCCACTATAAAATCCATGGCTATTTCCCTCCAGGGGGCTGAGGGATTTGCCACTGTTTGTAACAGTCTGGGTGATTTCCGTTGCAACCTCTTTGCAGTAGTGCAAGTCGGGCAGCTGGCCACGTAACTTTCTATGTCCCTTTTCATGAATGGCCACCAAAAGTGCCTTTTAATTAAGTGTAATGTTTTTACAAATCCAAAATGCCGTGCTGATTTGGTGTCATAGCAAAGCTGCATGAATGTGACCCTCTGAGTGGTTGGTAGTCATGATTCTGCCATAAGTGGTTTAGAATCAGTGGCTCGTGTGCTGTTATATTGGGGCAGGTGAGAAGTTCTTTCCCCCTGGCAAATGCTTGAGCGTAAAGCGGAATTGGTGAAAATGTTGGGACCAGCGGGCTTGCTTGGGATTGAGCTTCCTAGGTGTTTTCAATGCTTCCAGATTTTTGTGGTCTGTCCACACCTGAAAAGAGATTTTATTCCCTTCAAGGAACTGATGCCACATAAGTAATGTCCAATGTATCACATATGCCTCTTTCTCCCACACTGGCCAGTGCTGTTCCATTTCGGTGAGTTTTTTGGATGTATATGCACAGGGTTGCAATATCCCTTTATCATTTTCTTGTAATAGTACAGCTCCCACTGCCACATCGCTTGCATCTGCCTGTATTACAAAGGCCTTATCCATGTCTGGGTGTTTCAGAATAGGTTCTGCAGAAAAGAGTCTCTTTAATCTCTCAAATGCCGCTTGGCATTCCATTGTCCATTTTAGTGGCTGGGTAGGTTTTACTGAGGATACTCCCTTTGTTTTTAATAAGTTCATGAGGGCTAGAGCTATCTGGGCAAATGAGGGGATGAATTGGTGGTAAAAGTTTGCAAAGCCCAGGAAACTTTGCAGTTGCTTTCTTGTGTGAGGTGGTACCCATTCTAATACTGCTCTAGCCTTCTCTGGGTCCATCTCAATTTCCCTGTGGGGATATGCAATATCCCAGGTAATCTATTCTTTCCTGGTGGAATTCACATTTTGATAATTTGGCATATAGGTGAGCAGCTCGCAGTGTCTTTAAAACCACTCTGATTAGGTTGACATGTTCCTCTTTTGTTTTCGTGAAGATAAGGATGTCATCTAGATAAACTAGGAGCCCCTTAAATAAGTGCTCCCTTAGTACCTCATTGATTAATTGCATAAATACACCTGAGCTCAGGCTCGTGTATTTCAATGCCAGGTCTGTAATGAATAAGGCTCCTCTCATTTGTGAGTTGATTGAGGAGGAGCATGCAGACCTGGCTTGCATTAAGGAGACCTGGTTGGGCCCAGAGGGCGGGGTCCCCCTGGTTGATCTTTGCCCATCAGGCTTCCGGGTGCTGCACCAGCCTCGGGCTCAGGGTAGGGGCGGCGGAGTGGCAGTAGTTGCGAGGGAGACCTTATGTCCGCGGGAGGCCACCATAGTCCAGATAGTCGTGTGTGAGTCCCTCCTCCTGAGATGTGGCCCTAGAGCTCAGTTGGGCTTGCTGCTGGTGTACTTTTCGCCTAGTCGCGTAGCAGCAGCCCTGCCTGAGCTTCTCGATATCCTCTCAGGGCTGGTGGTTGAGTTCCCCAAACTTCTGGTTTTGGGTGACTTCAACCTACCATCCCTGGGGGAATCATCTGAGTTAGCTCGGGAGTTCATGGCTTCCATGACGGCCATGGACCTGATGCAGCTTATTTAGGGCCCAACTCATGGGGGGGTGTCACATGCTCGATTTGGTTTTTCTATCCGGATGGTGGTTAGATGATCTTGGGGGGGTTCCCCAATTATTATACCCCTGTCATGGACCGATCATCATCTCCTGCGGCTGGTCTTCCATTTTGCCACTCCCCGTCGTGGGGTTGCTGAGCCAATGAGATGGTTCCACCCTAGGCGCCTGATGGACCCTGAGCAGTTCCAGGTGGCGCTTGGGCCCCCACCTGCCTCCTTTGCCCACAGCTCGGCCGATGCCCTAGTGGAAGCCTGGGAAAGGGTGGCCACAGAGGCACTCGACCAAGTTGTACCCATGCAGCCCTTGACCCGGTGCAGATCCCAATGGGCTCCATGGTTCTCCATGGAGCTCCGGGAGATGAAGCGTCAGAGGCGGGGCCTAAAGAGCTTTTGGAGATCCAGCCGATCCGAATCCGACCGGTTACGACTAAGGTCATTCACGAGAACTTATCTCACAGCGATGAGGGTGGCAAGGTCTAACCACTTTGCCACCCTCATCGCGTCCGCAGATAATCGCCTGGCTGCCCTGTTTAGAGTAACTCGCTCCCTCCTTAATCAGGAGGCGAGGGAGGAGCCCGTGCAGGGTCGTGCCGAGGAGTTTAGTCGATTTCTGTTGGACAAAATCGCTTGGATCTGGACCGGTCTGGACTCCGACTGGGCAGAGTCTGACGATGAGGATACGGGCAGTCTTGTCGATGTTATCTGGGAGGAGTTCGATCCTGTGACTCCTGAAGAAGTGGACAGGATCATGAAGAAGCTGAGCTCCACCATGTGTTTGTTGGAGCCGTGTCCCTCCTGGCTGATTTATGTGGCCCGGGATGGGACACGAGGCTGGCTCCAGGCAGTGATCACTGCTTCTTTGAGTGAGGGTAGTTTTCCCGCTGCCTTGAAGAAGGCGGTGGTGAGACCCCTCCTCAAGAAGCCTGCCTTGGACCCAGCAATATTAAACAACTTTCGTCCGGTCTCCAACCTTCGCTTTTTGGCGAAGGTTGTTGAGAGCGTGGTGGCGCATCAGCTCCCTTTGTTCTTGGATGAAGCTGATTATCTAGACCCGTACCAATCGGGCTTCAGGCCCGGGTACAGCACGGAGACGGCATTAGTCACGCTGGTGAATGATCTCTGGCGGGCTCGGGACAGGGGTTGCTCCTCTGTCCTAGTCTCTTTAGACCTCTCAGCGGCTTTTGATACTATCGACCATGGTATCTTGCTGCAACATCTCAGGGGGTTGGGAGTGGGAGGCACAGTTTTGCAGTGGTTCTCCTCCTACCTTCTGGGACGTTCGTAGTCGGTGTTGGCAGGGGGGCAGAGGTCGACCTTGAGGCCTCTTATTTGTGGAGTCCCTCAGGGATCGGTCCTCTCGCCTCTCCTGTTCAACATCTATATCAAGCCGCTGGGTGAGATCATTCGTGGTTTTGGAGTTGGGTATCATCAGTATGCTGATGATACCCAGCTTTTTATTTCGACCCCAAGCCACCCCAGTGATGCCCTCGATGTGATGTCCTGTTGCCTGGAGGCGGTTCGGGTCTGGATGGGGAGGAACAGGCTTCGGCTCAACCCTGACAAGACTGAGTGCCTGTTTGTGCCAGCATCCCGGGAAATTCCGATTATTCCGTCTCTTACCATGGGGGGTGGGCTATTACCCCCTGTAGATAGGGCGTGCAACTTGGGGGTCCTTCTAGATTCACAGCTCTCTTTTGTAGAGCATATTGGAGCTGTGACTAGGGGGGCCTTTGCCCAGGTTCGCCTGGTGCGCCAGTTGCGACCCTATCTGGACCGGGATGCCTTGCGTACAGTCACTCATGCACTTGTGACCTCTCGGTTAGACTACTGTAATGCTCTCTACATGGGGCTGCCCTTGAAGACCACTCGGAGGCTCCAACTGGTGCAGAATGCAGCCGTGCGAGTTGTGCTGGGAGTCTCCCGATACTCCCATGTTACACCTTTGCTCCGTGAGCTGCATTGGCTGCCGGTTGCCCTCTGGGTGAGATTCAAGGTGTTGGTAATGACTTACAAAGCCCTACATGGCATGGGTCCGGATTACCTACGGCAACACCTGCGGCCGGCATCAACTTCCCTCCGTCCAGTGCACTCCCACAGAGAGGGCCTCCTCAGGGTGCCTCCGATCAAAGAATGTCGATTGGTGGCCCCTAGGGGGAGGGCGTTCTCTGTGGACGTGCCAGACCTGTATAACCGCTTGCCGGTTGAGCTCCGGATGGGCCCCGACCTTCGTTCCTTCTGGCGCGATCTAAAAACTTATTTATTCGAGCAATCTGACCTGGTTTGATGGGTTAGGGTTGGGGTTTTAATATGTCTTTTAATTACTGTTTTAAATTTGGGCATAATATTTAATTGTTTTTTAACTGTTGTATTTTGTATTTATATTTATTGCCCTGTACACCGCCCTGAGTCCTTCGGGAGAAGGGCGGTATAAAAATATAATAAAATAAAATATAAAATATAAATAAATACTGCAGAGCCCCCTTGTAATTCAAAGGGCAAAATTTTGAATTGGTAGCACTCCATTGGGCAATTAAATATGGTTTTCCATTCATCCCCTTTCTTAATTCTAATGCGGTAATACGCTTCCCTTAGATCTAGTTTATTAAAAAATATTCCTTTCAAGAGGTGTGATAACATGTCCTTCATGAGGGGTAAGGGGTGTAGGTTGCTTTCAATAGGTGATAGAACCCCCTTTCTAGGTTTTTCTTTATGAATCTTTCCATTTCCTCCTTCTCCTTTGGGCTCGTGGAGTATAATCCGGGCTTTGGGAGTTTTGCCCCGAGCTTGAATTCTATGGCACTGTCCATGGGTTGGTGTGGGGGAAGCTCATCCACCCTCTCCTCACTGAAAACTTCAGCAAGATCTCTGTATTCCTCTGGTATTTCAGGTAGCCCCTTTTCTTCTCCCATGGATGCTTTTTCTGTTCTTAATTTTGATTGATCCCCTTGGGGTTTTAAGTCCATAGGGTCCCCCTTTGGGAAGTTGATTTCTGCTGTCCTCCAATTTACCCAGGGGTTTCATTTCTTTAACCATTCCATCCCAAGGATCATTGGGCATTCCATGCCTGGGGTCACTACAAATATTATGTCTTCCTCATGGTTCCCCAGGGATAGGTTGACTGGTAAAGTGGCTAGGGTAGCTGGCACACACACCCTGCTATGGACCCATCTAACTGGCCAAATGAGATTGGTTGTTCTAGCCTCCTCAACAGAATGCCCAGATTCCCCACTAGCATCGGGCTAATGAGGCAGCGGGTGCAACCAGTCTATTAAGGCTTTTACCTTCACAGCTTCCCAGCATGGAGGGAATTAATATAGTCACTGTGTTGAGGATGGGTGCGATAGGTCCACTTACCAGGGGTTTTCCCTCTGAGCTGTCATCTGAGGTATCCACCAGACCTGCAATGTAGGCTGGAGTTCCTTCCCCGCATTGAGCAGAGATTGGGGATTCCACAACCTCTATCATTCTCATGGCAGATTCTTTTGGCTTGGCTGGGGACTTCCTGGATTTGCTGGCTGGTGATCTCTCTGGGTTGTGCTGGAGGGCTTTTGAGCAGCATTCTATGGCCTGATGCCCCTCTCTCCTGCATTTTAAATAGCCTGTTGGCTTCTTGGCCATAGCCATGGCTTCGTTGGCTCACACATCAGCTCAGGTGGTGAGCGGCTCCATTGTTTTCCTCGGTGGTGCCTCTTCAGTAGGTCGATCTCTGCTTCCTCTGCCAGGACATACCATTCATCGAGTTGTTGTGGGTCCCCCTGGGGCAGGCAGGCATCATATAGGTTGTAATTTAGGCCATCTTTGAAATGGTTAAGGAGGATGACTTCCAGCCAGTTCAGCTTGCTGGCAATGACCAGAATTCTTGCGTATATTCAGCTAATGGGCGTCTGCCTTGCCTCATCATTTTGATTCTTTTGCGGGCTTTGAGATCAGCCAGGAGGTCCTCAAATCACCTTCTCAGAGAGGACATGAAATGGTTGAAGTCATTGAGCTCTGGGACATTGGAATCATGCAGGTTCATGCAGGCCAGCCCAACCAGAGCAGATTGCACGATCCGGATACAGGCTTTGTCACTGGGGATGTGCTGGCTGTATTCTTCCATGTAGTTGAGGACTTGGATTAGGAAAAATCCCAAGCGTGTTGGCTCCAACTTGAATTTTGCATCCACTGGAGGGAGTCTTTGAATGGATCGGTGCCTTCATCATTGGTGGTATTGTCTTTCATCCGGATTGTCATCTGAGGTTTGGTGGGGAATGGGGGCTGCTGAAATGGTTGTTACTGGATCAGTGGATGTCCCCGGGAGTGCAGGTTCCAATTCCCCCTCAGCGTCTCTCCAACTGCAGCTCCGGGTGCTGGTGTGGCCATGGGGCTCAGAACTCTCCTCCCCTAGGAAGCTGAGGGTTCTTTTCATCAGGTCGATAGCTTTCTCTAGGATCCAGTTTGAGTGCTGTGCCCAACTTCCTTCCTCTTCGCTTACTTGCAGGGATTTTTTCATCTCCTGCTTCCATTCTGGGTGGTTGGTCCCCCATCTCAGGGTCACCTTTCTTGATTTCTTTTCCAACTTGCTTTTCTTTCCAACACCCATTGACCACTGAGGTTTGTGGTTACCCATCTCCACCACCTCTTCTTCTGAGTAGTATGACATTTCAGATCGTGAGAGCTGGCAGTCGGGGAAGTGGCTCCCTATCTGGGAGAGTTTCTCCCTTCTCTACCTCATCGTTTGACATTGACATTGTATTTTATGCAAAGTCCTCCAGCAAGGTTTTCCCTTCCAGGTTGACTATTATCGCAGATCCTGTCAAATGTAAGGACCCACTTCAATATACATCCTAAGAAAACAGAACTCTTGGAAACAGTTTCTTCCAACAGGAATTTTTATTAAGAGAAATTGACTGAAGGCATGCTAGAGAGGATCTGAGGGATCCCCCCACCATTTGATGTTTTAAAGTGTTCTCAAACACACACACCCCACCCTGCAGTTCTTCTGGGCAATGCAAACTGGCAGATTTCTAGGCATCAACGTCCAGAAAAATAAACCATTTATCTTGCTCTGATTCAGGAAGATGTTTCATTTGTGTGAACTTCTCAGGAGGAAGTGTAATGTTACAAATCAAAGGTAAAGGTGCTTTTGTTACTTGCCATGAATACCGTTTTGGAGGGATTCCCTTTGTGGTCCTCTTAGAACGTCTCGTAACAACTATCCACTCTTCTTCCATTTCGTCCTCGTCTTCATCATCGTCACCAGAGGCAGCATTGGCAGCTCATGAAGACAGAACAGTAGGTTGGGAAGAACTTGTGGAAGGAACGTTCACCTGTGAATCTTGATCATCAGGCTGCATGGCATTAGCAGCATTATCTCTAGGAAAATAAACTCCAGGATTCATTAGAATGAATCCTGGACCAGTCAGCATCTTCCTCCAAAGTAGCGGATTGGGAAATCACTATTACATGAGAAGAGTCGATGTATTTTCTCCATTTTGAATTATCATCAATACCCATAAATCTCATTCTTTTTGCTGCAGGACCCCCTTTCTTTCTTTGAGCTAAAGGAATATTCACCATAGCATATGAACCAAAAATATGGAGATGCGAGAGATCAGGCTTCTGTCCATATAACATGAAATAAGGGGTCTGATTTATTACACTGCTCCAAGTACGGTTGATGATATGATTAGCATATTTAATAGCCTCACCCCAGTATGGGAGACTGAGGTTAGCATCTTCAAGTAGGCAACACATCATAGTTTGCAGAACCCCATTTCTACATTCTGCCACTCCATTCTCAGCCGGAGTGTAAGGAGCTGAGGTCTGGTGTAGTATGCCATTCTTACGCATCCAGTCCTGAAAACGTTGAGACATGAATTCAGCACCATGATCACTCTGAATTCTGGTGATGCTGACCTCGTGTTGAGTATAGACAAGAGCGGCAAAGTCTTTAAAGATCTGAAAGGTCTCAGATTTTTCTCTCATAGGAAATACATAGCCATATCTAGAGTAATTATCAACAATTGTCAAGAAATATCTTTTACCACCAATTGTTGGTGTAAAAGGACCCACTATATCAGTGTGTACCAAATCAAAAATGCGTGTTGACAGGTGTGTAGCGTGTTTTGGAATTGCTGCTGCTTTGGATTTGGATTTTTTGCAGACAGCACAATCCAAGAACATCTTACACCCCTTTAGATCTAAACCTCTTGCGAACTCTGGCATCTTCTTCAGAACATGGAAACTGGCATGACCCAATCTTCTATGCCACTTATGGATACACCTGTAATGCAAAGGTTTACCAGTTAGTGAATTCTCAACATTAGCATGTTTATTAGGAACCTCAGGCTTGCCATGAGCAACCTGTGTCTTATGTGTCTTCTTTTTGGCTTTAGGAGCCTTTGAAATAGCAACAGGATCTCTCTCTGGGACATCTCTCACTGGGCCTGTGCTTTCCCTTTTTGGGGCTTGTATACTTGCCTGCTCTTGCTGCTTAGACTTTGGTTTTAAGTAATAAACACCACCAATCAACATGGTTTCAGCAACAATATCTCCATCTTTAACTACATAACTTGCTTTTTCAAGATGATGAACCTGGAATTTTGATACCCTAGACAAGTGACTGACTAAGCAAATTACTATTAGCTGATGGTACATAATAAACATCAGGAATGTATGCATCAAGATCTTCAATGTAAACAGTTCCTTTTCCCATGACCTGAACGGGATGATTAGAAAAAGAGTAAAGCTCACGAAGTTCAGGTTCAGGCTCGTGCATCTCTGTATAAAGCTCTTTTCTGTAGGTAACATGTAATGCTGCTCCACTGTCCAAAGTCCAAAGAGGTCGTCTGTCGTACTCTGGTTGAGGTTGTGGATCATTGGTTAAAGCCAATGTGGCAAGTGGACCTTGTGGATCATGCCTGGGACCATGATCATGACCTTGTCGTCTGCCTCTACCATTGCCTCCTCTGGAATCTGTTCCTCTGGGCCGGTACGTGGCGGGCGCTGGAAATCATTGGGGACAATCCCTGGTGGTATCTCCCACACGATTGCAGATGTAGCATCTTGGCATCCTTGGAATGTAGGCTCTTCCATGGAAGGGACACTTCGCTGGAGCTCTTGATGCAGGTGGTCCTCTTAGATGTGGCACTGCTTGCATAAGTGTCTCTTCTTCGGTTAAAATTCTGCATACATGATCCACTGTGTGTTGAGCAATGGGCACTTGATTAATCTTGGTAATAGCATCTTTCCATTCATAGTTCAATGAGTTAATAATAATGCTGATCATTTGAAAGTCACCAATAGGATAGCCTTTTTCGCCCAGTTCTTTTCTTATTCCTTTCATTTTAGTTAATATGTTCGCCAGGTTTTAATCTAGAGCCATGGAAACTGGACAAAAGCAAACATGTAGACTCAATTGACGTAGGCTGATAACATGCTTCTAATTGAGTCCAAATTTGTTGGGCAGTTGCATCTTGTGAAAACGTGAGCTGCAATTCAGTGTCCATTGACATCAATAATATTGTGCATGCTTTATTATTTAAGTCCCACATGTCAGGAGTCCATGGCTGGGCAGGAGGATTAAATACCATGTGATGGGTACCTTCTCTGTGGAGCAGAAGTCCAACTTCACTGACCCATGCCCTGTAACTATGTCCTGACCGCTTCAATTTTGAATCACCAGCCAGTGGTACAATAGGAGATGCCTGTTGAGAAACATAAATTTGAGGTGCTGGCTGTGCAGGTTGTGCAATTTGGACGTGGCCTGCAGGGGGTGCCTGTGCCTGTGCCTGGACTTGCGGCAGTTGAATTGGAGCTGCCGCGGGTACTGGTGCTGAGTGTGGCTGTACTGGAGCTGCAATTTCACCCTGGCCAGCAGGAGGTGCTGGCACTGAGCTGCTACATTAAGTAGGCCTGCAGTTAGCACTGGCCTTTGTATTTGAGAAACCAGTGGAGGCTGCACTTGGGCTGAAGGCTGCTGTGCTCCATCTGGGATAGGAACCTAGATAGTAGCAGTATTAATAGGGACTCTAGCTGGAGCACCCGAAGCTTGGAGCAATAATTTATTAATAGACATCTGCAAAAAAGAGAGCTGCAATCTTTGCATTTTCTCATGCAAGCCACATAGTAATTCATTTCTATCTTGTAAAACAGATTCACCAGCAGATGGCACTATAACATTAGATTCAGGGATCATTGTAACTTGGTGTGTCATTTGAGAGGGCACATAATCATGGGACTGTGACATAGGAAGTTCCTGTTCCCATTCGTCTGACACAGCACTCAATTCTGGGAGTGGCTTTGGCTTTGACGAAGAAGGCAATATGGATGACTCTGGAATGTGAATACCAGCAGAATCTCTCCCCTGCTGCTTAATCTTTGATGCATATGCCTTTGCCTGCTGCAGCTCTTTGTCAAAAGCTTCAATTTGTTCAAAATAACTTTGCAAAGCCTTCTCATGCATAGTTTGTTCAGGGCTAGGAGGATAATGACTCACTCCCTTTTCTCCCTTTTCACCGAGCCTCTCAAAAATAGCCTGGGCCCCATGAGTATAAATTATGTCTGGAGTGTCAGCTTGAGGGCTTGTAAAATCAGAAAATGATGAGACTGACCTTAGCTCAGAGGCTGCTTCTCCAAGACATGTAGCAGATGCCAACAGAGTCTGTAAACTGGAAGGGAGATGTCTCTGTGAAGAAACTGTCTCCTCTGCAGCAGACTGATAATGGTCCTTCTTCTTCTTCTTTTTCTTTGGCATAGTGCAGCAATTTAATCACAGCGTTCCTCAGTCGCTGGACTAATGAGCTGGCTAATTGCCTATACGCTTATCAGGGGCAATAAATCTTGAAAATAAAAAACAAACAAACCATCCTCTGCTACCAATGTCAGGGAAATAAATTAATACTTCCCTATCAGAGGGCGATGAACCGTTGTTCATTCGACGCATGGTAAACATCAGTACAAATAAACAAAACTGAGGCATATTCTACTGTATATAAAACGTTAATTGGAAAGCAAAAGAAAACTCCTAGCTGACTACATCCTCTCATCAGACAGAATAGAAAGAGAAGAAAAAAAGTAAAGTGAGAAAACTTTTGTAGACATGTGCAGTTAATAGCAGTTTTAGGCATGAAACCATAACATGGCTGGACATGTGACAATCACCTTGGTTACATTGATAAGATTACTATGTAGCTGGCAGAGAAACAGTGAGATGTGCGGAGCTGAGAAACACTTAAAAAAACCCCGCAGTGACAGGCTCCATTGGCGTGATCGTTCAATCCTCTTATTACCCAGATTCCAGGTGTTGCATCTTTCCCCCTCCCCTTTTTCCTCCCTGTCGGTGAAGAGAGGAGCTTCAGAGGGGCATAGGATGAAAAGCAGATGGCTACATTGTTATGGTTAGCAAACCCTAAGTGAATGAACAAAAAAATAAAGGAAGTGAAAGTAGTAAAACCCCCATGCATACCCCCTCCCCACTTTTTATGATAGAATCCAGGAGATAGTAAGGATTGGTTTTAAATCAGAAAAGATAGATAGAAATGAAATATAACTGGATTCTGACATTCTAGCTCTGATTTTCAAGACAGAATTCCTTTTTTATTTTTTTATTTTTCTGGGTATCTCACTATAATTCCCACCATTATGTCAGTCCAATTGCTTAGTACTACTGATGTAATAAAAGTGAAATATTGTAGTCTTCTGAGAAAACCAATGTAGGAACAAAATATTTAGAACATATAAGAAATGGCATTAAAAGCCCTAAGGGAAGCAAATGGACAGGATAATGAAATTCATGGTTTGCACTCATTTCTATCATATGAAAGCTCTATACATTTCTTTGATGTCTCATTTTATTTCTAGAAATGCATCAGTTCACACTGCCAGTCACACTGCCACTGGAACCCCAAGCATATTTAAGAGAGGGATAAAATATTACCATCATCCACCTCACCTCTTTCACATAGTTTTGTCTACAAAGCTAAGTGTCTCTAGTCTCATTCTTGAGTTTTGCATAAAACACTTCCTATACATGTTGAAGAACCAGTTCATATAACAGAGAATGCACAGAAAATTCAAAACAACTGAAATTTCACATCACCATGTCTAAATCCTTTATTTATTTATTTATTTATTTATTTATTTATTTATTTATTTATTTATTTATTTATGGGATTTATATCCCGCCCTATCTCCCGAAGGACTCAGGGCGGCTAACAACAAAACATATAATAAGTACAGAAATTAAGATAAAAATAAAATTAAAATCATCTGTGCAATAAATTAAAATTAAAAATTAAAAATAAATTAAAAATTGTAAATATAATTAAAATGCCTGTCAGTCCAGGTCAGCCAGGTGGAAAAGGAGTGTTTTGAGGCCGCGGCGAAAGGACTGGAGATTTTGGGCCATCCGAAGCTCAGGGGGGAGCTGATTCCATAGGACTGGCGCTCCCACAGAGAAGGCCCTCCCCCTGGGGGTCGCCAGCCGACATTGCCTAGCTGACGGTACCCTGAGGAGGCCTTCTCTGTGTGAGCATACTGGGTGATGGGAATTCGTTCCCGGCAGCAGATGGTCCTGCAAGTATCCTGGGCCTAAGCCATGTAGAGCTTTAAAGGTAAGTACCAGCACCTTAAATCTCACCCGGAGGGCAACCGGTAGCCAATGCAGCTCACGCAGGAGGGGTGTAATATGGGAGTATCGGGGTGCTCCCATCACTACCCGTGCAGCTGAACTCTGCACCAGCTGAAGCCTCCGGGTGGTCTTCAAGGGCAGCCCCATGTAGAGAGCATTACAGTAGTCTATACGGGAGGTAACGAGTGCGTGGGTGACTGTACGTAGGGCATCTTGGTCCAGAAAGGGGCGCAATTGGTATATTAGGTGAATCTGGGCAAATGCCCCCCTAGCCACGACTCCAATATGATCTTCAAAACTGAGTCATGAATCTAGGAGGATGCCCAGATTGCGTGCTCTATCAATGGGAGGTAACATCTCTCCTCCTATAGTCAAAGATGGAACCTCTTGGACTAAACGAGATGACGGTATGTAGAGCCACTCAGTCTTGGCCGGGTTGAGTCGAAGCCTGTTCTTTCCCATCCAAATCTGTACCGCTTCCAGGCAACGGGACATCACATCGAGGGCATCACTGGGTTGGTTCGGGGTGGAGATGAATAGCTGGGTATCATCAGCATATTGATGATATTTCACCCCGAAGCCACGGATGATCTCTCCCAGCGGCTTCATATAGATGTTGAACAGGAGGGGCGAGAGCACCGATCCCTGAGGCACTCCACAACTAAGGGGCCTAGGGCTTGACCTCTGCCCCCCTGCTAACACCGTCTGCAAACGGTCCGAGAGGTAGGAGGAGAACCACCGCAGAAAGGTGCCTCCCACTCCCAACCCCTCAAGACGACGCAGTAAGATACCGTGGTCGATGGTATCAAAAGCCGCTGAGAGATCTAATAGGACCAGGACAGAGGAATAACCTCTATCTCGGGCCTGCCAGAGATCATTCACCAGTGTGACCAATGCCGTCTCCGTGCTATACCCGGGTCTGAAACCCGATTGGTACGGATCCAGATACTCAGCTTCCTCCAGGATCAAAGGGAGCTGTCGTGCCACCACGCTCTCAACGACCTTCGCAAGAAAGCGAAGGTTGGAGACAGGACGAAAGTTGTTTAAAATAGCTGGATCCAATGCAGGTTTCTTAGGGAGGGGCCTTACCACCGCCTCTTTCAAGGCGGCAAGGAAGTACCCTTCACTCAGTGAGGCATTGATAACTGCTAGGAGCCAGCCTCGTGTAACCTCCCGAGATGCATAGACTAGCCAGGAGGGACACGGGTCCAACAAACATGTGGCGGCACTTAGTTTCCCCATGATCTTGTCCACTTCATCCGGAGTCACAGGATCAAACTCTTCCCAAATGTTCCCGGCCAAATTCATCATTTTCCTCTCGTCAGATACTGCCCAGTCAGAGTCCAGACCTGCCCGAATCTGAGCAATTTTGTCCACCAGATATTTACTAAATTCCTCAGCCCGTCCTTGTAGGGGGTCCTCTCCCGTCCCTTGATTTAAAAGGGAGCGGACCACTCTAAATAGGGTGGCCGGGCGGTTATCTGCGGATGCAATGAGGGTGGTGAAGTAAGTGCGCTTTGCCACCCTCATTGCCACAAGATAAGATCTAGAAAAGGATCTTAACTGTGTTCGGTCAGACTCGGACTGACTGGTTCTCCAAATGCTCTCTAGGCCCCTTCTCCGGCGTTTCATCTCCCGCAGGTCCTTGGAGAACCAAGGAGCGAGTCGGGAGTTGCGCCAGGTCAGAGGCCGCAAAGGGACAACGCAGTTGAGAGCCTCCGAAGCAGCCTGTTGCCAGGCATTAACTAAGGACTCGACCGGGCTGTGGGAGAGGGAGGTGGGAATCAGTCCAAGCGCCATCTGGAATTTATCTGGGTCCATCAGGCGCCTGGGGCGGAACCATCTGGTCGGTTTTGCCTCCTGACAGCAGGGGGTGACGTGATGGAGGCCCAACCACAGGAGATAATGGTCTGTCCATGAAAGGGGTTGCGATGTTGGAGTAACCCCACCCAGTCCATTAAGCCATTGCCCAGAGATAAAAATAAGATCAGGCATGTTTCCTCCCTCGTGAGTCGGGTCCTGAGTAATTTGGGTCAGGTCCATGGCCGTCATGGAAGCCATGAACTCTCAGGCCACCTCCAATGCACTGCCCAGGGAAGGTAGATTAAAGTCTCCCAGAACCATAAGTCTTGGAAATTCAACCGCCAATCCTGAGATGGCGTCAAGTAGCCTGGGTAGAACCGTTGCTGCGCAGCTTGGAGAGAGGTATACCAGAAGTAGGCCCAACTGACCACCAGGACCCCATCTTAAGAGGAGGGATTCACATCCATCTATCTGAGGGGCAGTGGCCTCCCGTGGATGGAGGGTTTCTCTGAAAACGACCGCCATTAGATCATTATTAGATCACATCCATAAATGTGTCATAGGAATTGTATCAAAAATATTGTGCTGATTCCAAAAATTGGCAGATATTTGTGGAATTAATTGCTTATTCACTTACTGTAAATCAGCAACCAGTGATAGTTTTATCACTAGTTGCTGATCCACAGATAATTTTATATACAACTACATTTTCTTGTGCTCTGAGTTGCTCTGAGAGTATGCAAACTCATGTAGCAGAGTTGGGGAAAAAACATTTGAAAATGTGTTTGAAACAACCGTTATACAAAGAAATTCTGTTTCTTCTCTTTTTCAAAGGAACATGTGTTTTAATGTGTTTGCATCACTGTTGCAAAAACTATTCTCACTTGTTTGTGCAGGTATGTGAGTGTGCAAATATTTCTGCTGGGACTGCCAGCAAAGCACATGCATGCTGGGTACAGCTCTGAAAGTATTTGCATGACTTTTGCAAAAGATGTGGTTACTTTAATAATTTACCAAGAGATGCTCTGTTCATGCTAGCATGAATTGTACACCACTTCTTTTCAAATGCTTTCCACAGCCTTATAGTGAAGCAGTTAAGACCAAAAGTTAGTGATTCTTAAAACTAGGTAATTTGAATCTAAGATTTATGCATTCAGTCTCATCACATCAATTACAGTAAAACAATCTGGAATGGCAATTATATGGAAATAACTTACACCATGTCTGCTTCTCACTCTCTTGTGTAATAAGCTTATGTTATTAGAAGAATAAGGTTTGTCACAGTTTTGCAAATATACCTTGCAGTTACATTCTATCCCTGCTCTATCTTCCCAAACTTATACAAGATTAAATAAATGAACATATTGAAAATTAAGAAGGCATGCATAAAAAGAAATTATCCATTAACAATATTCCAGCATACTTATTTCTGTATATATTAGTATCCAGTTTTAAATCCTACTGAAAGTTTCCAATTTTGTCAGGTTAATATCCAATATCTGCCACCTGCTTCCTATTTACAAAGTGACTTTCTCAGGTTATCACAGTCAAAGATTCCTGCATGAGCACCTTTAACTCTTACAACATTTGAGAAAAGAATCTATGGAGATAATCACATAGTTCTTGTATACCATACCACAGACAATGTTCAAGTATGAAGCTGCTTCTTTGTTTACAGCTTTCCATTCAAAAACTTAAGGCAGTGCAGCTAACACTCCATCTTTCCACTTCAACAAACTAACATTTTTTTCCAGGGAAGTTGCATCTAAGGCAGGGGTGTCAAACTCACAATGTCATGTGATGTGTCATGACATATTGTAACTTTTTTTCCATTGCCGGCAATGGGGTGGGCACAGTTTCAGTATGATGCATCCAGCCAGCGGGCCAGCAATTTGACACCACTGACCTAAAAGGATTTACTGGCCTAAACTCAACCCCCTGGGTGGTGTGAGTGAACCAAATTGATGGTGAACCAAAATAGTGATGGAAAGGATGTAAATCCCAGTTACAATGTAGGAGATACAAGAAACATACCTAAGATCAATAAAGGACTCAAATGCCTATACACTAATGCTCAGGGAACAAAGAGGGTGAACCTGAAGCATTAGTACATGAAGGCAGATATGATATAGTTGCCATTACTGAAAGTTAGTGGGATGAAACTCATGGCTGAAATGTACTGATGGAAGGATACTAACTATTAAAAAAAACCCAGACCTAACAAAAAAGGTGGTAGAGTTGCATTATATATAAAAGATCATTACATCTCTACAGAAATATACAAAATCAAGGATGAAAACCTCCTAGAATCCATATGAGTCAATATAAAAGGGGGAAAAAAGAATGACATTGCTATAGGTGTATACTACAGGCCACCCAACCAAGCTAATCAATTAACAAACATATGTAGGAAACATACCACAGTAGTAATGAGAGACTTTAATTACCCTCATATTAACCAGGAGATAAACTCTGCAGTAAATAGGACATCGAACAGATTCCTAACCAACTTAGCTGACAACTTTGTCATCCAAAAGGTAGAGTAGGGAATTCATTGGCATCCTTCAGTCTCGAGTGACTATGGTATTGTTCTCTGGAAAGAGGTCCTAAAGCAGCATCTGGTGTGGCTAAAAAGGCCAATTTAAGAGTGGCAGTCCCTTCCACACTGAGGGCAGATACCATCTGTCCCCTGTCCAGCCCCCAGATTTCTCTGGTTCCAGGACTGCCTCTTTGCCTCAGCCTGCCACACAAGTGTCTCTTCAAATTGGAGAAGGCCATGCTGTGTCTTTAGCCTCTAGGCTGAGCAATCAGAGGTCAAGTTTTCCCAGCTGTTAATGTCTGTTCCCAAGGCCTTTAGATCCCTCTTGCAGATATCCTTATATTGCAACTCTGGTCTTCCTCTGGGAGGGAGAATGACCATCAGCCATTCTCACAACATGCCCAAGCCAGTGTAGATGTCGATGTTTCAATAGTGTATACATGCTAGAAATTCCAGCACATTCCAGGACTGCACTATTTGGAAATTTGTCATGTCAGGTGATGCCAAGAATACATTGGACACAGCGCATATGGAAGGTGTTCAACTTTCTCTCCTGCCGTGCATAAAGGGTCCAAGACTCACTGCAGTGCAAGAGTGTGCTCAGGATGCAGGTTCTATAGACCTGGATCTTTGTATGTTCTGTCAGCTTCTTATTAAGCCATTCTCTCTTTGTAAGTCTGGAAAATGTGGTGGCTGCTTTACCAATACGTTTATTCAGCTCAGTATCTAAAGAGAGAGTGTCAGAGATGGTTGATGGTACACAAAGTCATGGATGACCTCCAGTTCTTGTACAGAGATTGTAATACAGGGAGGTGAATCCACATCCTGACTCATGACTTGTGTTTTTTTCATGCTGATTGTTAATCCAAAGTCTTGGCAGGCCTTTCTAAAACAATCCATAAGTTGTTGATGGTCTTTGCAGAGTGAGCAGTAACGGCAGCATCATCAGCAAAGAGGAAATCCCATAGACATTTCAGCTGGACTTTAGACTTTGCTCTCAATCTAGAGATATTAAAGAGTTTTTTTGTCTGATCTGGTCTGGAGATAAATACCCTCTGTTGCAGTTCCAAAAGTGTGTTTCAGCATTACAGCAAAAACGATCCTGAATAAAGTTGGCGTGAGGACGTAGCCCTGCTTCACTCCACTTCGAATGTCAAAGGAATCTGATGTTAAGCCATCAAAAACTACAGTGCCCTTCATTTCCTCGTGAAAGGACCTGATGATGTTGAGGAGCTGAACTAGGGGAAAAGATATACTAGACCTAATTCTTACTAATAGAGAAGAAGTGATACAGGGAGTTGAAATTGCCAGAACCATGGGTATGAGTGACCACATCATACTGGAATTGAATATAATGCAAGCACAAGCAATAGAATATAATCCAACCAGTGTCTTAAACTTTAAAAGGGCTGATTTTAAGAAACTCAGAGAGAGCCTAAACAAAATTTCATGGATAAAAATCCTAAAGAGGGCAGGACAAGAAACACTGGATGGAAACTAATCAAGGACAGAAGCAACCTGGAATTAAGGAGAAGCTTCCTAACAGCGAAGACAATTAACCAGTGGAACAGCTTGCCTTCAGATGTTGTGGGTGCTTGAGCAGGAGAACCTATACCATTTCAGACAAGTGACTGTCCAGTCTCTTATTGAAAACTTCCAATGATGAAGCACCCATGATTTCTGAAGGCAAGCAAATCAGAGGCTAGGACAGTACTAAAAATAGTAGGGCTATTTTTAAATCCTTGAGGAAGAACCATCCAGCAATGTTGCCTATGTTGCCACTGAAAAACAAAGAGAGGCTGGCTAACATGAGCTAAGGGGACACAAAAGAAAGCGTCTTTTAGATCAACAACAGTGTACCAAGTAAGATGTGGACCCAGTTGAGAAATCAGCATATAGGGTTAGGGACCATTTGATGCAATGTCACAGTGATTTCATTCACAGCTCTCAAATCCTGGGAGAAAAATATGGAACCGTCCAGCTTTTTAACAGGCCGTATTGGTGTATTATAAGGACTAATAGTTTCCCTTAGAAGCCCATAAGCCAGGAAATTAGTGATGAGGGGTTCTAATCCTTGTAAAGCCTTCAAGCTAATTGGACATTGACGAATGGAGACTGGCAGTGTATCAGGGTGCAAGGCTACTTCCCCTGGAACTGCATTAACAGCCCGGCCAGGGACCCCTGAATATCATACATTATGGTCAACAAAACAATCTAATAAACCAGGACACTCATGTGTGTCCTCAGATGAGGAAAGTTGAAGGGTCAGGACATGCCAGGCTTGTTCAGGAGGAACTGTCAATTCAACCTGGTCCCCTTTGAAAGAGATAGTTTCCTGTAACTTAGCAAGCAAATCACACCCTAAAAGGGGCATAGAGCAATCTGGAAGGTAAAGAAGTTGATGAGTAAGGCAAATACCATCTAAAGAACATTCTAAAGGTTCCAGTATTGCTGCTGACATCGATTGACCACTGGCCCCAATAACCTGAAAGATTTGTGAGGAAGAATTTCCAAGGGGTTTATTTAATACTGAACATGATGCCCCTGTATCAATCAAAAAAGAGCATGCTTGGTGCCTTCCTTATCCTGAGTCTTCCTAGGACCAAGCACCTCTCCTGCACCTGAGCTCACCAAAAATGATATGCAGGTTCTGAGGTTTTGCTTGATAACAAAATACAGGAAACCAGAAGTTGCCTTCAAACTTACATGTTTATTCAGCAGAGACAAAAACCCCAAATAGCAGAAATGTCTTATTTTTATACCTACTTTGGTTACATAAGCAATTCACCCAGCAAAACTGACACACATAAGATTAAGGCTTTGCCTTTTATGGCTGGCACACTATAGATAAGATAGTAGAAAGCAGAAGTAGCTAGCATGTTCCCTTTTGGGTGTTTCCCCAGGACACCATCTGTTCACTTTGGGTGTTTCCCCAAAACACCAGCTGTTCCTGGGTGGGTTAGAATATTGGGTGTTTCCTTTGCTGTCCTTTCATTACCCAGCATTCATAGGCCTGCAAGTGACCAGAGAGAGGGGGGCCATCTGCACATATTCACTATTGATATTGTCCCCTAAGTCCTGGTCATCAGTTTGTTTGGATTTATATGCTGCTTTGGGCCCAAAAATCTTAGCATTAGTTCCAGTAAAGAAATAAGATCAGAGGGAAATGAACTGCAAAAGTAATTATGATGAACTGTTTTTCTGTAGGCAATAAAAGACAACTGATATAACAAGTAAAAACTTATTATTTCTGTTTATTTGCATCTGATCTTAAATATTTGTATTAGTTATAACCCCATACCAATGTAATGTTTGTCCAGTATTAGAAGTTGCACAATAAGTCACCATCTGCATTTTAAGATGTAACATGGTATCTAAAAATAATGCTGCAGTTTTCTCAAGGAAATGAATTTTTCAGAATACTCTTTATTTAATACTCTTGATTTAGCTTTAATGCACTGGAAACTAGCTTCACTCATTCTTTATTCTTCATGTATCATATTATTAAATACTGTAATCTACTGAGAATTAGCACATAATTAATAACACAGATGCCACATTTTCCAAGTGCGCTTGGGACTACTTTACACTTATTTAGGAACTCATTTGATTTTTTACACCACATTTGAAAAAATTGAGGAATCACTGCTGAGTTTGATGACTGATACAATGAAAGGTTTTTACATGTACCCTCTCCTTCTTATGAGGGACAAGCTAGGCTATTTAGTAAAGGGGAAAGACTTCATGAAACTGGACCTTGGGCAGCATACTACTGAGTGAGGATTAAAGAGGGGGATGAGTGGAAAAGGGTGTTTAATTGCCCCCTAGACTGCTATCAGTTCCGAGTAATGCCCTTCGGGCAGCAAGTGGCCCCTGACATGTTCATTCAACTGATAAATGAGGTCCTGTACCTGTACAGGGGAGTTTGTGGTTTATATTTTACAAAGTAGACCACAACTTTACTTCATTCAACTGATAAATGAGGTTCTGAACCTGTACAGGGGAGTTTGTGGTTTATATTTTACAAAGTAGACCACAAATTTACTTCTTGGTAAGATAGAAAAATGTGGGATAGACATTATCACCACCAGATGAATTCATAATGGACAGTGAGCCAGCAATGTGCAGCAGCAGCCAAAAAAGCTAATACAATCCTGGGTTGTATAAACAGAGGTGTTGAATCAAGATCACGTGAAGTATTAGTACCACTTTATAAAATCCT
Source organism: Vipera berus (assembly GCF_964194415.1). Classification (NCBI taxonomy): domain Eukaryota; kingdom Metazoa; phylum Chordata; class Lepidosauria; order Squamata; family Viperidae; genus Vipera; species Vipera berus. Next base: position 65,952,060 of record NC_138205.1, on the reverse strand, counting down.
AGTGAGACTACACCTGGAATACTGCAACCAGTTTTGGTCACTATACTACAAAAAAGATGTTGAGACCTTGGAAAAAGTTCAGAGAAGAGCAACTAAGATGATCAAAGGCCTGGAGACTAAAACATATGACAAAAGGCTGCAGGATTTGGATTTGGCTAATCTAAAGAAAAGAAGAAATAGGAGTGACATGATAGTAGTATTCCAATATTTGAGAGGCGGCCACAAAGAAGAGGGTGTCAAATTATTTTCCAAAGCACCAGAGAGCAAGACAAGAAACAATGGTTGGAAATTGATCAAAGAGAGAAGCAACCGGGAATTAAAGAGAAAGTTCCTAACAATGAGGGCAATTGACCAGTGGAACAGCTTGTCTTCAGAAATCGTGGGCACTCCATCACTGGAGGATCCTGCCTTTTATCTGACTGAATTTTTTATGCCTCTCTAGCCTCATTTAAGGCTTTTCTTACAACTGGCCAGGTATTCTGGAGTTGTGCTATCCATTCCTTCAAAGAGGGAATGGTGGGTTCATTGGTTGGTAGTTCTGGCACCAGGTAGAAGCTTTATCTTGTTGTGACTTGGAATGGCGTATACCCGGTGCTGGAATGAACAGCATTGTTATATGTGACTTCTGGAAAGGGAAGCAGATCGATCCTGTTGTCTTGCTGGTAATTTATTGTTCCAGTACTGAGTTTAAATGTTCTGACCCACCATTTGTTTGCGGCTGATGACTAGATGACAACCCTTGAGTGGTCCACAAAAGGTCCAGGAAAGCCTTCTAAAACTCAGATGTGAACTTTACCCCCCTATCTGATATGATTTGTTGTAGGGCTCCATACAGTTGGCATATGTGTTGCACAAACAGCTTTGCTAGTGTCTTTCCTGTAGGGATTTTCTGACACAGGATGAAATGCACCTGCTTTGAGAATAGGTCTGTCACCACCAAAAGGACAGTGTTTCCTCCACTCTCTGGTAATTCCACAATAAAGCCCTTAGAAATCTCCCTCCAAGTTGCCGATGGGGTTGCTGTAACAACCCCTTCATTTGGCTGCTGCACAGATGGGACAACTAGCCACATAGCTTTCAATGTCCTTTTATATTGAAGGTGACCAAAATTGCCGCTTCACCAGGTGAAGAGTTTTCATGAATTCAAAGTGCCCAGCTACTTTGGAATCATGACAGAGGTGCATGAAACTTAGCCTCTGCCTTTTTGGAACATAGAGCTTTCTTCCCACCTACAGAAATCCATCATTCATTGTGCACAGGTTCTTATGGCTTAAAAACCATTTGTCCTTTTTTGAACTCCACCCATGCCAAGCTCACTAGTGGTTTGGGATTTTTTGTAGTGACTGGCTAATTATCTCGATGGCATAGGTGGGTCTGTTATCTTAGTCTTTGTACTATAGTATTGTGGTAGCCATGACAGGGCATCTGCTAGGAAATTCTTTCCTCCATGGTAAGTGTTTAATGGTGAAATTGAAATGATGGAAGTGCTGGGAGCACATCACCTATTTAGGGGACAAGTTCCTGGGTGTTTTGAAAGCCTCCAAGTTCTTATGGTCAGTCCATACTTAGAAAGGGATTTTGTTCCCTTCCAGGAAATGCTGCCAGGTCAGGAGACCCTAATGAATGGCATAAGCTACCTTCTCCCAAACTGCCCATTTCTGTTTGGTTTCTGTGAGTATTCTTTCTTCTTACACACAACTTCCCTTCATTATTCTCCTGCAGCAATACCACACCCACTGCCACATCTCGGTGTCTGGGTGTTTCAAAACTGGCTCTGCTGCCTTCTGGTTTGCCACCATGGCCGCTGGAAGGTGAGCTCCATCTTCCACATTCGGTTTCACTTGGCTGGGGGACCCTGGAAAGGGTTGAAAGTCTCCCTCACTCTGTTACGCAGCACTCAGGATTCGACCCGCCAAACTGCTGACCTTCTCATCGACAAGCGCAGCATCCCAACCCACTGAGCCACCACGTCCCTAATACATATTATATCTTATCTAAATTAACATACTTCTCATTGCTATCCATCAGTCATTTAATAGCTTTCTTACATTTGCAAATAGTTTGGTATATTTTATATTTTAACATTCCATCTTTAAAACATCAAACACCTTATATATTTTTCCAGCTTTAATTTTACATTGATATTAAAATTAAACATTTAAAGTTTCTCATTTTCATATTGCTAAATAACCTCCTTTCCCTTTACACAATTTTCTCTGATACCTGGTAATGTAAATACACTTCTTATTTATCTCATTTCCATATCAATGTTAGTAGTCATTGGTAGTGGTAGTCATTAGGATACCAATTGCAAGGAGGAGAAAGAGGAGGAGAACAATATAATATTCTCATTCTATATTATTTCTCATTTATAGTTTCTACATATTAAAAATTAACCAAAATTTCTTCCGTTTCAACATTTAATACATCCTTTCATGTCACTACATCCAAGTATATTAGTTACATTCTGTCATTCTTAACAAATATACATCTTAATCCATTTCATTTAAAGAGCTCAATATTTCAATGTTAGTATTCATACATCTGTGTTTTATTTTTTTTAATTAGTATTTTTATCTAAACAATCTTTTGTAATCCAAGTACAATCCTGTCTATTTTGGTGTTATCTATTTCAGGCCTCTTAAGGATGTCCATATTTCTTCAATCTTATTCTTGCTTTCTTCCTTTGCCATGTCATTTTTCGCTTCTTTGCCTCAGGGTCATCAAAGCATTCTTGTGTTGTTATATCATATTGAAGTAACCCTCCAGTCTCCATTTTTGAAGGATTGAGGAGTCTGTTAAAAGCGCCAAATCTTCTCATTATTTTCACCTCTTGATATAATTGTCCTGGACTGAATACATTTTTTTCCAACTGTTTCCCATTATGGTCTTCAAAGGTCTGTGTTTGTTGAATAGTTAATTCTTCTGCCAATGTATTTGATTGTTCATTTCTTCTGTTGAGTTTTATCCCAATAAAATATTAGTTGTAGTCACAGTTTGAGTTTCTTTCTTCGAGATGCTTTCTAATTCTTTTTCAAAAGCTCTTATTTCATTGCCAGCTGTAGAAAGGAACTGATAAGTTTGGTAAGATATTTCCCACATAGCATAAATTTGTTTTTGAAACTCTTCCATGGTGGAGTTTCACATCTGGTGTTCAAGGTTAATCTTATCTTGTTTTACTTAAATATTTTCTTGATTTTTTTTTAAAAGAGAAAGTCAGATTGCAATTTCAGGTTTAGCCACTGGGTGTCCCCCAGGTACTTTGAAAGTCCTTTTCTTTTAATCCATTTCTTTTTTCAACTTTTTTTTAAAAAAACACCCCTGAGCTTGCTTGCTGCTTTTTTTTTAATCCCATTTAGGGAGGGTTGAATTCCCCCCTCCCTCTCCACAGGGGGGAAGGTACTTAGCAGTTTATTCAGGTGAAAAGAAGAAGATTAAGGTATAAGAGAGGAATCTTACCCCTGTCTGTTCCATGGTGCTTTAATGTTGCCTGGTGGTAAGTGTGACTTCGGCTGTCTGCAGCCTAGTAACTGGCCATATTACTATGGCCAGTCTTTCATCCCCCAGTATGAAGGGAATGCAGGCACTAACGGGAAGGGGGTTGCAGCTCCCCCACGTTTCTGCAAAAGATGACTTTATATGCCAAAAACAAATATTTAATTTTATAAGTGAGTTGTGTAGATTTTAACATAATACTATTAAATGTATTCGCATTTATTATGGGCTGGTTGAGATAATCTGTGAGAAGTAAGTTGAAACAGAGACGTAGGCTGGATGCAATAATACTTTACTAGTCAATCTCTTTGTTTTCCAGAGAGTGCCATCATTGTATCATAAGAAGCTGTAGTTTAAAATATCTTTTGCTTTCTTGCATTTCTTTTGCTTTCTTGCATTTCTTTTTCTTTGGGATGGTTTTGGTTGCTACCTGTTGTACAATGTTGCAAACCTCTGTCCATAGTTCTTCAGGCACTCTGTCTATCAGATCTAATTCCTTAAATCTATTTGTCACCTCTACTGTATATTGAACAGGGATATGATTTAATTCATACCTGACTGGCCTAGTGCTTTTCCATACTTTCTTCAGTTTCAGCCTAAACTTTGCAACGAGAAGCTCATGGTCTGAGCCACAGTCAGCTCCTGGTCTTGTTTTTACTGACTGTATAGAGCTTCTCCATCTTTGGCTGCAGAGCATATAGTCAATCTGATTTCTGTGTTGACCGTCTGGTGATGTCCATGTGTAAAGCCATCTCTTGGGTTGTTGGGAAAGAGTGTTTGCTATGACCATCGTATTCTCTTGACAGAATTCTATCAGCCTGTGCCCTGCTTCATTTTGTACTCCAAGGCCAAACTTGCCTGTTATTCCAGTTATCTTTTGGCTTCCTACTTTAGCATTCCAATCTCCCATGATGATAAGGACATCATTTTTTGGTGTTAGTTCTATAAGGTGCTGTAGGACTTCATAGAACCGGTCAAGTTCATCCTCTTCAGCACTGGTGGTTGGAGCATAGACTTGGACTACTGTGATATTGAATGGTTTGCCTTGGATTCGAACTGAGATCATTCTGTCATTTTGAGGATTGTATCCCAGTATTGCTTTTCCTACTTTTTTATTGACTATGAAGGCTACTCCATTTCTTCTGAGGGATTCTTGCCCGCAGTAGTATACCTGATGGTCATCTGAATTAAATTCACCCATTCCTGTCCATTTTAGTTCTCTGATACCTAAGATGTCGATGTTTAGTCTTGTCATCTCTTGTTTGACCACGTCCAGCTTTCCTTGATTCATGGATCTTACATTCCAGGTTCCTATGGAGAAAGAATCTTTACAGCATCGGACTTTCCTTTCACCACCAGACATATCCACAGCTGAGCGTCCTTTCGGCTTTGGCCCAGTCGCTTCATTCTTTCTGGCGCTACTAGTACTAGCCCTCTGCTCTTCCCCAGTAGCATATTGGATGCCTTCCGACCTGAGGGGCTCATCTTCCAGCATCATATCGTTTTGCCTTTTGGTACTGTCCATAGGGTTTTCATGGCAAAGATACTGGAGTGGTTTGCCATTTCCTTCTCCAGTGGATCATGTTTTGTCAGAACTCTCTGCTATGACCTTTCCGTCTTGGGTGGCCCTGCACGGCATAGCTCATAGCTTCATTGAATTATGCAAGCCCCTTTGCCACGACAAGGCAGTAATCCATGAAGGGGGCAAAACAGTAGTTAAGTATTATAATATATGCATAGATAAAGCTCGTAAGATCATTTAGGTTGCCAAAGGTTTTTTGTACAAATGTTTTCAGATGTTCACTTATCCCCAGAAAGTATCATGATCTCATCAGCTATCCAACAATGATCACATCAGAGTTACACACTCCTTGAAGAAAATATGGATATGTCACATATAATTCATTATATATTCATTACATTTCACAGCCAAGTACCAGGGGTGACATGATAGTTGCTGTTGTTGTTGTTAGTTGTGAAGTCTTGGTGGAGCAGTGGGCTAATGCCTCCTTAAGTAACACCAGCTGCCTGCAATTAGTGCAGGTTCACATCCCACCAGGCTCAAAGTTGACTCAGCCTTCCATCCTTCCGAGGTAGGTAAAATGAGGACCCAGATTGTTGGGGGCAATTAAGCTGACTTTGTAATAATGCCGCTTGGGTGTGTGTGTGTGTGTGTGTGTGTGTGTGTGTGAAAGCCCTAATAAGTAGGCATATACATAGAATGAAGGCTACTGCTAAGCTTGTAAGCCGCCCTGAGTCTTCAGAGAAGGGCGGGATATAAATGGAATTAAAATAAAAATAAAATAAAAGTTGTGCCTGACCCATCGTGACCCCATGGACAACGTTACTCTAGGCTTTCCTGTCCTCTACTATCTTCTGGAGTCCATTTAAGCTCATGCCTACTGCTTCAGTGACTCCATCCAGCCACCTCATTCTCTGTCGTCCCCTTCTTCTCTTGCCCTCAATCTTTCCGAGCATTAGGCTCTTCTCCAGTGAGTCCTTCCTTCTCATTAGGTGGACATGGTAGTACTGTTCCAATATTTGAGGGGCTCCTATAAAGATGAGGGGGTCAACCTATTTTCCAAAGCATCAAAAGACAAGACAAAAAAAATAGTTGGAAACAAACTAAGGAGAGAAGCAACCTAGAACTAAGGTTAAATTTCCTAATGGTGAGAGCAATGAACCAATGCACTAGCTTACCTTCAGAAGCTGTGGTTGCTCCATCACTGGAGGCTTTCAAAAAGAGATTCAACAACCATTTTCTTGAAATGGTATAGGGTCCCCAGCTTGAGGATTGAACTAGAAGACCTCCGAGACCCCTTTCAGCGCTATTATTTTATGTTCTGTGTTCTAAATGTGCAAAATGGGATTTTGCTGAGGTTTGCATACACTTGAGAAGTTATTCATTAACTAGCTTTCCCCACCAAAATATATTAGGAAACCATATCCCCTGTAATTTCTCATTAGTTATATTTAACAATATATTCCTTTGGGAATTAAATTGCAAACATAAGTTTGATCTTTTAATGCAAGAAAAGCTTACATTCTTGGATAATCTTGTATTAAAATTGTGATTAAATATTTAGAGTGGAGATTGGTTACACTGGATCTTACTTTGGATCTGTGTGGCTATTTTTAAAGCTTTTTATGGGTATACTGAGGTAGAAGTTTTTTGCATTTATTCTTCAGGATGCTTAATGTTGATTCTATTGCTGCATCTAAAATTTCACAATAAAATGCTGTTTGGGAATAATTAATTGTGGCTTCTAAATCAACATTTTTTGTTTATAGTCAAAGAAGATGACATTGAATGACTTCTCAAATGAGCTTGGATGCTCTACTCTGGAAAATCAGTGAAAATTGTATTCTATAATGTGAAATAGTTTTTCTTTTTATCTTAATATAACAAACTTTAGGTGGTGTATACTGAACATCTTATAATTTTTTATAACTATATGTATGTAATTGCCTTCCTGCTGGAGATGCATTTCAGAAATTGAAACATTAACTTTTATGTACTTGTCCTGCTATTGCCACATTTGGGACTTTAAATCAATAATTGCTGATTAAGGATGCATATCGTATACTTGACTGTGTCCCTGGCATTTGGTATCCATCAAGGCATCAGGAATTGATCTTCCTTCCATCCTTCTATAAATGTCAGGGCTTTTTAATCCCTCTTTTTAATTACATTTTAGTTAATTTAGCACAATAGTCAGAATTGCACTTTTACTTCTTGGTGGCTTGCTACTGAAATTTGGTGGAACAAATATTATAAACTACAAAAAAAAAACATTTCAGAAGTTAATTTGTGTGCTCTGGGTGGACATTCCTGTATTAATTAACTAAAACAATATTTGTTCATCCTACTTTATAATATATGAAATATAGATAAATTCTAAGTTGTTGCAAAAAAAAGAGTAGAAGATGAAGGGAAAAAAACAAGGAGCAGAGTATTTAAATATCAACAAGTTCAAAGTATCCAGCATTGCACCAGATACAGCCAGCAAAAATGGATATGAATGAAGACAGATATGTATGTGTTTCTTACCTTAAAGCAGGGGTGTCAAATTCGCAACGTCATGTGACGTATCACGATGTATCGCAACTTTTTTCCCATTGCCGGCAGTGGGGTGGGTGCGGTTTCATCATGACGCATCTGGCCCACAGGCTGGCACTTTGACACCCCTGCTCTAAAGCATTTTAAAAACTCTTTGAAACTGATTTTGCATGATTTTCATTATTCAGTTTTAAAGCATGCATTGTGCTCTGCTCCAGTTTGTTCCCTTTCTCCTTTTCAGATGTTAGAATGAGTTTTGGAGAGGGAAGAGTTTTGAAAATTTCCATAGGGATCACAAGGGCAAAGTGATTTTCTTTTTTTTAATTAAAAAGTTTTAAAATACATTTTTAAAACATATACCCCATCTACCCCACCCCTCTCCCCATCCCTCCCATCCCAACACACACACACCGACTTCCCAGAGCTGAATACAGGGTATTACATCCTACAATCTTACTCTAAAATATTCTAATTACTATAATTACTCTTTAAACCGTATCGCGCTTTAACTCTCCTTAACCATAGATTGATTTTCATATATTCTCTGTATCATTCAGAAACCATAGCATTATAGTCTTGATTTGTTAATTCATTTAGAGAACAAAGCTAAAGAATTGAAGTTTCTTTATAAATGAAGTCAGGAAGAGCTGCTGATACTAGAAAAGTTATGGTGTAAGAGGTAGGATGCAGATGCTAAAGCAAACTGCAGCTAGGATGAAAATTTCATTTTTTAAAATTATACAATTTGGGGAGAGGGTTAGATGTTTATATAAGTACATGTATAATGTTTTTAAATAAAACAGTTTTTCTTAACCCTATTATTTTAAGAAATAATAGTGCTATTACACACCTGCAATATTTATCAAGCTGCACTTCTTCCTTTACTCCTTCACCTTCCACGTGTCCCAAGTGAAAAAGATAAAGAGGTGATGCTATTTTTTTGTTGTTATTATTAAATTCAACTCCAGGGGATAATTGGTTAAAAGGATAAACTGGAAGAGTCATTTAAAAGGTCATCTCTGCAGTGTTATCAGTCAGAATATGATTATTACATAAGCTGGAGTATTTGATTTGTGGATGCTTACAATATTTCATTATCTCTGGAAGTTTATGCTTCCCATGTTAGAAAGCATATAACATTAAATTGAAGAATGCTGGAAGAATTTTTATTTAAGTTTTAAAAACTCATCACTATCATCATAGTGTTAGCTGAGATAAATATTATTTTTCAAGAATGATTATACCATATTCCTTCTGCAAATGAAAATAATCCTTTTTAACATACTACCAATTATCTAGATAATTTAGTACTTTAAGACTTTTGGATAATATTAGTTTAACAAATTAATGACAATTAATGTTATCAACAATATCTCATATAATATCTCATATAACTTATTCTGTATTTAATTTGGGGAATATTTCAGAACTTATTCTATTTTAGCTCTTATATTTAAAACTTTTAAAATTAAGAATCAAAATTAAATTCTACGATAATAAATAATTCATAATAGAACCCCCAGGGGTAAAGGCTTTACTGCTTTCTTTTATATGGATTGTCTTTCTGATATCTAAACTGGAAACTCCATTTTCAGTAAGTAGGCTGAAAGGGTTTTAACTACTTGAAATTTTAAATTAGTGCAAATCTTATTGAGATAACAATAATTATAAGCTGGATTTAAATTAAAGGTATTTAAATATTTTCTTTTTTGTGGTTACTAAGGAGATTTATTTTGATTCATTTATTAAATGGGAATCTTTTCCATCTCACAATCTAAAGCAACCATGGATGGAGTCCAGAGTTTCCAAGTTCCTTATAAGCAAATCTACAATATAACTTCCGGTGAAAGATGGCCAAGTTACTACAGGTCTTTCCTTGGAATGTAACTTCTTCAACTATCAACAGAAGGAAACGGCATTCCTTTAGTTTATATGACTCTCCTAGGTTAGAGAAAATCTTAGAATTACCCCTCAAGATCCTCTAATACAGCAACAGGTCTGCAAGTAGCTTCAGGAGCTGTGCTTTGAAGTAGCTTATGTGCTGAAAGCTGGGGGATGAGGCTGCAATCAATTCATGGTTGAAGAAGCAGTTTTGGAATTTATATTTCAAATGGATAATATGTTGTGCCTTTCACTTCTTTTTAAGGACTATTAATTTTTATTAAGCTAAAAGAAGCTTTCTCAGCTACAGCCTATTATTCCTTTTTGAAGACTTGCACCATTTTGGGGATTTCTTTTTATTAAACAACAAGGAAGAAGGCTGCTAAGACAAGCTAAAATAAGGAAGTGTGGACTATCTTTTTATAAAAAATGGATGGAGAAATATAAGGGCAGAAAGTTGTGGTTTTAGTTTATTATTTTTAGTAATTTGTAGCTTAGTCTGCTTTGCTACAGGTGGGTAAAACTAAAACTTTCTTATTTTTATTATTCCTGATTGATCAGCAATTCTTAAGTGATTTACAATAAAGCTACTCTTTGACTAAAGAGGGAGTTAAGAAGATGAAGGTGCAAATTATTAGAGATGTATTTGAAAAATCTTTAAATAAAATCCATCAGCTCATAGAACAGCTATGCTCCAAGGATGTTAAAAAGATTATTCAAACCACTTCAGAGATGTAAATATGTCTAGAAAGTTACCAAATGACAAAGGCAATTTCACAAGTATTTGACAATGCAGAGGAGTCAACTGTAATTTTGGAATATAAACCTGACCCCAATTTTTATTATATTTTTTTTTAAATTCCATTTATATCCCGCCCTTCTCCGAAGACTCAGGGCGGCTTACAAGCTTAGCAGTAGCCTTCATTCTATGTATATGCTTGCTTATTAGGGCTTTCACACACACCCCAAGCGGCATTATTACAAAGTCAGCTTAAGAGCCTTGGTGGAGCAGTGGGCTAATGCCTCCTTAAGTAACACCAGCTGCCTGCAATTAGTGCAGGTTCGCATCCCACCAGGCTCAAGGTTGACTCAGCCTTCCATCCTTCCCAGGTAGGTAAAATGAGGACCCAGATTGTTGGGGGCAATTAAGCTGACTTTGTAATAATGCCGCTTGGGGGGGCGTGTGAAAGCCCTAATAAGCAGGCATATACATAGAATGAAGGCTACTGCTAAGCTTGTAAGCCGCCCTGAGTCTTCGGAGAAGGGCGGGATATAAATGGAATTAAAATAAATAAAAATAAAAATAATTGCCCCCAACAATCTGGGTCCTGATTTTACCTACCTCGGAAGGATGGAAGGCTGAGTCAACCTTGAGCCTGGTGGGATGCGAACCTGCACTAATTGAGAGAAGAGCTCCAAGAAAATTTGCAACTTTTGAAAAGACAAGTTTGGGACTTTTCCCTCAAGGACTTTAACGAGGTTGAGAAATCCTTGAGAAAAAGAGAAGTTTATAACTACTTGACAAACATTCCAGGGAAGAAAAATATTTTAGTAGATGAAGACAAGCTGGAAGGAGTGACTTAAACTTAATGAGTCAATTGGAATTAAGATAGATTTTCATCAGTTTGATATTTGTAAATGAAAGAAAGTCTTAATCTAAAGTTTGAAAATATATTTTTTCCTTTATATAAAATGCTTACATAATTCCTAAATTTTGTAAAGTATTATTGAAAGTATATTTGAAAACATGTTAAAAGAAACTTAGAGAAAAAGACGTATTAGCTTAAAGAAAAATCTAGACCATTAAAAGGAATGTATACAATAAAAAAAATTCTATGAAGGTAAGTTGGATCTAAATTCAAGGAGTTAGTTGGAATTTTATTGGTCTGAAAGTGAACTTTAAAGTATGTATGCTAAGAGGAAGTTTTTTTAAAAAAAGATGTATTAGAATGTTTTAATTTTAGAAATGTTTTAAAAGAAAAGTTTAGTGTTTTAAAATAGATGAAAAAAGTATTTTCCCTTTAAGGTTAAAGAATCTGAAAGAATACAGTGAATTTTGTTAATATAAATAATGATAGTTTATAAAGATTATTAAGTGCAAATAAAAATACACATTATTTCAACGCAAGGAAGATAAAACAGAAATGGTTAAATAGGTTGTTCTAATCAAAGATAATATATCTTTTTTAAAAAAAAATTGGATATCACTTCTTGATTTTGTGCTTGTGATAAAAAAAATGAACCTTTGACTTTGGTTTTGCTGATTAGATAGATTTGCTGTTATAGAAATGGCTAGTTATATACTATTGTGTAAAAGTAAAAAGTTGAAGTTGTAATTGTTATACTGTACTAAAAAGGGACGCGGTGGCTCAGTGGGTTAGGATGCTGAGCTTGTCAATCAGATGGTAGGCAGTTTGGCGGGTCGAATCCCGAGTGCCGCATAACAGAGTGAGTGCCTGTTACTTGTCCCAGCTTCTGCCAACCTAGCAGTTCGAAAGCACGTAAAAATGTAAGTAGAAAAATAGGGACCACTACGGTGGGAAGGTAACAGTGTTCCGTGCACCTTTGGCATCTAGTCATGCCGGCCACATGACCATGGAGACGTCCTCGGACAAGCGCTGGCTCATCGACTTTGAAATGGAGATGAGCACCGGCCCCTAGAGCTGGAAATGACTAGCACGCATGTGCGGGGGAACCTTTACCTTTACCTTACTAAAAAGAGCTGGAAGTCAATGCCTTTTTCTTTCTTCCCTTGTACCTCATATTTTCTTTTCCGCCTTCTTTTTTCTTTCCTCAATTTCCTATTTTTATTTTTCTTTGTATTTTGTACATCGATAAAACAATAAAAGTTATATAAAAATACACAAATCTACAATATATGTACCTACTATATTATACATGAGGGTATTATATATGGATATATTGTGCATATGTTTACCATGCCTTTCAGCAGTCATTGGAATAGAACAATGCATTGGAGGATATTATTATTGTTGTCTAGTTGCCAGGATTGCCAGTAACATCCTTAGGTAATTCACTGGTTTGGAAACAGGGCTCCAGAGCATGATCTCAGTGTGTCACCTGTAAATTTTACTTTGTCAGAAAATATGATTACTTTAGGGTAAATATGCATGAAGTACAGAAGTAGTAGTCAACACATAGAGATCAGGGACAGATCAGTTCCAATATACATATTTTTCAAAGGAATGGAGAAGCAAAACTTACACAAAGCTGTAGTTTCCTGAATTGAAGGGGACCATTTTGTTCCCTCTTAAAGAAATCATTATTTCAAAGTGAGAGATGGTTGCAATGGTAGTTGCTGTCTTTTTCTTCAGTGTTTAAGAAATTGCATTAGCTCTGTTCTCTACTCTGTAGAATAAAAACTTCCATTTGTGCAGTATTTATGTAGCACACAGTTTCTATGAACAAGAGCTCTAGTGTAGATACTAGTTACCTGGTTGCAGCAATTTGCAGAAACAACAGCTTGTTGTTGGTTTAATCATGTTGGTTTAATCATGAAAAATGTTGGTTTAATCATGAAAAATATCAAGGTGTTACCAAAAATAAAAGTTCTGATCACATTATTCGAATGTATAATCTATACATTCTTTATAATACTTTTGATAGAAATCATTTTGATGATAATTCAGTTAATTTTAAACTTTTAAAAGTGAAAAAGAGGAACTGTTACAACCTAAACTGTGAAATAGTAAAACCTTAACTGCAGGACGCTTACAGTTACTTTTTCATCTAAATTCTACAAGGGCTGAGTGCCAAATGGTTTTGTTTCTGGGGTTAAACATACCCTTTCAATGTGCTTTTGAACAATCTCCCCTGAGAGCTTCTTAATTCAAAGTAAGCTGAAGGTTGTGAACGGATTCTTATCAACTTCAACTGATCAGCCCCTGAATTTTTAAAAAGCCCCTGAATGGTAATTCATCGGCTCTAAAGCGGTGTCATACTGAGAAAACCAGCAGGAGAGGAAACATGTTGAAAAGTTGACTCTGAAGAACATATTTATTAGATGTTTATTATATGACATCGCTCTTTATATCACTAATATAATGATTGCATAGTATGAATTTTGTAAAAATTTTGCAGTGTCCTTCTGCTAAACCAGAATATGTTTGTCAGATTTCAGCCTACCATTCTCTAGGAACCTATTAGCTGTAGTTTGTAAATCTTTAAGAACAATGTGTGAAGTTCAATATAGCTTATGCAACAAACTGTGGTTAAAACAAAACAGGCTTCAGTGTGCTATATGAACACAGTTTGTATATTTGAATGGGTAGATTTGAAAAAAAACAAGAGTCTTACCTCCAGAAATACACAAAGAATTAAGTGTTACCTCTCCTTAGGGTAGCTACTACAAATAGATTCTCTTTTTTCATTCCATATTAGTGTTTTTTTTTAATTTAAAAGGGGGATTAATTATGTCCCATGATTCTGACTTCAGAAGCAAGAGCATAAATTTAACTGTAGGCTTTGTTGAATCTGCAAGATGGTAACCTTTTCTCAGGAATTTATTGCTTTTTTAAAAGCATTCAATGAACATAGAGCCATTAATTACTGTGAGATAAACCTAAGTAATTCTTTGGGCCTTGCTTTAGTTCAGCTGCATAACATATGTTACAAGTAGAAAGTGTTATATTGATTTATTAACTAATTTCTCTTCTTAATGTATGATATGAAATAGCATAGGCTGTCTTTTCAAGGTAAGAGTTATTTTATATTGCAAGGCATTTTGTTATTTTGTTTGCTGTAAAACAAATTGCAATCAGTAAACCTCATTATGTCCTTGGAGTATAAAGCAACAGATGGATATATTTATGTATTATGTGTGTTGCTTACATAAGGTAGGGTTACCATATGTCCAATACTTCCTGACAATTCTGTTTGTAGAATAAGAACACTGAATCTGCATGGAAATCTAATAATAACCAAAAAAGAAAGCTGCTCTCTTCCTTACCCACATTACAATCAAGCTTTGCCATTTTTTTCCTTCTCCTCCAGCTTCACCAGGATCCAAATCTTGTCTCTTTTCTCTTTCTTCTCACTTCATGTTTCTTCTATTTCTTCTTGTTAATGATAATGAATCAGGAAGAATTACTAATGTAGGTGTCAGAATACATTTATATTTCATTTCTAACTATCTCCTCTGAGATAAACCCAAATCTCATCTTCCCCTGAATTCTGCCATTCCCAAGGAGGGAGAGGGAACAGGGATGGGGCTTTATGGCTTTCACTTCCTCCCTTAAATGTAACCTTTGTTTATTCCGCCTGCCTGTTATCCATAACAATATAACCAATTGCTTTCTTACTAAGCATTCCCTCTCAACTTACAGGCAACTAGGAAAGTGGGTGGGAAAGGGAGAAATGCAACCCTCTGGGATCTGGTGTGTTTCTCTGAATGAAGTGTGAGGAGGGTGGAAATGATCCTGCTGCAGACTGTTATCTCTCCTTTCCCACTATGGGCTTACCACCTGGAGCTTGGCTGATCTGGAACTGACTGAATGAACTGTGGGGTAGGTTTGCTTGGGGACAATTTAAAAATATTGACCTGTGAGGGAATTCCTCAGATCCTGTCTATTATGCCTGCTATGTCCTATTTTTTTTTAGTAAAAGTTCCTGCTTGGAAAATCTTGTCTCCAAAGTCCTACTTTCTTAAGATATGGGTGATGTAGGTTTTGACAGTAGGTTTGAATAATGTTATTGTGTATAAAAATATGGGAATATTGATATATTGATCTGTGAGGGAATTCCTCAGATCCTGTCTATTAGGTCTGCTATCTCCTATTTTTTTAGTAAAAGTTCCTTCTTGGAAAATCTTGTCTCTAAAAGTCCTACTTTCTCAAGATGTGGGTTAACATTAGTCAGGATCTGCATTAAGAGTCAACCTGGAAGGAAGAACCTTACCAGGAGACTTTGCAAAAAATACAATGTCTAATGATGAGGCAGGGAAGGAGGAAAGCCCTATGGAAAGGGATCCTTCCCCCCGACTGAAATTCCACCAACTATCAGGAGGTGAAGCATGATATTCCTCTGGGGAAGAGGTGGTGGAGACACATGACCACAAACTGTTGTGATTGATGGGTGTTGGAAGGAAAAGCAAGTGGGAAAAGGTATTGAGGAAAGTGACCTTGAGACAGGGCAGCCACCAACCTTAATGGAAGCAAGAGATGGAAAATTCCCTGCACATCAGCGGAGAGGACAGGAGTTATGCACCACACTCAGACTGGATCCTAGAGAAAGCTATTGGTCTGATGAAAAAAACCTTGGCTGGACTTCCGGTGGCGACGCGACGCTGAAGACAGCCATTTCTAGGCTGTCCGCTCCGCGGCTTTGTAGAACCGCCGAAAACAATGCCGATCAGCTGTTTCGGTGGTTCGGAAGCCCCCTCCTCAGGAGAAGAGGAGGGGGTGAGTACCCAGGTAGGGGTTGAGCTCTCCGGGGCCGCCTGAGCTTAAGGTTCGGGCGGCTGAAGGATTGAGCCCCTCCGAAGCCTGGGTTTGCTCCAGGCTGCGCAGCGTTTCTGCTCTGTGCTTTTGGGAGCAGAACAAGGTGTTAGCAACCACCCCTGCCAGCAGGAAAGGATTTTGGAGTGCGAAGATGCAGGCAGAGTGATACAGGAGATCAAGGTGAAAGTGGACTTTTGTTCTTTAGCTCAACGGATTTTGCAGACTCTGAAAGTGAAAGTGCGTAGCAAGTAGAAGTGGGGGAAAATGGCGGCTAAATCTTCCAAAGTTCTCAGGAGTGCTGGGGCTTCCCCGGTGTAGCAGTCCTCGTTGCAAGCTTTATTGCCCCCTGCACCTGCTCCAACACTGACAATTAAAGACTTGCAGGATGCTTTGGAAAAGCACTCACATCAAATAGCAGATATTATAGATGAAAAGCTGGATGACAAGCTGCCAGAAAAGTTAGCTGAAGTTATGGATGAAAAGCTGGAGGAGAAGTTCACAGAAATGAGGGCAGACATCTTGCTTGCACTTCAAGGTATGGCTTTATGTATTGAATGCTTGGACGAAAGAGTGGAAGATCTCAGCCAAAATAATTCCAGATTAGAAGCAAAAATGTTAGAGACTGAAAATGTGGTGGATAAAATTGACAGCGACTTGACCTTGGTCCAGTACCATTAGATGGAGTTTGCTATTAGGATCAGAGGCTTAAAAGAGAATCCTAAAGAAGATTTGAAGCAAATAGTCTCTGAGGCTTTGGAAAGGGTACTGGGACAGTCAGCAGCTGAAATTGTGGGAAACATAGATAAAATCTTTCGTGTTAATTCATGGATTGCAAGACAAAGGAAGTTACCTAGAGATGTGGTTGTTTATTTTACAAAGAGAGCAATCAGGAACGAAGTCATCCAAGTTTCTTATAATACTAAGCTTGTGGTTTCTGAGCAAGAAGTCCTGGTTTTAAAAGAGATCCCTCCAAGAATCTTAAGGAGAAGGAAAGATTTTGCTTTTTTGGCACAAGAGCTTAGGAGACGTGATATCAAGTTCAGATGGGAGATACCAGTGGGTATGGTGGTGATGCATGAAGGCATGAGACATCGTCTTATTACAGTGATGCAGGCACGTGATTTCTACAGTAATGTTTTAAAAGCAATCCCCTTACCACTTTCGGAATCTACAAAGAAGAATGGCGAGGGAAAGCCTCAAGATGCTGAAGGAACAATGCAGACAGATGAAAAAGCTACAGGAGTGGATCAAATTACAGTTTCATCGGAAGATGCCAGAGACCAGAGGATGATGCGTGCTGCTTTGAGACGAGCAAGATGAGAGCAAGAACAGGACCAGCAGAAAGTTATGGAACCTCCCAAGCGTACCTATAGCGAAGCTGTGGGAGGGGCGCAGCCTAAGAACGTCAAGGGACTTCTGGAAGATGCGCTCCAAAAGCTTCGGGTCACTAAGGATGGCAACTAAGTTTTTAACTTGGAATGTTAATGGCTTAAACTCACCACAGAAGAAAAAGAAAATTTTTCAATATTTAAAACAATTTAAGACTGATGTTATTTGCTTACAAGAAACACATATTAGGGCTATGGACCAAAAGTACTTATTGAACTCTAGATTGGGTACACAATTTATTGCTTCTGCAATGAATAAGAAGAATGGAGTGGTTATTTATGTTAAGAATACTATGACAGCAGAGTTAATAAAAGCAGACAAACAAGGAAGATATGTTATAATAGATTTGTTGATAGAAGGCAAAAAAACGCTTTTGGTTGGACTATATCAGACATGTCAAACACAAGGCCCGGGGGCCGGATGCGGCCCGTGAAGTGGTTTCATGCGGCCTGTGAAGCCATCCTGTAAACAGTGAGGGAACAGCCCCCACTGCCTTGGCCCTGGCCCAGAGACCCTCCTCCTGCCAGAGACCCTCAGATCTGCCCCACTCCTGCCCAGGCCCCCATAGGCACCCTTGATGCGAATGATGTAGAGCTGGCCACGCCCACCCAGTAGGCCATACTCACTCTAGACACGCCCACCCAGTAGGCCAGGCCCACCCAGGCCACACCCACCCGGCCCCCTGAGGGCAACCGCAATGCTGATGCGGCCCTCAATGAAATTGAGTTTGACACCCCTGGACTATATGCTCCTAATCAACAACAAGCTGATTTTTATAGTTTATTACACAGCAAGATCACTCAGTTGGATTATAAATCTTTTATTTTTATGGGAGATTGGAATGGAGTCTTGGATGTACAACTGGACAAGTGTAGTTCTTTTAAGCATACCCCAAGTCATGCTAGATTGCCTAAATCTTTTTTTGAGATGAAGGATGATTTGGAGTTGCGAGACATTTGGAGAGAAAGACATTTACAAGAAAAGGATTATACTTTTTTTTCTGATAGACATCAATCTTTTTCCAGGATTGACTTTATATTAACGACTAATGATATTTTTTCCAGGATCAAGAAGATAAAGATTTGTCCAAGAATTATGTCTGACCATAGTCCAGTCTGGTTAGAGATTGATAAGGATAACAAAGATAGGCGCTCTTGGCCTCTAAATGCGAACCTGTTTAGAAATCAGGGAAATGTGGAAGAATGTAAAAAACAGATGAAGGGTTTTTTTTGAAACTAACATGAATAAGGGTACTTCTATGGATATGGTTTGGGATGCTTGTTGTTGTTAGTTGCGAAGTCGTGTCCGACCCATCGCGACCCTATGGACAATGTTCCTCCAGGCCTTCCTGTCCTCTACCATCTTCTGGAGTCCAGTTAAGCTCACGCCTACTGCTTCAGTGACTCCATCCAGCCACCTCATTCTCTGTCGTCCCCTTCTTCTATTGCCCTCAATCTTTCCCAGCATTAGGCTCTTCTCCAGTGAGTCCTTCCTCCTCATTAGGTGGCCAAAGTATTTGAGTTTTAGCTTCAGGATCTGGCCTTCTAAAGAGCAGTCAGGGTTGATCTCCTCTAGGACTGACCGGTTTGATCGCCTTGCAGTCCAAGGGACTCGCAGGAGTCTTCTCCAGCACCAGAGTTCAAAGGCCTCAATTCTTTTGCGCTCAGCCTTTCTTATGGTCCAACTTTCACTGCCATACATTGCAACTGGGAAGACCATAGCCTTGACTATACGCACTTTTGTTGACAGGGTGATGTCTCTGCTTTTTAGTGTGCTGTCTAGATTTGCCATGGCTTTCCTCCCTAGGAGCAAGCGTCTTTTAATTTCTTGACTACAGTCCCCATCTGCAGTGATCTTGGAGCCCAGGAAAATAAAATCTGTCACTACCTCCATTTCTTCCCCATCTATTTGCCAGGAATTAAGAGGGCCGGATGCCATGATCTTAGTTTTCTTAATGTTTAGTTTCAACCCAACTTTTGCACTCTCCTTCTTCACTCGCAACAAGAGACTCTTCAGTTCCTCTTCACTTTCTGCCATTAGAGTGGTATCATCTGCATATCTTAGGTTGTTGATATTTCTTCCAGCAATCTTAATTCCAACTTTTGATTCATCTAGCCCTGCCTTTCTCATGATGTGCTCTGCATATAAGTTAAATAGGCAAGGCGACAGTATACAGCCTTGCCGGACTCCTTTCCCAATTTTGAACCAATCAGTGGTTCCGTGTCCAGTTCTCACTGTTGCTTCTTGGCCCGCATATAGGTTTCTCAAGAGACAAATAAGATGTTCTGGTACTCCCATCTCTTTAAGAACTTGCCACAGTTTGTTATGATCCACACAATCAAAGGCTTTAGCATAGTCAATGAAGCAGAAGTAGATGTTTTTCTGGAACTCTCTAGCTTTTTCCATGATCCAGCGTATGTTGGCAATTTGATCTCTAGTTCCTCTGCCTCTTCGAAATCCTGCCTGTACTTCTGGTAGTTCTCGATCCACATACTGCTGGAGTCTAGCTTGTAGGATTTTAAGCATAACTTTACTAGCATGAGAAATGAGTGCAATGGTGCGATAGTTTGAACATTCTTTGGCACTGCCTTTCTTTGGAATTGGAATGTAAACTGATCTTTTCCAATCCTGTGGCCACTGTTGAGTTTTCCAAATTTGCTGGCAAATTGAGTGTAGCACTTTTACTGCATCGTCTTTTAAGATTTTGAATAGCTCAGCTGGAATACTGTCACCTCCACTAGCTTTGTTGTTGCTCAGCTTTTCTAAGGCCCACTTCACTTCACATTCTAGGATGTCTGGCTCGAGGTCAGTGACCACCTCATTGTGATTATCAGGGACGTTAAGCTCATTCTTGTATAGTTCTTCTGTGTAATTTTGCCATCTCTTCTTAATCTCTTCTGCCTCTGTTAGGTCCCTGCCATTTTGGTCCTTTATCATGCCCATTTTTGCATTGAACGTTCCCTTCATCTCTCCAATTTTCTTGAAAAGATCTCTGGTCCTCCCTATTCTATTGTTTTCTTCTATTTCTTTGCACTGTTCATTTAAGAAGTCATTCTTATCTCTTCTAGCTATTCTCTGGAATTCTGCATTCAATTGGGCGTATCTTTCTTTTTCTCCCTTGCCTTTTGCTTCCCTCCTTTCCTCAGCTATTTGCAAAGCTTCCTCAGACAGCCATTTTGCTTTCTTGCATTTCTTTTTCTTTGGGATGGTTTTGGTTGCTACCTCTTGTACAATGTTGCGAACCTCTGTCCATAGTTCTTCAGGCACCCTGTCTATCAGATCTAATTCCTTAAATCTATTTGTCACCTCTACTGTATATTCAACAGGGATATGATTTAATTCATACCTGACTGGCCTAGTGCTTTTCCCTACTTTCTTCAGTTTAAGCTTAAACTTTGCAACAAGAAGCTCATGGTCTGAGCCACAGTCAGCTCCTGGTCTTGTTTTTATTGACTGTATAGAGCTTCTCCATCTTTGGCTGCAGAGTACATAGTCAATCTGATTTCTGTGTTGACCGTCTGGTGATGTCCATGTGTAGAGCCGTCTCTTGGGTTGTTGGAAAAGGGTGTTTGCTATGACCATCGTATTCTCTTGACAAAATTCTATCAGCCTGTGCCCTGCTTCATTTTGTACTCCAAGGCCAAACTTGCCTGTTATTCCGGTTATCTTTTGGCTTCCTACTTTAGCATTCCAATCCCCCATGATGATAAGGACATCATTTTTTGGTGTTAGTTCTATAAGGTGCTGTAGGGCTTCATAGAACCGGTCAATTTCATCCTCTTCAGCACCGGTGGTTGGGGCATAGACTTGGACTACTGTGATATTGAATGGTTTGCCTTGGATTCGAACTGAGATCATTCTGTCATTTTGAGGATTGTATCCCAGTATTGCTTTTCCTACTCTTTTATTGACTATTAAGGCTACTCCATTTCTTCTGAGGGATTCTTGCCCGCAGTAGTATACCTGATGGTCATCTGAATTAAATTCACCCATTCCTGTCCATTTTAGTTCGCTGATACCTAAGATGTCAATGTTCAATCTTGTCATCTCTTGTTTGACCACGTCCAGCTTTCCTTGATTCATGGATCTTACATTCCAGGTTCCTATGGAGAAAAAATCTTTACAGCATCGGACTTTCCTTTCACTACCAGACATATCCACAGCTGAGCGTCCTTTCGGCTTTGGCCCAGTCGCTTCATTCTTTCTGGCGCTACTAGTACTAGCCCTCTGCTCTTCCCCAGTAGCATATTGGACGCCTTCCGACCTGAGGGGCTCATCTTCCAGCGTCATATCGTTTTGCCTTTTGGTACTGTCCATAGGGTTTTCATGGCAAAGATACTGGAGTGGGTTGCCATTTCCTTCTCCAGTGGATCACGTTTTGTCAGAACTCTCTGCTATGACCTGTCCGTCTTGGGTGGCCCTGCACGGCATAGCTCATAGCTTCATTGAATTACGCAAGCCCCTTCGCCACGACAAGGCAGTAATCCATGAAGGGGTTTGGGATGCTAGTAAGGCTTATATGAGAGGGGTGTTAATATATATGAACAATAAATAAAGACATAATTTGGAATTTAGGAGGAAAGAATTAGAGAATGAAATTAGGGAAAAAGAAAAGGCCCTAATTTTGAATCCATCGGATGCGAAGATTAAAGAGGTTATTAATTTAATTTAATTTAATTTAATTTATTATCATTTCTATACCGCCCTTCTCCCGAAGGACTCAGGGCGGTGTACAGGGCAAGAATAAAACACAGAAATTTACAAAAATTAAAAAATAATTAAATGCATGCCCGATTAAAATACAATTGATACATAGTAAAAACCCCAATAAGAATGATAAAAAACCCCACCAATCCCCCCTCAGGCCAGGCCGGCTTGCTCGAACAAGTATGTTTTCAGATCGCGGCGAAAGGAGCGCAGATCGGGCGCCGTCCGGAGCTCAACCGGTAACTGGTTCCATAGCTCCGGGGCGCCCACAGAGAAGGATCTCCCCCTGGGGGCCACCAGACGGCATTCTCTGACCGGTGGCACCCTGAGGAGGCCCTCTCTGTGGGAACGCACAGGGCGCAGGGAGCTTGATGCCGGCAGCAGATGTTCCCTGAGGTACTCCGGCCCCATGCCATGGAGGGCTTTGAACACCATTACTAGCACCTTGAATCTCACCCGGAAGACAACTGGCAACCAATGCAGCTCACGGAGCAGAGGTGTCACGTGGGAGTATCGGGAAACTCCCAACACAACTCTCGCGGCTGCATTCTGTACCAGTTGGAGCCTCCGGGTGGTCCTCAAGGGAAGCCCCATGTAGAGGGCGTTGCAGTAGTCTAGACGAGAGGTCACGAGCGCGTGAGTGACCGTGCATAAATCATCCCGGCTTAGATAGGGTCGCAACTGGCGCACCAGGCGAACCTGGGCGAAAGCCCCCCTAGTCACGGCCACCATGTGATCTTCCAAGGTAAGCCGCGAATCTAGGAGGACTCCCAAGTTGCGAGCCCTATCTACGGGGGGTAATAATTAATTTGTTAAGAGGACAGTTTGATAAGTTGATGGCTGACCAGGTGGCAACTAACTTACGGTTTGCTAGGCATAATACTTTTTGTAATGCCAATAAACCAGGTAGATGGTTAGCTTATATGTTAAGGAAGAGGCAAAGGGCTTCTAATATAGATAAAATAGAACATAAGGGTAAGGTAGTGTATCAACAGGATCTTATTAAGGAAGCTTTTGTGGACTTTTATTCTAAATTATATGCTAAAGATAAGATTAATGAAGCAGATATTGATGCATATTTGAGGAATGCTAATATCCCGGTTCTTACACAAGAACAAAAGGAAGAGATTAATCAACTGATAACTGAGGAAGAAATTCTTCTAGCAATTAAACAATTGAAGGTGGATAAAGCGCCAGGCACGGATGGATTGACTGCGGTGTATTATAAAAACTTACAGTTGGAGATGATAAAGCCATTAAGGGAATTGTTTCAGACAATTCAAAGGGGAGGAGGGGTGCCTCCGTCTTGGAGAACTGCTTTTATTTCTCTGATTCCGAAGGAAGATCAGGATGTCACTCAAGTAAGAAATTACAGACCAATATCACTTTTGAATACGGACTACAAGATATTTGCTAAGGTTTTAGCTAACACATTGATGAGGGTATTGCAACAGATAATTCATGTTGACCAAACTGGGTTTATTAGTGGTAGACAAATGAAAAATAATGTGAGGCATATAGTTGACTTGTTGGAATTTTTGGAAAGGAACAACCAGATCCCTGCGGCGCTGATCTTTCTGGACGCTGAAAAAGCCTTTGATCAACTGGATTGGCAATTTTTGATGAAAGTATTAGATAAACTGAATTTTGGGGATAAATTTTTACAACCAATTAGGGCATTATATCAAAAACAAACAGCCCGAATAATAGTAAATAACAGTTTGACTGAAGTATGCAATATTGAAAAGGGCACAAGGCAAGGGTGTCTGTTATCACCTTTATTATTTGTTTTAACATTGGAGATATTACTGATTAAAATACGGAATTCGGAAAAAATTAAGGGAATTCAAATAAGAGATCAGGATTATAGATTGAGGGCATTTGCAGACGATCTGGTTGTTACGGTGACTCAGCCAGAAAACTCTGTTGTGGACCTGATGGAGATAATAATGCAATATGGGAATGTTTCTGGATTTAAGGTTAATGTACAAAAAACTAAAATATTGGCTAAAAACATGACAGTATCGCAAAAGGCTCTTTTAGAAGGGGTAACTGGATTTGAAATTGTTAAAAGGGTTAAATATTTGGGGGTGTATTTGTCAACCTCAAATGCAAAGCTATATAAAAATAATTATGAAAAGTTATGGGGAAAAGTTCAAAAAGAATTGGATAGTTGGAAAAAATTACAATTGTCTTTATTGGGAAGAATTGCAGCAGTGAAAATGAATGTTTTGCCGAAATTTCTATTTTTATTTCAAATGATACCTATTCTTAAAAAGGACTCAAATTTGGAGGAATGGCAAAAGGGTATCAATAAATTTGTATGGGCAGGGAAAAGGCCACGAGTTAAATTTAAGATTATGCAGGATACGCGTGAAAGAGGTGGTCTTAAAATGCCCAACTTTAAACTATACTATGAAGCTGCTGCGTTGTCAGCGATAAGTGATCGGATTAATTTAACACAAGGGAGATTATTAAATCTTGAAGGCCACGACTTGTTATTTGGTTGGCATGCATATTTATTGTATGATAAGAAGGTAGATAATGTGTTTAAGGTGCATATTTTAAGACATGCTTTGTTGCGAATTTGGAAAAAGTATAGACATAAGTTAAATTATAAGATACCTTTATGGGCAATACCGAAACACGCAATAGAAAACATAAATGTTGGGTTCAAACATGATGTGATCACATATAAGGAAATCCTAAGTTTGGAGAGGAATGTATGGTGTTTGAAGCCGTATAACCTTTTACGAGAAGAGAAGATTGTTCAAACTTGGTTTCAGTATGGGCAACTACAGGCCAGGTGGAAAGAAGATCAGAAGATTGGTTTTTCAATGACTGATGAAAATCTGGTAAAGCAAATTAGAAATCAGGGTCCAGCACATATCCAACGGATATATCTTGCATTGATAGAAATTGACTCAGAAACAGAACTTGTTAAAGATTGCATGATAAAGTGGGCTCAGAATATTCAAGAAGTTATTACAATGGATACTTGGGAAAAGATCTGGGTGAGAAACGTAAAATTTACGCAAGCCCAAAATATAAGAGAGAACTTTTATAAAATGTTTTATAGGTGGCATTTAGATCCCAAAAAGCTTGCAAGTATGTATCCGAACTATCAGCCTAAATGTTGGAGGTGTGGTGGCGAAGACACAACATACTTTCACATATGGTGGACCTGTAAAAAGGTTAAAGCATTTTGGATTAAAATCTGGTGGAATGTGCAGAAGATATTTAAGAAAAGGATAAAGTTTTGTCCGCAATTGTTTTTACTGGGTATAATTACTGATACTACTGTTGTGGACACTAAGTTGATGTTGAATTTAATCACGGCAGCAAGACTTTTAGTAGGTCAATATTGGAAGAAAGAGGAACTGCCAACTATAGAAGAATGGACTTTAAAAGTTTCAAACCTGGTGGATATGGCAAAGATATCGGCGTATTTAAAGGACCATTCGCAACAACGTTATATTACGGAATGGAAAAAATGGATTGAGTACATCCAGAATAAATATGGGAATAAAAAGTTTCATTTAGTATTTGAATAAGTATTGATATGATATTTGTATTGCTTGTAGTCATTTTATATGAGCTAGAGTGCTGTAGACTTAATAGTTTATTGTTGTTAGCATTGGGTTGTTTATGATTGTTTTTACTTTTATACCTTGTATTTAGCTCTGGGAATTCGGGGACAGGGAGGGGGGGAATGGGAGGGGGGAGGGTTGGTAAGGGTTGGGTAGGGGGTGGGGGAAGGGGTTGTTAAAGATAAAATGTATTGAAAAACTTTTCAATAAAAAAAAGAAAAGAAAAAAACCTTGGCTCTCTAAGGGAGGAGAAACCTGAGTCCTGCAGCAGCACCAGCACCTGGAGCTGCAGCTGGAGAGACATTGGGGGGGATCTGGAACCTGTAGCACTGGGGACATCCACTGAACCTGGAGCTACCTCCTCAGCAGCACCCACCTCCCTGCTGACCAGCAGATGGGGACCAGAATGGGGGGCAATACTACCAGCGGTGAAGGCATCAATCCATTCAAAGACTCCCACCTCTGGAAGTGAATTTCAGAGGGGAGCCACCATGCTTGGGGGTTTTCATAACTCAAGTCCTCAGTTATATGGAAGAATATGGACAGGACATCCCCAATGACAAAGCCCGCATCCATATCATGCAATCTGCCCTGGATTGACCAGCTGCAGACTGGGTGGTGAATCTGCATAACTCTGACACCCCAGAATTCAACCGGTTCATGTCATCTTTGAGAAGGTGATTTGAAGACCCCCTGGCTGATTGCAAGGCCTATGAGAGAATCAAAATGATGAGGCAGGGCAGACGGCTGGTGGCTGAATATACACAAGAATTATGGGGCCATTGCCAAAAAGCTGAACTGGACAGAAGACATCCTCCTTAGCCATTTGAAAGATGGGATAAACATACTACCTGTATGATGCTTGCCTGCCTTGAGGGGACCCACACCACCTCGATAACTGGTATGTCCTGGCAGAGGAGGCAGAGATAGACCTACTGAAGAGGCACCGCCGAGGAAAATCATGTGCCCGCCCACCTTCCGAGCAGACGTGTGAGCCAGCAAAACCACTGGCTATGGTTAAGAAGTCAACCGGCTCTTTCAAATGTGGGAGAGAGGGCCACCATGCCGTAGAATGCTGCTCAAAAGCCCCTCAGTGCAAATCAGACCCATCACCAGCCAGGAAATCAGGGAAATCCCCAGCCAAACCAAAAGAGCCTGTCATGAGGGGGATAGAGGCTGTAGAGTCCTCAACACCTGCCAAGGAATGGGAGGGAACGCCGGCCTACACCGCAGGGGCATTGGATGCCTTGGAGGGCGAAATCCTGGTAAGTGGATCCATTCCACCCATCCTCAAGACAGTGACTATATTAGCTCCCTCCATGCACAAAGCTGTCAAAGTGAAAGCCTTAATAGCCTCTGGCTGCACCTGCTGCCTCATTAGCCTGATGGTAGTGGGGAATTTGGGCATTTTGGTAAGGAAACTAAAGCAACCAATCTCCTTTGGCCAGTTAGATGGGTTTATAGCAGGGGAAGAAAACCAGCTACCCTAGCCACCTTACCAGTTCACCTGTCCCTGGGGACCCATGAGGAAGATATAACATTTGTAGTGACCCCAGGCATGGAACGCCCAATGACTTTAGGGCTGGAATGGAACCCATGGGAAAATTGGAGGACAGAAGAACTCATTGTGTAACCGGAGCTCTCCTACCATTTTGTGACTCTACAGGCTTTTTAGCCTTGATTTATTTCGCTGACTCTTTTGCTCTAACTCCCCTCTCTTTTCTCCTCTCCCCCATGGTTTTGGAAGGCCCGGGTTACAAGCACTGTGGGAGGGTGGTTGAGACTTTACATCTGCTACCTCCTAGAGGTGAGAGCTCTAGGCGGTATTGCCTTCCCCGGTTGAATGTTCCAGGCTGCTCCCCGGTTCTAACCATCGTGAGAGGGCGGGAATCGATCAGTCCCGGGGTTACCCAGCTCTAGTGGCAGTGGAGCTGGGTTTGCACTCTGGACATTCTCCTTCTATCTTGAGATCCTCCCGTTTCGATCTGGGTCTGCCTTTTTCTGCCAGATTGGTCTAACAACCACCATGCGTCTGACTTATCCGAGCACAGTTTTGTTCGCCCTCAGGAAGGCCCCCCCATCCTGGGTGTGACCCACCTCACTCTTTACACTTCCTCTTGATGAAGGGCCCGATTGCTGGGACCCTGAGAGATGGTTGGGCAGGAGCAGGGACCTCCGGTATAAATTTAATAAGAGGCCCCTGATTACCTTTTTAGTCAAATTTTTTGTGGGGTTAGGGAGGGGGGAGGGCCGTGGTTGGCTGGAAATGGGGGGTAATCGACCAACAGTTGTTCAAGCCAGGCCTGGGACAGATCGTGGGGGGGAGGAGCCGGGGTCTGCTGCCTCCGGATCTCGGGAGCGGGTCGTGGGACTTCCTATTCCCATGACGTTAGGGAAAGGCAGCAGGTGTATGAACAGAGGGCCGTATCGATACCCGGGAGGGCATCCCCGCTATCTACAAGCAGTGAGGTGCTCTGTCCCTCTGTCTTCACCCCAAGGCCCTGGGAGCGAGGATGTGCAGCCACCTGAGTTCCGGCTGGTTTACTTGAACGCCAGGTCCGTCGTTAATAAGGCTCCTCTCATCCGGGATCTGGTTGAGGGTGAGCATGCAGACCTGGCTTGCATCACGGAGACCTGGTTGGGCCCAGAGGGTGGTATCCCCCTGGTTGATCTTTGCCCACCAGGCCTCCGGGTGCTACACCGGCCTCGGACTCAGGGTAGGGGTGGGGGAGTGGCTGTGGTTATTAGGGAGACCTTATGTCCGCAGGAGGCCACTGTTCTTCAGATAGTCGGGTGTGAATCTCTCTTATTGAGGTGTGATCCTAGGGCGCAGTTGGGCTTGCTGCTGGTGTACCTATCGCCTATTCGCACAGCAGCAGCCCTGCCTGAGCTTCTCTATATCCTCTCGGGGCTGGTGATTGAGTTCCCCAAACTCATGGTTTTGGGTGACTTCAATCTACCATCCCTGGGAGGATCATCCGAGTTAGCTCGGGAGTTCATGGCTTCCATGACGGCCATGTACCTGATGCAAGTAATTCATGGACTGACTCATGAGGGAGGCCACACCCTTGACTTAGTTTTCTTATCTGGACGGTGGTTAGATGATCTTGGTGGGGGCTTTCCAATTATTATGCCCCTGTCATGGACCGATCATCATCTCCTGCGGCTGGTCTTCCGTTTTGCCACTCCCCACCATGGGTGTGTTGAGCCAACTAGATGGTTCCGCCCCAGGTGCTTAATGGACCCTGAGAGGTTCCAGGCAGCGCTGGGGTCCCCACCTGCCTCCTCTTCTCACAGCTTGGCAGATGCCTTAGTGGAAGCCTGGGAAAGGACGGCCATGGAGGCACTTGACCGAGTTGTACCCTTGCGGCTCCTGACCCAGCACAGATCCCAGTGGGCTCCATGGTTCTCCGCAGAGCTCCGGGAGATGAAGCGTCGGAGACGGGGCCTAGAGAGCGGTTGGAGGTCCAGCCGATCTGAATCTGACCGATTGCGACTAAGAACCCATATTAGGTCTTATCTCGCAGCGATAAGCGTGGCAAGGTCTAATTACTTCGCTACCCTTATCGCGTCCGCAGATAATCGCCCGGCCACCCTGTTTAGGGTGACCCACTCCCTCCTCAATCAGGAGGGGCGTGCCGAGGAGTTTAGTCAACATCTGTTGGATAAAATCGCTCGGATTCAGACCGATTTGGACTCCGACTGGGAAGAGTCTGACGATCAGGACACGGGTGGTCTTGTCAATGTTATCTGGGAGGAGTTCGATCCTGTAACTCCAGAGGAAGTGGACAGGATTATGGGGAGGCTGAGCTCCACCACATGTTTATTGGACCCGTGCCCTTCCTGGTTGGTTTATGCAGCCCGGGAGGGGACACGAGGTTGGTTCCAGGTGGTTATGTCTGCCTCTTTGAGTGGGGGTAGTTTCCCCGCTGCCTTGAAGGAGGCAGTGGTGAGACCTCTCCTCAAGATGCCTGCCTTGGACCCAGCTGTGTTAAATAACTTTTGTCCGGTCTCCAACCTTCGCTTTCTTGCGAAGGTTGTTGAGAGTGTGGTGGCGCATCAGCTTCCTCTGGTTCTGGATGAAGCGTATTATCTAGACCCGTACCAATCGGGCTTCAGGCCCGGGTACAGCACGGAGACGGCATTGGTCGCTCTGGTGAATGATCTCTGGAGGGCTCGGGACAGGGGATATTCCTCTGTCCTAGTCCTATTAGACCTCTCAGCGGCTTTCGATACCATCGACCATGGTATCTTGCTGTGGCGTCTCAGGGGATTGGGAGTGGGAGGCATGGTCCTTCAGTGGTTCTCCTCCTATCTCCTGGGATGCTCACACTCGGTGTTGGCAGGGGGGCAGAGGTCGACCGCAAGGCCTCTCGCTTGTGGAGTCCCTCAGGGGTCTGTCCTCTTGCCTCTCCTGTTCAACATCTACATGAAACCGCTGGGTGAGATCCTTCGTGGTTTTGGAGTTGGGTATCATCAGTATGCTGATGATACCCAGCTTTTCATTTCGACCCCAAACCACCCCAGTGATGCCCTTGATGTGATGTCCCACTGCCTGGAGGTGGTTTGGGTCTGGATGGGGAGGAACAGGCTTCGACTCAACCCTGACAAGACCGAGTGGCTGTGCGTACCGGCATCTCGGGATATTCAAGATATCCCATCTCTCTCTATGGGGGGTGAGTTATTACCCCCCGTAGATAGGGCTCGCAACTTGGGAGTCCTCCTAGATTCACAGCTTTCTCTAGAAGAGCATATAGTAGCTGTGAGTAGGGGGGCCAGGTTCGCGTGGTGCGCCAGTTGCGGCCCTATCTAGACCGGGATGCCTTACGTACGGTCACTCACACGCTCGTGACCTCTCGTCTGGACTACTGCAACGCTCTCTACATGGGGCTACCCTTGAAGACCACTCGGAGGCTCCAACTGGTACAGAATGCAGCCGCGAGAGTTGTGTTGGGAGTTTCCCGACACTCCCATGTTACACCTCTGCTCCGCGAGCTGCATTGGCTTCCAGTTGTCTTCTGGGTGAGATTCAAGGTGTTGGTAATGACCTACAAAGCCCTACATGGCATGGGTCCGGAATACCCTGGGGAGCACCTGCGGCCAGCGTCAACTTCCCTCCGCCCAGTACGCTCCCACAGAGAGGGCCTCCTCAGGGTACCACCGGTCAAAGAATGCCAACTGGTGTCCCCCAGGGGGAGGGCCTTCTCTGTGGGCGTGCGGATTTATGGAACCATCTTCCGGTCGAGCTCCAGATGGCGCCTGACCTCCGCTCCTTCCGGCGCGATCTCAAAACCTACCTTTTCGAACAAGCTGGCCTGGCCTGATGGGATGGGGTTGGGTTTTATTAATGTGTTTTAACCTACTTTTTAATGTGTTTTAAGTTATTCGTGGGCATTTTGTTTAATCTTTTTTAATTTTTGTATCTTGTTTTTTAATATGTATTGCCCTGTTCACCACCCTGAGTCCTTCGGGAGAAAGGCGGTATACAAATAAAATTAATAATAATAATAATAATAATAATAATAATAATAATAATAATAATAATAATAATAATAATCATCTTCCTAGAGGGGGAGTGTGTGAACTTAAAACCCCAAAGGCCCCTGCAAGTCGAAGGAGTGGTGACAGCATCAGTGGGGGAAGAGAAGCGGTTAACAGAAATACCAGAATACCAGTACCTTGCTGAGGTTTTCAGTGAGGAATGGACGGATGAGCTCCATCCTCACTGACCCACGGACTGTGCTATAGAAATCAAACCTGGGGCAAAACTCCCGAAGCCCATGCTCTACTCCATGAGCCCTAAAGAGATGGAGGATTTGGAAAGATTCATAAATAAAAACTTAGAAGTGCCAAACTCAAAGTGGCCGCCCTGGTCCTATTTAGGGAAAAGGATGGCACTATGCGTTTGTATGTAGATGTGACCTGAATACAATTAGTGAAAGTAATCTGTATCCCCTACCCCTCATGAAGGACATGTTATCCCACCTACCGAGAGGAAGGATTTTTACCAAACTAGACCTAAGAGAAGCATACTACTATGTTAAGATCAAGGAAGGAGACTAATGGAAGACCGCATTCAATTGTCCAATGGATTGCTACCAGTTCAAAGTTCTGCCATTTGGACTGCAAGGGCCCCCCACAGTTTTTATGCAATTAATTATTATTATTATTATTATTATTATTATTATTATTATTATTATTATTATTATTAATAATAATAATAATAATAATAATAATAATAATAATAATAATAATAATAATAATAATAATAATAATAATAATAATAATAATAATAATAATAATAATAATAATAATAATAATAATAATAATTGAACTTATATACCGCCCTTCTCCCATAGGACCCAGGGCGGTTCACAAGGCAATTAAAACAACATTACAATAAAAAAAAAGTTAATAACAATTAAAATAGATTAAATTATCCTTGATTAAAAATCTAAAACCCCTATAACTCTGATTAAAAACCCAATTACAATAAGTTAAAAATTAATCATTGAAGTGCTAAGAGAGCACCTATTTAAAGGGGTCCTAGTTTATTTAGATGACATCCTTATCTTCACTTAGACCAAAGAGGAACATATTAATCTAGTCAGAGCAGTTCTAAAAAAATTGCTGGCCACCCACCTATATGCCAAATTATTGAAATATGAATTCCACCAGGAAAGAATAGACTACCTGGGGTATTGCATATCCCCATAGGGCATTGGAATGGACCCTGAGAATGTCAGGGCAGTATTAGAATGGACACCACCCCACACAAGGAAGCAATTGCAAAGTTTCCTGGGTTTTGCAAACTTCTACTGCCAATTCATCCCTTCGTTCACCCAAATAGCCCTGTTCCTCACGAACTTGTTGAAAATGAGGTGGGGGGGGCAGTGAAACCCAGCGAGCCCCTGAAGTGGACAATGGAATGTCAAGTGGCATTACAGAAGCTAAAGAGACTTTTTTCTGCTGAACCCATACTGAGACACCTGGACCCTGATAAACCTTTTGTAATACAGGCAGATGCAAGCAATGTGGCGGTGGTTGCTGTATTATATTAGGAAAATGATGAGGGGGCACGGCAACTGTGTGCATATACATCCAGGAAACTCATGGAGACAGAATAACATTGGGCTGTGTGGGAAAAGGAGGCTTACACTGTGACGTGATCTTTACTTACATGGCATGATTTCCTTGCGTTGGTTCTCCTCCTACCTCTCGGACCGTTCGCAGACGGTGTTGGCAGGAGGGCAGAGGTCAAGCCCTAGGCCTCTTAATTGTGGAGTGCCTCAGGGTTTGGTGCTCTCGCCCCTCCTGTTCAACATCTATATGAAGCCGCTGGGAGAGATCATCCGTAGCTTCGGGGTGAAATATCATCAATATGCTGATGATACCCAGCTATTCATCTCCACCCCGAACCAACCCAGTGATGCCCTCGATGTGATGTCC
Source organism: Vipera berus (assembly GCF_964194415.1). NCBI lineage: Eukaryota > Metazoa > Chordata > Lepidosauria > Squamata > Viperidae > Vipera > Vipera berus. The sequence goes on along the minus strand of NC_138205.1, from coordinate 65,919,031 downwards.
CGTTGTCTGGAAGCGGTACAGATTTGGATGGGAGAAAACAGGCTTTGACTCAACCCGGCCAAGACTGAGTGGCTGTACATACCGTCATCTCGTTTAGTCCAAGAGGTTCCATCTCTGACTATAGGAGGAGAGATGTTACCTCCCATTGATAAAGCACGCAATCTGGGCGTCCTCCTAGATTCACGACTCAGTTTTGAAGATCACATTGGAACCGTGGCTAGGGGGGCATTTGCCCAGATTCGTCTTATATACCAATTACGCCCCTTTTTGGACCGAGATGCCCTACGTACAGTCACCCACGCACTCGTTACCTCCCGTATTGATTACTGTAATGCTCTCTACATGGGGCTGCCCTTAAAGACCACCCGGAGGCTTCAGCTGGTGCAGAATGCAGCTGCGCGGGTTGTGATGGGAGCTTCCCGATACTCCCATATTACACCCCTCCTGCGGGAGCTGCATTGGCTACCAGTTGCCCTCCGGGTGAGATTTAAGGTGCTGGTACTTACCTTTAAAGCCCTACATGGCTTAGGTCCGGGATACTTGCAGGACCATCTGCTGCCGGGAACAAATTCCCATCGTCCAGTACGCTCACACAGAGAAGGCCTCCTCAGGGTACCGTCAGCTAGGCAATGTCGGCTGGCGACCCCCAGGGGGAGGGCCTTCTCTGTGGGAGCACCAACCCTATGGAATCAGCTCCCCCCTGAGCTTCGGATAGCCCAAAACCTCCAATCCTTTCGCCGCGGCCTCAAAACACACCTGTTCCACCAAGCTGACCTAGACTGACAGGCATCTTAATTAATTTATATTTAGTATTTTTAATTCATTTTTAAATTCTCTAATTTTTTATTGCACTGATGTTCTCAATTTCATTTATCTTGATTTATGCACTTATTATATGTTTTATTGTGAGCCGCCCTGAGTCCTTCAGGAGATAGGGCGGGATATAAATCCCATCAATAAATAAATAAATAAATAAAATCCCCTTTCAGGTCTGGACAGACTACAAAAATTTGGAAGCACTAAAAACACCCAGAAAACTCACTCCTAAGCAAGCCCACTGGTCTCTGCACTTTCACCAATTTTGTTTCACACTTAAACACTTACCGGGGGGAAAGAATTTCCTCACAGATGCACTGTCTTGTATGCCCCTATACAACAGCACACAAGCCACCAACTCTAAACCACTAATGCCCGAACCACAACTGGCAGTGTCAGTAACCACCAGGGCTCAAGCTAAAATGAAGCTGCAGCTGGATAGCCAAACTAGGATCGAATTCCTAAAGTCTTTGAAAACAGATGAATGGTTCCAGAAAAATAGACAAGTGTGCACAAAGATGGACTACCCAGGATGGGTGAGAGGTTTTTATACCTGCCACCCAGAGAATCATTTTCATGCAGCTGTGCCATGATACAAAATCAGCAGGACATTTTGGGTTTGTAAAATCTTTACATTTAACTAAAAAGCAATTTTGGTGGCCATCCATGAAAAAGGAGATAGAAAGCTACATGGCCAGCTGCCAAATGTGGGCAATGGCTAAGAGGCTGCAGGGGAAGTCACCCAGACTGTTACAACCAGGGACGAACCTCTCAGCCCCCTGGAAAGAAATAGCCATGGTGGAATTACCAGAAAGCAACAGGAACACTGTCATCTGGGGGGTTTTGGATTTGTTTTCCAAACAGGTGCAATTTATCCCTTGTCAAAAGATTCCCACCACAAAAACCTTAGCGAAACTATTTGTGCAGCATATTTACAGACTGTATGGAGCTCCCCAACACATCATATCTGATAGGGGAGTGCAATTTATGTCAATGTTTTGGAAGGAATTTTTATCTCTCTTAGGCACTACTCAGGGACTGTCATCCAGTCAGGTGAATGGCCAATCGGAATGTGGGAACGCTGTACTTGAGCAATACTTAAGATGCTTTATTAATTTCCAGTAAACAAATTGGATGGACCTACTCCCCTTCGCAGAAGTTGCTTACAATAACGCAGTCCACTCCAGCACAGGCTACACTCCTTTTCAAATAGCCATTGGTCAAAGTTTCAACCCTATGCCAGAACTAATCCCAAATGAACCGGAAATCCCATCACTGAAAGAATGGATTACATAATTGCAAAACACCTGGCCAATTGTTAGGAAAGCTTTAGACGAAGCTAGGCAAGCATACAAAGCACAACCAGTCAAAAAGAGAGTCTACCTCTGTGAAGATCTTACCTGAAAAGTCAATATAACCAAGGTGGCCAGAAAGGCCCAACAGAGACTCCACCTCCTCAGGGTCTTACAGAAGAACACGGTAGAACAATGTTTAATGACCTTCTTTTACTGGTCTACTATAGAGAGTGTCCTCTTGCACTGTATTGCAGTTTGATATGCTGGCCTGACAGCCGCAGATAGGAAGATATTACAGAGGGTGGTGAGCACAGCACAAAACATCGTGTGGTGTCCCCTGACACCACTGGATGACATCGCCAGGGCTCGCTGCCTTGGAAGAGCGAGGAAAATTCTCAGGGATAACTCACATCCTGGTTGGTACCTCTTTACTCTCCTACCATCAGGTAGAAGATACAGGAGTGTAGTCAGCCATACCAACAGACTGAAGAACAGCTTCTATCCATGGGCTGTCAGGCTCTTGAACAGGAAATAACTTTATGTATGATTGACTTGCGAGGCCAGTGTGCTGTGTGCAATTAGCTCACATGATGTAATAAGATGGTGGAATTGTTGCCACTGTGAGTTTTGGTGGGGGGGGGCACAAAAGGAGGCTCAGCCAATCTCAATGTATACATGGTTGTACTTTGACAATAAATTTTCATTCATTCAATTAAACCCACAATATTCAGGGTAGGAGAAATGGTATATTTATCTACAAAATACCTAAAATCCCTACAGCCCTGTAAAAAACTTGGACCAAAATATATAGGACCATTTCCAATTAAAAGAATCATAAACCCAGTAACAATAGAATTAGGACTACCCAAAAAACATAGGCAAATAGACCCAATCTTTCACTGCAGTTTGCTGAAAAGGAAACAACAGTCACCCTTATGGCCAACCCCCCACCATCACCTCCTATCATGGTTGAAGGAGAACAACACTTTGAGGTAAAAGAAATCCTAGATTCTAGAAAGTACCACGGAGCAATTCAATACCTAGTAGCTTGGAAACACCTTCTCTCCTCAGAAAGCAAGTGGGTCCATAAACTTCACATCAGAGCACCTAAGTTGCTAAAGAGGTGTCATACAGAATATCCAAAAAAAAACCAACCAGGCTAACATCTATATTTTTGTTTCCTCTACAGGTGGAGTGCTCCTATTTTTAAAGGGGGCAGGATGTCACAATCCATTTATATTTCATTTCTAACTATCTCCTCTGAGCTAAATCCAAATCTCATCTTCCCCTGGATTCTTCCATTCCCAAGGGGGAGAGGGAACAGGCATGGGGCTTTATGGCTTTCACTTCCTCCCTTAAATGTAGCCTTTCTTTATTCCACCTGCCTGCTATCCATCACAATATAACCAACTGCTTTCTTACTAGGCATTCCCTCTCAACTTATGGGCAACTAGGAAAGGGGGTGTGAAAGGGAGAAATGCAACCCTCTGGGATCTGGTTTGTTTCTCCGAATGAAGTGTGAGGAAGGTGGAAATGATCCTGCTGCAAATGGACTGTTATTTCTCCTTTCCCACTATGGGCTTACCACCTGGAGCTTGGTTGGTCCAGAAGTGACTGAATGAACTGTGCGGTGGGGTTTGCTTGGGGACACTTTAAAAATATTGATCTGTGAGGGAATTCCTCAGATCCTGTCTATTATGCCTTCTAAGTCCTACTTTTTAGTAAAAGTTCCTGCTTGGAAAATCTTGTCTCCAAGACTCCTACTTTCTTAAGATGTGGGTGTTGTGGGTTTTGACAGTAGGTTTGAATAATGTTATTGTGTATAGAAATATGGGAATATTGATATATCTTTGAATGAATGAGAAAGATTTTGCTATGGAATTCTCAAAGTGACCTTAAGCCATTACTCTCTTGCAGCCAATAGTATTTCCCAAAATGCCTGTATGGAGGATAAAATGAGGACTGAGTAACTTGCCATCAATCATTTGGTTCTATATGGGGCAAGGGGATGGCAGGGGATGGTGTTCTAGAAGATAGACATATGTCAGAAAAGATACACTTCAAAGGTCTCATAAAATGGCACACTTTAATTGAAGGGACATGGAGTATGCATCTCCTGTCAGACAATGTGGGATGCATAGAAAGAACTAGAGAGAGGTGGCCCCATGCCAAGGAGGTTTTATAACTGACAACCATATCTTGAATCCAGCTGAAAGCACACTGGGAGCTGCTGTTTTGCAGCTGTCTTTCAAATTTGGTTTGCTTGTTCTAGAGGTGGGACAAGTGATACTGAAAACTCATTGCCCTTCCAATGTTTAATAATGTTTATAATTTAATTTCTTATATCACTTACATTTAATTACAGTGCAATATGATCTTAATATTTTACAAAAACTATCATTCCTAAATTAGTGAATATGATTACCAGTATGCAGATTTGATGGTGAAATTTAATTCTGTATGTGATTAATCAAAAGTAAAATTAAGACAGAATCTATTCACTTATCAAAGATTTTCAGATTTGCTTTATTTGCACTGGGAGTTTATTTTGGAATTGCAATTAAATCATTTTAAATTTAGTCTATTGATAGTATCAGTTCTATCCATGTTTATTTATAAAGCTTCTGTTAACCCTTTCACCTTTCCTTCTGTCTTTTCAAAAATTGTACAGGCAAAAAAAAAAAAGATTTTTGTTGCCAAATTTCAATGGCCTGGTTAAGATCATACAAGCTGTGCTGAGGAATCATTGTAGGAATCAACTTGTCTTAAGTTATATAAGTAGTTCATTTTATAATAATCAGCCATGCATTCTGATGCTTGGGGACAACTCTAAAATTTTCATGTTTAATAGTGCGGGTTATATATGTGTTCAATTACATTCAAGTATACCTCAGCATATTGAAACAGTGAAGAACATTTTAAAATGTGTATAATCCTGATTTGGTGTACTCAGATAACTACTTTTGAATGTCTCCACTTGGTGGCCATTTTCAATGTACCGTATTTACACAGATATTTTTCAATGGTCTTGAGAACTCCCATTTCTTTCTGTAAGTTTTCTTTATAATTTCCATAGTGCATTTTAGGTTGATGGCAAGGCCCAATTTCTATGACATTTTGCAGTCATTGAATAGTCAATCAAGTGTATCTTTTGGCAGAACTTCAAATTAATAATAAAGAAAAAAATATCATGAGAAGATGAAATAAATGTCTCTTCATTAACTTGGGGGGTGTATGAAAGCCCTAATAAGCAGGCATATACATAGAATGAAGGCTACTGCTAAGCTTGTAAGCCGCCCTGAGTCTTCGGAGAAGGGCGGGATATAAATGGAATTAAAATAAAATAAAAAAATTAGCAGGAAGAAAGGCCCATACATTTAACAATATGTTAAGTCACTATTGTATAATATGTTAATAAAAATAACCAGGAGAGATTATCTTATAACTGCATGAACTGATGTACAGTTTTCCATGTGCCAATTGAATATGTAAGAACCAGATCCTGTCCAGCCTGGACGAGTTCAAATCACCAGGACCAGATGGATTACACCCCAAAGTTCTCAAGGAACTGGCAGACATGATCTCAGAACCACTGAACTATATTTTTCAAAGATCCTGGAGCACTGGGGAACTACCAGAGGACTGGAAGAGAGCTGATGTAGTTCGCATCCTCAAAAAAGGGAAAAAAGTAGATCCAGGAAACTACAGACCTATCAGCCTGATCTCAATACCTGGGAAGATTCTGGAAAAGATAATCAAACAACAAATCAGCGAACACCTTGATGCAAACAAAGTCATCACTAAAAGTCAACATTGGTTTGTTAAAAACAGATCATGCCAGACAAATCTTATTGCATTCTTTGACCAAGTGACAAAATTAGTGGACCAGAGGAATGCTGCAGATATAATTTACTTGGACTTCAGTAAGGCATTTGATATGGTAGATCACAACCTACTACTTGATAAGATAGAAAAATGTGGGTTAGATAGCATCACCACCAGATGGATTCGTAGCTGGCTGACAGGCCGTACTCAGTGTGTGGTCCTCAATGGAATTGCATCTATATGGAAGGAAGTGTGTAGTGGGGTGCCCCAGGGCTCTGTTCTGGGCCCAGTGCTCTTCAACATCTTCATCAACGATTTGGATGAGGGGATAGATGGGGAACTCATCAAATTTGCAGACGACACCAAGCTGGCAGGAATAGCCAATACTCCAGAAGATAGGCTTAAGATACAGGAGGATCTGGACAGACTCACACACTGGGCACTATCTAACAAAATGAAATTCAATGGTGAAAAAAGTAAGGTTCTACATTTAGGCAGGAAAAATTAAATGCACAGGTATAGTATAGGTGGTACCTTGCTCAACAGTAGTAACTGTGAGAGGGATCTCGGAGTCCTAGTAGACAATCACTTCAATATGAGCCAGCAGTGTGCTGCAGCTGCCAAAAAAGCCAATACAGTGCTAGGCTGCATTAACACAGGGATAGAATCAAGATCACGTGAAGTACTAATACCACTTTACAATGCTTTGGTAAGGCCATACCTGGAATACTGCATCCAGTTTTGGTCACCATGATGTAAAAAAGATGTCAAGACTCTAGAAAGGGTACAGAGAAGAGCAACAAAGATGATTGGGGGACTGGAGGCTAAAACATATAGGGAACGGTTGCTGGAATTGGGTATGTGTAGTTTAACGAAGAGAAGGGTGAGGGGTGACATGATAGCAGTGTTCCAATATCTCAGGGGCTGCCACAAAGAAGAGGGAGTCAAGCTATTCTCCAAAGCACCTGAAAGCAGGACAAGAAGCAATGGATGGAAACTAGTCAAGCAGAGAAGCAACCTAGAACTAAGGAGAAACTTCCTGACAGTTAGAACAATTAACCAGTGGAACAGCCTGCCTCCAGAAGTGGTGAATGCTCCAACACTGGAAGTTTTTAAGAAGAGACTGGCCAGCCATTTCTCTGAAATGGTATAGGGTTTCCTGCCTGAGCAGGGGGTTGGACTAGATGACCTCCAAGGTCCCTTCCAACTACTTCTTCTTCTTCTTCTTCTTCTTCTTCTTCTTCTTCTTCTTCTTCTTCTTCTTCTTCTTCTTCTTCTTCTTCTTCTTCTTCTTCTTCTTCTTCTTCTACTTCTTCTTCTTCTTCTTCTTCTTCTTCTTCTTCTTCTTCTTCTTCTTATTATTATTATTATTATTATTATTATTATTATTATTATTATTATTATTATTATTATTATTATTATTATTATTATAATTCCTTAAATATTTGCTTGTGTGTCTTGATATAAATATATAACATTTTGCTTTATTTAGCCTAAGCAGTACATAACTATTCAACAATAATTTTATTTTTCCACTTTAGGGGCTGATGTTATCAATTTTGATGGCCATGCTGTATTACCATACAGATTTGGACACAAGAAGAAAACATTGAAAACGCTGAAAGATGTCATCGCTTTGAAATTTAAAACCATTGAAAGTGAAGGCGTACTCTTTCATGGAGAAGGCCAGCAAGGAGATTATATCACCCTAGAATTGAAAAAGGCGAAACTGTTCCTTTATTTAAATTTAGGTATGGCTTAAAAAAACAAGAAATTTTCTATGCCTTAGGCATTGTCTATGCTTTAGCATTGTCTATGCCTTTAGATTTATATTTTAGGAACATTTTATCTAGAAATGGAATCAAGAGAAAAATATCACATTCCTGTCTGTGATTTTTCAGTATACTGGTCTGAAGTAAGGAGCCTTCTAGAGGTCTGAAGTAGAGAATCTGCTCCATCTGTTGGGTTCTCCTTAATACCTTATGGGAGGAGGATGTCATTAAGTAGTTTTCAATTCAGACCCTTTGGTATCAGTCTAGGACTGCTAAGGCCCTATGGCAGGTATGTGGCAGAAATGTAGGGTTAGCAAATTCAGAGACAGTTTATTATCTGCTAATGGGTTGTGGGTTTTTTTGCATTCTTTATTTAACATAATCAATCAGTATAGAAAACTTTGGCAATATTACTTGTTATAGGAAAAAGGACTTCCATGGGTACCACGTGATGGGAATAGAATGATAGAAACCATCTCTACCCTAACTCTGAACTGTAATTTTCTAGATTCCATCTCAGGTATCTAAGAACCAGATGATGCACATGAACAAGTAAGCATATATTTCAGGAATGTGTTGATTGAAATATTCCTGAAATATATGCTAATTATTTGGATGTAAAGCTCAGTGATTAGGTTATTTTTTTTATATTTAACAGTGCAAAACCCAACAGATCAGTGACAAGCTTGGTCCAACAGAATAAGGAGAGGTCAAAGGTTGCCCATTGGACAGTTTCTCCATATGAAGAAATTGCAGGATAAAGGTCATCTTGCACTTCTGAGTGTTGTAGACGAGTGAAGGTGTCAACCATAGCTCAGCCTTTAGAGACCCCATTATTTCCTTATGTTTCCTAATATCTCTATTCAAAATTCCCAACACCTGGATAAACAGCAGAGGAGACAAGGGGAATACTTGTCTTGTGCCCTTTTGAATTTCATATGAGTTAGTTAAGTTGCCATTAATGACAATTTTGCTTGCTGTGATTATAAACAGCTTTGACTCCTTGAATAAAGTTCTCTCCAAAATCGATTTCTTCCATCACTTTAAACATAAAAACCCAATGTAGACTGTCAAAGGCCTTTTCTGCATCTAAAAATATTAGAGCTGCCAGTTTCTTATTATGGTATTGTAAATATTCAATAATGTTCAAAACAGTCCTCACATTATCTCTTAGCTGTCTTTTTGACAGAAAGCCAGATTGGTCTTCATGCAGTGGCGGGATTCAAATATGTAAACAATTGGTTCTCTGTGTGGATGCCACTTCCAGAAGGCCATTCTGGGCCTGGGCAACAAAAAAATTAGCTACTGGTTCTGCCGAAGTGGTGTGAACCAGCTGAATCCCACCACTGTATTCATGTATATATTCTTATAAGATCTTCTTTAGTCTTTCTGCCAAAACTGCAACAAAGAGTTTATACTCCTTGTTTAATAATGAAACTTGTCTGTAATTTTTTGTCTTTGTAATATCTTGACCCTCCTTTGGTAACAATATTTGCTTATTTCCATGTTTGAGGTATCTCCCCCACCCTGTAATATTTCATTCATTTTATCCTTTAGTAGCTAAAGAAGTTCATCCTCAAGGCACTTATAATATTGGCTTGTAAGGCCATCTAAGCTGGAGCTTTACCTGATTTCACTTTTTTAATAACTTCTGATATCTCAAAGGTAGTTATTGGGTTCTTCATTAGCTATCGCTGCATTTGTGATAATTTAAGCAACTGTTGTCTTACAAGATATTCATCTCTTTTAGACATATCTAAAGCCTTAACCATCCTTAGTCTAATGTCTTCTCCTAATTATTCAGAAACTGCTCAAAATCTTAATTGAAATTCGTTAAACTGAGCTTCCAAAATTGATCTCTTGTCCAAGTCAGCTTCATACAAAGTATTTGTCTTCTCCAGTTTGTGCTCCGTAAGTTCTACTCTATCCTTCACCTGTTTGATATCTCTGGTCAGATGTTGGATTTCTTACTGGAATTTCCTTGAAAGAGCATCAATCTTGGATTCAAGCTTTCTTGCCATTGTTTGAATTAGTTCATGTGTTTTAGCTGTATATTCATCCAGAAAAAGTTTTAAAATTTCTATATCTTATTTTCTAATCACCTTTGGAATCACAATTAGCAAGTATTCTCACAGCTTTCCCAAGGCAGATTTATAATACCTCCAATTCTCTACCTATCATTTTTTTAATTTTTTTTAGGATAGATACCACTTAATTCGATAGATGGATAGATAGATAGATAGATAGATAGATAGATAGATAGATAGATAGATAGATAGATAGATAAAAAATAAAAATAAAATCAGTATTTTTTCTGTTTTTTCACAGGTAGCAACCAGTATGGTTCAATTTATGGACACACATCTGTGACCACAGGTAGCCTTTTGGATGATCACCATTGGCATTCTGTTTTAATAGAACGTCATGGAAGAAACATCAATCTCACCCTTGATAGGCATTTGCAGCAATTTCGGATCAATGGGGAATTTGACTACTTGGATCTGGATTATGAGGTACACAACCATCCATTACTATTCAATTTGTGCTCAGTGCTTCCTTATCAGACATAGGATATGCACATTAGCAATTGCACACAAAAGATGTTTTCCAAAGTTATAATATGCATATAATATTTCAGTGCTGATTTAGAAAATAGCCAGTTCTAAATCACAAATCAATACAAATAAGTTCAAAGATATTCTAGTAATAGTTCTAGGAATAGAATATGAGAAATAATTACCTCAAGCAAGGACATATATAGCAAAATGCAACATTAAATTGAACAAGATTTAAAATTTTTATTTGGGGTCTTTTTAATTTAAAAAGTGATCAAATCTGTATAATGTCTTGAGTTGTAAAGTATTTGCAGGCAACTGTAAATCTGATAATATACATATTTAACAAGCAAATAAATAAAATAAAGGTATAATGATTACATGGAAAGATCCCTAGTGTGGGTTTGTATGTTTTGGCAACAATAAGGAAGTGGTTAGTCATTACCTAACAGGAAAGATTCCCTAGGATTTATTTTGGTGTTTTTTTTCTAAGCACTAACTAAACCCAATTTTCATAACATTTATGATATCAACAAACTTTGGTTAGGTACTATTATCTCCTTTGACATTTTTTTCCTATGCATGTATAAAACAATAAAAAGACAGAACAGATAAACAAATAGGCTTTGATTTACACAGTGCAGTAATACCAAAACAATGGCAAAAATAATACTTCCACATTTATATGGGAGTCACCAAAATGATTCATTAGAACATCTGCCAGTAATGAAAATAGATGGGAATATAGAGTTAAAAACGTAGTCAAAAGCAGGTTAAAATATTGTAAGTTTTCAAATACAAATTGGTAAATGTTTTGGCTCATGACACCCCAGACTGAACAGTGGTTGAAAAGGAGAAAGTATGGATACTTGATGTGGCAATACCAAGAGGTAGTAAAATAGAAGAATTGTCTGAAAAATCAAGTTGAAATATTATTGCATAAACTAGCTGCGGTAGTCCCAATAATTATTGGCACACTGAGTAGGACACCATAGCATTTACAAAATATGTAGATTGATAAAATTTTGATCTGTAAATTACAAAAAGCCATGCATACACAATGTTCCTTCTGGTGGGATGCAGGTTCGCATCCCACCAGGCTCAAGGTTGACTCAGCCTTCCATCCTTCCGAGGTAGGTAAAATGAGAACCCAGATTGTTGGGGGCAATTAAGCTGACTTTGTAATAATGCTGCTTGGGGTGTGTGTGAAAGTCCTAATAAGCAGGCATATACATAGAATGAAGGCTACTGCTAAGCTTGTAAGCTGCCCTGAGTCTTCGGAGAAGGGCAGGATATAAATGGAATTAAAATAAAAAAAATAAAAAAAATAACGACAATTTAGGGCAGTGGTGGTGGACCTATGGCTTGTGTGCCAGAGGTGGCACTCTGGGCCTTCTCTGTGGGCACACATGCAGTTGCCCCAGTCCTAGGCCTTCAGTCTCATCCATCTGAGCAACCTGCATCAAAATCTCCCTAGGCAAGTGGCTTTTTAAGTTGGGTTTTATAAAATCTTTTCACTTTAAGCCAGAGGTCGGCGACCCATGGCTCCGGAGCCACATGTGGCTCTTTTCCTCTGCTGCGACTCTTTGTCCTCCACCACCATGTGCAGTCCCACAAACAAAAGAAGTTGTGAGACTAAAAAAAAATCAATAAATCAATTCCAACTTCTCATGGAAAAAAATATCTTGCGAAGTTGGAATTGATTGATTGAACTTTTTTTTTTAGTTCCACAAACTTCTTGCACACGGCAGTGGAGGAAGCGACAGAGGACTGCCCTGGAGCTGGATCTGATCAGGGGCGGGAAGGGGGGGTTCTGCCAAGCATCTTGTACCAAGCTGGGGAAATATGCCAGGTAGGGGGAGATGCCAATGCCCCTGTCATGAGGCTTGGCAGATGCCCCCCAAGGCACCCCAGCCAGCCAGCCACCATTGGCAATCTTGCTCCTCACCTGGCTGGCTGGCTGGCTGGCACAAAGCCGCACTGCTCTTCTCTTCCTTGTTCTCCCCACTCAAGCAGCCACCAGTGGCTTGGGTGCTTCTTCTCCATCCAAGCTGAAGAAAAGAGAGATCCAGCAGCTGGATTGCTCTCAAACAATAAGAGCCAGGTGCACTGCTCACTTCTGTGCGCCCACTTATTGAGAGCAATCCTGTTGCTGCACTTCCACTTTCTTCAACTCAAATGGAACCAAGGAGCCTCTGGTGGCCTCTTGAGTGGGGAGGATGAGCTTTGCTACTGCTGGTGGGCCATGCCTGGGCTATGCCCTGCTGCTGCCTCCCAAACTCTACCTTCACCACTGGGTGAAGCAGCAGCAGAGCATTCCATCCTGGGGGGGAATCAGTAGGGCAGTGGAGAGCTCTGTCAGCGGGTGGGAGGGGGAATGCAGTGGCAGCTGAGTGCTCTGTGTGGGGGGGTGGGGGAAACAGTGGTGGCAGGCACTTTGTGTGGGGGGAAGCAGCAGCAGTGGTGGAGTGCTCCTTAGGGAGGGTGGAGGAAGCAGTGGCTGGTGGTAGGGTGCTTTGTGTGGGGGGAAGCAGCAGAGTTTTTTAGCTCCCAGTTTTTCTTTTCTGTGAGAAATGGGTCTAAATGGCTCTTTGAGTGTTTAAGGTTGCCGACCCCTTGAGTTATATATTTGAGTTATATCAAATCTGACAACAGAAACAGACAAATAGATGACCTGAGTTTTGCATGTGTTGCTCTCAAACTTACAAAGTATGAGCCAAGGTTAGACAAATTATCAGCATGTGTACAACAGCAAAAATCACATTAATTGTTCAAAAGCATGCCAAATGCAAACTTTTAATTTTCAATAAAAAGTTGTTTGTATCATTGAAAGCTCTGTTATTTTTTTCTTTTAAGACGAAAGATGTTAATATCAACCCTAACCCTAACATAAACCCTAACTCTAATATAAACCCTAACCCCAACCCTAACCCTAAAACCTCAGTATTCAGGTTAAATTGCCATTTGACAGTTTGCAATAAATAAGTGGAATTTGGCTTGCAGTTTGGGCACTCGGTCTTTAAAAGGTCTTAACACTGAAGTGAAGAAAAAGATTAGAAGTGAATTCATCAAGAGAATGAAGACAATCTCAAAGTCCAAATTCAGTGGAGGACAATTCCATTCTTTAGATAGTTAGCTGGAATAGTGGACTGGACTCAAGCAAAATTAAAAGCTCTGAATAGGAAGACCAGAAAAGTAATGACAATGAACCATCACAGCTAGTTTATGCCTTCATCCATGCAGTGATATTGGCATACTTTACTTACCAAGGAAAGTAGGTGGATATGGAATGTTGCAAATGCATTAGAAAGTTGAAGAAGAAAAAAGCACATCAGAAAGAATATCTGATGGATAGTGAAGAAACACTGAATCTAGTATATCAGGAAGGTTTACTGAGTATTGAAGAGACAAAACTAGCTTACAAGAAATATGGGTTTTTTCAACCCTCTCCCCTTCCCTCCCCCCCTGGACTTCCCAAAGCAGAAAACAGGGGTATTACATATAGCAATCTTATGCAAACATATGCTAAATATCTATTACAACGTTAACAAACCTTCCACCCTTTAACTCCCTTATTACAAAACTAAATTAATTATAATAACACTTCTATAATTGTTAAGAATTATTCATATGCTATTTGAAACTTCATATGCTATTTGAAACTTTTTAGTCCCATATTTGTTTTGAATATAATCAATCCATCATTTCCATTCCAAAATATATTTTTCTTGTGACTGTTCTTTCAAATATGCTGAAACCTTTGCCATTTCAGCTATGTCCATTACTTTAAGTATCCATTGTTCTACTGTAGGTAAATCTTCTTTCTTCCAATGTTGCGCCACCAACAGTCTGGCTGCCGTTATTAAGTGTAACATTAATTTAGTTTCTATAACAGTACAATCCGAAATAATCCCCAATAAGAATAGCTGTGGAGTAAATCTTATTTTTTTCTTAAAAACTTTCTGAAAAATCCACCATATTTTTATCCAAAAAGCTTTAACATTTTTACATGTCCACCATATATGATAATAAGTTGCCTCTTCACTACCACATCTCAAACACTTAGGTGGTTGATTTGGATACATACATGCTAACTTTTTAGGATCTAAATGCCATCTATAAAACATCTTATAAAAATTCTCTCTTAGGTTTTGTGCTTGTGTAAATTTTACATTTCTAACCCAAATTTTTTCCCAAGTATCCATCATTATGGGCTTTTCAATATTCTGAGCCCATTTTATCATACAATCTTTAACTAACTCCGATTCTGAATCAATCTTTATAAAAGCATTATATAACCTTTTTATATGCGATTGACTTTGTTCTCTAATTTGCTTTATCAAATTTTCATCAACTTTTATTATACCAATTTTCTGATCTTCTTTCCATCTAGCTTGTAATTGTATAAACTGAAACCAAGTCTGTACTATCTTTTCTTCCTTTAAAACATTTAAAGGTTTCAGTTTCAAAATATTCCCTTCCATCCTAAGAAATTCTTTATAAGTAATCACATCTTGCTTCTGCTCCACATTTATATTTCCTATTGCATGTCTAGGTATTGCCCATATAGGTATTTTATTATTTAATATATATTGGTACTTTTTCCAAACTCGGAACAAAGCGTTCCTTAAAATATGAGTCTTAAAAATATTATCCACCTTTTTGCCATAAAATAAATACCCATGCCATCCATACAATAAATCATACCCCTCAATATTCAATATTCTTTCATCCGTTAAATTGAACCAATCACTAATTGTTGATAACACAACTGCATCATAATATAAACTCAAATAATATAACACAACTGCATCATAATATAAACTCTTCAAACCCCCTCTCTCAAGTGCATCTTTCATTATTTTAAGCTTTACTCTCGGTCTTTTCCCTGCCCAGATAAATTTATTAATACCTTTTTGCCACTCATTTAAATTTGCATCTTTCTTAAATATTGGTATCATTTGGAACAAAAATAAAAGCATCTTCACGGCTGCTATTCTCCCCAGCCAAGACAATTGTAATTTTTTCCAACTATCAATCTCCTTTTGTACTGTTTGCCATAACAATTCATAATTGTTTTTATATAATTTCACATTCGATGCTGTGATATATACCCCCAAATATTTAACCTTTTTTACTATTTCAAATCCTGTTAATTTTTCTAACGCTTCTATTTGTTTTATGGTCATATTTTTGTTAATATTTTAGTTTTTTGCTTATTAACTTTAAATCCAGAAACTTGTCCATATTTTATTATCACATCCAATAATTCTGAAACCGATTGAATAGATTGACTTAAAGTAACAACCAAGTCATCTGAAAACGCTCTCAATCTATAATCTTGATGCCTAATTTTAATTCCCTTTATCTTATTTGATTCACGTATTTTAATCAATATTTCCAGTGTTAGAACAAACAACAATGGTGATAAAGGGCATCCCTGCCTTGTTCCGTTTTCAATTTTACAAATTTCTGCCCCTGACCTGCGTTCATTCCACCGCGACCTGAAGACTTGGCTCTTTGAGCTTTCTGGCCCAGGCTGAGAATTTTAACTGTGGTTTTATTCTCAGGGATAATTTAATCTTTTTAATTGTCTTTTAACTTTTGTATTTTGTATTGGTGTGATTTTAAAATGTCCTGTAAACCGCCCTGAGTCCTTCGGGAAAGGGCGGTATATAAATCTAATAAAATTAAAAAAAATAAAAAATAAATTACTGTTAACAATTATTTGTGCCATTTGCTTTTGATATATTGCTTTAATAGCCTGTAAAAATTAATCCCCAAATTCCATCTTTTCTATTACTTTCAATAAAAATTGCCAATTCAATTGATCAAAAGCCTTCTCTGCATCTAAAAATATCAATGCAGCAGAGACTTGGTTGTTTCTTTCCAAATATTCTAATAAATTAACAATTTGTCTTACATTGTACTTCATTTGTCTACCAGTTATAAACCCCGATTGATCATTATGTATCACTTGTTGCATTATATTCTGTATTATATGTAAATAATTACTGTAAAGTTAAACAATGTTGGTTATGAGGTAAAGCTCTTTTTGACAGCTGAACACGTGGGAGTTTTGACAACTGTGAAAACTCCCCAGCAAGGCGCAGGCACAGCCGGTTGACAGCTCTCGGCTGTCAACACAACGCGGAGCCACCCAGCCACACGGCAAAGGAACTGTCAGAAATACAAAGAGCAGATTGGTTCAGGAATCTCGGCGGGAGAAGACCTGCCGCTGATTGGACTAGCCGGCCGGCTGTCGGCTATAAAAGCCCGAGCCCCTAATACCCTCTTGTCCGATTCTAAATAAACTTGTTAAAGTTAGCCAGCTGTCTCTGAGTGGTCTGTCAGCCACTTCACTGGCGACGAGGATGGGATTCGCTCCGCCGAGCTGAAGTCACGGCCAGGGAAGAGAGTTCCCGGCCAGCTGAGCAAGTCACGGCTAAGTCACTGGAAGTTATAACTTCCACAGCGGAGCGGATCACCGGACCTTGACAGCATGGCCAATTTCGGACGCGTCAGAGAATTCGACACCCGCCATCCAGAGCGTTGGGAGTCGCATCTGGGGCAGGTCAAGGGCTTCCTCCTAGTCAGTAAAATTACTGACGACAGAGCACAAGCCGCCGCTCTCCTATACAAAAGCGGCCCCCCAGTCTACGATGCCGCCGTGGGGCTGTTCAGCCCAACACCGATCGCAGAGGTTCCGTATGCCGAGCTCACCGACCGACTCAACAAGCATTATATGCTGGCCCGCTCAGAACTATACTGGCGGGTGCAGTTCACCCAGCGACGACAGCGGCCGGATGAAGCTGCGAACGACTTCATCGCAGGAGTCCGGCATGCCGCACGAAGCTGCAGCTTCCCGGACTTGGAAGACCAGATCCGGGACCAAATAGTCATTGGGCTGAGGGACGAACGTCTCCAAAAAAAGATCATTGCCAAGCCGGAGATGAACCTAGCCGAGGTCTCCCGGGAGATCTTGGCCTATGAAGACAGCCACCGAAAAGACCCAGCACATTCTACGCCAGAAAACCATGGAAGCGTGCATCAGGACGAGACAACCCTTAGCGACGACGACGGAACCGTAGACCTAATGGACATAGATGCCCTCCAACGCCGAATGGAGAGACGACAAAACCGATGGAGCGACACCAACGACAGACAAAAACCTAGGAGCCTCATCCCGCCACGAAGAGACCTACGAGCCAACTGTGCCAGCTGCGGAGGCAACCATGCCCGAGCCAGCTGCCGCTTCCGCAACGCGAAGTGCCACAATTGCGGGAAGACCGGGAATATCAAACCAGTTTGCTGAAGCCGCCTCCGTGACAACTTACACGAAGTGGAGGCTGCCCCCCCAGGTACGATTACCAACTGAGCCGATAAGAGAGAGACCCCGGAAAGTTTAGTGGAGGCGGTAGACAGGGTCCATTTTTTAAGCCCTAAGGTAAAAATTAAAACTAGACTCCAAGGAGTCGCCTGCGACATGGAGGTCGACTCCGGGTCGGCAGTATCCCTAATCTCCTTGAAAACATACAACAAAAAGACAATTCCCTTAGAGCCCCCACACGTACAATTGGCAGATTACCAAAAAAACCCCTATACAATTAAAGGGTAAAGCCCAAGTATGGGTAGAGTATAAAAAAATTTGGGGCCCCCTAGAGGTGTTAGTAACGCAAGGGGATCGCACCAACTTAATAGGGCTAAACTGGTTTAGCCCCTTGGGCATTGCAATCACAGGCGTCAACGCAGTACAGGCCTCAAGCCTCGAAGCCGTCTGCAACAAATATGCAGACATCTTCGACGGCTCCTTGGGAAAGTATACAGGACCACCCATCTCCCTAAATCTAAACCCAACCATACAACCCATCAGAATTAGGGCCAGGAGGGTTCCATTCGCCCTCAAAAAGAAAATTGAGGATGAGCTGGAACGCCTCGTTAAGCTGGGGGTTTTAGAACCTACAGAAGGGGGAAGCTGGGAGACCCCTATAGTGACTCCTATTAAACCCAACGGACAAATTAGGCTCTGTGCTGACTATAAGGCCACCCTGAACCTAGCGCTAAGTGCCCACACTTACCCAGTCCCGGTGGTGAGAGATGTCCTCGCTTCTATCCGCTCCGGTGCCATCTTTGCGAAACTGGATCTCACGCAGGCGTACTTGCAATTGCCTGTAACCAATGAAACCGCAGACGCGCAGACGATCGTCACGCACCACAGGGCATTCAAAGTAAAAAGGTTGCAATTTGGCATTTCGGCAGCCCCGGGAATATTCCAAAGCATAATGGAAAAAAACATTGAAAGGGATTCCCGGGGTCTGCCCCTACTTCGACGATGTGCTCATCGCCGGAGAGACAGAAGCCAATCTAGCTGACAGGTTGTCAGCTGTCCTGGACCGGCTCAGAACAGCCGGTCTTAAGTTGAAAAAGGAGAAATGCTCCATAGGAGTTCCCTCCATGGAATTCCTGGGGTACAGGATAGACACCCAGGGCATCCACCCCACTAACGAAAAACTCAAAGCCATCAAGACAGCCCCCAGCCCCAAGAACAAACAAGAACTCCAGGCGTTCTTGGGGCTATTAAACTTTTACCACGCTTTCCTGCCCCACAAGGCTACAATTGCGGAGCCTCTCCATAGGTTATTGGATAAGGGCACTCCGTGGTCCTGGACAAGGACACACGAGAACAGTTTCCAGTCACTAAAAAACATCATTTGCAATAGCTCCACAGTCACCCTATTTAAAGAAGACGTTCCCGTCTGCATTGCTTGCGATGCTTCCCCGTACAGGATAGGAGCCGTCTTAAGCCACCTGGCCAAAGATGGAACACAAAGGCCAATCACTTTCTACTCCTGAACGCTGTCCAAAGCAGAAAGAAACTACGCACAAATAGATAGGGAGGCTCTGGCTATCGTCGCCGGTGTGAAGAAGTTTCATGACTACCTATACGGCAGACCCTTTACAATCTTTACTGACCATAGACCCCTGTTAGGCATATTTACTTGGTTCAAGACGACCCCCCAAATGTTGTCCCCAAGAATCCTGCGCTGGTCTACCTTTTTATCAGCATACTCTTACAAGCTGATACACAAACCAGGTAAAGAATTAGAACATACAGACGGCCTCAGCAGACTGCCACTGCAAACAGAGGACCCAGATCCGGCCCCGGCGGGAACATACTGGCCATCTCAGAGTTACCAGAGTGCCCACTCTCAGCCAAGGTCATAGCAGCCAACACCGCTAAGGACAAAATCCTTAGCAGGGTCCTGCACTGGGTCACCTCAGGGTGGCCAGCAAAATGCCCCGAACCAGACATCCGCCCCTTTTTCACCAAACAGCAAGAACTAATGTCCCATTTAGGCTGCCTGTTGTGACTCAGGGCCAGCCGGTGGGTCCGGCAGCCGGCTCAGATGTATCGGATGACTCAGATGAGGGGGAGGAGGGAGACGAACTGGCTGATGATGGCTTGGAGGCTTGGCAGAGCTCCCAGCCGGGGCCCTCTTCTCAGCTGCGTGAGCCCGATAGTGCGGAGGATGATGACCCACAGCTGGCCCTGTTCAAGGACGCCCGACGCAGGAGGCAGTCGAGCAGGACTAAGCAGAAAAAGGCTGCGGGTCTCCTCGGGAGGAGGCACAGGGAGACCACGCCCTGAACTCTAAATAAAAGGAGTGTTTGGGGAGGGGCTGGTTGCTGAAAGCAACCCTTCCGCTTGAGGATTCAAGTTCCTGTGTTTCTTGTTCTGTTGTTTTGCTTGTGAATTAAACTTGGCAGACGCTTTGCAGCCTCAGACGCTCTCCAGTCTCTACTGCTTGAACAGGGGTTTGCCTTATTACAAGGCCAGTAGTTGGCTGGTTCAGAACAGTTTGCTTTCAGCCTCCCACCCCTTACTACTACGATGGAGCAGCTTCTTGCCGAGAATGCTCAGCTCACCCAGCAACTCACTTTGCTGGCAGCTCAGGTGGCTCAACTGCAAGCTCAGGTACATGCTGCACCCCCACCCAGGAGGAAATGTCAGATAGCTATGCCGGATAAATTTGCTGGCAATCCAGAACTGTTTCCTGCCTTCCTGGGACAATGCCAGCTTTTTATCAGCGTGAGAGCAGCTGATTTCCCCACTGACCGAGATAAGGTGGGATTCGTGTTGAGCCTTCTGTCGGGGGATGCAGCTCGTTGGGGCACGCCTCTGCTGGCACAGCCTAGCCCTTTGTTGGATAACTTTGGGGGGTTTTGTGACCATATGCGCCTCATGTACGAGGACCCGATTAAGGCGCAGACTGCCACCCGACGCCTGAAAGCTTTGAGACAGGGTCAGCGCCCCCTACAGGCCTATATCAGCGATTTCCGGCTGCTTAGCCAGGATTCCGCCTGGAATGAGGCTGCGCTCGTGGATGCCTTCCAGGATGGCTTGTCGGAGGAGATGTTGGATGAGCTGGCCCGCGTGGACATTCCCTCAGACCTGAATGGGCTGATCCATCTTTGTCTGCGGATCGATGCCCGGCTGCAGCAGCGAAAGAGTCGCCGTGCCACCCCACAGACCCCTGCCGCTCCTGTTGAGCGTGTGCCCCCAGTCCAGAGGGAGGAGCCAATGGAGCTGGGTGCCGCCAGGTCCCGTCTATCGGTGACAGAAATGGACAGACGACGATCGGGGGGGTTGTGTTTTTACTGTGGGGACCCTGGACATTTGGCTGCTTCTTGCCCAAAGAAGCGTCAGCGGGCATCAGTGACCAAGCCGGCCCCGAGAAAGTCCCCTGCTTTGCTGTCGGGAAACGGCCCGAGCCCGATCTAGACGGTGTGATAGATCGGGCGACCCACCACGACCACGCCGAGCGACGCCATTCCGACGGTGCCTGTGAACCTCCACGGCATTTGATTTTGGAGGCACGTCTGATCCTTCCTGGCAAGCCAGAGGGGATTCCGGTCCATGCCTTAATTGACTCTGGGGCTACCACTAACTTCATGGACTCGGCCTTCGTGGCCAAATGGGCTGTTCCCCAGTGTCCGGTGGATCCGCCCATGCTAGTGGAGACTATTGATGGTCGAGTGCTCCTGTCCGGGCCTATTACGGCCGCCACGCAACCAGTGCGTATGGCCATCAGTTCCCATGTGGAGGCCATCCAGTTCTACATCACTTCGGATCTGCACTTCCCCGTGGTCTTGGGACTGGCGTGGCTCCGGGCGCATGATCCACAGATCTATTGGTCTCAGAACTTGGTCACCTTCCCAAGTTTGCAGTGCATGGACCACACCCGCCATATCTGTGCCGGCCAGGTGGAGGGTTCCTCAGGGGTTTCCTTGCCTCCCGAACTGTCCGACTTTGCTGATGTGTTCAGCGAGTCAGAGGCGGACCAATTACCCCCGCACAGGCCCTATGACTGTTCCATTGATCTAGTCCCTGATGCGCCTCTCCCAGTGGGGCGTTTGTACTCCATGTCGGAGCCCGAGTTGGCTGCATTGCGGGACTTCCTGACAAAGAATTTGGCTCGTGGTTTCATCCGGCCCTCATCCTCGCCAGTGTCTGCGCCCGTGCTCTTCGTCAAAAAGAAGTCGGGCGAGTTACGGCTTTGCTGTGACTACCGGAAACTCAACGCCATCACGGTGCGTAACCGCTACCCGCTGCCCCTCATCCCCGAGCTCTTGGACCGACTCCGGGAGGCTAAGATCTTCATGAAACTGGACCTGCGTGGAGCTTACAACCTCATCAGGGTTCGGCCGGCTGATGAGTGGAAGACAGCGTTTGGTACTCGTTATGGACATTTTGAGTACACGGTGATGCCGTTTGGCCTGACCAACGCCCCCGCTGTGTTTCAGCATTTTATGAACGACATCTTTCGAGATCTGTTGGACCAGTTTGTCGTAATTTACCTGGACGACATCCTGATTTACTCCCCGTCGCGTGAAGCGCATCATCAGCATCTCCGTCAGGTCCTGCAGCGCCTCCGGAAACATCGGCTGTTTGCCAAGTTGGAGAAGTGCCAGTTCTACCAGGTGACCATCGATTTCCTGGGTCACCGCATTTCTCCTGAGGGCATCGCCATGGAACCGAGTAAAGTTGAGTCGTTGCAGAGTTGGCAACCCCCGCGTCGCGTGAAGGATGTTCAGCAACTTCTTGGGTTCGCCAACTACTATCGAACATTCATCCCTGGCTTTGCTGCCTTGACAGCCCCCCTCACCCGGCTCCTGCAGAAGAAGACTCGGTTCCAGTGGAACGCCCCCGAACAACAGGCGTTCCAAGCTTTGAAGGACGCCTTCATGAAGGAGCCCATCTTGAAGCATCCTGACCCGCAACGGCCATTTGTCGTGGAGGCGGACGCCTCCGACATTGCCATTGGGGCCGTGTTACTCCAGGCAGCGACGCCCAACGGTACCCTTTTCCCTTGCGCGTATCACTCTCGGAAATTGAATCCCTCGGAGCGCAACTATACCATCTGGGAGAAAGAGCTGCTGGCCATCAAGGCGGCGTTCGAGGCTTGGAGGCATCATCTGGAGGGGGCGCGGCATCAAATCGAGTTCCGGACGGACCACAAGAATCTGGAAAGCCTGCAGACCGCTCAGAATTTGAACCAACGCCAGATCCGGTGGTCCCTCTTCTTTGCGAGGTTTGATTTCCGGGTGCGGTACATACCAAGCGGGCACAACCAGAGAGCGGATGCTCTGTCCAGGAAGCCCGAGTACACCCGAGTGGAAGACAAGCTTCCGCCCAGGACAGTGATCCCCGTCGAGTCTTTTGCTGCGGTGCGGGAGCCGGTGGATATACGGGCTCGGATCCGGGAGGCGCAGCAGCAGGAGGCGTGGGTGGCTCAGCGGAAGGAAGAGGTGGGGCCAGATTCGCCTTGGTCGGTCACGGATGGACTCCTGTATTATCGTGACCGGCTCTATGTACCAGGAGGGCCACTCAGGGGACTCGTCCTCAGCCAGTGTCATGATAACCCGGCTGCGGGGCATTTTGGCCTGTTCAAGACTCTGAACCTGGTCTCCCGTACCTTCTGGTGGCCCCGAGTCCGACACGATGTCCAGTCTTATGTCACCTCCTGCGTCCCATGCAGGCAGGCCAAGTCAGCGACAGGGGCCCCGCCTGGTTTACTGCAGCCTTTGCCAACACCCAAGAGACCCTGGGGGGCTGTGTCCATGGACTTTCTGACGGATCTACCCCCATCCTCCGGCTTCACGACAGTGTTTGTGGTGGTGGACATGTTGACCAAGATGGCGCACTTCATCCCCTGTCGCGGCTTACCGTCAGCTCGCGCCACTAGTCGCATGTTCATCCAACAGGTGTTCCGGCTGCACGGCCTTCCCGATAGAGTCGTTTCCGATAGGGGGGCCCAGTTTACAGCCCGCTTCTGGCAGGAGTTGATGCGGGCGTTGGACATTAAGGTTTGCCTCTCGTCCGCGCATCATCCTCAGACCGACGGGGGTACCGAGAAGGTCATCGGCATCTTAGAGCAGTATCTGCGCTGCTACGTTAACCTGCAGCAGGACAATTGGGTGGACTATTTGGCCATAGCCGAGTTTGCCTTTAACAACTCGCAGCACACCTCCACACAGATGACACCGTTCTTGGCCAACGTGGGTTATCACCCCCGGTTTTTCCCCCTTTCTCCCGTGGACTCACCGGAGCCGGCAGCGAACGAATTCATGGCGGAGTTACAGGCGATCCATCGGTTGGTGCGACGGCAGCTGGAGAAGGCCAAGGCCGACTACAAGAGGTTCGCCGATCGGTCGAGAAGGGATACGCCTCCACTATCGGTGGGGGATCGGGTCTGGCTGTCCACCAGGAACCTACCATCCA
Organism: Vipera berus; assembly: GCF_964194415.1. Taxonomy (NCBI): domain Eukaryota; kingdom Metazoa; phylum Chordata; class Lepidosauria; order Squamata; family Viperidae; genus Vipera; species Vipera berus. The sequence continues at coordinate 65,894,985 of NC_138205.1, read as the reverse complement.
CTCGGCCGGCGAGGAAGCTGGACCACCGTTACCTTGGACCGTTCCCAGTCGAGGCCGTCATCAATCCGGTCGCCTATCGTTTAACTCTGCCACGTTCCCTGCGCGTGCATCCCGTCTTCCATCGGTCCTTGTTGGTCCCCGAACAACCGGCTTGTCCACTTCGCCAAGCAGAACCTCCCCCATCAGGACCTCGTGATGGAGGCAGCACCCCCGAGTACGAGGTCGCCAGCATCCGGGATTCCCGCTGGCTGAAAGGTCGCTTCCAGTACCTGATCGAGTGGAAAGGGTACGGGCCGGAGGACTTCACATGGGAAGACGCGACCGCCGTTCATGCCCCTGCGTTGGTGACAGCGTTTCACGAACAATTCCCATCCCGACCGCATCCGGATCGGCAGCCCCGGGGGAAGGGCCCTGCGGTGCGGGATAGTGTTGTGACTCAGGGCCAGCCGGTGGGTCCGGCAGCCGGCTCAGATGTATCGGATGACTCAGATGAGGGGGAGGAGGGAGACGAACTGGCTGATGATGGCTTGGAGGCTTGGCAGAGCTCCCAGCCGGGGCCCTCTTCTCAGCTGCGTGAGCCCGATAGTGTGGAGGATGATGACCCACAGCTGGCCCTGTTCAAGGACGCCCGACGCAGGAGGCAGTCGAGCAGGACTAAGCAGAAAAAGGCTGCGGGTCTCCTCGGGAGGAGGCACAGGGAGACCACGCCCTGAACTCTAAATAAAAGGAGTGTTTGGGGAGGGGCTGGTTGCTGAAAGCAACCCTTCCGCTTGAGGATTCAAGTTCCTGTGTTTCTTGTTCTGTTGTTTTGCTTGTGAATTAAACTTGGCAGACGCTTTGCAGCCTCAGACGCTCTCCAGTCTCTACTGCTTGAACAGGGGTTTGCCTTATTACAAGGCCGGTAGTTGGCTGGTTCAGAACACTGCCTCCTATGGGGAAACAGGGTGGTGATACCAGGGAAAAACAGGCTGCAGACGCTCAATACGCTGCACGAGGGACACCCGGGGGTGGTAAAAATGAAATCCCTCGCTAGAAGCTATGTATGGTGGCCAGGCATTGACAGCGACATAGAAAACCACGTAGCAGGGTGCTACCCATGCCAGTTAGCTAGAGCAGACCCTCCCCCCACACCCTGGTCCATAAATGGGAAACCACAAAAAACCCTTGGTCCCGCATCTACTTAGATTTTGCAGGACCAATACGGGGACAGAATTTCTTAATAATCGTAGACAGTTACTCAAAGTGACTCGAGGTCATCCCCCTCAATAAAACAACTACGACCTCCACCATACAAGCACTTAGGAGGGTTTTTGCAACACACAGCCTCCCCGACGTCCTGGTTTCCAATAACGGACCACAATTCACTTCTCGTGAATTTCAGATGTTCGCTATGAGGAACTCTATTAGACTTGTTACATCGGCCCCATTCCACCCGTCAACGAATGGAATGGCAGAAATTATGGTAAGATCCACCAAAGAAGCGTTAAAAAAGTTCATAAAAGGAGATTGGCACTGGCGCCTCAGCCAATTCCTCCTGGCCCAGCACACCACACCGTGCACAACCACGGGCAAATCACCCGCAGAACTCAGGTGGGGCAGAAGGCTGATAACTAGATTAGACATACTGCATCCCAACAGAGCAGCCACCGACCCAGAGCAGCCTCCCCCACCTCGAACCTTCACCCTGGGAGAAGCCGTTTGGGCCAGGAGTTACACCAGTAACCAAAAATGGGTTCAAGGGGTCATACTACAACAAACCGGACCCCTATCATACCTAGTAAACACGAGCTCCGAAGGCCATCTACGACGACACGTGGACCAACTCAGAACACGAAAACCTGAAAACACCCCCCATCACCGGCTGGACATCAAGACCAAGCACCGTCCAGCCCCACACCAGACAACCCAACCCCACCCAACGGGGATGCAATGCCACCACTTCCGCAAGGGGAAAGGGAGCCTGGAAATGAAACACCCCCACGACGTTCCAACCGAACCAGGAAAGCACCTGCCTACCTCCAGGACTACAAATGGGCAGGCAGCAACAGACAACAACAGGGGGGAGGAAACAATCCAGGGGAGGGGTAAGGGGTGTATTATATGTAAATAGTTATTACTGTAAAGTTAAACAATGTTGGTTATGAGGTAAAGCTCTTTTTGACAGCTGAACACGCGGGAGTTTTGACAACTGTCAAAACTCCCCAGTAAGGCGCAGGCGCAGCCGGTTGACAGCTCTCGGCTGTCAACACAACACGGAGCCGCCCAGCCACGCGGCAAAGGAACTGTCAGAAATACGAAGAGCGGATTGGTTCAGGAATCTCGGCGGGAGAAGACCTGCCACTGATTGGACTAGCCGGCCGGCTGCCGGCTATAAAAGCCCGAGCCCCTAATACCCTCTTGTCTGATTCTAAATAAACTTGTTAAAGTTAGCCAGCTGTCTCTGAGTGGTCTGTCAGCCACTTCATATTCATTATTCTATTTGCCAATACTTTAGCAAATATCTTATAATCAGTGTTTAAAAGAGATATTGGTCTATAATTCTTTGGTTGACTAAGATCTTGATCCTCCTTTGGAATCAATGTTATGAAAGCTGTTCTCCATGATGGGGGCACTACTCCCCCAAGTTGAATTGTTCTAAATAAGTCCTTCAAAGGCTACACCATTTCTGACTGCAAATTTTTATAATAACTAGCTGTCAATCCATCTGTCCCTGGTGATTTACCCAATTTCAACTGATGGCGGACGCGCTGGGGAGAGCTCCGTAGCCCCCAACGGTAAGGCGTCCCCCCAGGAGCCCCCCAGGGATGTCAGCGGACCCCTGGGGTGGGGCCAGAAATTCGGGCAGATGAGCTGGGCAATGGTGCCGCCCGCTGCCTCCCGAAACAGCTGCAGGGGTGCCGGGACATCTCCGCCTCGCCACCTGGGCCGTTGGCAACCGTTATAAACGGGGGCCAGCGCCTCTGCCCTGCCTCTACCTCTGTTCATGCTGCCGGGCAGGGGCGGCGTCTCCGCGGATCAGCTGTGCGGCGGAGGCGCCTTCAGGCATCCAGGAGGGGCTGGAGGCTCTGCTCTGCCCCGGCCCTCAGATCTGCTCCTGATCGGCTCCCGGGCGGCAGCGGCGTCTCCGCGGATCAGCTGTGCGGCGGAGGCGCCTTCAGGCATCCAGGAGGGGCCGGAGGCTCTGCTCTGCCCCGGCCCCCAGATCTGCTCCTGATCGGCTCCCGGGCGGCAGCGGCGTCTCCGCGGATCAGCTGTGCGGCGGAGGCGCCTTCAGGCATCCAGGAGGGGCCGGAGGCTCTGCTCTGCCCCGGCCCCCAGATCTGCTCCTGATCGGCTCCCGGGCGGCAGCGGCGTCTCCGCGGATCAGCTGTGCGGCGGAGGCGCCTTCAGGCATCCAGGAGGGGCCGGAGACTCTGCTCTGCCCCGGCCCCCTGATCGGCTCCTGATCGGCTCCCGGGCTGCAGCGGCGTCTCCGCGGATCAGCTGTGCGGCGGAGGCGCCTTCAGCGGCGATGGCGACGACTCCCAAGCTCCAGCTCGGTCGCCTATTCGGGAAGCCGGCAGCCACGATGGCAGTGGCGGCAGGGCTTCCCCAGGCCCGCCCCCTGGCCCTTGGCAGGCATCCAGGAGGGGCCGGAGGCTCTGCTCTGCCCCGGCCCCCTGATCGGCTCCTGATCAGCTCCCTGGCGACTGCGACTTCTCCGCGGATCAGCTGTTCGCCTATTCAGGGAGCCGGCAGCGACGGTATCGGTGGCGGCAGGGCCTCTCCAAGCCCGCCCCTGGTCCACGACAACCATCACAGCCATCCAGGGGGGGCCGGAGGCTCTGCTCTGCCCCGGCCCCCTGACCGGCTCCCGGACGACGGCGGCAACATCTCTGCCCTGCCCCAACCCCCGCACCTGTTCGACTCCTCCGGCGGCGTCCCCAAGCGACCAACGGAGGCGCTGCGGACCAGCTGGGTAGCGGAGGCGGCAGCATCGTCGGCAGCAGCGACGGCGAGTACCCCGCGGGGCCCTAACCTGTCATCTCCCCACGGTCCCGAAGACCAGCGGGGGCAGTGGCGATGGGGCGCCTCTAACCCGCCCCCGAGCCGCTGCAACTGCTGCAGCCATCCAGAGTGGGGCCGGTGCCTCCACCCTCGGCTCCCTATTATGCCTCCCTGGCCAACAGCGACGCCAGGGATGATCAGGAAAGACCCCGCGGATCAAATGGATCAGCTAGGCGGCGGAAGAGACAGCCGCAGCAACCGCCCTGAGCGGGGCCGGGGTCGTTGCCCTGCTTCGACCTCCTGGCCTGCTCCTGAACAACGGCGGCATCTCCCTGGGATCAAGGAGGTGCCGCAGACCGGCTATGCGGACCCGATCGACCACCACCGAGGAGCCTTGATAGCGGCGCTGAACTTCTCCAGGCCCCGGTCACCCAATCTCACCGAAAACCCCCCGACGGCAGCACCACTAGATGCGGCGTGGCGATCTCCGTGCCGATCAACACCCCTAAAGACGCCAGGATGCAGCTGACCATTGGAGATGACGGCGGCTAGACCACCGAGGCCATCAACATCTGGCCTCCTCCAGCTCCGAACCCCCCTGCCCTCCCTCGCCCCACAGGACATGATGGGCCTGGGTGCAAGCCACGGTGGCAGAGTGGCCTGTCCTACACCTGCAGCCCCATAGAGGTGAGAGCTCTATGGGGTATGCTTCACCCAGAGTGGGTCCTGGACCACCCCCAGAAGCAGAATCACAATCCATCGTGAGAGGATGGGGAGTGGACTGCTTCTGGGGTTCACCCAACCAAGTGGCAGTGGCTGGGTGACGGTCCAGATACCCACCTACCCGACTACACCCTCCTTCTAATGCTCCACCCAGGGGACCGCCTTCCCAATGCTCCCCAATGCTCCCTATGCGGCTTCAATATTCTTGCATAGATCTACTCGCCCTCAGGAGTTCCCCCCTCTCCTGGGTTCGTCCTGCCTTCAACTCATCATACCTCGATGACGGGCCCGACCATTGGGCCTCTGAGAGATGGCCAGGCAGGGTCAGGGGCCTCCATCACAAGACCAACAAGAGGCCCCTGGTTAAGTTTCTTGTTAAGTTTTTTGTCGGGTTAGGGAGGGGGGCGGGAAAAGAGTATGGCTGCTCGGGGAAGGCAGACCTTCCGGGTGCCATAACACAGGCCAGGCTTACGACCATTCGCCATGGTGAGAAACGAGGACCAGTCGCCGACAATAACCGATGGCGTACTGACGAACATCCTATTCCCAGGATGGTGGGGAACGGCAGAAGGTGCACAAACAGAGGGCCGTATCGTCACCGGGAGTGTCATCTCCGCTCTGTACAAGCGGTGAGACGCTCCGACCCTCTGTACTTCCCCGGAGGTCCCGGGAGCGAAGGTGTGCAGCCTCCCATGCTAAGGCTGGTCTACCTGAATGCCAGGTCCGTAGCTAACAAGGCACACCTTGTTCGTGACCTAGTGGAGAGCGAGCACGCGGACCTGGCTTGCATCACGGAAACCTGGCTGGGCCAAGAGGGTGGTGTCCCTCTGGTTGACCTCTGCCCGCCAGGTTTCCAGGTGCTGCACCAGCCTCGGGCCCATGGGAGGGGCGGGGGAGTGGCAGTTATCATCAGGGAATCCCTTAGCCCGCGAGAGATCACCGTCCCTCAGATGGTCGGGTGTGAGTCTCTCCTACTGAGATACGGCCCGGGGGCGCAGTTGGGCCTGCTGCTGGCATACCTACCACCTAATCGTGCAGCGGCAGCCCTGCCCGAGCTACTCGATGTCCTCTCAGGGTTGGTGGTTGAATTCCCAAGACTCATGGTCTTGGGCGACTTTAACCTACCGTCCTTGGGAGGATCGTCCGATCTGGCTCGGGAGTTCATGGCTTCCATGGCGGCCATGGACCTGTCGCAAATAATTTCTGGACCGACTCATGAGAGAGGCCACACCCCAGACTTGGTGTTCTTATCTGGACGGTGGCGCGATGATATCGGTGGGGGTGCCACGACTATTATGCCCCTGTCATGGACCGATCATCACCTCGTGCGGCTAGACTTCCCCTTTGCCACCCCCCGCCGTGGGTGCGCGGTGCCAACCAGATGGTACCGCCCTAGGCGCCTAATGGACCCTGATAGGTTCCAGGCAGCGCTTGGGGACGCACATGCACTCCCTGCTCACAGCTCGGCGGATGCCTTAGTGGAAGCCTGGGAGAAGGCAGCCACGGAGGCTCTGGACCGAGTTGTACCCTTGCGGCCTCTGACCCGGTGCAGATCCCAGCGAGCCCCATGGTTCACCGCGGAGCTCCGGGAAATGAAGCGTCGGAGACGGGGCCTAGAGAGCCGTTGGAGATCCAGTCGATCCGAATCCGACCGATTGCGATTAAGAATCCTCACCAGGTCTTATCTCGCTGCGATAAGGGTGGCAAAATCCAACTACTTTTCCACCCTCATCACGTCCGCAGATAATCGCCCGGCTGCCTTGTTCAGGGTGACTCGCTCCCTACTGAACCAAGAGGTGAGGGAGGAACCCTTGCAGGGTCGAGCCGAGGAATTCGGTCAGTATCTGCTGGATAAAATTGCTCGGATCCGAAACGGCCTGGACTCCAACTGGGCTGAGTTGGAAGAACAAGGCATGGACAGTCTTGTCGACGTCATCTGGGAGGAATTTGATCCTGTGACTCCTAAGGAAGTGGACAGGATTATGAGGAGGTTGAGCTCCTCCACATGCTTACTGGACCCGTGCCCTTCCTGGCTGGCATATGCAGCTCGAGAGAGGACACGAGGCTGGTTCCTGGCGGTCATCTCCGCTTCTCTGAGGGAGGGTCACTTCCCCACCGCCTTGAAGGAGGCGGTGGTGAGGCCTCTCCTCAAGAAGCCCACCTTGGACCCATCCTCATTGAATAACTTTCGTCCAGTCTCCAATCTTCGCTTCCTTGCGAAGGTTGTTGAGAGCGTGGTGGCGCACCAACTCCCTCAGATCCTGGATGAAGCGGTTTATCTAGACCCGTACCAATCGGGCTTCAGGCCGGGCTACAGCACGGAGACGGCATTGGTCGCTCTGATAAATGATCTCTGGAGAGCCCGGGACAGGGGCCATTCCTCTGTCCTAGTCTTATTAGACCTCTCGGCGGCTTTCGATACCATCGACCATGGTATCTTGCTGCGACGCCTCAGGGGACTGGGAGTGGGAGGCACGGTTCTGCGTTGGTTCTCCTCCTTTCTCCAGGGTCGCTCGCAGTCGGTGTTGGCAGGGGGACAGAGGTCGACCCCGAGGCCTCTCGCTTGCGGAGTCCCTCAGGGGTCGGTCCTCTCGCCTCTCCTGTTCAACATCTACATGAAACCGCTGGGCGAGATCATTCGCAGCTTTGGAGTAGGGTACCATCAGTATGCTGATGACACCCAGCTTTTCATCTCAACTCCAAACAACATCAGTGATGCCCTCGACGTGATGTCTCGCTGCCTGAAAGCGGTCCGGGAATGGATGGGGAGGAACAGGCTTCAACTGAACCCGGACAAGACTGAATGGCTGTACGTACCGGCAAGCCAGGATACTCAGAACATCCCATCCCTTAACATCGGGGACAAGTTACTACCCCCTGTTGATAGGGCCCGCAACCTGGGTGTCCTCCTTGACTCGCAGCTCTCCCTGGAAGATCACATAGGAGCTGTGACCAAGGGGGCCTTCTCCCGGGTTCGACTAGTTCGCCAATTACGGCCTTATCTGGACCTGGATGCCTTACGTACAGTCACCCATGCTCTTGTGACCTCTCGCCTAGACTACTGTAACGCTCTCTACTTGGGGCTGCCCTTGAGATCCACTCGGAAGCTTCAACTGGTGCAAAGTGCAGCGGCACGGACACTCTTGGGAGCCTCCCGATACTCCCATATCACACCTCTCCTCCGTGCACTGCACTGGCTTCCAGTTGCCTTCCGTGTGAAGTTCAAGGTGCTAACAATGACTTACAAAGCCCTACATGGCATGGGTCCGGACTACCTACGGGAGCACCTTCTGCCAATGTCAGCACCCCACCGTCCTGTGCGCTCCCACAGAGAGGGCCTCCTCAGGGTGCCACCGCTCAAGGAATGTCGGCTGGTGGCCCCCAGGGGGAGGGCATTCTCAGTGGGTGCGCCAGCCCTCTGGAACAGCTTACCAACCGAAATCCGGATGGCCCCCGACCTCCGCACCTTCCGGCGCGAATTAAAAACTTATCTGTTCCAGCAGTCTGGCCTGGCCTGATAGCTCTAATCTGGGGTCCCAGCTTGTATTTTACTATTGTTTGTTTTCACTATTGTTCATTCTGTATGCCTACCTTATTCTGTACACCGCCCCGAGTCCCTCGGGAGAAGGGCGGTTTATAAAAACAAATAAATAAATAAAATAAATAAATAAAACAATCTTTTCAGAAGTTATTAACTGATTCATTCCATCCCGCTGTTCTTGAGTAACCTTAGGAATATTCACCTCTTGTAAATATTTATCTATATCTATACTTTGAATTGTATCACTTGCATATAATTTAGAATAAAATTCTGAAATTACCTTTCTAATAATATCTTGTTGATAAACCTTTTTACCTTTATAGTCTATTTTCTCTATCATCTGAGACTTTTCTTTTTTCCTTAACAAGTAAGCTAACCATCTACCTGGCTTATTAGCATTATAAAAAGTATTATGTTTAGTGTATCGTATGTTGGTTGCCACCTGGTCTGCCATCAACATATTAAACTGCCCTTTCAATAAGTTAATTGTTTCTTTCACTTTCTTATCAGCTGGGTTCAAGATAAGTAACCTCTCCTTCATCTTTATTTCCTCTTCTAACTCCTTTCACTTTTGTTCCTTTTTACGTCTAGACTTGTTATTCAAATGTATTAGGACTCCTCTCATATAAGCTTTACTTGCATCCCAAACCATTTCAATCAAGGTGCCCTTATGCATATTCGTTACAAAAATTCTCTCATTTGCTTTCTACATTCATTCACAATTTCCTCATATCTAAACAAATTTTCATTTAATCTCCAAGGTCTTCTATTCCTTTTCTCTTGAACCAGTTCCATCCACACTGGACTATGATCTGTTAATGTTCTTGGGCATATCTTAATTTTCTTCACCCTAGAAAGAAAATCATTGGTAATTAGTATAAAATCAATCCTTGAAAAAGATTGGTGCCTATCTGAAAAAATGTAAAATCCCTCTCTTCCATATTTTGCTCTCTCCAAATGTCTCTCAATTCCAGGTCATCCATAAGCTCAAAAAAAGATCTAGGCAGTTTCGCATGGTTTGATATTCCTTTAGAAGAGCTTCTTTTGTCTTTTCCTGTGTCCAGAACTCCATTCCAATCTCCCATTACAAGATTTATAATCCCATTGGGTTATTCTGTCATGTAAAAGTTTGTAAAAATTTTCTTGATGTTTATTTGGTGCGTATATTCCAACCAAAAGTATTATCTTTCCTTTTATTATAAGTTCAATTGCAATATATCATCCTTGTGCATCTGCCTCAATTAATTTAGCAGTTAGATCTTTCTTTAAGTATATAACTACTCCATTCTTCTTATCCGGGGCAGATGCAACAAAATGTATTCCCAATCTGGAGTTTGTCAAATACTTTTGGTTTACTACTCTAATATGTGTCTCTTGCAAACAAATAAGATCATTTTTATATTGTTTCAAATAATGAAATATTTTTCCCCTCTTTTGTGGTGAATTTAAGCCATTAACATTCCACGTTAGAAACTTGGTCACCATCTTTCGCAACTAGAAGCTTTTCCTGCAGATTCATATGAACCTGTTGCTTTGGTCTTGCCCCTCCAACTGCTTCCATTTTAGTAACTTCTTGAGTTTTAATTTGATCTTGCTGTTTCTGCCATTTTTGCGCTTTTCATCTGGCTGCTGCTCATGTCACTCTTTGGCCTCTAGGTTCCTCTATTGATTTCAAAGGCGGGTCCATATCCACAACTAATTGTAGTTCTTCTTCAACCAACAAATTCGAACCTTCCATATGAATCTGCTTCTCTTCCATTTGAGCCTGTTTTTTCTCTCCTTCACTTCTTTTTTTTCAGGAAATAGTGGCAAATCTGCTTTCAGTACATTAAAATAAAATTCTTTTGCTTTCCCTATTGTATTAAGATGATATCTAGTACCTAAGTAGTTGACCACTATTCCAGCTGGTATATCCCATCTGAACTGAACTTTTTTCAATTCATTTACCAGAAAAGCAAACTCTTTCCTTTTTCTTAAAATTTTTGGAGGAATTTCTTTCAATATCAAAACTTCTTGATTTTCCACTTGGAACCTATTATTATAAAAAGATTGAATAACTTCAATTCAAATCACCCTCTTCAAAAAATAAATCACCACATCTTTTGGTAAATTCCTCTGCTTCGCAATCCAAGAGTTGACTCTAAATCTTTTTTCAATTTCCCGTATGAAATCCACAACTTGCCAACCCATTATAGGAGCAAAGGCCTTTGCTAGTATCTCTCTCAGGTTTTCCTGTGTGTTCTCCTTCAATCCTCTAATTCTTAAAGCAAATTCCATTTCTCTATATTGTAGCATTACAGTTTCATCTTCCATCTTTTCCATTTTATTTTCAGCCTGAGTCATCTTATCTTCCAAAGCAATATTACCTTGAGTTAATTCTTCCATACAATCATCCATGTTTTGAATATGTTGTGCCAATCCCTGAAATGCCAATAGAATATCTTCCCTTATTTCTTTATTTTTAATCTGCATAGTTTCTTTAATTTCTCCAATCTCTTCTGACATTAACTCAAATTTATCATTCATTTTTTCATCTATTTTTTCCATCTTGTTTTCTATTTTCTCCATCTTATCATTTATTTCTTTTTCTATTTCTTTAGTTTGAGATTTCAAAGCCTCCTGCAGGTCTTTTAATGTCAAAGTTTGGGGGGGGCATTAAAGCCTGTAAGTTTGATTGCTGTGCTGGTGAAGTCCCTGCACTCCTGGGGGCCCCAGGTTTTGATGATTTTAATGACATCTTAAATCAATTTTATTCTCTGTATTTAAAAAGATTAATCAAGTCAAAATGTTTATAATCTTGCTGTTCTCTTCTTAAAATTCTTTTAGGTTCTTATAATTTTCTTATAGTCTTTATAGTTTTCAATATCCAAACAGCCACTTTCACTTTCAAAGAACTTTCAATTCTTTGTTACAAAGAATCATTCAGGCACCATCTTCCCTTTCTTTTTAAAATGACAGAAAGAAAGTTGAGATTCCAAAGTTAAAGTCTTATACTTGCTGTTTATACTGCTCCCGCATCCGCTCTGCCTGAGTTAATTCCTCAAGATAACAATCAGATCAAGTCAAGTCCAGCAGGAGTGGATTCAGTGTCTTGCTCTGCTTTGAAGCAGAGAAATCCTCCAATCCGGAATATTTCCAGACTTCGGAGGAGCTCTCACCCTCCAAGCCCCAGAATAAACACTCTGGGGCTCTAAGGGAGCTCTATCCCTACCTGGAATGTCCCCTTCCCCTCTTTGCCTGAGGGGAAGGATTTTCAGCTGCAGAACAGTTGATTGTCAGCTGCTCCGTGGCTTTTATGGAATCAGAGGGCTGGTGGTCAATTTCGACTGTCCACGCCGCTGAAGTGCCACCCGGAAGAAGAAATATGGTTTGAAGAACCAAAAATAAACATGGGAATACAAGCATTACATTACTAATGCTCACATACACACACACAAATATCAGGCAAAGCAGACTTGACAATGGTTAAAAGCAGGAAAGTTTAAGAAAGGGACTTATGGGCTGATTCTAGCTGCACAAACCAAGCCTTAACAACAAATGCATATAGAGGGCAGAGCTAGCTGGAAGGGACAATGGACGCTGAATTTCTGCCTCCTCTGGACCATCACAGAGAATTGATTAAGAAATATAAAAACTACAAAAATTTAAGAGATTATGAAATGTGAGTTACTTCCCTTTCTTTCCTCCTGAATTTTGGATTGTATTTGATTCGGTTTTGGACATTCTCTGAGAGAAGCTTTGAATTTGGATGTTTGACTAAAAGACTTGAGATGCTTTTGAAGTCTGATTGGGAGAGGAGAGGCCCTATTATTGAAGACTGATAGGAGAAAAAAATTGGAGAGAGCTTAACGGAGTTCAGCTAAAAAGATAATAGCTGATTTATATGTGTACAGTGTGAAGACCTGTTACTCCCTCATTCCAGTCGAAGTGTTGAGATCTGGAGAAAGAGAAAATATTAAACACTTTTAAGACAGAGCCTTGATAAGGTGTGTGTAATAAAGATAGTTGCTGCCTTTGGATTTTTTAATTTCCATCATGTTGCTTTCACAGAGATAAGTTGATAAGGACAAGACAAAAGGAGGAAGTGATGTGTATGGACTATAGACTGTAAAAATTCTTAGAAGGTTAAGAACTCTTTTTAGTGGTTGGATGTCAAAATGCATCCAAAGTGCAGAAACTGTTTGGCAAAGACCCAAAGCAGGCCTTAGACCTTCAGATTTACATCTGATTCGAGTGGAAAATGCCTTAGAAATGGATGTGAGGGAAAAATCACCTGAGAAGTCACTGACTCAACTAGATAAACTTGGTATTCTCTTACAAGAGGTAAGAGAATGAAGATAAATACAAAAGAAATGAAGACAAATATAGAGGATGATTTGAAGCAAATAAAAGATAAATCTACAATATGGATGTAAGAATAACAGATCTAGCGAAACAAAGGTCAGGATATGATGTGAAATATTACAGAAGTGAAGACTCAGATGGGAGAATGTAATAAGGTGTTAAAAGGTCAGACAACTATGATGCATCAGGTGAAAAAGGATTTGATTGAGATATGTGATCTTCAGCAACGATCAAATTTACATGTACGTGGATATCCAGAGAAAAGTGAAGAAAATGAAGCAAAATAGATTCAAGCAGTACTGGATTGGGCTACCTCAATCCTCCCAGATGTCCCCCTTACAAGATATGATATTGATGCAATACATAGAGTTGGCCCAAAAAGGTTGGGAAGAAAATTGCCGAGAGATATTGTGTTGCGACTCTGGTCATGCACAAAAAAAGCAATTGATGCACAAATTGTGAAACATGTCATCTATAATGTTTGGTGGACATCAGATACAGGTTTTTCCAGATTTATGCAATGAGGCTTTACAATGGATGAAAGAGATGCATCAAGTTTGTCAAATATTGAAGAAAAATAACATTAACTACAGCTGGGGATATCCGTTTGGGTTTTTTTTGAGATTTTTTTACGGTGGAAGGTTTTACAGAGTTGAAACAAAGGAGGAGGCGATGAAGAAATTAAGGGAGCACGGAATCATCAATGAAGATCTACAGGAGAAAGGGAAGCTGGATGAAGCAAAGGAGTTACAAGTTCATTGTAGAGATAATATATAAGTATTTCTAATTTTACAATATATGTTTATATGTAGAAATTAAGGGTAATTATGGTCAAGGGAGGTGGTGTGGGCAACCAAAGTCTGTGCAGGGATGGCTCCTATCCCCCTGCCCCGAGGCCTGAAGTGGCGGAGAAGACGAAGATCTCCTGAAGAAGGGAAGGGGAACAACATATATGTTTATGGGTGGGTAAAAGGCTATTTATGTTTTGGGTTAATATGTTTACTTTGTAGTTTTAGTTTTGTAAGATTTACGTTAGAGCACATATGGAGACCAAAGGAATAGATGGGGAAATTATTAAAGGTAGCTACATGGAATGTACATGGCTGGGGGGGAATATAAATGAGAAAGAATTGAAAAATCAATTAACAAAGATAAGATAGATTGTATTTTTACAAGAAACACATCAAAAGAAAGAAGGGGTGAATGAACTTAGGTCATATTAGGCTGATGTATATGAAAAGGCATTTGGTACATCAAAAGCAAGAGGGGTAGTAATCATGGTAGCTAAAAGATATGAATTTAAGATAAAAGCCATAAAAAGGGATGATATGGGAAGATTTCTTATAATTCAAGACTTGATTTATGGACATGAGGCCACTTTAGCAAATTTGTTATGCACCTAATACAGATCAAAGAGACTTTTATAGTAGGGTATATGAAGAAATAAAAAAGGTTATGTGATAATGGCAGGTGATTATAATATGGTTATGGATATAGGAATTGATAAATCTAATCCATCAAAAGTGGAAATAAAGTATAATAATACAGATTTAAGAAAATTTATTAATAGAAATAGATTAAAAGGTGTTTGGAGAAAATTACATGGTAATCAAAAGAGTTATACATATTTTTCTAGTAGACATAAAATTTTTACTAGAATAGATTATATATTTGTATCATTGGAAATATTATCTAAAAAACAAAAGCAGAGATAAAAATAAAATATCAGATCATGCAATGGTAACTATGGAAATGGAAATAGATTGTGATTATAAACAGGCAAGTAGATGGAGAATGGATTCAAGGATTTTTAAAAATAAATAGATTTTAGAGAAAATGGAAAGAGAATTAAAGACATATGGACTATAAATGAAGAAGCAGGTAGTAATATAGTAGTAATACTGGATGCAATGAAAGCAGTGGTAAAAGGTTTAGGGATAAAATATTCTTATAATATAAAAAAACAAAAAGAAACATAAAAAGGTTGGAGGACGAAATTAAAGAGCTAGGTTGGGGGGGGTCATCTGTGTAGGGCTGAAAGACATGAGAGCAAGATCTACTACCCCCTTTCTGAGTGGACTCTCCCAGGAGAGGCAGACAAAGTCATGGAGAACAGAGGTTAAGAAAAGCAGAAGTAGAATTGGGGGAGGGAGGTAGCTTGCAGACAGAGTTTGAAAAGGCATTAATACTTGCAGTGGTTAAAGGAACAGATAGACAGACAAAATGAGCATATCACAGATGAGGACAAATAAAGGCTGGATTCTGGTACGAAAACAAAAATTAAAGGTCTCATTTTTGAAATTGAACATTTGAAACATGTTAAAGAGGACTAAAAAGTTGCAACTTGAAAAATGCTGGGCATGTTTCAGCAAAAGGATAGATAGATAGATAAAGCCCATTTACAACACATACTGTAAATGCAAGAGTGAAACTTTTTCAGCAGATGAACTTAAAACAATGTCAGGACCCAACCCAATCCACATCCCAGGAAAGAACAAACTCTTGAACCAGAAATTGTCCAAAAGGAGCTTTTACTGAAACATGACTGGTAATGGGAATACTAGACAGGATCTGAACTGTGATACAGTTCGATGCTTTTTTAAAGAGTCCCCGGGTCAAACCCCCTCCCTCCAAGCCATCTGGTTTGTCCTGGATCAATTTAAATTCAGGTGTCAAATCCTTCCATGGGAAAGAGGGAATTCTCATGTCTTCATGACAATTGCTCCCTTCTTTTGGAGATTCTAATCGGAGATACAAACCAGATCTCTTCCCCTTCCCTTCCTTTGTTGTTCTCAGTTCAAAGGTTCTTCCCCTGGTCTTTGAAGACAGCCTCCCAGCAGGCTGAATACACATCCTCTCTTCTCCTCCTTGGAGAAATGGCAGAATCCAGGGGGAGGGATAAGATTTTAAAAACATACAGATAGAGTTTTATGAATGGGATATAAATGGATTCTGACAAACATTCCCTCCTGGTAACTTTGGGCTGTTCTTAAGAGTGCAGAGAAAGAAAGGAAGAAGAAAACAAACAAACAAACACATTTTTCTTCACTCTGTTTGTTGGCCAGACAGAGTGAGGATATTTTACTTTTGGTGGGTTAATTTAAGCAGAATTTCTAGCAGAATGTTAAAATTCTTTTCTCTTTGGATTAGAGACAGTTAACAGTCACATTTACCGCATACACAAAGACTTTGACATACATAAATACACAAAGACAAGAGAACAGAAAAGGAAACAGAAGACTTAGTTTTACACATCCTAGTCATTCCCACTATAAATCTTAGTTAACTCAAATTAGGGAAGGCACAAATCTTAAACATACCACGTGATTGGAGAGAGAGAGAGAGAGAGAGAGAGAGAGAGAGAGAGAGAGAGAGAGAGAGTATTTCTTATATTTTAATTTCCCTTTTAAGTACCTTTATTTAGCCAAATTGGTTTCCCAGCAAAGCCCTGAGCAAAGTCTTTTTTTTTTGCATAGTTTCTCTACCTAACACTTTTTCATACTTGCCTGAATGGGTAGCTGACTCCAGTCCCAGGCCTCAAGCAAGCTTTTACTGGGGAACCTATCTCAACCCTTGAACTAGAACACCCCATGATTCCCTTATTCCTGATGCAGGGGTTCACTTTGGTTCTATCGGGTCTGGTGCACTGAAGCATCCCAGTGAGACTTCCATCTACCACCATGGTTTTCAGGCCAAAAAGGGACCCACGGAGCACTCTGGATCCTTCACAGAGTATGTGCATTCCTTTAGGAATCTACCACCACAGTTTCAGACCAAAAAGGAGTCTGTTGAGTACTCTTCTGCTCCCCTGCAGAAGGTATGGGACACTCTCTTACCAGCTTTACCTTCACTTTTCACCACCATTTGTGGACTTCAAATGTCTGGGAGGACCTCTGCTTGCTTTCCAGAGGTAAGGGACACTCCTAGCCCATGGCTTAATTTCTTAACTTTGCTTTGCTTTGCTTACACGGCCTAACCAGCTGGTTGGCCAAATCCAATTCTCTCATTCACTCATTCTGTTCCATTTTCACACAGCATCTCCCTTTTCCCTAACAAAAGGTCCTGCACACTGGCCAAACTCCCATGCTTTGCAGGGTCTGCCACTTGAACAGATCCTTTCTGCAGTTAGGAAAGACCAAAGGAAGCAAAATCCACCTGTGAATGGGGAAAAGGGTCTTCTCATTCACACACAGAGTCATTTCACACATTTCTCTCACTCCCCTGGGCTTTAACGTTAAAATTTAGAGGTACTCACCTTCACCTTCTTTCCAAAGCAACCCTTGAGCTCAAACCCAAAATTCCCTTTACTACCCTGGCTCCACATGGGCAGGGCCTGGGAAACCCATCCACAGACACAAGGGGTCTGCTTCCGGCAAGATAGGGCTTGCCAGTCTCAGTCCATTGGAGAGGTTAGTTTGGAGTCCCATTCTGTGGTGCCAAATTGTTGAAGGAAAAGTTCATCATGGTTCAGTCCAAGTCGGGGACAAACAACATGGCGACTGCTTTAGAAAGAAGGTTGCAGTTTATTGAAGAGGAGAGCCAGACAGGAAGATGGCTCTGGAAAAAAAAGAGTGTGCACATGTAGGGAGTGGGTTTTTATACCCTCTGGGGCTCTTGAGGTTGTTTCCTGCTCCTGTTTGAGGCTTTGTATTTCTTGTGTCATGTATTCTGACTTGAGTCTGGGTGTGCCCTTTGGCATCTGTGGGTTAATCCTATTATATCCTGTCTTAGAGTTTGGTGGGGTATATAGCTTTTAGGTTTCTTTGTCTTTTTAATCTTCTAGCTGGGGGTTTCCAACCTTCCTGGATTATTTACATCTGCATTTCTACAGAACTGGTTTCTGCTTGGGGGAGGGAGACTTGGCGCTATTTAAAAATACCGGGCATGCTTTTCTGCCTCTTTAAGATCCTTTGAGGAAATATTTATTTTTGCCCTTTTAATATTTCGTTCTCTGCAGGGCTGACTTCCCACACTGGGTTCTTAAATTAAATGAGTTCCTATTTTCTACTTTAAGGGGGAAAATGTTAGCAAACCCATTTTAAATTATGTTTTGATTGTGCAATTAATTACTTTCACCCTGGAATGGATGTATCATATGTTAATAAGAATTGCCTTGTGCCAGGAAATGTCATGCTTCATATAATCCCTGGGTATCCCAATCCAACCTTCATGATCAGGGGGAACATATAGGAATAGGCTGCAAAAGGAAAGATAAAACAGGAAATAGATATTCTGTGGACTGTATTCCATTCAAAATTTATAAAAGGAACATCATAGTCTAAGTTATTATCAGCTTGAAGTCTTGTACTTGGTGCCTTAAAATTAAATTCTTCACAAAATCTGGGAATTCATGCAATTTACAGAAAGTTAGCTCATTCTCTCAAAAAAAGGCACATGATTGTGATTTCTGTTGGTTCTTGCAGATAGGTCTCCACTAGAATGTTCAACAATACATAACAGGAAATAAATCTGCAGAGGTTGCAAACAGCAGCACCTAGCTCTACCTTGCTGATTGTATAATATCTCACATCACATTATATCTCCTCAAAGAGGCAATGGCAAACTGTTTCATCTTGTGATGTAAATTATGCAAGTATATTAATTTTGATGAAATTGCTTCAAGAGCTGAGCTTAACTTACTTATTTACAGGTAAAATCTGGGGGAGATTAGGCAAATTGTCGTTCTTATAAAATATTTCATATTTCTTTTCAAAGATAACATTTGGAGGTATGCCTTTTTCTGGGAAGCCCAGTTCAAACAGCAGAAAGAATTTCAAAGGCTGCATGGAAAGCATAATCTACAATACCAATAATATCACAGATATGGCCAGAAGGAAAAAATTGGAACCTTCTATTGGGGTCAGTACATTGCTTAATGTTTTCTAAAGGGAAAAAATGACAGTTTGCTATCCATTTTTACACTGCATAACTTGATATATATCTTAGCATTTGTGTGAATAAACTGCGTTAAGAACAATTTTAAAGGTATCTTTAGAATGTTTTCCCATCATGTAGCAAATGTCTTGATAATTCAAATGAAAGCTATTAACCTTCATGTATAATCAGTAAAAAAAGCCATGTCTTTCAACATATATGAGATTTCACAAGGTGGAAAAAAGAAAAGCATTGGACAATCATTTTTATTGGTTGTTCAGAGTCATTTGTGTCTCAATTCATAAACCAGATTGTAATTTTGAAAATATTTGTTTAGAAAATTTAAAGAATGTCTATAAGTGCATTAAAACCAGCTTATTTGTGTCAGTGGGACCAGGTTTTTTTTTAAGAAAACTTGTTTTGTTTCTGTCTCCACAGTTCCTCTTACCACAAGGGATTTCAAAACTATTTTAGACAACTATATCATTCAAAATAACATACAGTGTATGCTTAGGCTATCCTGCTAAACTAGACTAACTTTAGATACTTAATAGGTCCTAGGTGGCTGAATTTTTGCATCTCCTTTGATGTATACCTTTTTATTAATGAATTGATATTTATGGATGATAATGGCTAATTTTTTTCAAACAGCAAAATAACTTGAATGGTATTATGATATGTTTGTCAAAGAACACACATTCTTGTGTATACATTGTCTCTACCACACTCTATGGAATGGGTAATCCACTTACATTGGATCAACAAATTTGCATAATGAGTTCCTGAAATAAATAGCTCAAAGTTTACATTTATGATAACAGTTAATTTGAATATCACTTCACTGTTTGTAACACTCTTTTTGAAAAATCAAAGATTTAATTTTTTAGCAACAATTTAATTGTTAGAGTTGTACATTTTAGTACAGGAAGAGCAAACATATAGTCATATATTATCACTTTACAAAAGCAGGAATTAGGGTTACTTTGTTTTCCTTTATGCAGAATTAGAAAATGTGTAATACATTAAATGCATCTCTTTATTTAAGAACTTTCTAGTATCATTGCCTTTGTCTTTTTCAATACTCTGCCAGATATTTAAAATATAAAATAACATATTTGGAAGGAACCCTAGAGGTAATCTACTCCAATCCCCTGCTTGAGAAGGAGAGTCTATATCATTTGAGACTTCTTGAAAGCATCCAGTGATAGGGCATACATGACTTCTGCAGTCAAGCTATTCAACTGATTGATTGTTCTCACTGTTAGGAAAATTCTCCTTGGTTCTAGTTTGCTTTTCTCCTTGATTAGTTTCCACTCACTGGTTCTTGTCCTGCCTTCAGGTGTTTTGGAGAATTTTCCTCTTTCTGGCAGCCCCTCAAATACTGGAACACTGCTATCTCCTTAGTCTAGCTGTTAATGGGTTTTTTTATTTTGTACTGTGTAGTTCTTACCAAAAATCATCAGTTTTTAACCCTACAATTTTTTTAAAAAATATTCATTTTATAGGCTTTTGAGACTCAATAGGCTATTGAGCAATATAGATTCTGGCAATTGGAGGCCCTCAGTTTATCTTAAAAAAGTCACTTTCCAACCCTACTGTTATTATTATTACAGTATTTTTTAAAAGTCCTTTTATTTTTACACCCTTAGTTCAACATCTGAATATTTCCTCTTTGGATTCATGATTATTCCCTACTATTTTTTACTTCAGTTATCTTCATATCTGTTCTTATTTAAAAATTCCCTGCTCTTCTTATGTTTTGCTCTGAGAATTACTTTACACAGCTGCTTTTCAGGTATCTTCAAAGATGCCAAAATTCTCTGAGGAACATGTTGTAGAGCAGGGGTCTTCAAACTTGTGGACTTCAACTCCCAGAATTCCTCAGCCAGTGTGCTGTTATAGAGTGACTAAATTTTTATATACTAATCAAACAAGGTTTATGATTTTCAAATTGCTGATTGAATGACAAGACCTTTGAATAAGTAATTGCATTCTTCAACAGAGGGAGAGATCCAAGGAACACATACAGAATGCAATATTGTTCCATGGCAATGGTTTATATTGTATTTCTAACACTGTATATGCAGAAATGCATGAGTGCATCAATAAGATATTATTTTGGAGGGCTTACCTGATTTTCCAGCAGAAATTGTGGCTGTACAAATGGCTCTCTTGTTTATTTCAAGCTGAGTTATTCCTATTGGCTTATTAGTAAGAAAACAAGATCAATTTTGTACTAATTAAATCAGCATAGATTTTCATTTCTTTCTTCACATTCACTTTGTTGTTATTATTGCCCTGGGAAATTGGACTAACATAAAAAATCATATTGTCAGGACCCACTTCAAGCCCATATCTTAAGAAAGCAGAACTCTTGGAACAAATTTCTTCCAAGCAGGAACTTTTATTAAGAGTAGGTGATAGCAGGCATAATAGACAGGATCTGAGATTCCCGTGCAATGCAGTAGATTATAGTATTCCCAAGCAGGACCCCACCCCATAGATCGACCGCCTGATGTGGGATAGCCAATCCTCAAGTGTTAAGCCCATTGTGGGAACTGGGGAGATAACATCGGCCCGTCTCCTGGTTGGCGGCTTCTTCACACCTTTCTCTGGGAGCATGGACATAAGCCAGGCACTGAAATTACATTCCTTATTTCCTCCTTTGTTCTTAATTGACAGTTTAGAAGATAGAGTTCAGAGAGAGAGATAATGCAGGAAACAGGCTACAGACCCAATAAACAAAGTAAAGGATTACATTGTAGTGAATAGAGGAAGTGAAAGTAATAGCCCTGCAGGCACATTCCCCCTCCCCATTGGAAGTATGGCAAAACCCAGGAAAAGGTGGAATGAAATAGAAATGAAATGAAATAGGAATGGGTTTTGACACATATATCCTTTTAGGAATTTAAAAGAAAGGCTGCTTTTATACCTGGCCCTTAATCTTAAAACAAATCAGAAAAAACCAAATGTTAGTCTAATATAGATCATGTTATATTTTTTGAAATAATAATGTGAGTTTTATTTATATTATATTAGTTTACAGAGAACATAGTTCATTCATCAGGAATTCTCAGTAATTGGAGACTGCTTGTGAATTACTTCTATTTCTTCTGTTTTACCCTTACATTTTTATAGAACTCATACTCTTTACACATAATTTTCTTTAAATAATTGGCTATATAAAGTAACTGCTTTCCTCCAGGTTTCCCAAATGTTTACTGATGCCTGTGTTACTTAATAAATTTAGGTAAAATTATTGCAATTTTCTTTGCCTTTCCTTTTCAAATAGTTTTGACTTCCTATTCATAACAAGTGGACAAAGGATTACCTGAATTTCTTATTGAAAATTTTTGATTTATTTAATCTAAGAGATTTGTTAATGCAGTATATTTCATGGCTGTTTTCACCCTAAGTAATTCAACCTACATTATTTCTGTGACAAATCACAGAAATCACATGTGTTGTGGTATAATCCTGCTATGCCAAAACATTTATTTAAAGGGAAAATAAATAAAATGAAGTATGATATAATTTCATACAATGAGAGAAGAAGTGAATTAGGAAGACCAATACAATGTAGTGTGGATTTTTAAAAATGCATTTAATTCCCTGCCACATGATAGGATAATACTAGATAAAAACATTTTTCAAAAGTTTTACTTCCTGAAAAACTTTGGATGATAGACACCTTCAAACTGAATACAAATATGGTGGGTTTCTGGTAACATTGCTGCAAGATGGGTACTGGGGAATGAAGCTCCCTTCCCCGAGCCCAATTTCTACCAGCTGGGGAGTCCAATAGGACTGAAAGACAACTGGCCAAAGGGTGAAACTTTGCAGATTGCGGGCCAGTGGTAGCTGGCTCACTTGATCCAAAGGAGCCCTCAGGACAGGCAGGAAGAAAGGGTGACTGCACCCATGCAGTTTGCCAGAAGCAGCTGATTGTCAGACACAACAAGAAAGCAAAACAGCTGATCCGGGTAGACTACCTTCCTTATCTCTCTACAAGAGAAAATACCGGTTCTGGGAAAAAGCACTCCAAAACAAGAAATCCCCAAGCCTCAAGGAAGGGGGGGGGGCTTTTTTTCTTTACCCCTCCCTCCTGAACTATAAGCAGTGGTTTAAGCTTTGAGGGAATTAAAACTGACTTATAACAATACTATGAAGATAACTGAGGGATAAAAGAAGGATAAATTGTGGAAACCTTTGGATTTATAAATCTTTTTTTATTCTTTATTTGTTTGGAAACCATCAGGTTTAAACTTTTAAAACTTTTTTAAAGTATGGTGGGAATGGACATCTAATGACACCTACTGGCAAAACTGAGAACTACATTTAATTTTGTATTTTTTTTCCTTCATCTTACTGAGTTGTTTTGATTGGAGTCTTAAAACTTGGCTGTATGCCAGACATAGTTTATAGTTCAAACATTTTGGTGTCCTTGGAATTTATAGTCCTGAAGATTGTGGCTGAAAAAGAAAAGACTGTTTTTGGATTGCCCTGTCCTAAAGGATGGATTACAATTATAAATAAAAACTATGTTTGAAGTCATCGGACTTCCCTGGATTACAAATACAGCTTGACCTAGAATTTTTGAAAGAGTGAATAATAAAAAATCCCTTCAAACAAATACTTTGGATTACAAATTTTGGTATATTTTTTTCTTTCTTTTTTCCCTTTTGCTCTTTTTTACCATTTACTATTTTTATTATTTACCTCTCCTATTTGTTAGGAGCATATTGGATTATAAATTTTGACTTACTTGGTGGATTACAAAGTATGATTTAAAGATAAAGATCAGTGCCCCCAACTTATCTAAAGTTGGAAAAAAAGGATCTTCTGGTCCTCTTCAGCTTCTGCAAGTCCAGTCTATCAGAGATCAATTGTTACAATGCTTCAACAAGAAAAGGCTGATAACTTCCAAAAGGAAACCCAAATGACCCTACAAGAAATTAAAGAGGCAATTGCTACTCACATGGCGGTCACAACAAAAAGTGATTTTGATAAAATGAATAAAAAATTAACAATATGGACTCTCAATTTGAAAATTTTAAAGAGATGATCACAGATAATCAACAAAGAACCCAAAAAATAGAAGATAAATCAACTGAGGTTGACCAGAAACTAGAAGTTTTAAAAGATGAAAATCAGAAATTGATCCAAATATATGAAGAACTAGAAGAGTCAATAGCTGTGATGGAGATGGAAAGAGCCTCATAGTTTTTAAGATTTCAAAATATAATGGAAGATAAGAAAGAGGATCTCCTAGACTTGATAATGGAATTATTGGCAGATGCATCAGGAACTGGGAAAAAGCAAATGGAAGGAGAATGAGACCAGATCTATCGAGTCAACTCAAACTATGCTAGAAGAAATAAAGTCCCCAGGGAAGTACATGTTAGATTTCTCAAAAATATCTACAAGAGACGAGATTCTGAGAAGAGTTGAAATGCAAAAAAAAAATATGTAGTTCTCATACAAATTCCTAGGAGAATAAGAGAATCCAGAGGAGAATACCAGTTTCTACCTAGGAAATTAATTGAAAAAGGAGTGAATTTCAGATGGCTGATTCCAGAAGGGATTTTAATCTTAGTTCTTAGTTTTAGTTTAGTTTCTTAGTTTTATTAAATTTTATTAAATTTTTATACCGCCCTTCTCCCGAAGGACTCAGGGCGGTGAACAGGGCATATAATAAAAATACAAAAATACAAAAGTTAAAATAGAATTAAATTAATGCCCAAAATAAAACAATAAAATATACAAATATTTAAAACCCTAAATTAACTCCCCATCAGGCCAGGCCAGCTTGTTCGAATAAGTGGGTCTTTAACCCGCGCCGGAAGGAGCGGAGATCCGGTGCCATCCGGAGCTCAACCGGCAGTTGATTCCACAAAGCCGGGGCGCCCACAGAGAAGGCCCTCCACCTGGGGGCCACCAGCCGGCATTCTCTGACCGGAGGCACCCTGAGGAGGCCCTCTCTGTGGGAACGCACAGGGCGGAGGGGAGTTTTCATATCTACTGGGATATGAAAAGATATAGACTGGATACATCATTTAAAGCAATGGAATTCTTCGACAACCATAGAGCATTTTTGGAAGGAGGTGACTCTGAATCCAGTACAAAGAGATATACAAAGAAACAGGAAGAAATGGCAGTAGAAGGACCAGTCAAACCAAGAGAGAAATTAAAAACACATATACAGAAGAAGAAGCAAGACCAAGAGATCAGAGACAGATAAGATCGACTACAAGATTAAGACCTAGATATAATTGAAAGAAGGAGGAGAGTGGGATTTTGTCAATGAATATAAATGGATTAAATTCTCCTTCAAAAAGGAGAAAAATCTTTACACAATTACAAAAATTAAAAAATGGATATAATTTGTCTTCAAGAAACACATATTAAGAGACAACATTATAAGTGGTTAGAACAACCAAAAAATGATAAACTTCACTTTGCTTTAGCACTTCAGAAGAGGAATAAAAACAGATACTGGATGGTAGCAATATATGCACCAAATGATAATTTTACCAAAAAAATTACCAAAAGTTACATTAAAAATATTAGATTTAAACTTTCAAAATCTTTATATAATGGGAGACTTTAATGCAATAACCGATGAAACTTTGGACTATAGAAGTGCTAAACAAGGGAGAAAAGGAGGAAAAATATTACCTAAAGCATTTTTAAAAATGACAGAAGAACTTTGTATCCAAGATATATGGAAAGAAAAAAAATCCAAAGAAATTACAATATACATTTTACTCAAATCATGGTCTAGAATTGATATAATATGGACATCTTTGGAACTTAATACGATGATACAAGAAATTAGATAGAAACTAATGTTTGGGCAGATCATAACCCAATAAAGATGACTTGGAGAGGAACTAAGAAAAAAATAAGATGATCCTTGAATAAATCTATACTGAAAGAATTTCTACAACTAGCATCAAAGGAAATGTATTTCTTCTTCAAAATAAACAAGAAAGAAGAAACATCACTTCAAAATGTGTGGGGCACAGCTAAAGCATATTTCAGAGGGTTGGCTATAACTTATATTGCTAAAAAGAATAAAGAAAAGAAACAACAACAGTTAAAGTTGAAGGAAGAATTCAGAAAATTAGAATCAGAATTAGAATAGATCCCCAAAAGAAAATACTTTAGAAACAAATGGAGATAATAAAACATAAATTAAATCTAGCCAAAATAGAAGTAATGGCTCAACAGATTAAAAGGGCTAAACAGAACTTTTTTGAAAATGCCAACAAGCCGGGTTAGCATATAGATTGAAAAAAGAAAAAGAGAAAAAAATGATAAACAAACTGCAAGACCTAAAAGGTGAATTACAGTTTGAAAATGATACAATTAAAAAAAATTATTAAAGATTATTATGAGATACTTTACAAGGCAGAGGAAATCGTTACCACGATTTTGGCTTTGGGATCTGCCACAGGCTGACTGAACTTTTTGTTGATGCCATCTGCTGGCACCCTTCGTCTGATGTGACCATTTCCCTTTTGTGTGCCAGCTTACACTGCAGCAGAACTTTACTCGCTGCAAGATTCCCCCCTCTCGCAGGAGCGTCCATCTGTTTTATGGAAGATCTTCCTTGATGACAGGTTGTGGGAACCTGAGAGATGGCATGCCGCAAAGAGAAACCTGAGGGGATTTTTACTAAAAATTTTAAACAACATTTTAAGGGGATCCGGGAGGAGGGAGGTCCAAAGGATCTGGAATGAACTTGGGGGAGTTCGACCCGTAAAACAGTCCAGACCATCGGATGGTCCCAGGGGGGAGTAGGGGTTTGGAAATGGATGCAGCTCCAATTGAGGAGAGTCTTTCTATCCCGACAATGATTGGGAGGGGCAGAGAGTGTGGGAGCAGAGGGCTTTATCGTAATCGGGGAACGGGCCACAGCTGTCTTCAAGTGGTGGCCTGTTCCCGCCATCATTACTCTTCTCGCTCCCCCAGGGGCATAGGATTACAGGAACCTGGGCTCAGGTTGGTCTATATCAAAGCCAGGTCTGTGGTGAACAAGGCTCCCCTCATACAGGATCTTATTGAGGAGGAGAACGCAGACCTGGCTTGCATTATGGAGACCTGGTTGGGCCAAGAGGGGGGTGTCCCTCTCTCGGAATTATGCCCACCAGGTTTCTGGGTGCTTCACCAGCTGCGGGCCCAGGGCAGGGGTGGTGGGGTGGCAGTTATTATTTATTTATTTATTTGTTTGTTTGTTTGTTTTGATTTATATACCACCCTTTTCCCAAAGGACTCAGGGCGGTTTACAGGGCAAATTAAAACAGTGCAGTGTACAAATTAAAATAAAATTAAATTAATAGCCCCAAAACAGTTTAAAATTTAAAACCATTAAAACCCCTCAGCCCAGGCCGGCTAAATCAAATAGCCAAGTTTTTAGGTCCTGGCGAAACGAACGAAGGTCGGGGGTGATCCGGAGTTCCACAGGCAGCTGATTCCATAGGGCAGGCATGCCCACCAAGAACGCTCTCCCCTTGGGGATCACCTGCTGGCACTCCCTGACTGGCAGGACCCTGAGGAGGCCCTCCCTGTGGGAGCGCACAGGATGATGGGAAGTCGATGCTGGCAGCAGGTGCTCCCTAAGATAATCTGGACCCATGCCATTTAGGGCTTTATAGGTCATCACCAACACCTTGAATCTCACCCGGAGGGCAACTGGAAGCCAATGCAGCTCGCGGAGAAGAGGCGTTACATGGGAGTATCAGGAGACCCCCATCAAAACTTGCGCGGCCGCATTCTGCACCAGCTGAAGCCTCTGAGTGGTCCTCAAGGGCAGCCCCATGTAGAGAACATTGCAGTAGTCTATCTGGGAGGTCACAAGTGCATGAGTGACTGTATGTAGGGCATCTTGGTCCAGATAGGGCTGCAACTGGCGCACCAGGCGAACCTGGGCAAAAGCCCCCCTGGCCACGGCTCCTATATGATCTTCCAAACTGAGCTGTGAGTCCAGGAGGACGCCCAAGTTGCGGGCCCTATCTATGGGGTAACACCTCACCCTCCATAGTTAATGATGGAATAGACTGGTTAATCCAAGATGCCAGTATGTACAACCACTCAGTCTTAGCGGGATTGAGTCGAAGCCTGTTTCTCCCCATCTAAACCCGGACCGCCTCCAGGCAACGGGACATCACATCGAGGACATCACTGGGTTGGTTTGGGTTGGAAAGAAAAAGCTGGGTATCATCAGCGTACTGATGATACCCCACCCCAAAACCACGAATGAGCTCACCCAGCAGCTTCATATAGATGTTGAACAAGAGGGGAGAGAGGACCAACCCCTGAGGGACTCCACAAATGAGAGGCCTGGGGGCAGACCTCTGCTCTCCCGTCAACACCGACTGGGAGCAGCCCAGGAGGTAGGAGGAGAACCACTGTAGAACAGTGCCACCCACTCCCAAGCCCCTGAGGCACTAAGTAAGATACCATGGTCGATGGTATCAAAAGCCACTGAGAGATCTAATAGGACTAGGACAGAGGAACAGCCCCTGTCCTGAGCCCGCCAGAGATCATTCACCAGCGTGACCAGTGCCGTCTCCGTGCTGTACCCAGTCCTAAAGCCTGATTGGTATGGGTCCAGATAATCAGCTTCCTCCAGGAACAGAGGGAGCTGATGCGCCACCATGCTCTCAACAACCTTTGCAAGAAAGCGAAGGTTGGAGACCAGACGATAGTTGTTCAAAATAGCCGGGTCCAGAGGGCCCTTCTTGAGGAGGGGCCTCACCACCGCCTCCTTCAAGGCAGCAGGGAAGATACCCTCTCTCCAAGAAGCAGTTATTACTGCCTGGAGCCAGCCTCGTGTCCCCTCCCGAGCTGCATACACAAGCCAGGAGGGGCACGGGTCCAATAAACACGTGGTGGAACTCAGTCTTCTCATGATCCTGTCCACCTCTTCCGGGGTCACAGGATAAAATTCATTCCAGATAACATTCCCAAGACTGCTTGTCTCCCCCACCCCGGTCAGTCTCTGCCCAGTCAGAATCCAGACCGGCCCAAATCTGAGCGATTTTATCCATCAGATGCTGGCTAAACTCCTTGGCCCGCCCCTGCAAGGGCTCCTCCCTCACCTCCTGATTAAGGAGGGAGCGAGTCACCCTAAACAGGGCAGCCGGGCGATTATCTGTGGACACAATGAGGGAAGCGAAGTAGTTAGACTTTGCCGCCACCATCGCCACAAGATGGTGGGGAGAGTCTTTGTCCACGAGTGGCCACTGTCCCTCAGATAGGCAGGTGTGAGTCTCCCCTTTTGAAGTGAGGTCCTGGAGTTCAGTTGGGCCTATTGATTACGTACCTGTCTCCTAGCTGCGTGTCATCGGTCCTGCCTAAGCTTCTCAACGTCTTGTCTGGGTTGGCAATTGAGTTCCCCGGGCTTATAGTTCTGGGGGATTTCAATCTGCCATCCGTGGGTGAGGCATCTGAGTTGGCCCGGGAGTTCATGGCTTCCATGACGGCCATGGACCTGACTCAAATAATTCAGGACCAGACCCATAATGGAGGGCACACACTCAACCTGGATTTTATCTCTGGGCAGTGGATTAATGATCTGGGTATGGGGGATTTAATCATCCAACCCCTGTCATGGTCTGATCATTTTCTTCTCCAGCTAGACTTTCAGTATGCCACCCCACACCACTGGGAGGCAGAACCAACCAGGTGGTTCTGCCCCAGGTGCCTGATGGACCCTGAAAGGTTCCAGACAGAGCTTGGGACATTTCCTGCTTCCCTTGCCCATGACTCTGCCAAGGCCCTAGAAGAAGTCTGGGAGAGGGCAGCTGCTGGGGCCTTGGATCGAGTTGTGCTTTTGTGGCCTCTGACCCAGTGCAGACCCCGGGTGGCCCCCTGGTTTACTGAGGAGCTCTGGGAGATGAAGCACCAGAAAAGATGCCTAGAGAGCTGTTGGAGGTCCAGCGGATCTGAATCTTATTGAACACAGCTAAGAACTTATCTTAAGTCTTACCTAGTGGTGATGGAAGTGGCAAAGCGTGTTTACTTTTCCACTCTCATTGCATCTGCAGATAACCACCCAGCCACCCTGTTTAGAGTGACCCGCTCCCTGTTTAATCAGAGACTGAGGGATGACCCCTTGCAGGGTAGGGCTGAGGAATTTGTACAGTATCTACAGGACAAAATCGCTCAGATCCAGACTGGCCTGGACTCCGACTGGGCGGAATCCGGCGGAGTGGAGAGGGCAGGTCTTGATCATACCATTTGGGGTGAGTTTGACCCTGTGACTCTGGATGATGTGGACAGGATCATGTGTAGACTGAGCACTACAACTTGTTTACTGGACCCATGTCCCTCCTGGCTGGTTTCAGCCGCCTGAGAGGTGACAGGGGACTGGCTCCAGGCAGTTGTTAATGCTTCTTTGATGGAGGGTGTCTTCCCCTCCACCTTAAAAAAGGCGGTGGTGAGGCCCCTCATCAAGAAGCCTTCTCTGGACCTGGCCTCATTGAATAACTACCATCCTGTCTCCAACCTTCACTTTGTAGCAAAGGTTGTTGAGAGTGTTGTGATGCATCAGCTCCAACAATTCCTGGATGAAGCAGACTCTCTGGACTCGTACCAGTCTGGTTTCAGACCCGGCTACAGCATGGAAACCGCATTGGTCGCATTGGTGGATGATCTCTGGCAGGCCCGGGACAGGGGCTGTTCCTCTGTCCTGGTCCTACTTGACCTCTCAGTGGCTTTTGATGCCATCAACCATGGTATCCTGCTGCGACGGCTCGAGGGGTTGGGAGTGGGAGGCACTGTTTTACGGTGGTTCTCCTCCTACCTCTCGGGCCGCTCACAGTTTGTATTGGCAGGGGGACAGAGATCTAGCCCGAGGCCCCTCACTTGTGGGGTGCCTCTGTGGTCAGTTCTCTCCCCTCCTCCTGTTTAACACTGGGAAGCCACTGGGTGAGATCATCTGTGGCTTTGGGGTGAGGTATCACCAATATGCAGATGATACCCAGTTGTTCATCTCCACCCCAAGCCAACCCTGTGATGCCCTTGACATGATGTCCCGGTGCCTGGAGGTGGTACAGGTATGGATGGGAAGGAACAGGCTCAGGCTTAACCCCTCCAAGACCGAGTGGCTGTGGATACCGGCATCTTGTATTGTCCAACAAGTTCCATCTCTTTTGATGGGGGGAGATATTGCCCCCCTCAGAAAGGGCTTGCAGCTTGGGTGTCCTCCTGGATTCATGGCTTAATTTGGAAGATCATCTAACAGCCATGACCAGGGGGGCCTTCGCACAGGTTCGCCTAGTGCACCAGTTGTGCCCCTTTTTGGACCGAGATGCCCTATGCATGGTTACCCACGTCCTCATCACTTCTCGCCTGGATTACTGCAATGCTCTTTACATGGGGCTGCCCTTGAAGAGCACCCAGAGGCTTCAACTGGTGCAAAATGCGGCCATGCGGGTGCTTATGGGAGTACCTCGGTACTCCCGTGTTACACCAGTCCTGCGTGAGCTGCATTGGCTTCCGGTTACCCTCCGAGTGTGATTCAAGGTGCTGGTAATAACCTTTAAAGCCCTACATGGCTTAGGCCTGGGGTACTTGTGAGACCACCTGCTGCCATTGTCAACCTCCCATTGCCCGGTTCGCTCCCACAGAGTAGGCCTCCTCAGGGTTCCGTTGGCCAGGCAATGCCGGCTGGCGACCCCCAGGGTTAGAGCCTTCTCTGTGGGCATGCCGACCCTCTGGAATGAGTTGCTCCAGAGCTGCGGATGGCCCCTGACCTTCAGTCCTTCTGCCGTGACCTGAAGACGTGGTTATTCCAACAAGCGGGCCTGGACTGACTACGATTTTTAATTAGGCTTTTACTGGGTTAAATATTTTTGTAATTTTGTATTTATTGTTTAATTCTCTTTTAAATTTTTTACTCTATGTTTTTTTTAAATTTTTATTGTTGTGAGCCACCCTGAGTCCTCAAGGAGAAGGGCGGCATATAAATTTAATAAAATGAAATGAAATTCCAAAACAAAAAATACAGCAGTAGTTTAAAAAAAGCAGACTTACCAAAAATTTCAGAGAATGTTCAAAATATATTAAATGGAAAAATATCAATGATGGCGATTACAGAGGCTATAAAAAGGCAAACAAATGATAAGACTCTGAGTCCAGATGGATTACCTGCAGAGTTTTATAAATCATTACAAGATGTATTAAGTCAGGTCTTGAAAGAACTGTGTAATGAAATACTTCTGGAGGCTAAAATACCAAATACATGGACTGAAGCCAACATTATTTTAATACCCAAAGAAGACTCCTATTAATATCACTATTAAATGTAGACTATAAAATTTTTGCCTCAATAATAGCAAAAAGACTAAAGAATTTTTTGATCAAATTTATACATTCAGACCAAAATGGTTCTCTATCTAAAAGACAGATAAAAAATAATTTAAGAATGATTCTTGATGTGTTAGAGCAGGGCTTTTCAACCGGTGGTATGCGTACTACCTGTGGTACATTGGCACCTGGCAGGTGGTATGTGACCATCCTAGAAAAGTGGTAGCAGGGGAGGAGAATGAGCTGAACTGGCAGCAGCATCACACAAGCCTGAGTGAGAGATGGCTGGAGCTGCAGGGCTGCCAGGGCTCAGCGGAAGCGCCAAGATCAGCACTGCTTTCCAGCTGATTAGTGCTTCTTTGGGGCTGTCAGGGCTCAGTGGAAGTGCCAGGATCAGTGCCAGGCTCCAGCTGGAGCTCTGCGCTCATTCTGGTCTTCTACTGAGCCCTGAAGAATCACCAATCAGCTGGAAAGTGACACTGATCCTAGCACTTCTGCTGGGCCCAGAAGAAGCGCTAATCACCTGGAAAGCGGCAATGATCCCTCCGCATATGCTGAGGCCAAAGCAAGCATCATTCAGCTGAAATGTTGCAGCATCTTCAAGGTCTTGTGATTTACGTTCAGATGCTTGGCAACTGATTCATATTTATGATGGTCACAGTGTCCAGGGTCATGTGAAGTGACCAAAACCTGCTGCAACCACCCAGCAGATGGGGGGGGGGAATAAAAACCAAACACTCCCCACCCTACCCCCACTGCCAATCCTCAACAGTGAAAACCTGCTCACAACAGTGAAAACCTCAGACAGGAGGAAAAGCACGGCTGGGCGGGCAGGCAGGTGTCTTGATTGGCTGCGGCTTAGGGGGGGAAAGGGGGAAGATTTACCCCCCCAAATGCTGCCCTCTCACAAAAGCAGGATAAAAACTCCAAAAAATGACAAGGGAAAAAGGTTAAAATGGAAGAATGTCTCCCAATAGTTTGCTTCCTCATTTCCTTCTAGCAGTTTAAATATGTAAAGACTACAAAAGAAAAAAACTTGGCTTTCTTTCATTGTAATTCAGAAGGGAGGAACGGGAGGATTGGGGTGGTGTTGTTTGTTTCAAAGGAAGGGAAAGAAGGGATTTGGGTCTGTGGGGACACAGCAGGCAAATGGTGATGGCATGCGGTTTCTGGTGTTGGGGGGGTAGTCTTTTTAAAAGAGCAAAATGAGGCAAAAAATAAAAATCCCCCACTGTACCTCCAAGAGCTGGATGCCGGAGACCCCCTGTATCTCTCCCAACCCTGCCTGGGCCCCATAGGTGTCCCTCCCCATGAGCAACATCGAGGTGGCCACACCGACCATGACCACGACCAATTGGCCATACCCACCCAATGGGCCATGCCTACCCAGCACCCAACAAAACATAAGTGGGTTTTGGGTTGCAGTTTGGGCACTAAAAGGTTCGCCATCACTTGGTATAGTTGGTACCTTGCTCAATAGTAGCAACTATGAGAGGGATCTTGAAGTCCTAGTGGACAATCACTTAAATTTGAGCCAGCAGTGTGCTGCAGCTGCCAAAAAGCCAGCACAATGCTAGGCTGCATTAACAGAGGGATAGAATCAAGATCACGTGAAGTGATAATACCACTTCACAATGCCTTGGAAGGCCACACTTGGAATACTGCATCCAGTTTTGGTCACCACAATGTAAAAAACATGTTGAGATTCTAGAAAGAGTACAGAGAAGAGCAACAAAGATGATCAGGGAACTGGAGGCTAAAACATAAGGAAAAGTGGAATTGGGTATGTCTAGTTTAATGAAAATAAGGACGAAGGGTGACATGACAGCACTGTCTCAATATCTCAGGGGTTGACACAAAGAAGAGGGAGTCAAGCTATTCTCCAAAGCACCTGAAAGCAGGACAAGAAGCAATGGATGGAAACTAACCAAAGTGTCGGAATCCATTTATATTTCATTTCTAACTATCTCCTCTGAGTTAAAGCCAAATCTCATCTTCCCCTGGATTCTGCCTTTCCCAAGAGGGAGAGGAAACAGGCATGGGGCTTTATGGCTTTCGGTTCCTCCCTTAAATGTAACCCTTATTTATTCTGCCTGCCTGCTATCCATCACAACCAATTGCTTTCTTACTAGGCATTCCCTCTCAACTTATGGGCAACTAGGAAAGGTGGTGGGAAGGGGAGAAATGCAACCCTCCGGGATCTGGTGTGTTTCTCTGAATGAAGTGTGAGAAGGGTGGAAATGATTCTGCTGCAAACAGACTTTTATCTCTCCTTTCCCACTATGGGCTTACCACCTGGAGCTTGGCTGATCCGGAACTGTAGGCTGGGGTTTGCTTGGGGACACTTTAGAAATATCGATCTGTGACGGAATTCCTCAGATCCTGCCTACTATGCCTGCTATCTCATATTTCTTACTAAAAGTTCCTGCTTGGAAAATCTTGTCTCCAAGAGTCCTACTTTCTTAAGATGTGGGCTGAGGTGGGTTCTGACACAAAGAGAGAAGCAACCTAGAATTAAGGAGAAATTTTCTGACAGTTAGAACAATTAATCAGTGGAATAGCCTGCCTCCAGAAGCTGTGAATGCTCCAACACTGGAAGTTTTTAAGAAGAGACTGACAGCCAAGGTCAGTTCCACCACCATCATCATCATCATCATCATCATCATCATCATCATCATCATCATCATCATCATCATCTTATTATTATTATTATTATTATTATTATTATTATTATTATTATTATTATTATTATTATTATTATTATTATTATTATTATTATTATTATTATTATTATTATTATTTGCATAATGATTTTCACATGCTGCATGAGTTCAACAGGACTAAAAGTGTTTTGATGTTGATTTTTATTTGTACATAATATACAATGAATCTCACTACAGTGTCCAAAAATAGTCAGCTAGTATTGATTATTCCATTGTGGCAATGTCCTGGTGGAAACTTTTTATCAAGTTTATTACTGCACCTAGATTTTTGAAAGGAAGTCCAAGTGTGAATGCAGAAAATGAATCTTCCGTGAAATGTTGCATGGTTTCTTACCTGTAAGAAGTTTGTCAGCTAGCTGAATGTAGTTTGGTGCTTTGTAGTTACCAAGAAAATCTTCAATGGCATCTTTGAATGCTTTCCAGGCAATAGCAGGAAAAGAATTGGAGAAGATTATACAGTATCAAGATTTAAAAATTAAAATGCATTTATTTATTTTATTTATGTAATTATTATTCTGTCATTATTGTTGTATATAAATCAAATAAATAAATATAAATAACTCAAGGCAACTCCTCCTCCAATTTTCCACACAACAACACTATGAGATGATTTGAGCTGAGAGAGAATGATTGGCCCAAAATCACCCAGCTGACTTTCACAACTAAGGCAAAACTAAAACTCACAGTCTCCTGGTTTCTAGCTTGGTGCCTTGATCATGAGACTTAACAGGCTCGGTGGTTGAAAAAGTATGTTGCAAATTGAGAGAATTGAAAAAATAAAAGATTATGGCATAAATTGCCATGATAGCTCATTAACAAAAAATCTTGGGTGGCACTTACAAAATTTACACTTCAATAAAATTTCTGTCAACTGAAAAATGTGACACCATTTGGATCTATGTTGATATATTTATTTATTTATTTATTTGATTTGTATACCGCCCTTCTCCCCAAGGACTCAGGGCGGTGAACAGTGACATAAATATCAAAAATGTACAAATACAGAAATTGAAAATAAGTTAAACCCTAATGCCCAAATGCAGAAGATAAGTTACATTAAAACAATAATTAAAACAGAACCCGTCAGACCAGACCAGATTGTTCAAACAGATAGGTTTTTAGGTCACGTCGGAAGGAGCGAAGGTCGGGAGCCATCCGGAGCTCAACCGGTAAACAGTTCCATAGGTCCGGCACGCCCACAGAGAATGCCCTCCCCCTGGGAGCCACCAGACAGCATTCTCCAAACGGCGGCACCCTTAGGAGGCCTTCCCTGTGGGAGCGCACTGGGCGGAGGGAGCTTGACACTGGCAGCAGGTGATTCCTAAGGTACTCCGGACCCATGCCATGTAGGGCTTTGAAAACCATTAGCAGCACCTTGAATTTCACCCGGAGGACAACTGGGAGCCAATGCAGCTCACGGAGTAGAGGTGTAACATGGGAGTATATTATGACATGCTAGGTTCTTGGGAAGAGCTTAATGCCTATGATGGCCAACAACAGTTAAAGAACTGCCAGCTGTGATATCACAGTCATAAATAAGCAGGTTAAAATACTGTAGTATTTCTAAATACAATTGTTGCACATAGCAACACAACAACTGTTGTTGCCAGAAGTCTGATTATAAACTTTGATACACATTCTACACTGTCAGGGCAAGGATGCTCTCTCAGCCTCTGTTTCCACATTTGTATTACAAAATTAAAAATAATTGAACGAGGTTGTTGCAAGTGCTTTTTAAAATTTTAAAATATTTAAGAAAAATATTAAATATTTATTACATCTGTGTTTCCATTTTGATTTCACAGTAGCATACTTGGATATTTCAGAATATTTAGTAATTCCAAGGATTGCCAAAATAGTTTGGGAGAATAATATCTGTCACTATTATTTAATTATTACATATTTTTCCATAAATTAATATATTTTAAATTTCTATATTTCACTGAATCAATACAAATTATTTTATTAGCAAAGCTATGAGGACATTATTTTTGTAAGCACAGTTGAAAGATATTGGATTTTTGTTTATATGTGTGTATTTTTCATTTTGTTTTTACATAGGGGAATTTAAGCTTTTCCTGTGTGGAGCCTCATTCAGTGCCAGTATTTTTCAATGCTACTAGCTTTCTGGAAGTGCCTGGCCATCCAAATCGTGAATTATTCTCAGTCAGCTTTCAATTTCGGACATGGAATCCAAATGGAGTTTTGTTGTTCAGCAATTTTGCTGAAGGATTGGGTAGCATACAGATCGACTTGTCTGAGGGAAAAGTCAGTGTCCATATCAATGTTACTGGAGTGAAGAAGAATAAAATCAAGATATCTTCAGGTAAGCACAGCAACTCTTTTTAAAAAAATTTAGATTACAAAGTATTTCTTCATGTGATTTTGAACTTTCCTACTTTGTAGGAAGTTACTTGGTTACAAAAAAGTTTGTTACAGATTTGATCGGAAAACCTAGAAGCTGTATTTTATCTTTTGTAAGGGAATTTCTTAGATATTGAATTATTTTTACCAAAATATAGTTTAAAGTTTATCTGTCTGGAGTATAGTGTTAAAGGTTTATAATGGAGCTGAATTCAGTCACTTTGGGAGAAATTATATGTTGTGGGGTGAGGAAAGAAATTATTCTTCCAAACACAATGGAGGACTTTATAAGTCATGTTATGATTTTTTTTGAGGTCACTAATAAATATTGTAGTCAACATATAGTAACACTTTTAAAGAGTAACATGAATAATCATAAATCAGGAGAAACACTAAGGAACTTGAATTTTAAATGTTGATAATGATAAAGCAAAGATGGTAGTTTCAAAATGAACCAGTTCTAGATGATGAAGTAACAATTCATTTTATGTTCCTCTGGTTTCAGGCCTACAACTTGACCCTTGCCACCATTAGTAGGGTTCCAGTAGGAAATAGCAAAGCAAGCAGAATCAGAAGCTGTTCACAGGTCCACCAAAGTAGCTATTGTTAACATATTTAAACAAACATTAGCAGACCAACATAATCATCTACTTTGTAAGCTTTTCTCATGGGCCCTTTCACATTCTTATTAAGGTTCAGCATAATTCTAACTGTGCGAACCTTCTAGTCTATCTGAAAACATTTTTTAAGATAGGAATTTATCTGTTCAATACCCACTATGCTGATTCCTATATAAAGTGGAAAAATCAGGTTTCTCCAACTTGATATCTCCCAGAAATATTGAATATCAACTTGATATCTCCCAGAAATATTGAATATCTAAAAATCAATTATGTTCCTTTATGTTTGCCTTTCCTTGTTAAATAGACAGAAAACAATGAGAATGGGGATTGAAGTTATTGAGCAAGGTGATCATGTGGACATCTCACTTGACAACCATCATGACATCTGACTAAAATTGTGAAACCAATTGTAGTCATAATTCACTTCTTTATAAAATCCACATTAACTTCATGACTTCATCCTACCATAAATATCAGTGTCTTCTAAATCTCAGGTTGTATCCTCCTAATTCCAAAATAACAATTATTTCATCTTTCTGTGAAATAATCTTATAAAATTTTATAAAGTTCTCTCTAGGAGTCATATTTTCTAATATCTTGAACAGGAAAGTCCAGTTCAAATTATCAAGTCTTTATCTGCTTCTAAGAAAATCAGTGGGGCAAGTTTTTCAACTTAGAACTAAGGAGAAACTTCCTGATAGTTAGAACAATTAATCAGTGGAACAACCTGCCTCCAGAAGTGGTGAATGCTCCAACACTGGAAGTCTTTAAGAACAGATTGGACAGCCATTTTTCTGAAATGGTATAGCGTTTCCTGCCTGAGCAGGGGGTTGGACTAGATTACCTCCAAGGTCCCTTCTAACTTAATATTATTATTGATCATCGCACAGTCAGCCAGATGTTCAGACTGGATTTGGCATTTTTGTCTACCTATCGAGACAAAGGACCTGGGATAGGCAGATGTGGATGTTTGATGCTATTACAGATATCACAAGAAAATGGAAGCAGTTCCTAGTAAGGCCACCTTTTGCAATTGACTAATGGCAAATTTGTCAATGCCAATAATATTCAAGTGATGCTCCAGTTGCTTTTGGATTGCACCCAAGGCACCTATTACTATTGGTACTACCCTTGCTTGCCTTTGCCACAGTCTTTCCATTTCTATTTGTAGGTCTTTATATTTTGTTATCTTCTCCAGTTCTTTCTTGTCTATTCTGCTGTCTCCAGGCACTGCCACATCCAATATCCAGACTTTTTTGTCTTTCTTATTGACAATTGTTAAGTCCAGGATGTTATGTTGGAGGTGTTGTCTGTTTGAATTCTGAAGTCCCAGAGAAATTTAACTTTATCATTTTCTATGATTTTCTCTATTTTATGATCCCACCAGTTCTTGCTTACAGGGAAATGATATTTCTTCCAGTCTTCCAATGCACCATTGTTGCTACTTTGTCATGCTGCTGCTTGTAGTCAGTCTGTGCGATCTTCTTGCAGCAGTTTACCAGGTGGTCCACTGTTTCTTCAGCTTCTTTGCATAGGCAGCATTTACTGTCTGTTGCTGTCTTCTCAATTTTGACTTTGTACGCATTTGTCCTTAAGGCTTGGTCTTGTGCAGTCAGAATTAGTCCCTCAGTCTCTTTCTTCAACTTTCCTGCTCTTAGCCATTGCCAGGTCTTGTTATTATCTGCTTTCTGAGCTATTTTTTTAATGTACTGGCCATGTAGTGCTTTGTCTTCCCATCCCTCTATTCTGTTCTTCATTTGGTCTTTCTTGTA
The DNA here is from genome assembly GCF_964194415.1 of Vipera berus. Classification (NCBI taxonomy): domain Eukaryota; kingdom Metazoa; phylum Chordata; class Lepidosauria; order Squamata; family Viperidae; genus Vipera; species Vipera berus. The sequence goes on along the minus strand of NC_138205.1, from coordinate 65,855,717 downwards.
GGCCAGTTTGGTCTCTCCAGTAGTCAGCAAAGCCTTCCTGATATACTAATTTCAGTGCATCTTCATCATTGTCCTTCAGATATTCTTCCAAAGCCATTTTTTCTTCTTCAACCATCTGATGTACTTGCAGCATTCCACGTCCACCTATTTGCCTTGGTAGATAGAGCTGACAATGTCACTGCGTGGATGAAGGGCATGATTCTTTGTCATTATTTTTCTGGTCTTCCTATCCATTGCTTTTAGTTCTGCTTGAGTCCAGTCCACTATTCCAGCTGTGTATCTAATGATTGGGAATTGCCCAGGTGTTGATTGCCTTCATGGTATTTCCTCCATTGAGTTTGGATTTTAAGATCTTCTTCACTCTCTTTATGTATTCACCTCTAATCTTTTTCTTGACTTCAGTGTGCTTGATGTTGTCAGCTTGAAGGATACCCAAGTATTTGTAACAATCTTCCTCATCCAGACTCTTAATGTTATTTTCATGGGGCATCTTGATTCCTTCAGTTTTCACCATTTTCCTTGTTTGAGAGTAGGTGTGGCACATTTGTCCAAACCAAACTCCTTTGCAATATCTTGGCTATATATATGAACAGTGTTCAGCAGTGATTCTATTTCAGATGATGTTTTTCCATATAGCTTCAGATCATCCATGTAAAGGAGGTGGGATAGTCTGGCAGATGTTTTTGATGTTTGATAGCCATGTCCTGAGTTATTCAGTATTGTTGACAGAGGAAACAGTGCAATAACAAATAGTAGTGGTGATAATGAATCTCCCTGAAATATTCCTCTCTCAAGGAGCTGCTTTTTTGTTTTTATTTTTATTATTTTTATTTTTATTTTATTGTTATTATTATTATTATTATTATTATTATTATTATTATTAATAATAATAATAATAATAATAATAATAATAATAATAATAATAATAATCTCACATTGATCTTCATGAATATTTTTCTTTAGACATTCTAAAATTGTCTGTAGTAACTTTTCCCATATGAAAATAATTTAGAATTTGAAAATGGAATTCATCTTTTAGGATGAAGTACAGCTATTGTTCTGGCAGAGCAATCTGGCCATGGATTTTTGCCTGTCAGTCTCTGTAGCTGTGTCCTTTGGCAGCTTGGCATTTTCTGTTAATGAGTAAAAGTGAACTTTTATCTCACTCTTTCTTGAAAGAACATCACCTTTCTGAAGCATTATGTTTGTTTTCAATGCAGTTTACAGAACTAGGAGCCACAATAGGCCTGTGGGAAAAAGCTAAGCTCATCTAACTTTATTTAGATCTTCAAAAAGATAGCAATTCCATTTTTGTAAGAGTGTTTGTACATTTTACGATTTAATTTTCAAATGTTGCTGAAACGGTACATGGATTCATGGGAAGGAGAGGCAAAGAGCTTGAGTTTTGGATTTTCTGAAGCAGATTTACACAACTGATAGTGTCTTGAGGAAATTTACTCATTAATTTTATGTATTGGCAAAGAAACTAAAATGCCTTATTTTCAAAAAAGCCACAAATTTGAAGTTTAGTTTAATATGAGAGGAGTCTTGGAAAATAGACAATAAATAGACAAAATAAACTAAGTATTTCTCTGAGGTGTTCTGCAATAAGAATGTCTGTCTATAGAAGACAAAAGAAAATAGTGAACTAATGCAAATAGTACTAGGTTTTGTCATACTACTATTGATATCCTTTATTAGCTTGATATTCTCTATTTCATGCAGTAGAAACTGATGGCATTCATAATGCACTCTCATTTACTCAACAACAACTACTAAGGGAGCAATGACTAGCCCTAGGTTGCTCAGTGAATTTTTATTGCTGAGGTGGACTTAAATACTATGTGCCTATAAATACATATTTCAATGACATAGAGGTAAAAAAAAAGTTGGCTACTTGTCCTGTCATATAGAAAACAAACTTCTATGTGTGGGTCATCATGACCTATAGGTCACATATGACTCTTGGTCTCAAATTGTTAAATTCCTGAATCATTAGCTCACATACATACCAAACTCTCATACCCATAGTATTTATCCAATAATTATAGAGTAATAATAGAATAATTTTGTTCCAGTCAGGGATTGCCATTTCATTTCATTATTTCATTTCATTTCATTTCAGTTTGTTTGTTTGTTTGTTTTCTATATTTTTTTAAGATAGTCAAGAATGCCAGCAAGGAGTATGATGTGGATGCTATTGTACATCTTGACACTAATGATCTGTTTCAAAAAGATGTATTCTCTGTGCAGAATGATTTCCAGAGCTTGGGGTAGGAGCCTAGCATAATAGGCTGTAGACTTACTTTTTCAGAGGTTTTACCAGTGTAAAAGGAGCAAAACAGAAAAGGCCAGCATATAGCAGAATTCAATATGCAGCTAAAGGAGTGGTGTAAAGGAGAAGGCTTTGGTTATATTAGTCACAATGTCTCAAGTTGATTCAATGAAAACTTGTACAAAAGGAGGTTTCCGGTCATGTGGCTGAAGGCAGACTTGGGGAAATGGTTCTCCCTCCCCCGGGTCTAAATTCTACCACCTGGTGGGTCCGAAAGGACTGAATGCCCCCCCTGTAGAGGTGGCCCCCAATGGGTGATTGTTTGAGGATTGCAGCTAGGCAGCAGCCGGACCACTGGTCCCAACATATTCCCTGGAACCAGCAGGAGAAAGGTGGACTGTGTCTATGTGATTCACCATTATCAGCTACTCACCGGAGACAAAGAATGTTAACACGAATGCAAACACCTGAGCTGAGTGAGAAAATTCCTTTTACTCTCTCTACAAGCTAAGACCTTTAGTGGATAGCACCTCTCCAGCCTCTGAGAACAGGCCCTTAGCCTAAGGAAGGGGGTGGAATTTTTTCCCCTCACCCGATTTACAAGCAGAATTTAAAGCTGTTGGCAAAGTGAAAATGATACTTTATTACAAGGCTGTTTGTGGTTGAAAATTTGGGAAAGCTTTTTCTCCTACAAAATTAGGCGTTTTCCACGAAAGCCATTACAATTTTTACTCTCCACTTCTTTTTATTTTCTAAGCTTTTTTTTATTCGAAAGTTACTTTTCTTTTTACCCTCCCATAAAAGGGTGGGAATGAATAACTAATGAATAGCTAATGCCATCTAGGGGTGAAACCTGAAAACTTCATCCACCCCCTCTGAATGGAGTTATCTCAGATCGAAATTTGGCTGTCTGCCCAGACATTCTGTTGAAAGTCCTTGGAAACCTTGTTTCAGAAAGAAAAAAAAGGACTCTTTTTGGCTTCTCTGGTCTGCTTGGTTCTCAAGATAGATTCCTGCTTGAATAACTCTTTGTTTGAAGTTATCTGACTTCCCTGGACTATAAAGACATAGAGGCTTGGAATTTTTATTGCCTATTTTTGAGTACAACTTCCTAGATTATAATTTTGACATCCCTACTCACTTCCACTATATTTTGCTTATTTTTATTACTTATTTTTTCTATTTTTTATTCACATTTTTTGTTCTTTTATTTTTATCTTCTTTTTATTTGGGGGGCTTTTCCTTTTTTACTTTATATTTTTGGGGCATCCTTTTCATTTTTCCCCATTGTTTTTTCCCCCGGACATTTTCTATTGTGCCCCTTTTACCCTTTCCCCCCCTCTTTTTTCCTTTGGGGTGTGTGTGTGTGTGTATACATATACATGTACATATACATATACATATACATATACATATACATATACATATACATATACATATACATATACATATACATATACATATACATATACATATACATATACATATATATATACATATACATATACATATACATATACATGTATACTGCTCAAAAAAAAATATAGGGAACACAAGATAAGACATCCTACTATTAAATACAGTATATTGTGTTGTTTAAGTGTTCCCTTTATTTATATGTGTGTGTGTGTGTGTGTGTGTTTTCGTAGATTTTCACGGGTACAGGTATGTAGGTCTTGGCATATTTGGGTCTTTTCCCATGTAAGATTGAGAGTATCTTGGTAACAACTCAGCCAACCAACCCACTTACAGCAACAAAGCCAGCAGCCCACACACCCCCACCAATATTTATAGAGAGACGGGAGCTCCTATCACGCTTTGCTTGCTCAAGCACGAAGCCGAAGACACCAGTCTGAAGATGACGAGTGGGACCTCGTCGAAATGTTGCCAAGACACTCTCAATCTTTATACACACACACACACACACACACACACACACACACACACACACCAAAGGAAAAAAGAGAAAAAAAGGGTAAAGGGGGCAGAATAGAAAATGTATATATATATATATATATATATATATATATATATATATATATATATATATATATATATATATATATATATATATATATATATATATATATATATATATATATATATATATATATATATATATATATATATATATATATATATATATATATATATATATATATATATATATATATATATATATATATATATATATATATATATATATATATATATATATATATATATATATATATATATATATTCCCCTCTTGTTTTTCTCTTACTTTTTTGGGAGCCCTTTCTTTTTTTTGTCCCCTTTATTTTTGAGCGTTTTTATTACTTTTTATGGCCTTCTTCTCCTAATTATTAGGAGCTCTTTGGATTACAGATTTTTTCATCTTACATCTGAAAGAAAAAGATGAGCACATCTAATCTATCTAAACTTGGAAAAAAAGGCTCTTCTGCTCCTGCTTCAACTTCTGCAAGCCCAGACTACCAGAAACCAATAACTGCAATGTTACAGCAGGAGAAGATTGATACACAACAGAAGGATACTCAAACTATTTTACAAGCAATTCACGATATTGATGCTTCAGCAACTAAAAATCATGGAGAGTTGAAAAGTGATTTAGACAGAATAAATAAAATAAATAACAATATAGACTCTCAAATGGAAAATTTTCAAAAGATTATTTTAGAAAATCAGAAAAGAATTCAAAAAATGGAACATAAGTCAACTGAGCTTGACCAGAAAATTGAAGACCTGAAAGATGAAAACCAAAAATTGATGCAAATAAATGGTGAACTGGAAGACTCTCTTGCAATTACAGAAATGCAGCAGGCATCATATTTTTTAAGATTTCAAAACGTACAAGAAGACAAGGAAGAAGATCTTCTAGAATTGATAGCAGAACTGCTGGCAGACATATTAGGATTCAGGAAGCTACAAATGGAAGGGGAAATCGACCAGGTCTATCGTATCAACTCAAGCTATGCCAGAAGAAACAAAGTACCCAGGGAAGTGCATGTCAGATTTTTAAAGAGAGCTATAAGAGATGAGATTTTGAGAAAAGTAAGAGACAAACTGTTGAAATACAAAGAAAAAGAAAAATACATTTTGGTTCTCAAGCAAATCCCCAAAAGGATAAGAGAGGCTCAAAGAGACTACCAATTTCTAACTAAGAAGCTTGTTGAAAAAGGAGTGAACTTTAGATGGTTGACTCCAGAAGGGATTTTAATTTTATGGGATACAAAAAGATATAGATTGGACACACCATTTAAAGCACTGGAGTTCTTTGATAGTCACTGAGCCTCCATGGAGAGAGATGCCCCAGAACCCAAAAAACAAGAGGAAATGTCAGCTGAAGGTAAGGCCAACCAAGGAGCGAGGGAAGAGACCAAAGCCTCCTATTCAGAAGAAGGTGCAAGGCCAAGAGACCAGAGGCAGATAAGATTGACTAGGAGATTAAGACCTAGATATAATTGAAAAGGATGGAGGAGACTGGGATACTATCAATAAATGTTAATGGTTTAAACTCCCCCTCAAAAAGGAGAAATTTTTTTACACATTTACAAAAATTAAACACGGATATAATTAGTCTTCAAGAAATGCATATTAAGAGGCAACATATTAAAATTCTAGAGCAACCAAAAATTGGCAAACTTTTCTTTTCATCGGCATCTCAAAAGAAAAGAGGAATAGCTTTCTATATCAAAGAAAAGATGACTCCCAAACAAATCTACGCTGATGAAAAGGGGAGAATCTTAATGGTGGAAATTATGATAGACCAAAAGCAGATATCAATGATTGGATTATATGCACCAAATGACAAACAAGAACAATTTTATCTTGAACTCCACAAGAAAATATTAGATCTAAACTACCAAAACTTCTGTATAATGGGAGATTTTAACGCAATAGTGGATGGAATTTTGGACTATAAAAGTGCTAAGCAAGGAAGGAAAGGAGGAACTCTGCTACCTAGAGCATTTTCAAAAATGATACAAGAATTCAGCATTTTAGACATATGGCGAGAGAAAAACTCAAGAGAAATTACAATATACATTTTACTCAAATAGACATAAATCATGGTCAAGAATTGACATGATATAGATTTCACTGGACCTGAAATTGATGATTCAAGAGGCAGAAATTGAAACTAATGACTGGGCAGACCACAATCCAATAAAAATGACTTGGAAAGGAATTAAGAAGAAAACTAGATGGTCTCTACAACTAGCGACAAAGGAAATGGATTGTTTTTCAAAATAAACAAGAAGGAAGAAACATCACTCCAAAATGTTTGGGACACTGCTAAAGCATACTTAAGAGACCTGGCTATAACTTATATTGTTAAGAAGAATAAAGAAAATAAACGACTACAATTAACTTTGAGGGAGGAACTTAGAAACCTAGAATCAGATCTACAAATAGATCCAGATAAAGTAACACTCAAGAAACAAATGGAAATAATAATGCATAAACTAAACCTAGCTGAGATGGAATCAATAGCTCAACAGATTATATGGGCCAAACAGAACTTCTTTGAAAAGGCTAATAAACCGGGAAGATGGTTAGCATGTAGACTGAAAAAAGAAAAAGAAAAGAAAATGATAAAGAAACTACAAGATACAAAAGGAGAAATGCAGTTTCAAAATGATGCAATGAAAAAAAAATGTTAAAGAATATTATGAGACACTTTACAAGGCAAAGGAAGTCTCTAAGGAAGAAGTACAGCAGTACTTAAAAAAAGCAAACCTACCAAAAGTCCCCCAGAGTATTTGCAATATATTAAATGAACCAATATCAATGATGGAGATTACAGAAGCTATAAAAAGGCAAAAAAAGGATAAGACTCCAGAGCCAGACGGACTACCTGCAGAATTTTACACTGCGTTGCAAGGTGTCTTAACTCCAACCTTGAAAGATCTCTGCAATGAAATACTCCTGGAAACCAAAATACCAAAGACATGGGCTGAAGCTAATATTACCTTAATACCCAAAGAAGATACAGACTTGACACATATAAAAAATTATAGACCAATATCATTATTAAACGTAAATTATAAAATCTTCACTTCGATAATGGCAGAAAGAACTAAAAATTTTTTGAATGAATTTATATATGCAGACCAAAATGTTTTTTTTTTTTTTTACCAAAAAGACTTAAGAAGAATTTTGGATGTTTTAGAGTACTATGAAGCCCATCCAGGGAAACAGGTGGCGTTGATATTTCTTGATGCACAAAAAGCATTTGATAATCTAAATTGGCAATTTATGTTTCAGCAACTCGTTGAAATGGACTTTTTGGAAAACTTTATGAATGCAATTCATGCAATTTATGATAAACAGACTGCCAGAATAATTGTAAATGGAGACTATACAGGAAATTTCAGTATCAAAAAGGACACAAGACAGGGATGTCCCCTATCTCCACTATTATTCATATTAACCTTGGAAGTACTGAATAGAAATATTAGACAAGACTGTGAGATTAAAGGATTAGAGATTAAGGGTGAAAAATACAAATTGTAAGCATTTGCGGATGACTTGGTTTTTGGAAAGAAGCACAAAATTTTTGGACACAATAGAACAATATGGAGATGTCACAGGTCTGATAATAAATAGAAAAAGACTACAGTTTTGACAAAGAACTTAACAGAAAAATAGAAAATGCAATTTATGAAAAAAAACAAATCTTCAAATAGTTAAAAAAGTTAACTATTTGGGAATTTATCTAACAGCAAGGTGTATAACAGTAAAAGAGGATAACTATATAAAGTTATTAAAACAAATAAAATTGGATTTAGAAAAGTGGAAAAATATCCAACTGTCAGTGCTGGGGAGAATAGCTACAATTAAAATGAATATTTTACCGAAATTACTTTTTCTATTTCAAACCATCCTGGTAAAATTAGAAAAAGCCTTCTTTGATGAACTAAATACTACAATATTGAAATTTATTTGGTAAGGGGAAAAAAACACAAATCAAAGTGAAAATGCTACAGGACATAAGAGAAAGGGGAGGATTTGGACTCCCAGATTGGAAGTTATATTATCAAGCAGCTATCTTAACGTGGATCAAACAATGGATAACACTTAGAAATAAAAGACTATTATACCTGGAGGGGCATGACTTACAGATTGGCTGGCATGCCTTCTTATTGTATGAGAAGAACAAAGCACATAGATACTTCCAGAACCATGCTATAACAAATGCCCTTCTTTTAGAATGGGAAAAAAATAAAAGAAAAAATATATTAAAATACCTGAATGGCTTTCAACAATGGAAGACTTTGCTTACCCAAATTTGATTAACTATGAGAAACTTGTAACATATAAAGACTTATTGGACAATGAAGGAAAATTGAAATCTAGACAATATCTATAGCAACAAGGTATTAACCATGGCCATACCTACAAATTCAAACAAGATATGAAAAAGACATGAAAATAACGGCATTTTACAGGGAACAAACAGAACTAGATCTTATATTGTTAAAAACAGATGAAAAGCTGATCAAAAAACTCTATAGACTTTTACTTAATTTAAAGATGGAGGAAGAACAAGTCAAAGAAACAATGATAACTTGGGCAAAAATATTGGACATTCTATACAGCTTGAAGAATGGGAAAAGTTATGGGACAGAAATATTAGACTAACTAAAGCTGTATCATATAAAGAAAATTTGTATAAAATGTTCTATAGATGTCACATGACATCAGTGAGATTAGCAAAAATGTTTAAAAACACCTCAAATGTTTGTTGGAAATGTAGTCAAAGACATGGTACTTCCTACCATATCTGGTGCACATGTCCTAAAGCTAAAAGATTTTGGTTTAAGGTACATTTATGGTTGGAGAAGATGATTAAAAAAACAAATAGAATTTAAACAAGAATTGTTCTTGCTAGGAATTATAGGTCCTAACTATGACAAGGAGAGCAGTTATTTAATATTACATGTATTAACAGCAGTGAGAATTATCTATTCCCAATACTGGAAAAATGAAAATTTACCGACTGAAGAAGTATTAATAAAGAAAATACTAGATTGTGCAGAAATCAATAGATTAACTTTAGAGATTAATAAGAAAGAGGATTCAGTTTACTATAGAACTTGGACTAAATTTTATCAATGGCTAGATAACTGAATTAGAGAGAAAGGAAGGTGATAGGTATTTTTGAACGTATTCTAGTAAAAAAAATACTATAGATTGAAAATTTAATATTTTTATTATAATTTACTAATTTATTATTGCTATCAATCATTAACTCTGGCATTCATAGTGCAGTCTCATTTACTCAACAACAACTAGTAAGGGAGCAATGACTAGCCCTAGGTTGCTCAGTGAATTTTTATTGCTGAGGTGGACTTAAATACTATGTGCCTATAAATACATATTTCAATGACATAGAGGTAAAAAAGTTGGCTACTTGTCCTGTCATATAGAAAACAAACTTCTATGTGTGGGTTATCATGACCTATAGGTCACATATGACTCTTGGTCTCAAATTGTTAAATTCCTGAATCATTAGCTCACATATATACCAAACTCTCATACCCATAGTATCTATCCAATAATAATAGAGTAATAATAATTTTGTTCCAGTCAGGGATTGCCATTTCATTTCATTATTTCATTTCATTTCATTTCAGTTTGTTTGTTTGTTTTCTATACTTTTTTAAGATAGTCAAGAATGCCAGCAAGGAGTATGATGTGGATGCTATTGTACATCTTGGCACTAACGATCTGTTTCAAAAAGATGTATTCTCTGTGCAGAATGATTTCCAGGAAAGCCATATCCTACAGCAGGTCTTTTCAACTTTTTCACCCATTGTAACACTTTTAGGATATGGCAACATCCGAGTACTACCAGTCGCCTAGCAAGGTGTCAAAAACTTGACCAAAAAAAAGGAAAAAAGTGATGAAGTACAGGTGATCCTCAACTTACAGCAGTTTGCTTAGTGACTGTTTGAAGTTACAATGGCACTGGAAAAAGTGCCCCCCAAGTCACAGCCGACCAAGACATCTGCCTGCCCGCCCAGCGGTGCTCCTCCTCCTTTCCGAGGTTTTCATTGTTGTGAGCATTTCTGTTGAGGACTGGCACCGTATGTGTGTGTGTTTGTTTTTTATTTCCTCCCCTCTGCTGGGTGGTTGTAGCAGGTTTTGGTCACTTCACATGACCCTGGGACACTGTGACCATCATAAATATGAATCAGTTGCCAAGCATCTGAATGTAAATCACAAGACCCTGGAGATGCTGCAACATTCCAGCTGATCAGTGCTTCTTCTGGGCTCTTCTGGGATTTGTTTCCCCATACCAAGCTCTCCTGATTCTCCAGGCCTATACTGTCGCAATTTGCCAGTATCCAATTAAAAGGGAGGTCTGTGTTAGCTTGAAACTCAAGACTAATATATAGAAATGGCCTTTTGCAAAGAACCCTCACACATCAATTATGCTGGGCCTTTTCAGGGGCAATCGTTCCTGGTAGTTGTTGACAGTTACTCTAAAAGGCTGGAAGTAGTCCCAGTCTCTAGAATGACCACTGCAAAGACAATTCAAGTGCTGCAGGGACTATTTGCCACTCATGGGTTGCCTGATGTCTTGGTCTCTGATAATGGCCCACAATTCACATCTGCTGATTTCCAGGCATTTACCAGAGCCAACTCGATTAGACACGTCACATCAGCGCCTTTCCACCTGTCGACTAATGGTTTGGCAGAACAAATGGTGAGGACAACCAAGGATGTATTGAGGTGCCTCATCAGTGGAGATTGGCATCACCAGTTAGCTCAGTTTCTTTTGGCACAACATACCACTCCATGTACAGCTACGGGCAAGAGCCCTGCTGAGTTGCGTTGGGGATGGTGACTACACCCAGACAGAGTATCAGCTCAACAGGAGCAACCAGACACCACAAGAGAATTGCACATTGGTGAAAAAGTTTGGGCCCAGAACTATGGTCTAGGGCCTACCTGGATCCAGGGGGTGGTAGTGGGCAAAACGGGGCCTGTATCTTACATTGTAGAGGTGGAGGAAGGTCACGAGGTGAGGAGACACCTTGACCAGTTGAGGAAGAGACAACCTGAAAAGCCTCAAAATATGTCTCCAGAGCAACATCTGGCCGGTAGTCAGGACCCTGATGGCATACCAAGGGATGACTACATTGCAGACTCAGTTGCCCTTGCTGATCCAGGTGACCAGAATGCGGGGCAAGCAGTGAAACAGTCAGCAAGGATCCATAGGCCACCGGTGTGTCTCAAGGACTACGTAAGGTCTTGAGGCTAGGGTAATATAAACAAAATCAAGCTCAACACTGCAGGTTTTATTCCATTAGTTGTTTATTGTTCCCATTATTATTTGTTTTTTTTGTATGGGGGAAGGGGTGTTATGTATATATGTATATAAGAGATGTTCACAGAGATAGCCACTGACACCACCAGGTGGCAGGGTGCCCTGTCAGGATTGGAAGGGCAGTCTTTGGCGGGAAATCTGGACAATGGGATTGGTTACAAGTATACCTGGCTAGGTATATAAGAGGGGCAGTTGCCCCTTTGTTTGCCAAGTCTGTGCTACATCAATAAAGGAAGTTATGCTGAACCCTGTTGTCCTGCATCGTCCATCTTAGCCATGTGGTCCTGAGCCCACTATCTAACACTTCCTGGGCATCAAAGGCTTTGCTAGACTTTGGATCTCCTTATACTCTCTTAGCCAGACCACTTTAACAACTGACTCAGAAAAACATGGCCTGGGAATGGACAAGGGAACACCAGAATTCATGGCAAGCCCTAAAAGATCCTCTTGTGAGAGCATTATCTCTCGCCTTACCTGACCAAAGTCGAGGATTTGAACTCTTCCTCACCAATCAGAAAGGGTGTGCCCTTGGGGTGCTGCTCCAAAAATAGGGCCGTGAGAAAATTCCAGTGGCTTATTTATCAAAAGGCCTGGATAATGTAGAAAAGGGATGGCCTAATTGTTTGCGAGTGGTGGCGACCACCACTGTCCTGATACAGGAAGCCCAGCACTTCTAGCTGTACATGCCTCATTTTGTCCAGACTTTGTTAGAGCAAAATCTTCCAGCCTGGGCAACATCCAACAGGATCTCTCACTATGTTAGTCTCATCCTGGAACAGGATAATGTTTCTCTTTTGCGCTGTTAGTGCCTTAACCCTGCAACCCTTCTCCCTGTGCCCATGGAGGAAGTCTGTGAACCCCATGACTGCATAACTACATTAGAAGTTGTTATTGGAATCCAACCTGATCTCAAAGCTGAACCCCTTTCAGATCCTGAAGTGCAATTTTGGACTGATGGATCCTCTTTTATGAGGAATGGAAAATGGTTCACAGGGATTGCTGTTGTCACTGAGGAGGGCCCTCTTTGCATGCAACAGTTGCCTTCCCACTGTTCAGTCCAGGCAGCTGAATTTTTGGCCTTAGTTCAAGCTTGTTGCATGGTTGACAGACTGTGAGACAATATTTATACTGACAGTTGCTTTGCCTTCCTGGCCGCACATACCCATACAGTCTTTTGGAAAGCTCAAGGTATCTCAGGAGCAGATGGAAGAATCTTAAAGATGAAACCTCTATTAGAAGACCTAGTTGAGGCTGTAAGAAAACCCTGAGAACTGGCCATTGTCCATTGTTGAGGACACCAATCTTACCCAAGTAAATTACCCAAGAAAACAAATCTGCTGACTATTGGGCAAAACAAATTGCCATGTATGGTCCTCCTGCCCCCAAAAATGTTCTTCCACTTCCCCCAGTAGATCCTCTTGAAATAATACTCCCCCTTTATGATCAACGGGACTACCTGGATGGGAAGAGTCAATGGGAAGGTGGTTGGAGGGTGGTTGAGAGAAAGGTACAGCTTCTTTGGAAGATTACAACTAGGACTCACCAGGCATCACATTCAGGACCTAGGCCTTTGTCTAAATGGCTTAGGAACCAATATGCAAATCTCAATTTAAAATCAGTCTGCAAACAGGCCATTGACCAATGTGAAATATGCCAGAGAAACCACCCAAGGTTGAAAAAGTTGTGCCTCTTGGACACCTTCGGATTGCTCAATACCTTGGGGAAGCCTGGCAAATTGATTTTACTGAAATGCCAAAACATGAGGCTAAAACTAACCTCCTGGTCCTTGTTGACCTTTTCACTGCATGGCCAGAGGCAATCCCTACAGACACTCAGAAGGTCAGGGAGGTAGTCCATGCCTTACCTTAGTAGAAGTCACCATTCCCAGATTTGGAGTCCCTAAAGGATTAGAATCTGACAATGATAGATATTTCACCTCACAAGTTACCCAAGAGGTAAGCAAGTTTTTAGAAATCTCCTGCACCTACATTCCAGCTACAGGTCATAGGCATCAGCTAAAGTTGAATGCATGAATTGAACCCTTAAAACTCAGGTGGCTAAACTTTGTCAGGAAACCAGTCTCCCCTGGCCAAATGTTCTCCCACTTGTGCTAACTCGCATTAGTGCTTTACCCTCTGGGAAACTTACTTTGTCCCCTTTTGAGATAATGTATGGGAGACCAATTGTAGCACATAGACTAAAAATTTTGATGGGGGAGAAAAGAATGTTACTCAGTATTTACATAGTCTGGTGTAGGTTCTATCTTCTATCTCAGCACAAGCTCAAGCTGAATTGCCACCCATTGATCTAAAGTCTGAGAGGCAGGGGTTCCTGGGGATATTCAGGCATTGGAATGAATTCCCTCCCTGTGGCTATATTGAATGGTGTAAAACCAGTGCTGCTGTGTACAGTGTTGTTATAAGCCACTTCAGCGAAAGGGAGGAGATCAGTCCAATATGTTTGTTGCTAATCCACATAGCATCTAAGACACTGCTCCACCATTGTGTTCGCTTTTTCAGCTGCTCCATTCATAGAGGGATGAAAAGCCTATGACAACCCTTGCACAGAACCAATCAATTTGAGAAAATCCCTCCATAATCTGGCCGCAAATGGAAGCCCCCTGTCAGAAATTATCTGTTTTGGTGCACTGTGTAATCTGTAAATATGCTTGAGGAACAGCTTAGCCAATTTCTGGACAGATGGGAGCCCTGAGCATGCAATAAAGTGAGCCTGCTCTGGAAAAAGATCAATCCCAGTCATATTACCATATTTCTTCTACTTTCCAGTAATTTGACAATAAAATCTATAGTGATCTCTTCCCATGGTTAGGAAGGATCTGCAACAGGCTGTAATAGCCCAGGAGGTTTTCCTGGGATTCTTTTAATGGTAGCACAGACTGCATTGCTTTTTACATAGTTCTCCACATCTTTCTTTAAACCTGGCCTCCAAAATTGCCTCCAAATTAAGTGTAGTGTTTTTAAGTAACCAAAGTGACCAGCTTGTTTAACAACATGGCTGTGCTGAAGTGTTTGGAGTCTGAGTAATTCAGGTAAATATAATTTTCCCCCTTTCCAAGCCAATCTATCCTATGGGTCAGGATGGTTTGATTGTCCTTGAACCATTGGTCAGTACTGTTTTAATTTCTCTGTCAAAGGATCATTTGGGTTATTTGTGTGTTGTTGTCTATGAGGGCTTACTAGAGAAATAACTTGAGGTGATGGCATAATAGAATCTATGACTTGTTCATGTTGGCTTTTGTATTGGGACAATCTAGAGAGGGCATCAGCTAAGAATTTTTTTCCTCCCAGTAGGTATTTTAAGGTAATGTGTCAAATTGCTGGCATCAGCTTGAATAACAAATTGCTCCTGGATCCATTTCAGTGGCTTCATTGGAAATTCTGTAGCCCAAATAATCCAAACACATCTGATGGTTTGGCATAGAGCTTAGCATTCAGCAATTTTTTCAGTACCTCTCACACTAAGCTTATATGTTCTGTCACAGTGTCTGTATAGATTAAGATGTCATCAAGATACACCAAAACCCCTTTATAAAAATGACCATGCAGCACCTGGTTGATTAGCTGCATGAAAATGGCTGGAGCTCCTTGTAATCCAAATGGCATAACTTTGAATTGATAGCTGCCCAGAGGGCTGTTGAAAGCAGTTTTCCATTCATCTCCTTCTCTTATCCTCACAAAGTAGTATGCCTCTCTTAGGTCTAACTTGATAAAAAAAATTCTTCCCTTCTCCAGATGTGCTAGCAAGTCCTTCATTAAAGGAAGGGGGTACATATTTTCCATGCTCACTGCATTCAGATCTTTAAAATCAATGCAGAGCCTAAGCGATCCATCTTTTTTCTCCTTAAAAAGAACAGGAGCAGCCACTTTTGAATTGGTGGGTTCAATAAAACCCCTCACTAATTTTTTATCAATGTACTGCCTCAATTCCTCCACTTTGAGGGGGCTCATCTTTGGCTTAGGTAACTTAGCTCCTGGTAGAATCTCAATGGCATAGTCATTGGGTCTATGGGGCGGCAGGAGGTCACATTCTGCCTCTCTAAATACTTCTGTCAAGTCCCTGTATTCACTGGGAATTAGCAGCACTCCTGGCAGGGAGGTTTTTTTTGCTGCTCTTAGTGTCTCAGATGGTGGTCTAGCTGTCCCACTGGCATCATGGGTGGAGTTGGGGGGGGTGTTGATGGTCCTATGGATAACCTCAGGGTTCTCATTCCTTCCTCCCATCATATCAGGGGTTTCCATTTGTCCAACCAAGCTAAACCTAAAATCACTGTTTCTGTCATTTTGGGGGCCACTACAAATCAGATAAACTCCCAATGTCCCCCCACCTCTAGTTGCACTGACTCCATTAGGTGGATCCATCTGCCTGCTCAAACTTCATGGAGGTGGAAAGCTGTCTTGCTCTGATGCCTAACTTGAGGACAGTTGGGAGGCTGATTAGGCATTGCAAATACCCCGAGTCTACTAAAACCCATAAGTCCATTTGAGCGTCTTAGGGACTATGAGTTTGGCAGAGAGGGATAAAGATGGAACAGGCTAACTCACCATTGGGTCATTCTCTCCCTCATCATTGCTGTCATATGGAGCAGGTGAGATGGCAGCTTCAGCTGGGACCTCGACCCTCTCTCGAGTAGGTGAGGTGACTTGAGTAGCTTGTTCCTGAGTAATCCAATTCGATTTCTCTCTAGCAGGCGGCTGGCTTCCATTTTTCATTTCCGGTGGAGCTGAGGCACTTTTTTTGCTGAGGGAAAGGAACTGGACAAACCACCGCCCAGTGGCCCAGATGACCACATCAAAATATTTGATCGGCAGTCCCAAAGGTGCTTTTGAAGGTTCAGTTGTCCTTGTCAGTGGGGTTTGTCCGGCAGGTGGATGTCTTGTCTGGTCTGGTCTCAGTCCAGGTCCAGAAGTTGGTGGTTTTTTGTAGCAGATTAGCTCAATGTCCTAATGCACAGTGAAGCAATACCACTCCTGAAGTTGAATCTTGGGTTAATGTCATGGTTCCGATAGATGAAAACATTTTAAAGAACTTCAGGACAAAAATTTCATCCTTAAAGAAACATTTTATTTTGGAAACAAAATATCGGCATGTACATAGGTGAACCCAATACTAAAAATCCCCTCCCCCTGGTTACAAAGTTTCAATTGCAATTCCCACCTCAAATTGCTGTCATAAATCACATAAATCACATTGTTGCAAAACACGGGCTCTTCTCCCCAGTCTCCAGCCCACCAAAATGTTATCAGCACTGACCTTGGTTCTCACACATATGAATTGTTTTGGCTAACTACACATCCATCCCTCTCCTCCTTCATCTAAAATCTCTAAACTAAAATGTGGCAATGAAGACAAAATGAAAATGGCTTCAGTTCGGTTTTTCACAGCATTGACAGCCAGTTTCAAGAGTTCTGCTTTTTTGAGAGCACTAGCTGAGGCAGGACCTTACAGTTCCATATTTTGCTGAAACTACTGTAAGAATGTTTGAAACAAACCACTCAATATATTTTAGAGGTGGTATAAACTGAAGCATTCTAAAAAAAGTTAAACTCTTTCCAGTAATTATTCAGTATTTCCAATGAAAAATAGTGATTTAAAGTCAACCCTCATTAAAGTTTATAATTTACCTGGGCTTTCAGTCTGCGCACGTGGCACCAGGAGCCATGCGGGAAGAACGCTCTCCCCGCTGTCCGATCTATCTTCCTTGGAGGACCCTGAAAAGGGTCAAAAGTCACCCTGGAGGGGCGACCACCATGAGGAGGCCCTCCTTGTGATTGCAGAAGGGCAGAAGCCCTCCATTTGATCCAGAGCAGCTCCTCTGGCCTGAAGAAGAAAAGATCGGCCATCAACATGGCCGATCACTAAGCTGGTCCCAGCCAAAATCACCATCAAGCACAATGAAGCAATCTGAAGGATTTGGTGAGAACTTACCTTTCTTACTTCCCTAATTACTTCCCTGTGGGACCCTTCTGAAACTCTTCTCCCCCTCTCTTGAAAGATCGGCGAGTGCTTACTTGGGGAACTAAAACCTTAAAGCCTTAAAAAGAAACCAAATGGCTAAGCTAAATCATTAAACAACCCTATTTGTACCTCTGGAATTTTGGGGCTACTAAAATGTTCTTATCTCTGTGGGGACCTTCTACCCTATTTATTACTAAAAAATGGACTAATTGGATAAAAGCCTAATTGGATAAAATGGACTAATTGGATAAAAGTCTGGAAAAAGATTCTACAAGCTATTGAGGACATCTTGTGGTGAAACCTGGTATAGCAAGTAAACCTTTTTTTTATTGTGAGATCTGGCTGTAACAGATGTGTCCTTGACATTATCTCTAAAGATAAGAATTGGGAACACCTGGCACTGAAAACAACCTTTAGGAATAGTGGAGGTGGACATTCACTGACTCTTATTAAAATAGCCTCCACTAAAGACCTATCTGTAAACATCAAAGAAATGGAGGAATATATTAAACATATACTTGATACAATTTTGACAATGACTGAACAAATGAAAGCCAGACTTAAAGACAAATCGGACAGCATAAACCAACTAAATGAGACTCTGACTTCAATTGATGAACTGACAATCCAAAAACTAACAGAAGAGGAGGAAATCAACAACAAAATAGGGGACTCTAAAGAACAACAAGTACAATTTACTGAGAGCCTTAATGCCCAAACCTCGATTTCAACTATAAAATTTACAATTCAACAAACAACAGAAGCTGAAGAAAGCAATACTAAGATGGAGGATGCCAAAGGCCTTCAAATACAGTACATTAAGAATCTAACCAAACCAAGAAAAACTATAACACTGGACATGACCTCTTACCTAAGCCAGATGGGACTGGAAGAAGAAGACCAGACTGAATTAATGACAACTATACTGTGCCAAACATGGAGACTTGATTTATTAGAACGACAATTTAATGATTCTAAAGGGGTCGCTCCCTTTGAAAAATTGGCAACTGGATGGTCTCCCTGGATTCAAACAATGTGTGCAGGAAGAATCTATTTTCTTTCAAAGAGGGGTCCTGAACCCCGCCGCTGTCTCCAGTAAGAGAGATAAGCTGGCAAAGATTCAGGAAAGAATCCTCAAGATAGAAAGTGAAAGCCTGGTTGCTGGTGAAACTTCTGAAGAGGAATTAATAAATAGTTTTCTGTGGGAAGATGAATTTGGGCCGATCTCCAAACCTCAGCAGATAACTGAGCTTATCTCATTGTCAAGCTGGAACCACTCCAGTAGAGAATATGGAGGCCAGACTGTGCAGCAAGAGGCCCCAGAAACAGAATGGGGAGGAGATGTCATACCATCAGCCACTGAGAATTTGGGTGAGTGGAAAATCCTGTCTGCAGATCAGACTGTCTGCCAGACCCAGGAGTCCCCTGCCAAGCCCTCCAGACCCATAGAGACCCCAGCCTGGGGCCTCTACAGCAATGGGAGATTGAGAAGCCCCCATAAGTGAAAGACCAACAACCTCTGAGCTTGCCCCAGCTAATAGAAGACTTGCAACAGCTGGGGGTGGTGCAGAAGCCTGGAAATCAGGAGCTGGTGGGAGGACAACAGCAAGGATGGCAGCAGCAGGACCCAAACGTGCAACCCCTGAATGTACAGCAGGTCCAGTGGGGCCAGCAGAAGTGGGGGCCCTGGCAGCCATTAAATCAGCAACCAAAGTGGGGCCAGCAGCAACTGGAGACACAAAAACAGCAGTGGGGGCCCCAGCAACCACTAATGAGCCCACCCTTCAGAGCAACCTTTGATGGGAACCCAGAGAAACTGATTTTCTTCCTCAACCACATATGCTCTCATTTGAATAGCTGGACCCATCTCTACCCGGACCCAGGTGCTATGGTCGATGCGATTGCATCCAGCCTAGAGGGAGAAGCATCTGAATGGTTGAACAATTTATATAACGAGCAGGCCCCTGAATTTGAGGACCCCCACCTTTTCCTCCTGGGGCTAAGGGAAAGATTTGAGGACCCATCTGTCACCCTCAGAGCAGAAGAGCAAATCCATAAGATAAAGCAAACTGGCCAGCCTGCCCTGGAGTACATGCAGGAGTTTCGAAAGCTGGCCGGTTGGATAGAGAGATGGCCTGAGCAATCCATAATTCATCTTTTTAGAGAAAGGTTAGATGACTACCTTTCTCTGGCATGTATCTACCAAGCTGTGCCTGACCAGCTGCATAAATTGTATCAGGCAGAGGTGAAATTATAAGTTCAGCTTGCCCACTATAAGAAGCCTCTCCTACCTGAACCCAAACCAAGGTCAGAACAACCTGAATGGCAATCACCCCCATGAAGATCTCCAACTACTGTAATGGCTGAAAGACCCAAGTCACCTGTAGAACCAGCAATTAAGTGTTTCCGATGCAGACAGCAGAGACATCAAGCAGCAAAATGCCCAGACCCCTTCCCCCAACAGCAGAACAGACCAGGACCAGCAGTGAGAAAGAGACCTGCACAGTGGCTAAAGGGAGAGAAATCCAACCGGATGACACAGGAACGTGTTATCCAGGTCACATCCCCCACATGGGAGGACGCTGGAACTCAGACTGGATCCATCCCCATTCTACCCTCTTTCGACCGTGACAACAAAGGGGAGAATGACCCGATGGTGAGTCGATGCATCCTATCCTTTTTATTGACTGCTAAACTCATAATCCCTAAGTCAGAGGCACAAGTAGACCTGAAAGTGCTAGTTGATACTGGCTGCTCCTGATGCATCATTAGCCTGTCATGTGCCTTAAGACTGGGTATATGGGCTAAGCTGCTCTCCAAACCTGTGAGGTTTGAGCAAGCTGATGGCTCCCTAATGGGAGGGACTTTAGTCACACAATTAATGGAGCCCTTACGCCTGGAACTAGGTGAGCACTCGAGCTACTTTCTGGTAGCTCCAAAGATGTCTGTGATCCTAGGACTAGCCTGGCTAGACAAATGGAAGCCATTTATCTGGTGGGAAAAAGGAATGAGAACTGTGAGATTACCCATAGGTCCTGATCCCCCCATTGATTCAACAGATGTTACAGGAGATTTTAGCCCACCCAATGAGCAAGTGCACATGGCTGCACTACGGCCACCTGGTGAGCCGCTCATCCCCAGCGAGTACCAGGACTTAGACGAGGCATTTAGTGAGAAAGAATGCAATACCTTGCCTCCTCACCACCACAATGATTGTTCCATTGAACTGTTACCAGGGGCCAAACTCCCCCGACTAAGAATGTACGCTATATCCCCCCTTGAAATGGAAGAGATGCAGTGATATGCGGATACAAACCTAGCGAGGGGATTCATCGAATGGGCCAAGTCTACTGTGGGAGCCCCTGTGTTGTTCAAAGAAAAAAAAATGGGTCTCTACATCTCTGCATCGACTATAAAGGCCTAAACGCTTTAAGTGTGGAAAATAAATACCCTCTCCCCCTCCTGAAAGACTTACTAACGCACCTGGCAAAGGGGAGCATCTTCACCAAGTTAGACCCGAGAAAAGCATATTACCGAGTAAGAATGAAGGAGGGGGATGAGTGGAAAATGGCCTTCAACTGCCCCTTGGGAAACTGCCAATTCAAAGTCATGCCATTTGGACTGCAGAGGGCCCCAGCTGTATTTATGCAGTTGATTAATGAGGTCCTACATGAACATTTATACAAAGGGGTTCTGGTGTATCTTGATGACATTCTGATATACAGTATGAATATGAATGATCACATAAGACTGGTCAGAGAAGTGTTAAAGAAAGTATTGAATACCAAACTTTATGTCAAATTGTCGAAATGTGAATTTCACCAAACCTGATTAGATTATCTTGGCTATAGAACTTCCAACAAGGGCATCAAAATGGACCCAGACAAAGTGAAAACTATAATTGAATGGCAGCCCCCAAAGACTAGCAAACAGCCCCAGAGTTTCTTAGGTTTTGCTAACTTCTACTGTCAATTCATTCCCTCTTTTTCCGAGATTGCTCTACCCTTTACAGAACTACTCAAAACGGGTAAAGGAGAGGGAAAACCATGACCTGGCCAACCACTAGCATGGACTATGATTTGTCAGACAGCTTTTGAGAATTTAAAAAGACTATTTGCTGCTGAACCGGTTCTAAAGCACCCCTGCCCAGGAGAGCCCTTTGTAATTCAAGCAGATGCCAATGATGTGGTATTTGGAGCTGTGTTACTACAAAAGAATAAAAGTGGAGTCCTACAACCTTGTGCCTACACCTCTAAGAAATTCATGGTAGGCGAAAGGAGATGGACAGTCTGGGAGAAGGAGGCCTTCGCAATTGGGTGGGGGCTATTAACCTGGTGACACTATTTAGAAGGGAGCAAGGTGCCTTTTGAAGTATGGACAGATCACAAAAATTTAGAGGCACTAAAAACTCCCCGCAAATTGTCCCCAAAGCAAGTACAA
Organism: Vipera berus; assembly: GCF_964194415.1. Classification (NCBI taxonomy): domain Eukaryota; kingdom Metazoa; phylum Chordata; class Lepidosauria; order Squamata; family Viperidae; genus Vipera; species Vipera berus. The sequence goes on along the minus strand of NC_138205.1, from coordinate 65,833,688 downwards.
TGGGCACAGTACTTTAAAAGTTTCAACTTTACTTTAAAGTACATACTGGGACAGAAAAACTTCCTAGCTGATGCGCTATCCCGACTGCCACAGAACAAAAGTGAACGTGAAGAGGTCTACAAGGCAATTATCCCCAGTTCACAACTTGCAGCACAACTCACACCTCACAGAACCCCTAATCCTGGTGACCCGGGAGCGAAGAAGATAAAACGAGAGCTCCTTATTGATCAATGGTTCAAAGATGGTTCAAAACTTCTCTAACATGCAGGGATGGTTTAGCATACATGGGGGGGGGAATTGTGTCTACCTGAAACCTTTTGTCTCAATGCTCTCAGACACAGCCATGATATAAAACAGGCTGGACACTTCAGATATTTAAAAATTCTACACCTCATCCGCCAGCAATTTTGGTGGCCTGGGCTAAAATGAGATGTGAAAAACTATGTCAAGAGTTCTACCGTATGTGCCACCATGAAAAAAATTCCAGGGAAAACCCCTGGGCTACCGCAGTCAGTACCAGACCCTTCCCAACCATGGGAAGAAATAGCTACGGACTTTATTGTAGACCTACCCAACAGTAGAGGAAATACTGTCATCTGGACTGTGATAGATTGTTTTCAAAGCAGGCTCACTTTATCTCCTGTAAAGGACTCCCATCTGCACAATAATTGACTAAGTTGTTCCTGAAACATATCTACCGACTGCATGGCACTCCTAAGTGAATAATTACAGATAGAGGAGTACAGTTCACAGCAAAATTTTGGAGGAATTTCCTTAAATTAATTGGATCATCTCAAGGCTTATCATCTGCTTTTCATCCAGCTACCAATGGGGCTGCAGAATCCACTAACAAAATGGTGAAGCAATACCTCAGATGCTATGTTTCCTACCAACAGATAAACTGGACTAACCTCCTCCCCTTGACCGAGGTGGCCTACAATAATTCTGTTCACAGCAGCACTGGCTACACGCCTTTCAGAGTAGCCGCAGGAAAAGAGTTCAGCCCAGTGCCTGACTATCCTCAGTTGCCCTCTGTTTCCCAGATACTTGATCAATGGGTGAGGGGGTGGGAATAGGTTTGGAGAAACATGAAAATGGCATTAAAAAGACTTATGAGACTTATAAAAAACAGGCTGATAAAAAGAGGGCTCCCCAAAGAACATTCCCAGTGGGGAAGAAGGTTTATCTGTCAACTAAATATTTATGTCTCAAATTACCCAGCAAGAAATTGGGACCAAAATTCTTGGGGCCTTTCCCCATTGTGAAAATCATCAACCTAGTTACGGTAAAATTGAAACTCCCCAGACTTTTGGGGAAATTTACCCGGTGTTTCATTGTAGCTTACTGAAAACCTTTTGAGCCTCCAATTTAAGATCTCCCCCTAAGAAAGCACCTGGACCCCTCATAGTAGCAGGTCAGACCCATTATGAAGTGAAATGTATTCTTGACTCTAGAATCTTTAAGGGAAAATTGCAGTACCTAGTACAATGGAAGGGATACCCATTGTCTGAAGCCATTTGGGTGAAATCTAGCGATGTGAAAGCTGACAGACTTATCAAAAAGTTTTATGAGAAACACAACAAACCAACAGCCAGCTCCTAACTTGTGTTTGTTCACATTACAGGATCTGTTCTTTTGTAAGGGGGGCAAGATGTCAATGCTGCAAACATTGACATGTTTTTGCACTGACAGTATAAGATACACTGTTATTTTAATTGCTTCACTTGGGAGGGAGGAATCACCCAGCAGTTGATTCCACAGAGCCGGGGCGCCCACAGAGAAGGCCCTCCCCCTGGGGGCCACCAGCCGGCATTCTCTGACCGGAGGCACCCTGAGGAGGCCCTCTCTGTGGGAACGCACAGGGCGGAGGGGAGTTGACGCCGGCAGCAGGTGGTCCCCGAGGTATTCCGGACCCATGCCATGTAAGGACTTAAAAACCATCACTAAGACCTTGAACCTCACCCGGAAGACAACTGGTAACCAATGCAGCTCGCGGAGCAAAGGTGTAACATGGGAGTACCGGGAAACTCCCAAGACAACTCTCGCGGCCGCATTCTGTACCAGTTGGAGCCTCCGAGTGGTCTTCAAGGGAAGCCCCATGTAGAGAGCATTGCAGTAGTCAAGACGAGAGGTCACGAGCGCATGAGTGACCGTACACAAGGCCTCCCGGTCTAGATAGGGCCGCAACTGACGCACCAGGCGAACCTGAGCGAAAGCCCCCCTAGTCACGGCTACTATATGATCTTCTAAGGTAAGCCGCGAATCTAGGAGGACTCCCAAGTTGCGTGCCCTATCCACGGGGGGGTAAAGACTCACCCCCCATAAAAAGAGATGGAACATTTTGAATGTCCCGGGATGCCGGAATGTACAGCCACTCAGTCTTGTCAGGGTTGAGTTGAAGTCTGTTCCTCCCCATCCAGACCCGAACCGCCTCCAGGCAACGGGACATCACAGCGAGGGCATCACTGGGGTGGTTTGGGGTCGAAATAAAAAGTTGGGTATCATCAGCATATTGATGATACCCAACTCCAAAACCACGAATGATCTCACCCAGCGGTTTCATGTAGATGTTGAACAGGAGAGGCGAGAGAACTGACCCCTGAGGAACTCCACAAACGAGAGACCTAGGGGCCGATCTCTGCCCCCCTGCCAACACCGACTGCGAACGTCCCAGGAGATAGGAGGAGAACCACCGAAGAACCGTGCCTCCCACTCCCAATCCCCTGAGACGCCGCAGCAGGATACCATGGTCGATGGTATCGAAAGCCGCTGAGAGGTCTAATAGGACTAGGACAGAGGAACATCCCCTATCCCGAGCCCTCCAGAGATCATTCACCAGAGCGACCAATGCCGTCTCCATGCTGTACCCGGGCCTGAAACCCGATTGGTACGGATCCATATAATCCGCTTCATCCAGGACCAGAGGGAGCTGATGCGCCACCACACTCTCAACAACCTTCGCAAGAAAGCGAAGGTTGGAGACTGGACGAAAGTTGTTCAACACAGCTGGGTCCAAGGCTGGCTTCTTGAGGAGGGGTCTCACCACCGCCTCCTTCAAGACGGTGGGGAAATTACCCTCACTCAAAGAAGCAGATATCACCGCCTGGAACCAGCCTCGTGTCCTCTCCCTAGCTGCATAAACCAGCCAGGAAGGGCACGGGTCCAATAAACATGTGGTGGAGCTCAGCCTCCCCATAATCCTGTCCACTTCATCAGGGGTCACAGAATCAAACTCCTCCCAGATAACATTGACAAGACCGCCCGTGTCCTGATCGTCAGACTCTGCCCAGCTGGAGTCCAGACCGGTCCGAATCCGAGCGATTTTATCCGACAGATGCTGACCAAACTCCTCGGCACGACCCTGCAAGGGATCCCCCCTCACCTCCTGATTAAGAAGTGAGCGAGTCACCCTAAACAGGGCGGCCGGGCGATTATCTGCGGACGCGATGAGGGCGGAGAAGTAATTACACCTTCATATGTAAAACTAATTGGATAATGTGATTTATGATTTGTAGATAAGGGCGGGGATTGTGTGTGTATTATGATGGTTTTGGGGGGGGAGGAGATTTCAGATTCTGGCATCCCTCCATGAGTGCCAATGTTTTGTCCCATTACTAAGAATTTTTAGATAAAAAATATGCCTGCAATCTGTTTGATTTGTCTTATTCATCGGAACCATGACAGATGTTGAATTAGCCTATGGATATTTGTAGAAGCTATCCCAATATTCAACAGAACTAAGAAATTTTTAAAAAATTACTTGTACTTTCATATCTTTACTATCTAACTTGAGTCCATGGAAAAAGTATTTCAAATTTGTTGATACTGAACAGAAGAAACTGCTTCCTCACAGCAAGACACCATGGCTGTCATTATCTCCAAGCAGTGCAAGACTGATTCAGATATTTTTGACATTGAAGCTTTTCTTACTTTCATTGAGCAAACTGCCCACTGTGCCAAAAACATTTTTGAACATGAGTTCAATTGTATTTACCTATATCAGATGCATTTATTCATGAGCATATTCAATTATGCATTCCAAAAATTGAAAGTGAAAAGTATTCTGGCATGGAAATGCACAAACACTTTCTTCTGGAATGTAATATCCAGAACTTTATTTCCTTGAGAATAGAGGAACTGCTAGCATTAAAATGCAAAGAGGAACTTGATGAAGAAGATGGGACAAATTATTTATTGAAGTCAATTGTCTTGATTTCAGACAAGCTTCTACAAGCTTAAATATCTGGGAGGGGGTCAGAAATGAGGCTCCCCTATAATTTCTCTTCTTCTTTTTCAGTTGTATTCAGTGATGCACCATATTCAATTGTTGTGGAATCTCATGTTAAATTCTCAATAAATGCCTATTTTCCAATCAAATATTGAAAGATATGGATAGGTCAGTTGTTGATATAAGTTTTGATCAGCTCAGCTATCTGAAAACTTCATGTAAAGTTTTAAAAAGTCATCAAACAGGCAATAATATACCACACCAGACATGGGGGGGGGTGTCAGGTAATTGACAATTCCAAAAATATGAATGTCACTGAGTTCATTGTTCTTATGTACTATTTCTTCTCTAAGGCTAAAACAAAGAGAGAGGAAAAGTTTGATTTTTGGAATATTCTTTTAAGCCTATTTAGCTCTGGTTTGGTTTTTGGCATACACAGTATGTAATCAGTTATAGCTTGGGTTATTGGAATGCCCCTTTTGTTTGACTTTAGTGGAAAATTGATTCTATTGTATAGGTCTTGGGACACAAAAGATGCACTTATAGCTAAAGCATTATTGCAATTATAGCGTAACTGCTAACTTCATCTTTTCTTTATTCTTTCTTCTTTTCATTGAAGCATTACAACATATGTTTATTTTCTGTTTTTAATTTTGGGTCCATTAATAGACCATAATTGGGTCCATTAATAGACCATAATTGACAGTATAGTGAGAAATTTGAAATAACCTTTGCTATTGAGTTTTGATTAATTAGTTTTGTTGCTTTGGATGGAAAATGATTTTTTTTTTCAAATATTGGTTTTGTTCCTCATTCTCAAGAGGGACATATAACTCAAGGAGATGAGTGGTTAATAAATATGAAATATAAATTTAAAAAATGAAACAGCACACCAGAAAACAGAGCAGTGTAATGGCTCAGTTGTTAAGATGGTGGCCTTGTTAGCTGAAAAGCCAATACCCAGGCTTGAGACCTGAGTATTGCATACCAGGGTAAGCACCCATCTTCTCTTAGCTTCTGCCCATCTAGCAGCAAATGCAAAAAGATAAATAGATACCACTTTGGTGGGAAGGAAACAGGATTCTATGACATAATTCTGGTCACATAAAAGTAGAAATATCTTTAGATAGCCCTGGAGCATTGCCTTGAAACAGAGTTGCTGCCCCCTATAGTTGGCAACAACTAACAGAATAAAATCTGCAGGCCCTCCTATACCAGCAAATATCCAAATCTACAAGGATGAAGTCAGAAAAGCTAAGGCTCAAAATGAACTAAAATTTGCAATAAATGTCAGTAATAATAAGAAATGTTTAAAAAGTTTCTTTCAACATAATAAATAAAGAAAAAAGAAAAAAATCAAGGAAATATTCAGTCCACTAACAGAAGAAGATAACAAGTATATGACAGGCAGCAGGCGAAAGTAGAACTGCTTAATTTATTTTTTGCATATGTCTTCATGCAAAGGGAAAAAATAATCCAACCTATTCAAAGCAGCAGTGTGTGCTGATAAGGGATTAAAAAGGGATAAGAAAGGGATATTCTTAATTCTTATTGGAAACTGGAGAAGACAAAATTCAGAAAAATGAAAATGATGAAGTAGAATTATCTGAAGATAAGTGTCATGGTTCCAATAGATGAAACCCATTAAAAGAACTTCAAGGCAAAGATTTCTTCCTTAAAGAACATTTTATTCAGGAAACAAAGTATCGGCACTTACATAGTTGAACCCAAGACTGAAATTCCTTCCCCCCAGATACAAAGTAACAAGTTGCAATTCCCACCCCAAAGAAGCTGTCAGAAATCACTTTCTCCAATTAATGCAAAATGTGGGCTTTCCTTCCCAGCTCCTCAGCCCACCAAAACTTTATCAAGCAATGTGTCATGGTTCTGATTAATGAGACAAATCAAAGAACATTGCATGAATGTTTATTCTAAAAAAAGTCTATAATAATGAGAATGAAGCATCGGCACTCATGGATGAATGCCAGAATCTGAATTCTCCTCCCCTTGACACATCATATCATACAGAAATTGACCCCCTTAATCACACCTCACGAATCACATTCACCAATTAGTTTAACACACAAAGTTTCACTTCCCTTGTGAAGCAGCTATCTTATCTTATCATAACATCTGGGTTGAATTCCTCCCGTGCTTTAGTGATTCAAAGCCAAACAGTTAAAGCAAAAGGGTCCTCTTATTTTGTCAGTGCAAAAACATGTCAATGTTTGCAGCATTGACACAATGTCCTTGAGTTCCCACACAGCTGCAGTTGTTATGGCTAATTAAACACTCAAGCATTTACTCCATCCCCCCTTCTACATTAAACTTCAAAACAATAAAAGGCACTCTAAAATCAAAGGTAACATGGCTGCTGATTCTCAATTGTCATAGCATTGATATCCATTGTCACAGCATTGTCATCTGGCCCTCCTTAATAGAAAGGAGTAGTCCTGCAATTTAAACAGAAGCATAGGTTAAGGGTTGCCCCTTAGCTTATTTGGATGTTTGCTGTAGAATTTATGAATACGCCTGTTAGCTTTTACATCAGTAAATTTTACCCAAGTTGCATCTCACAATGGGTAGCCTTTCCACTGTACTAAATACTGTAACTTCCCTTTGAATAATCTAGAATCAAGAATATGTTTCACTTCATAATGTTCTTCCCCAGCCACCAAGAGAGGACCAGGAACTTTCTTGAGAGGGGGTCGTAAGGTCGATTCCTGGAAAGGTTTTAATAAACTACAATGAAATGCAGGGTGGATCTTTCCTAAAAGTCATGGGAGTTTCAATTCCACAGTAACTGGGTTCAGGATTCTTACAATTGGGAAAGGTCCAGATATTTCGGTCCCAATTTTTTACTGGGTAATTTGAATCTCAGATAATTAAACCTTTCCCCCAATGTGGAATGAGCTCTGTGGAGCTCTTTTCTTATCAGCTTGCTTTTTATATGTTTCTGAGACTTTTTTCAGCACTTTTTTAGCATTGTCCCACACCTATTTCCAAGCTGACATCCATTGGTCTAGAGTCTGGGAGGCAATCCTAAAAGGTGTAAAACCAGTGCTGCTATGGACGGTATTGTTGTAAGCCACTTCAGCGAAGGGGAGGAGGTCAGCCCAGTTTGTTTGCTGGTAATCCACATAGCATCTAAGATATTGCTCCACCATCACATTTGCTTTTTCAGCCACCCCATTCATAGATGGGTGAAAAGCTGATGACAGCCCCTGTGATGAGCCAATTATTTTCAGAAAATTTCTCCAAAATGTGACCATAAATTGAACCCCTCTGTCAGAGATTACTCACTTTGGTGCACTGTGTAGTCTATAAATGTGTTTAAGGAACATCTTAGCAAGTTTCTGGCCCGATGGGAGGCCAGATCAGGCAATGAAATGAGCCTGCTTCAAAAAAAGATCAATCACAGTCCATATTACCATATTACCTCTGCTTTCAGGTAACTCAACAATAAAATCCATAGTGATCTCTCCCAACAGCTTTGAAGGGTCCACAACTGGATGCAATAGTCCAGGGGGCTTCCCTGGAATTCTTTTCATTATGGCACACACTGCACAGCTTTTGACATAGTTTTCTACATCTTTTCTCAAACCTGGCCTCCAAAACTGCTATCGAAGTAGATGTAGCATTTTCAAATAGCCAAAGTGTCCAGCTTGTTCCACATCATGGCTGCATTGGAGCACTTGGACCCCAAGGATTTTAGGCAGATATAATTTTTTCCCCCTGTAAGCTAGTCCATCTCTATGGGTTAGGGTGGATTGATTGTCCTTAAACCATTGATCATTAAGAAGTTCCTGCCTTAACTTCATTGTTATGGGATCATTGGGGTTGCTCACGCTGATCTTATACTGAGGCAGTCTGGATAGAGGATCAGCTAAGAAATTCTTTCCTCCCAGTATGTACTTTAGGGTGAAATTAAATCAACTAAAGTATTGTGCCCAGTGTACTTGTTTGGAGGGTAGTTTGCAAGTTTTCAGAGCCTCTAGGTTTTTGTGATCAGTCCATACTTTGAAAGGAACTTTGCTCCCTTCCAGTTAATGATTGCATGTCAACAGCACCCATCGAATTGCAAAGGTTTTCTTTTCCCAAACTGCCCACCTACTTTCACAGTTGGTGAATTTTTTTGAAGTGTAGGCATAGGGTTGTAGGAACCCCACATAATTTTTCTTTTGCAAACGTATTGCTTCTACTGCTACATCACTAGCATCAGCTTGAATCACAAATGGTTACCCTGGGAAGGGGTGTTTTAGGACCACCTTGACTGCAAATAGTGTTTTTAAATTTTCAAAAGTGGTTTTACAGTTCATAGTCCATGGCTTCCTTCCTTCTTTACCTGTTTTTAATATGTTTGTTAGGGGCAATTTCAGCAAACAAAGGGATAAATTGACAGTAAAAATTTACAAATGCCAGAAAGCTCTGAAGCTGTTTTCAAGTCTTTGGGGGTTACCATTCAATTACAGCTTTTACCTTGGCAGGATACATCTCTATGCCCTCATTGGAGATTCTGTAGCCCAAATAATCCAGTCGTGTCTGATGAAATTCACACTTTAACAATTTAACATATAGCTTAGAGTTTAGCAGTTTTTTCAGTACTTCTCATACTAAGCTCACATGGTCAGTCATATTCTCGGAATAGATTAAGATATACCAAAACCTCTTTATATAAATGATCGTGCAGCACCTGGTTGATCAGCTGCATGAAGACAGCTAGAGCTCCCTGTAGTCCAAACAGCATAACTTTGAACTGATAGCTGCCCAATCGACAGTTGAAAGCAGTTTTCCATTCATCCCCTTTTCTTATTCTTACACAGTAGTATGTTTCTCTTAGATCTAATTTGGTGAAGATATGCCATTTTGCCAGATGGGATAGTAGGTCCTTCAAGAGGGGGAGGTGGTGGGGGGGTGAGGCCAGCTGTCAGAGTGGGCGGCTGTGTGAATGGGCTTCTCTATATCACACAACTTCTCACCCAGTGTCTGCGGGGGCTCCTCAGAGCCATAGGAGGTCCTGGAGGGACAGCCAAAGTTGTGGGTATCCTGGAGAACCTACAAGAGCAGCGGCCCATGTTTGGGATCTGGAGAAAAACCTGATGTAAGCGGACTGGGGAGAAGGAGGCCAGTAATGGCCAACATGAAGATCTGACAGAGGGATGGAACTAGCATTGACTTAGTGGAACAACAGTGGAATGGAGCTGAGAAAAAGTAATTCCAAGATTTTTACATTGAAAAAGTGAACAGGAGCGCTTTTGAAAAAGACGCTGACTAGAAGAGGGAGCCTTACTGAGAGGGAGCGAGTGACGAGAGAAGTGACAAGAGATAATGCAACAGGCGAGAGCAACAAGAAGAAGGAGCCAGGAAGTTAGAAGATCATAAACTAGCCATGAGATCAGCCAAATGGATAGAAAGGTAATGGGAAAAGATAAGTTTTTGAGTCTTGGAGACTGAACTTTTGAGAAAACAAGTGTGGACTATAAGTAGAAGGAAAGTGAATAGTTTGGACAGACTTGAACTTTTGATTTATAAGCCATGGGAGTATAATGGATCCAAGATGGAGAAAGTGACACAGCAACTTTAGAACTGCAGTTTTGATAGTGAGACAATTACTGGCCATTGGCTGAAGAAAAAGATATAAAAGGAGCTACAAATTCGGAGTTGGAAATTTATAATTGAAAGGAAAGTGACTTTAATGGAACAGGAAGATAAAGGTGATATATAAATATAGATAAAAAGACACACATAAATATATAGATTGAATATTCGTGAAATAACTATATTGCTGCAATTGTTGATTGTTAGAATTGGATAGAATTGACATAATCAATTAGCTAAGGAATTAATCACTTGATTGTTATACACACACACACACACACACAGAGACACACACACACACACACATATATATATATATATATATACATATATATATATATATATATATATACACACACACATACATATATATATACACACACATACATATATATATACATATACATATATATATATACATACATACATATATACATACTCATATATATATATATATGTTTGTATGTATATATATATATATATATATATATATATATATATATATATACACATATATACATATATATATATATATATATATATATATATATATATATATATATATATATATATATATATACATACATATATACATATATACATATACATATATATATATATATATAAGGTAAAGGTAAAGGTTCCCCCGCACATGCGTGCTAGTCGTTTCCGACTCTAGGGGCCGGTGCTCATCTCCGTTTCAAAGCCGAAGAGCCAGCGCTTGTCCGAGGACATCTCCGTGGTCATGTGGCCGGCATGACTAGACGCCAAAGGCGCACGGAATGCTGTTACCTTCCCACCGTAGTGGTCCCTATTTTTCTACTTGCATTTTTACGTGCTTTCGAACTGCTAGGTTGGCAGAAGCTGGGACGAGTAACAGGCGCTCACTCTGTTACGCGGCACTCGGGATTCGACCCGCCAAACTGCCGACCTTCCGATCGACAAGCTCAGCGTCCTAACCCACTGAGCCACCGCGTCCCATTATATATATATATATATATATATATATATATATATATATATATATATATATATATATATATATATATGTTTGTATATATATAATATATATATGTTTGTATATATATATATATATATATATATATATATATATATATATATATATATATATATATATGTTTATTTAAGGTTAAAGGAATTAAGTACTTGTAAAGAGTGGTATTAATTGAGTAATGTTGAATTTATTAATGTTATAAGAGTCACAACAGATTAGAGATAGAGGACAGGGTGGCTGTTGATTTTGATATGTCTCCCCCGAATTAGGAAATAGAAAAGGAGGTAGTGGTGGAGGGAGGTGGAGGGGGGAAAAGAATGTGGAAATACCCCATAAAGAGTATTTTTATAAAAATCTGGTTAACTATGACAAGCACACCAAACTTAACAAAGATTAGTGCAGGAAAGAGGGCAGCGCCACAGGGGTTAGGGATGTCTTCAAGCCCTTCTACTCAGAAGTCCATTGATGACATGCTACAAAGGGAAAGGTCAAATTCCTTTAAAGATTTACAAGCCCTTCTGCAAAATATGCAAGAAGCAATGACTAAGAATCATGAAGAGATGAAGAAAGAAATAGGTCAAGCGAGAAATGATACTGGTGAGCTCAAGGAAAAAATACAAGCGATTGATGGTAAATTTGAGGAGATTCAAACAACAGTGATCTTCCTGGAAGCAGAGAAAGCCGCCCACTATCTGCGCTTTCAAAATGTTAAGGAAAAAAAAGGTGAAGGCCTGCCGGACATGATGGTGGACTTAATGGTGAAGGCATTAGGCATACGAAAAGATGAAATGTTGGCGGAAATTGATGATATGTATAGGGTCCAAACTAACTATGCGAAGAAACATAATCTTCTGAAAGAAGTACATGTGAGATTGGTTAAAAAATTGAGCCAGAATGAATTACTACATAGATCAAGAGAGGAGCTGCTAGACTATGGAGGACAACAAATAACAATTCTCAAACAAATACCTAAAAGAATGAGGGATTTGAGACGAGGCTACCAATTTTTGACATCGAAATTGATTAGATATAATGTGAACTTTAGATGGCTAACTCCAGAAAGCATTCTAGTCACATGGAAAGATAGAAGGTATAGATTAGTCTCAATAGACAAGGCAGAAGATTTTTATAAGCTCCAACTTTAACAATGAAGATGAAGTAGAAGACCAAGATGGAGGGGACATAAGAGAAAGGGATGCAAGACAGATGGCTATAGTAGGGAAGGTACTAGGAACAGAGGATAGAGGAAATAAATCTGGAGAGACTATAGAGAAATATGAAGGCAGAGACAAAGAAACAAGAGAGATCCGCACAATGAGAAGCACAAGACCCAGATATAAGTAAAATAAAGGGAGAAGAATGCAGGATTTTGTCACTGAATATTAATGGTTTAAACTCGCCAACAAAAAGATGGAAAATCTTTAATAAACATTCGTCAAAAATTAGATATAATTGCAATTCAGGAAGTTCATATAAAAGAACAACAGAAACACCTGTTAGATCAACCAAAATTAGGAAATATATTTGTATCATTAGATAAACAAAAAAGAGGGGGGTGGTATCATATGTGAATGAGAAATTGGTAGCTAAACAAATTTATAAAGATAGAGAAGGTAGAATATTGATAGTGGAGGTAGAAATAAACCATAGGAAAGTAGTGATAGCAGAAATATATGCCCTGAATGGAAACCAAGAACATTTTTTTAAAAAAACATTACATAATAAGATATGTGATATAGACTATGATGAGATCTGTGTGCTAGGAGACTTCAATGCTATTATTGATAATAATTTGGACTACAAGGGTAATAAGACCAGGAAAAGGAAAAGAAGAACACTACCAAGATCCTTTTTCAAATTGGCCAAAGATCTAAACATCCAGGACATATGGAGAGAAAGGAATTGTGAGGCTAGACAGTATACATGTTATTCTAACATGGTGTGGATATCAAGGGAAATTAACTCTGAAGTCAAAGACCTGTGTATAGAGACAAGCACCTGGGCAGACCACAACCCTGTGAAATTTAGCTGGAAAGGGTCCAAAAAACCATCTAGATGTACTATACAAAGATCAATATTAAAAGAAGATGACTTCAGATTAAAGATAGAGAGAGAATTGGATTTCTTTTTTTAAAGAAAATAAAGCTGAAGACACCTCTGTCCAAAATCATTGGGACACAGCTAAGTCAATTATGAGAGGAGTAGCTATAGCATATAAGGTGAAAAAGAATAAGGAGAAAAAACATCAGAAAATGTTAGAAGGGGAATACAAAAGATTAGAAACAATACTCCAACATGAACCACAAAAAAAGAATGTAAAACAACAAATGGACTTTATTAAACATAAACTTAACATCTTAGAAAAAGAAAAATTAGCACAACAGATAAGATGTATAAAACAAAACTTTTTCAAAAATGCAAACAAACCTGGTCGATGGCTTGCACACAAATTGAAGAAAACAAAAGGAGAAAAGTTGAATTAGTAAATTACGAGATGACAAAGGGAGAATACACTATCAATAATTTAATTTAATTTAATTTAATAATATTTCTATACCGCCCTTCTCACTGAGGACTCAGGGCGGTTCACAGGGCAAGAGTAAAATACAAAATACAAATATTAAAAAGAAATTAAATGATTGCCCAATTTTAAAACAATTGGTATACAATTATAAAACCCCAAAGATAAAATTAAGAATACAAAAAATAAAAAACCCCACCAATCCCCATCAGGCTAGGCCGGCTTGTACAAACAAAAACGTCTTGAGATCGCGACGAAAGGAGCGAAGATCGGGCGCCATCCGGAGCTCTACTGGTAACTGATTCCACAGCTCCGGAGCACCCACAGAGAAGGCTCTCCCCCTGGGGGCCACCAATCGACATTCTCTGATCGGTGGCACCCTGAGGAGGCCCTCTCTGTGGGAACGCACAGGGCGCAGGGAGCTTGATGCCGGCAGCAGATGTTCCCTGAGGTACTCCGGCCCCCTGCCATGGAGGGCTTTGAACACCATTACTAGTACCTTGAATCTCACCCGGAAGGCAACTGGTAACCAATGCAGCTCACGGAGCAAAGGTGTAACGTGGGAGTATCGGGAGACTCCCAACACAACTCTCGCGGCTGCATTCTGTACCAGTTGGAGCTTCCGGGTGGTCCTCAAGGGCAGCCCCATGTAGAGAGCATTGCAGTAGTCCAGACGAGAGGCCACGAGCGCATGAGTGACCGTGCATAAATCATCCCGGCTTAGATAGGGCCGCAACTGGTGCACCAGGCGAACCTGGGCGAAAGCCCCCCTAGTCACAGCTCCTATATGGTCTTCCAAGGTGAGCCGTGAATCTAGGAGGACTCCCAAGTTGCGAGCCCTATCTACGGGGGGTAATAGTTCACCCCCCATAGCAAGAGGTGGAATGTCCGAATAAACCCGGGATGAAGGTATGCAAAGCCACTCAGTCTTGTCGGGGTTGAGTTGAAGTCTGTTCCTCCCCATCCAGACCCGAACCGCCTCCAGGCAATGGGACATCACGTTGAGGGCATCACTGGGGTGGTTTGGGGTCGAAAGGAAAAGCTGGGTATCATCAGCATACTGATGATACCCAACTCCAAAACCACGAATGATCTCACCCAGCGGTTTCATGTAGATGTTGAACAGGAGAGGCGAGAGGACCGACCCCTGAGGAACTCCACAAACGAGAGACCTCACGGTCGACCTCTGCCCTCCTGCCAACACCGACTGCGAATGTCCCTGGAGATAGGAGGAGAACCACTGTAAGACCGTGCCTCCCACTCCCAATCCCCTGAGACGCCGCAGCAAGATACCATGGTCGATGGTATCGAAAGCCGCTGAGAGGTCTAATAGGACTAGAACAGAGGAATGTCCCCTGTCCCGAGCCCTCCAGAGATCATTCACCAGCGCGACCAATGCCGTCTCCGTGCTGTGCCCGGGCCTGAAACCCGATTGGTATGGGTCTAGATAATCCGCTTCATCCAGGACCAGAGGGAGCTGATGTGCCACCACACTCTCAACAACCTTCGCAAGAAAGCGAAGGTTGGAGACAGGACGGAAGTTATTCAATACAGCTGGGTCCAAGGCAGGCTTCTTGAGAAGGGGCCTCACCACCGCCTCTTTCAAGACGGCGGGGAAGCTACCCTCGTTCAAAGAAGCCGATATAACTGCCTGGAACCAGCTGCGTGTCCTCTCCCGGGCTGCATAAACCAGCCAGGAAGGGCACGGGTCCAATAAACATGTGGTGGTGCTCAGCCTCCCCATGATCCTGTCCACTTCCTCCGGAGTCACAGAATCAAACTCATCCCAGGTGGTATCGACAAGACCGCCCGTGTCCTGATCGCCAGACTCTGCCCAGTCAGAGTCCAGACCGGTCCGAATCTGAGCGATTTTGTCCGACAGATGTTGGTTAAACTCCTCGGCACGACCCTGCAAGGGATCCTCCCTCACCTCCTGATTTAGGAGGGAGCGAGTCACCCTAAACAGGGCGGCTGGGTGATTATCTGCGGACGCGATAAGGGTGGCGAAGTGGTTAGACCTCGCCTTCCTTATCGCTGCGAGATAAGACCTAATGTGGGCTCTTAGTCGCAATCGGTCGGATTTGGATCGGCTGGATCTCCAACCGCTCTCTAGGCTCCGTCTCCGACGCTTCATCTCCCGGAGCTCCGCAGAGAACCATGGAGCTCGACGGGATCTGCACTGGGTCAGGGGCCGCAGGGGTACAACTCGGTCAAGAGCCTCAGTGGCCGTCCTTTCCCAGGCTTCCACTAAGGCATCTGCCGAGCTGTGAGCAAGGGAGGCAGGTGGGGACCCCAGTGCCGCCTGGAACCTCTGGGGATCCATTAAGCGTCTGGGGCGGTACCATTTAATTGGTTCCATACACCCACGGCGGGGGGTGGCAAAACGGAAGACCAGCCGCAGGAGATGATGATCGGTCCATGACAGGGGCATAATAATTGGAGAGCCCCCACCAAGATCATCTAACCACCGTCCAGATAAGAAAACTAAGTCAAGGGTGTGGCCTCCCTCATGAGTCGGTCCCAAAATTACTTGCGTCAGGTCCATGGCCGTCATGGAAGCCATGAACTCCCGAGCCAACTCAGATGATCCTCCCAGCGATGGTAGATTGAAGTCCCCCAAAACTATAAGTTTCGGGAACTCAATCACCAGCCCAGAGAGGACATCGAGCAGCTCAGGCAGGGCTGCTGCTGCGTGACTAGGCGAAAGGTACACCAGCAGCAAGCCCAACTGCGCACCAGGGCCGCATCTCAGAAAGAGAGACTCACACCCGACTATCTGAGGAACGGTGGCCTCCCACGGACACAAGGTCTCCCTCATAACAACAGCCACACCCCCACCCCTACCCTGAGCCCGAGGCCGATGTAGCACCCGGAAACCTGGTGGGCAAAGGTCAACCAGAGGAATCCCGCCCTCTGGGCCCAACCAAGTCTCCGTGATGCAAGCCAGATCCGCCTGCTCACCCTCGACCAAGTCGCGGACGAGAGGAGCCTTATTAGCGACAGACCTGGCATTCAAGTACACCAGCCGGAGCGCGGGAGGCTGCACACCCTCACTCCCGGGACCTTGGGGCGGAGCCAGAGGGTCGGAGTGCCCCACCGCTTGTAAGCAGCGGAGAGGCCTTCCCTGAGATCGATACGGCCCTCTGCTCCTACATCTGCTGCCATACCCTGATGTCGTGGGAATAGGTAACCCCACGACCAGCCCTGAAGCCCCGGAGGCAACCGACCCCCGCTCCTCCCCCCTGCGATCTACATCGGCACTGGCCTGAACAGAGGTTGTTGGACCGCCCCCCTTGTCCAAACAACCAAAAGAACCCTCCCGCCTCCCTAACCCCCTAAAAAATTTAGACAAAAAAATAATCAGGGGCCTCTTGTTAGGTCTACGTTGAAGGCCCCTACCCGTGCCCAGCCAACTCTCAGGGTCCCAATAAATGGGCCCTTCCTCGAGGTTATAATCAGCTAGAAAGGCGGGTCGCACCCAGGAAGGGGGAGCACCCCTGAGGGCGAACAAGTCCGTGGAAGAATATTTAAAGGAAGGCATAAGAAGCAGTCTGGATAGAAGGCAGTCCATAGATGATAGTCCGTGAGGAGGGTCTGTTCAGAGGGTAGATAGGTGTCCCAGGCCTCCGTCCAGCCGCTGCCACTCAGCTGGGTAAACCCCCCGGGCAGGCCCACCACCGTCCTCTCACGACGGCTGCAGAGCCAATTCTCAGGGGGATGGTAGTCTGGAACAACCGCTCTGGGTATAGCATGCCCCATAGAGCTCTCACCTCTAGGGGCAGCAGATGTAAGTTCAAGCCACCCTCTCACGATGGCTAATACCCAGAGTTCTCTGAATCCTTTGGGGATATTGTGTAAAGGGCAATGCACAGTCGATTGTAAAGGCAGAAATAAAGCCAGGTAACAAACCATCATAGTCAAGTCTGCTAACGGCCAAGTCCCCTGCTGCTCCGCCATTCCTGAAGGTTGTAACTGACCACAACTCCATGGGCCCTCAGTTCTATAATTATTAGGGGCTTCCAGACTGTGGTCGACAAAGATTGACTCCCCCAAGTCCACTAAGTTCCCCGGAGCCCCCTCGAAATCCAGAGACACCAACCAGATCACAACGAGTGTGTTGGGGAGCGCCGGTCTTCCAGGGTCCTTCAAAATGACCCGGGTCCACAAGGCTCCACTGGGCTCCACCGGGGTCAACCGGCTAACCCAGGAACCTTCGGGGCCACCAGGAACAATGGGGGTGCCAACCCATCTGGAACATGCAGAACAAGCCGGGGAACAGGCGAACCGGCCATAACACCACCGTTGAGTCATCGGAGCCGCTGCCGCTGCGCCGCTACGGACGCCGCCGCCGCCATCACCGTTACCACCGGAATGCTGCCGAAGCCGCAAACAATCCGGGGAAAGCCACCGCCACTGCCGATGGAAAGCGGGCCGAAAAGGCCCAGGCGGTAGCGGGACAAACGGTCCGGCAGAAGCAGGCCAGACCGCAGCGGTCGATGATAAAGTGGCCCGAAAATGGCCCGGGAACAACGCCGCCGCCGCCACCGTCGCCGTCGCCATTAAGTTGGACCAAAAGCGTCGTCGATACAGGCAAAAGCAGAGGCAGACCGACCAAAAAGAACGGGCCAAAGCAGCTCGCAAACAGCTCCGTCGCCGCCGAAACACCGCCGCCGCCGGCCGCCGGGAACTCCAGACGCTGCCGAAGAAGCCCAGAGGACCGCCCGACATAGCAGGAAACTCCGCAACAACCAGCTCGGCAAGTAGCAAACCGACAGCCCAGCGGAACGCCGACCAAGTTAGCAGAAGCTTTAACCAACTGCCAAAATCATCGCCGCTACACTTCCCCCAACCCAGGGCATAAAAGAAAAACCCTGAGGGGCTCCTAAGACGCCTCTCTTCTCGGACCTGCAGAGCTCAGCCTCACACGACCGCCCGCATGTCCGCCATGTTGAATAAGAGGAGAAAAAAAATATAGCCCAGGAATTTTATGAGAAATTATATAAGGAAGATAGCCAGGAAAATGAGGAGAAAGTGGAGGAATGTTTCAAAAAAGCAACACTACCAAAAGTCACAGAGGAAATTTAAAATATGTTGAATGAAGAAATTAGGATGTCAGAGGTGATAATGGCCATTAATAAACAAAAAAATAACAAAGCATCGGGTCCTGAAGGCCTCCCGATAGAAATTTATAAGGAACAACAAAACATTTTAGGACAACCTTTATTGGATGTGTTTAACGCAGTCCTGGATGAAGCAAAAACCCTGAAGTCATGGTCAGAGGCGAATATTGTCCTGATTCCAAAAGATAACACAGACCATACATCAATTCAAAACTATAGACCAATATCTTTACTTAATTCTGACTATAAGATATTTACAACAATTATAGCTGAGCGATTAAAAAGGTTTTTAAATAATTTTATACATGTGGACCAGAATGGATTTCTAGCCAAAAGATAAACTAAGCACAACATTAGGATAAATTTGGACGCTCTAGAATATTACAAAATACATAGTGGACAACAAATGGTGTTATTATTCCTAGATGCCCAGAAGGCCTTTGATAATGTTAAGTGGCCATTTATATATAAACAGCTTAGGTATATGGATATGGGTGAAAAATTTATAAATATAATTAGGGCAATATATACTAATCAGGAAGCTAAAATAATAATAAATGGGGAAACAACCAGGAAATTTCAAATAGAAAAAAGGAACATGACAAGGATGTCCTTTATCCCCATTACTATTTATACTGATGCTAAAGGTCCTAACGAGGATAATTAGAAACGAACCTCATATAAAAGGATTAGAAATTAAAAAAGAAATTTTTAAACTTCAAGCATTTGTGGACAATTTGGTCTTTATTATGGAGAATCCACAACAATCGGGACCAAAACTGTTGGAAGAATTAGATAAATATGGAGAAGCCACTGGGCTGAAAATAAACAAGGGTAAAACTAAAATGATTGTTAAAAATATGATGAATAAACAGAAAGAAAACATGGCTAGGATTATGGATATACAAATAGTTAAGAAGATAAAATATCTAGGAATTACTATTACTTCAATCAAAGAAGACAATTATGACAAAATAGTGAAACAATTGTATAAAAGAAGACCTGGAAAGATGGGGCAACTTCAAAAGCACAAACTTTGGCTATTAAAAAGAAATAGATTTTAGGATTAGCACTTCAACATCAAACTTCTACTATGTTATTGCTTTTAAAAATTCAAATTTTATAAATAAGAAATATCATTAGCAGTGCTTTTTTTTAAGGTGCCAGAACTCAGAGGTGCTGTCACTGGGAGCAATGCAGGTGTCTTGCTACGGTGTCGCTGTCCATCCTTTGCACCCCTGCCCCTGTGGCTCGGACCCACATGCCATGGGGATTCCCCTCCCCACAGCCTCTGTGGGGATTCCCCTCCTTGCAGTTGCCACACCATGGCCCGTGCTAAGCCACCACCCAGAACTGCTCCAAACCCCGACCCAGAGCTATGTTCCTCATGGCAGTGGTCTCTGGCGCCAAACAGCTGATGGCCTCTGGCACCGGCACTCATTCACTTACTGCCCCGTCACTTCCAAATGCAGTAAGTGAGTGAGCGAGCAAGTGGCATTTGGAAGCGTTTGGAAGTGACGGGGCAGTAAGTGAGTGAGTGAACAAGCAAATGGCATTTGGAAGCGATGGGGTAGTAAGTGAGTGAGCGAGCAAGAGGCCTTTGAAAGAGACAGAGTGAGTGGGGGAGAGACTGAACAAGGTGCCTTTGAAAGAGATGAAGGAGTGAGTGAGAGCAACTGGAGGCTTTTGTGAGCAAAGTGTGAGTGAGTGGGGGGGCTTTTGTGAGTGAAGGGCGAGAGAAAAAGGGGAAAGTGAGGGGGAGAAGGGAAAAAGAAAAGGCACTAACTTCTGACTTCCTCTGTTACAGGAGTAGAAGGAAGCATTAACATTGAACCTCAAGCTTTTGCTTTTCTATAATATTATAAACTAGCCATTTCTATAACAATAAATGAAGAGCCTTGGTGGAGCAGTGGGCTAATGCCTCCTTAAGTAACACCAGCTGCCTGCAATTAGTGCAGGTTCGCGTCCCACCAGGCTCAAGGTTGACTCAGCCTTCCATCCTTCCGAGGCAGGTAAAATGAGAACCCAGATTGTTGGGGGCAATAAGCTGACTTTGTAATAATGCCGCTTGGGGTGTGTGTGAAAGCCCTAATAAGCAGGCATATACATAGAATGAAGGCTACTGCTAAGCTTGTAAGCCGCCCTGAGTCTTCAGAGAAGGGCGGGATATAAATGGAATAAAAATAAATAAAAATAAATAAATCTAACCAATGAAACCCAAAATACCCCCCCTTTTTTTAGTCATCAAGTTTTTGACACCTTGTTAAGCACTGGTGGTGATTGAATATTGTCATGTCCTAAAAGTGGTACAATTTCTGAAAAGGTTGAAAAGCCCTGATGTAAATGCAGCCTAAATTGTTTATTGCCATCCTATTTGCAAATAATATCTTACTTACCTAGTTGAGATGGTGTAGTTGGGCAGCAGGGAGGGGTGCAAAGTTCCTGCCTTCACTGCAGACAACTTGCCTGTGCAACATTGCACAGTGAAAGATTGTGACTAAACAAAATTTTAATGTACAGATAATAGCACCAGAAATTATTTTAGCCTTTTTAATAAATGTTGTTATTGATGTTAAGATCACCATGGAAAACATCATAGATTGTTATGTATATACTAGGTTAATTATTTAAAAACTGAAGTGCAACATAACTAGATTCTAAATAATCTATTTTTCAAAACACACAACAGTCCATACAGTAAAAGTAAAGTCCAAATTAAGAATATTTCATTCTTAAGAATTGTTTAATTTAAAGTGGTTTGGTTGTAACAGATGGTTATAGATTCAAAATAGTTTTCAAGAGTATTTACAAAAGATACTATTTTTTCTAGCATCAGCTAAATTAGACATATTACATTGAGAAAAATGTTTCTCATTTCTTACCTGTTACCTTTATTGATTTCATTGCAGAGATGTTATCATAGGAAATAGATTGTTTTGTTATCTAATTTTACCTTCCAAAAGACAGAAGCAGATGAAAAATGTGAGGTTCTTTCCTGTTGGCTTTTTTGAATTAGCTGTTTTAGATTCTAAAAGTTTAGTTCCTAAAGAAGTAACCTTGTAAATAATTTTAATGTCCTCCTCTAGCGCAGGGTAGGCAACCTTGGCTCTTTTATGACTCAAGGACTTCAACTCCCAGAATTCCTGAGCCAGCATGGCTCAGCTTGGAAACCTCTCTCTTTCCCCTCAGCGTGGCTGGCTCAGGATTTCTGGGAGTTGAAGTCCATGAGTCATAAAAAAGAGACAAGATTGCCTATTCCTCAATAGAGGGAGCTTTTTTTTTTTGCAAAAAAAAAAGGTGCCGGAACGCTGTTCTGAGGATTCTATGAGAAAAAAAGCCCTGCCTACTCTACAAGGTTCCATCCCAAAAAAGTTGCTGGAACTCCATTCTGGGCATTCTACGACAAAAAAAGCCCTGATCATTAGTCAATTTTGTTGTTTTTGTTGACTTCAGATGAATCAGAACTTGAGTTTTCTTTAAGCTTGATGAAAATTTTCTGATTCACTGTTTCACCTTCCTATATGTCTCTCTTCATTTTTTCTCTCTTAAACTTTTACTTCACCTTTTTTCCAGAATGATCTGGGCTCACTTTATGTCTACAATACTTTTTCAAAGTAAATAGTTTAAATGGCCAAGGAGACAAACTATTTCATTTACTGTTTTGTTGGGAACAATTATAATCGGTCCATATTATTCTCATCAAATGACCTCACTGGCAATGTCATTTAACTTGTTACCAGATCTTGAATGCAAACAAATGGTAACATGATAATTCTCTTTCACTAATCAAAGAGAGAAACAACCTAGATAAGGAGAAATTTCCTGACAGAACAATTAATCAGTGGAACAACCTGTCTATAGAAGCTGTGAATGCTCCAACACTGGAAGTTTTTAAGAAGACACTGGACAACTATTTGTCTGAAATGGTATATAGAGTTTCCTGCCTGAGCAGGGGGTTGGACATCACTCTTAGTCCTTCTCTTCATTAAACTAGACATACCCAATTCCAGCAACTGTTCCTTATATATTTTAGCCTCCAGTCGCCTGATCATCTTGGTTGCTCTTCTATGTATTTCTACGGTTTCAACATCTTTTTTACATTGTAGTGACCAAAACTGGATGCAGTATTCCAGGTGTGGCCTTACCAAGGCATTATAAAGTGATATCAACACTTCATGTGATATTCATTCTATCCCTCTGTTAATGCAGCCTAGCACTGTGTTGGTTTTTTTGGCAACTGCAGCACATTGCTGGCTCATATTTAAGTGATTGTCCACTAGGACTTCAAGATCCCTTTCACAGTTACTACTATTGAGCAAGTTACCACATGATATGTGTGAGTGTGAGAGAGATAGCAGATATGGATGGAATTGAAGAAATGTTATTACAATAAAAAGAAATAGAAAGAGCAGAAGAAAATGTTACTAAAAAGTGCACTGAATTTCTTAATACATTTTAATATTCACTCTACATTACTGATCTTCCATTCAAATCTCTTTTCAATCACATAAAGAAACAATATGTCTCTCTTCTTCTCTCATTCACATTATTATTACTATGTTTTTATCATTAGACATCTAGTTTAAAGGATTCTGAAGTCCATATTTCAGTACTCATATTTCATATTTTTCTCACAATGCAAGGACCTACCTCAGCTAACCAGCCAAGAAAGCAGAACTCTTGAAACAGGCATTGTCTCAAAAGGAAACTTTTATTAAGGGTTAGTGACAGTAGGGAAGTCAAGGCAAGATCTGAGGAAAATCCCACTTGAATGGTATAATTAAACCAGCAATATTCCTCCTCCCGCCAAGGTCATAATGTCCATTTGAAATCCAGCCAGTCCACAGGTGGCACAATGAGCAGGTAACTGGTACAATTGGTGCATATCTCAAGGTCTTCTCCAGCTTTCGTTTCTCTGTAACTGTCTCCCTGATAAGGGAAATGCATTCCTTTCTCAAGTGGATAGAGGTGGAAGAAGGAAAGCAGAAAGCAAAAGTTATTCCAAGCGAAAGCAAATATCCTCCCTCCACCCAGCTAAATGGCAGGCCCCAAAGCAAAGCTCAAGAACATAAATGGAAGGGAAAAAATAAGGATTTGGGGACCTGACATATGTGCCCCCCTAAAAGAATGGGAAATCCACCTAAAAGACAAATAGGGAGGGGAACAACAATATACTGTATACACATTAATTAGACTTATCAGGATATTGTAAATGAAAATGTCTTAGAAGTTTAGGGGCTTTAACATGTCTCTTGTACACCCACTCATTCTGGGCAGAAGGGAAATTCTTCCAAGCTACTAAATATTGTGTCACCCCATGATGTATTCAAGAGTCCAAAATGTTCTTAATCTCAAAGTGTTGTTCACCTTCAACCATGATATGTGTGGGTGCCTGAGGTGCAAGAGGCCTAATGGCTCGGGAGTTCATGGCTTCCATGATGGCCATGGACCTGACGCAAGTAATTCAGGGCCTGACTCATGTGGGGGGCCACACACTCGATTTGGTTTTTCTATCTGGACGGTGGTTAGATGATCTTGGTGGGGGTTATCCAATTGTTATGCCCCTGTCATGGACCGATCATCATCTCATGAAGCTGGTCTTCTGTTTTGCCACCCCCCGTTGTGGGGTTGTTGAACCATCAATATGGTTCTGCCCCAGGCGCTTAATGGACCCTGAGAAGTTCCAGGAAGCGCTGGGGTCCCCACCTGCCTCCTTTGCTCACAGCTCGGTTGATGCCTTAGTGGAAGCCTGGGAAAAGGCTGCCACGGAGGCACGTGACCGAGTTGTTCCCTTGCGGCCCCTGACCCAGTGCAGATCCCAGTGCACTCCATGGTTTTCTGTGGAGCTCCGGGAGATGAAGCGCCGGAGACGGGGCTTAGAGAGCTGTTGGAGATCCACCCGATCTGAATCCGACCGATCGCGACTAAGATCCTTTACTAGGTCTTATCTCACAGCAATGAGGATGGCAAGGTCTAATTACTTCACTACCCTCATTGCATCCGCAGATAACTGCCCGGCCGCCCTGTTTGGGGTGACTTGCTCCCTCCTTAATCAGGAGGTGAGGGAGGATCCCTTACAGGGTCGTGCCAAGGAGTTTAGCCAACATCTGTCGGGAAAAATCGCTCAGATTCGGACCGGTTTGGACTCCGACTGGGCAGAGTCTGACGATCAGGACATGGGTGGTCTTGTCGATGTTATCTGGGAGGAGTTCGACCCTGTGACTCCAAAGGAAGTGGACAGGATTATGAGGAAGCTGAGCTCCACCACTTGTTTATTGGATCCGTGCCCTTCCTGGCTGGTTTATTCGGCTCGGGAGGGAACACGAGGCTGGCTCCAGGCGGTGATATCTGCTTCCTTGAGTGAAGGTTGTTTCCCCTCCGTCTTGAAGGAAGCAGTGGTGAGACCTCTCCTCAAGAAACCTACCTTGGACCCAGCTGTATTAAACAACTTTCATCCGGTCTCCAACCTTCGCTTTCTTGCTAAGGTTGTTGAGAGTGTGGTGGCGCATCAGCTCCCTTCGGTCCTGGAGGAAACTGACTATCTGGACCCGTACCAATCGGGTTTCAGGCCCGGGCACAGCACAGAGACGGCATTGGTCGCCCTGGTGAATGATCTCTGGAGGGCTTGGGACAGGGGTTTTTCCTCTGTCCTAGTCCTATTAGACCTCTCAGTGGCTTTTGATACCATCGACCATGGTATCCTGCTGCAGCGTCTCAGGGGATTGGGAATGGGAGGCACGGTTCTTCAGTGGTTCTTCTCCTACCTCCTGGGACATTCGCAGTCGGTGTTGGCAGGGGGACAGAGATCGACCTCGAGGCCTCTCGTTTGTGGAGTTCCTCAGGGGTCGGTCCTCTCGCCTCTCCTGTTTAACATCTATATGAAGCCTCTGGGTGAGATCATTCGTGGCTTTGGAGTTGGGTATCATCAGTATGCTGATGATACCCAGCTTTTCATTTTGACCCCAAACCACCCCAGTGATGCCCTCGACGTGATGTCCCATTAGCTGGAGGCGGTCCAGGTCTGGATAGGGAGGAACAGGCTTCGGCTCAACCCTGACAAGATGGAGTGGCTGTACGTGCCAGCATGTCAGGAAACTCAGATCATTCCATCTCTCACTATGGGGGGTGAGTTATTACCCCCCGTAGATAGGGCTCGCAACTTGGGAGGTCTCCTAGATTCACAGCTTTCTTTAGAAGATCATATATTAACTGGGACTAGGGGGGCCTTCGCCCAGTTGCACCTGGTGTGCCAGTTATGGCCCTATCTAGACCTTGATGCCTTGTGTACAGTCACTCATGCACTCGTGACCTCTCGGTTAGACTACTGCAACACTCTCTACATGGGGCTGCCCTTGAGGACCACTCGGAGGCTCCAACTGGTGCAGAATGCAGCCGCGCGAGTTGTGTTGGGGGTCTCCCAATACACCCATATTACACCTCTGCTCCGTGAGCTGCATTGGCTTCCGATTGCCTTCCGAGTGAGATTCAAGGTACTGGTAATGACCTTTAAAGCCCTACATGGCATCGGTCCGGAGTACCTTAGGGAGCACCTGCGGCTGGCATCAACTTCCCTCCGCCCAGTGCGCTCCTGCAGAGAGGGCCTCCTCAGGGTACCACCATTCGGAGAATGCCGTCTGGTGACCCCCAGGGGGAGGGCGTTCTCTGTGGGTGCTCCTGACCTGTGGAACCATTTACTGGTTGAGCTCTGGATGGCTCCCGACCTTCGCTCCTTCCGACGTGACCTGAAAACCTATTTGTTTGAACAAGCCGGCCTGGTCTGATGGGTTTTGTTTTAATTATTGTTTTAATGTAATTTATTTTCTGCATTTGGGCACTAGGGTTTAAATTTGTTTTTAATTTCTGTATTTTGGGTATTTTGGTATTTATGTCCCTGTTCACCGCCCTGAGTCCTTCGGGAGAAGGGCAGTATACAAATCAAATCAAATCAAATAAATAAATAAATAAATAAATAAATAAATAAATAAATAAATAAATAGCCGCCCTGAGTCTTCGGAGAAGGGCGGGATATAAATGGAATTAAAATAAATAAATAATAAAATAAAATAAATAATGTTAGAAGTGGCCTCTGACTTGAGCAAATTGCAGCGGAAAACAAGGTAGATTTTCCAAAGGTTCTTTGGCTTCATCCAGAGCTTTCCTGACTACTGGCCAGGTATTTTTTTAACTGCTTACTCCATTCTTGCAAGGAGGGGATTTCAGGCTCCTTGGTAGGGAGTTCAGGCATGACCACAAATGTTTGATTGTTAGCTAGCTGAAATGGAGTAAAACCTGTACTGGAGTGCATAGCATTGTTGTAAGCCACCTCAGCAAATAGTAACAGGTCAGATCAATTGTCCTGTTGATAATGAAACATCTCAGGTATTGTTCTAGAACTGAGTTCAGTTTTTCTGTTTCCCCCCATTCACTTGCTGACAATGCAAAGATGACTAGAACCCATCAACATTGTGGGGCCCCATGAAAATGAAATATGTTCTGCACAAAGAGTTTGGCAAGAGTCTTTGCACTTGGGATCTTGGGGATTGGGAAGTAAGGAAGTCAAGGCAAGATCTGGAGAAAATCCCGCTTGAACAGTATAATTATACAATTGGTGCATATCTCAAGGTCTTCTCCAGCTTTCGTTTCTCTGTAACTGTCTCCCTGATAAGGGAAATGCATTCCTTTCTCAAGTGGATAGAGGTGGAAGAAGGAAAGCAGAAAGCGAAAGTTATCCCAATTGAAAGCAAATATCCTCCCTCCCACCAGCTAAATAGCAGGCCCCAAAGCAAAGCACAAGAATATAAATGGAAGAGAAACCAATAAGGATTTGGGGATCTGACACACAAGGCAATTCGGAAACCATCTTATTCTAGGAGATGGCATCAGTTCCCGATGGACTCATACACTATATGACATTGACCTATAAATTGATGATCTTCCTGGATTCATAGCACCTAGTCTATAAACAGCTAGCAGTTGTAAAAATATCCAAACCTTTCTTACACAATTAGTTTTCAGAAAAGGCTGTTAACATCTGGGGATTGGGGTGTATATGAAGTTGTTCCCTCTGAGATTGGATTTTTGCCATTGTTACATTAAGGCAGTGTTTCTGAGCCTTAATCAATTGAAGATGTATAGACCTCAATTCCCAGAATTCTTCTTATACATCTTCAAGTGGCCAAGGTTGAGAAACACTGAATTAAGCAATGCTCCTTATAAACTTTGTGCTGATAGTCAAATCTGGCTCGAGGTTCTGCTTGGTTTACCACTAGTCCCGTTTCTTTTGCTAAACAAATTAAAATTTCAATTTTATCATAGTTGATGACTAATTGTTTTTTGTTGTAATAGGATCTTAAGGACCATACTTACAGAAGACAGAAAAAAAATGCATCTACAACATAGAGTAGGACTGGCAGATGTCTATCAGATCAATATGATATCATGAATATCAATTTTCTAGAGTTTTAATCAGAAAGTTCATATTAAAAAGCAACAATGCTTAAATACATCTGTGCTTCACTCCCTCAACAGTTCAGATATAGTAAAATCAAAAAAGTTCCCTCCCCTGCTACATCTCACCCTACAGACAGTTTTATCATAAAAGCTGTGAATTAGGAGCAAGAGTTTTTGCCTATAAAAATGAAGTTTTGGGGAGGGATATTTGTGGAAATGGGCCACTTGATCAGGAAGGTTTGATGTGTTTGAGCAATGTGGTGGAACTGGGGTAATATACGACTGACAATCTTTGCTGGCATGGTGACTTTCTAGCTGTTTCGGAACGGTTAGTGAGACCGTTAAAAGTCATTGGTATTTGAAGTTGTTCTGCCAGCAGCAAGATCTGATTCCTGGCCCAGCAGCAGATTCTGTTGCAAATCAGGGCTGTTTCCAGGGAAGGCAGAGGAGGGGAGGTCTTAGGGCTTGTGGAGTGAAGGAACTGGATGAGGCTGTTGGCAGGCCCAGAGGAAGAGAGGCTTTTGGAGGAGTTTGTGGTGGTGGCACCGTGCTGCAGGGGCAAAGAGAAGCAAGGCCTCTTTAAGGAAAAGGTGGAAGAGTCAGGATCAGAAAAAGGAAAGGAGGCAAGGTTGTCATGCAGGAATACAAGCTACCGTATATACTTGAGTATAAGCCGACTCGAGTATAAGCCGAGACCCCCAATTTCACCCCCAAAAACTGGGAAAAGTTGTTGACTCGAGTATAAGCCGATCCGCCGTTCTGCAAGCCTCCGCCGCCGGCAGAGGCTGGATCCGCGCACTGCAAGCCTCTGCCGCCAGCAGAGGCTCGATCCGCCATTTTGCAAGCCTGAATACACAGGAATACCCTGTGTGGCCGCGGCTCTCGGGGAAGCCCTGGCTGTCCGCTTCCTCGCTCCACGCTGCCATTCGGGGCCCGCGCGTTCCCTGGGCAAATCGCGGCGCCCAGCAGGCGAGGAAACACGCCCGCTCCAGTGGCCCCCCCTTCCCTCAGGAGATGCGAAGCAAGTGACCGCCCAGAGCTTACCGAGGACTTGCGCGCGGCCGAGGCTTCGGTGCTTCCAGGATCACGCGCACCTCTCCCAAGCCGCCGCCGTCCGGAGACCTGCCGAAGTTTGGGGAGGTTTGGGGAGGTGCGCGCGCACCTCCCCAAACCTCCCCAAACGTCGGCAGGTCTCCATTCCTCCGCGCAGACCTGCCGACGTTTGGGGAGGTTTGGGCGCCTCCCCAAACCTCCCCAAACGTCGGCAGGTCTCCGTTCCTCCTGCCGACGTTTGGGGAGGTTTGGGCGCCTCCCCAAACCTCCCCAGGTCTCCGTTCCTCCGCGAAGACCTGCCGACGTTTGGGGAGGTTTGGGCGCCTCCCCAAACCTCCCCAAACGTCGGCAGGTCTCCGTTCCTCCTGCCGACGTTTGGGGAGGTTTGGGCACCTCTCCAAACCTCCCCAGGTCTCCGTTCCTCCGCGCAGACCTGCTGACGTTTGGGGAGGTTTGGGCGCCTCCCCAAACCTCCCCAGGTCTCCGTTCCTCCTGCCGACGTTTGGGGAAGTTTGGGCGCCTCCCCAAACCTCCCCAGGTCTCCGTTCCTCCTGCCGACGTTTGGGGAAGTTTGGGCGCCTCCCCAAACCTCCCCAGGTCTCCGTTCCTCCTGCCGACGTTTGGGGAGGTTTGGGCGCCTCCCCAAACCTCCCCAGGTCTCCGTTCCTCCGCGCAGACCTGCCGACGTTTGGGGAGGTTTGGGCGCCCTGGCTCGGGGAAGCCCTGGCTGTCCGCTTCCTCGCTCCACGCTGCCATTCGGGGCCCGCGCGTTCCCTGGGCAAATCGCGGCGCCCAGCAGGCGAGGAAACACGCCCGCTCCAGTGGCCCCCCCTTCCCTCAGGAGATGCGAAGCAAGTGACCGCCAGAGCTTACCGAGGACTTGCGCGCGGCCGAGGCTTCGGTGCTTCCAGGATCACACGCACCTCTCCCAAGCCGCCGCCGTCCGGAGACCTGCCGAAGTTTGGGGAGGTTTGGGGAGGTGCGCGCGCACCTCCCCAAACCTCCCCAAACGTCGGCAGGTCTCCATTCCTCCGCGCAGACCTGCCGACGTTTGGGGAGGTTTGGGCGCCTCCCCAAACCTCCCCAAACGTCGGCAGGTCTCCGTTCCTCCTGCCGACGTTTGGGGAGGTTTGGGCGCCTCCCCAAACCTCCCCAGGTCTCCGTTCCTCCGCGAAGACCTGCCGACGTTTGGGGAGGTTTGGGCGCCTCCCCAAACCTCCCCAAACATCGGCAGGTCTCCGTTCCTCCTGCCGACGTTTGGGGAGGTTTGGGCACCTCTCCAAACCTCCCCAGGTCTCCGTTCCTCCTGCCGACGTTTGGGGAGGTTTGGGCGCCTCCCCAAACCTCCCCAGGTCTCCGTTCCTCCGCGCAGACCTGCCGACGTTTGGGGAGGTTTGGGCGCCTCCCCAAACCTCCCCAGGTCTCCGTTCCTCCTGCCGACGTTTGGGGAGGTTTGGGCGCCTCCCCAAACCTCCCCAGGTCTCCGTTCCTCCGCGCAGACCTGCCGACGTTTGGGGAGGTTTGGGCGCCTCCCCAAACCTCCCCAGGTCTCCGTTCCTCCTGCCGACGTTTGGGGAGGTTTGGGCGCCTCCCCAAACCTCCCCAGGTCTCCGTTCCTCCGCACAGACCTGCCGACGTTTGGGGAGGTTTGGGCGCCTCCCCAAACCTCCCCAGGTCTCCGTTCCTCCTGCCGACGTTTGGGGAGGTTTGGGCACCTCCCCAAACCTCCCCAGGTCTCCGTTCCTCCGCACAGACCTGCCGACGTTTCGGGAGGTTTGGGCGCCTCCCCAAACCTCCCCAGGTCTCCGTTCCTCCTGCCGACGTTTGGGGAGGTTTGGGCGCCTCCCCAAACCTCCCCAGGTCTCCGTTCCTCCGCGCAGACCTGCCGACGTTTGGGGAGGTTTGGGCGCCTCCCCAAACCTCCCCAGGTCTCCGTTCCTCCTGCCGACGTTTGGGGAGGTTTGGGCGCCTCCCCAAACCTCCCCAGGTCTCCGTTCCTCCGCGCAGACCTGCCGACGTTTGGGGAGGTTTGGACGCCTCCCCAAACCTCCCCAGGTCTCCGTTCCTCCTGCCAACGTTTGGGGAGGTTTGGGCGCCTCCCCAAACGTCGGCAGGTCTCCGTTCCTCCTGCCGACGTTTGGGGAGGTTTGGGCACCTCCCCAAACCTCCCCAGGTCTCCGTTCCTCCGCACAGACCTGCCGACGTTTGGGGAGGTTTGGGCGCTTCCTCAAACCTCCCCAAACGTCGGCAGGTCTCCGTTCCTCCTGCCGACGTTTGGGGAGGTTTGGGCACCTCCCCAAACCTCCCCAGGTCTCCGTTCCTCCGCACAGACCTGCCGACGTTTGGGGAGGTTTGGGCGCCTCCCCAAACCTCCCCAGGTCTCCGTTCCTCCTGCCGACGTTTGGGGAGGTTTGGGCGCCTCCCCAAACCTCCCCAGGTCTCCGTTCCTCCTGCCGACGTTTGGGGAGGTTTGGGCACCTCCCCAAACCTCCCCAGGTCTCCGTTCCTCCGCGCAGACCTGCCGACGTTTGGGGAGGTTTGGGCGCCTCCCCAAACCTCCCCAGGTCTCCGTTCCTCCGCGCAGACCTGCCGACGTTTGGGGAGGTTTGGGCGCCTCCCCAAACCTCCCCAGGTCTCCGTTCCTCCTGCCGACGTTTGGGGAGGTTTTGGCGCCTCCCCAAACCTCCCCAGGTCTCCGTTCCTCCGCGCAGACCTGCCGACGTTTGGGGACGTTTGGGCGCCTCCCCAAACCTCCCCAGGTCTCCGTTCCTCCTGCCAACCTTTGGGGAGGTTTGGGCGCCTCCCCAAACGTCGGCAGGTCTCCGTTCCTCCTGCCGATGTTTGGGGAGGTTTGGGCACCTCCCCAAACCTCCCCAGGTCTCCGTTCCTCCACGAAGACCTGCCGACGTTTGGGGAGGTTTGGGCGCCTCCCCAAACCTCCCCAAACGTCGGCAGGTCTCCGTTCCTCCTGCCGACGTTTGGGGAGGTTTGGGCACCTCCCCAAACCTCCCCAGGTCTCCGTTCCTCCGCGCAGACCTGCCGACGTTTGGGGAGGTTTGGGCAGGTCTGTGCGGAGGAACGGAGACCTGGGGAGGTTTGGGGAGGCGCCCAAACCTCCCCAAACGTCGGCAGGAGGAACGGAGACCTGCCGACGTTTGGGGAGGTTTGGGGAGGCGCCCAAACCTCCCCAACCGTCGGCAGGTCTGCGCGGAGGAACGGAGACCTGGGGAGGTTTGGGGAGGCGCCCAAACCTCCCCAAACGTCGGCAGGAGGAACGGAGACCTGGGGAGGTTTGGGGAGGCGCCCAAACCTCCCCAAACGTCGGCAGGTCTGCGCGGAGGAACGGAGACCTGGGGAGGTTTGGGGAAGCGGCCAAACCTCCCCAAACGTCGGTAGGAGGAACGGAGACCTGGGGAGGTTTGGGGAGGTGCCCAAACCTCCCCAAACGTCGGCAGGTCTGCGCGGAGGAACGGAGACCTGGGGAGGTTTGGGGAGGTGCCCAAACCTCCCCAAACGTCGGCAGGAGGAACGGAGACCTGCCGACGTTTGGGGAGGTTTGGGGAGGCGCCCAAACCTCCCCAAACGTCGGCAGGTCTGTGCGGAGGAACGGAGACCTGGGGAGGTTTGGGGAGGCGCCCAAACGTCGGCAGGAGGAACGGAGACCTGCCGACGTTTGGGGAGGTTTGGGGTGGCGCCCAAACCTCCCCAAACGTCGGCAGGTCTGTGCGGAGGAACGGAGACCTGAGGAGGTTTGGGGAGGCGCCCAAACCTCCCCAAACGTCGGCAGGAGGAACGGAGACCTGGGGAGGTTTGGGGAGGCGCCCAAACCTCCCCAAACGTCGGCAGGAGGAACGGAGACCTGCCAACGTTTGGGGAGGTTTGGGGAGGCGCCCAAACCTCCCCAAACGTCGGCAGGTCTGCGCGGAGGAACGGAGACCTGGGGAGGTTTGGGGAGGCGCCCAAACGTCGGCAGGAGGAACGGAGACCTGCCGACGTTTGGGGAGGTTTGGGGAGGCGCCCAAACCTCCCCAAACGTCGGCAGGTCTCCGTTCCTCCGCGCCCTGCCTGCCTGCTTCTTTCCGCTGCGGAAAGAAGCAGGCAGGCAGGGCGCGGAGGAACGGAGACCTGCCGACGTTTGGGGAGGTTTGGGGAGGTGCGCGCGCACCTCCCCAAACCTCCCCAAACTTCGGCAGGTCTCGGACGGTGGTGGCTTGGGAGAGGTGCGCGCGATCCCGGAAGCACCAAAGCCTCGGCCGTGCACAAGTCCTCGGTAAGATTTTTGTTGACTGGAGTATAAGCCGAAGTGGAATTTTTCAGCCCAAAAAGTGGGCTGAAAAATTCGGCTTATACTCAAGTATATACGGTAATTTGAAAAAGTCAGGGCAGTATTAGAATGGGCACCACCCCGCACAAGGAAGCAATTGCAAAGGTTCCTGGGTTTTGCAAACTTCTACCACCAATTCATTCCTTCATTCGCCCAAATAGCCCTGCCCCTCACGAACTTGTTGAAAATGAGGAGGGGGGGCAGTGAAACCCAGCCAGCCCCTGAAGTGGACACTGGAATGACAAGCAGCATTTGAGAGGCTAAAGATACTTTTTTCTGCTGAACCTGTACTGAGACACCTGGACCCTGATAAACCTTTCGTAATATAGGCAGACACAAGCGATATGGTGGTGGGAGCTGTATTATTACAGGAAAATGATGAGGGGGCACAGCAACCATGTGCATATACATCCAGGAAACTCACAGAAACAGAACAATATTGGGCTGTGTGGGAAAAGGAGGCTTATGCTGTAAGGTGGTTATTACTTACATGGTGTCATTTCCTTCAAGGAAATAAAATCCCCTTCCAGGTCTGGACAGACCACAAAAATTTGGAAGCGCTAAAAACACTCAGAAAACTCACTCCTAAGCAAGCCCGCTGGTCTCAGCACTTTCACCGATTCCATTTCACACTTAAACACTTACCAGGGGGAAAGAATTTCCTGGCAGATGCGCTGTCTCACATGCCCCAATATAATAGCACACGGGTCACCAACTCTAAACCACTTATACCCAAACAACAACTGGTAGCACCAGTAATCACCAGAGCTCAAGCTAAAATGAAGCTGCAGCTGGATAGATGAACTGGAATTGAATTCCAAAAGTCTTTAGAAACAGATGAATGGTTCCAGAAAAATAGACATGTGTGCACAATCAAAGATGGACTACCCTGGGTGGGGGAGAAGTTATATCTACCTGCCATCCAGAGGATCAATTTCATGCAGTTGTGCCACGATACAAAATCAGCAGGATATTTTGGGTTTGTAAAAACTTTACATTTAACTAAAAGGCAATTTTGGTGGCCATCCAAAGCTAAGCTTGTAAGCCGCCCTGAGTCTTCGGAGAAGGGCGGGATATAAATGGAATTAAAATAAAATAAAATTAAAAAATCCATGAAAAAGGACATAGAAAGCTACATGCCCAGCTGCCAAATGTGCACAATGGTTAAGAGGCTGCAGGGGGAGTCGCCTGGACTGTTACAACCAGTGGAAAACCCCTCAGCTCCCTGGAAAGAAATAGCCATGGATTTTATAATGGAATTACTGGAAAGCAATGGGAACACTGTCATCTGGGGAGTTACTGATCTGTTTTCCAAACAGGTGCACTTTATCTCTTGCCAAAAGATTCCCACTGCAAAAAACATAGTGAAACTATTCATGCAGCACATTTACAGATTGCATGGAGCAACCCAATGCATCATATCTGATAGGTGAGTGCAATTTATGTCAAAGTTTTGGAATGAAGTTTTGTCCCTCTTAGGAACTACTCAGGGACTGTCATCTAGTCATCATCCTCAAAGGAATGGCCAATCAGAACGTGGGAACTCAGTACTTGAGCAATACTTAAGATGCTTTATTAATTTCCAGGAAACAAATTGGATGGACTTACTCCCCTTCGCAGAAGTTGCTTACAATAATGCAGTCCACTCAAGCACAGGCTTTTCAAATAGCCACCAGTCAAAGTTTCAACCCTATGCCAGAACTAATTCCAAACGAACCGGAAATCCCATCACTGAAGGAATGGATTGCACAATTGCAAAACACCTGGCCAATCATTAGGAAAGATTTAGACAAAGCTAGGCAAGCATACAAAGCACAGGCAGACAAAAAGAGAGTCGAACCCACCCCATTCAGGATAGAAGAAATTGTATATTTATCTACAAAATACCTAAAATCCCTACAGCCCTTTAAAAAACTTGGACCAAAATATATAGGACCTTTTCCAATTAAAAGAATCATAAACCCAGTAACAGTAGAATTAGAACTTCCCCAAAATCTTACACAAACACATCCAATCTTTCACTGCAGTTTGCCGAAAAGGGAACAACAGTCACCTTTATGGCCAATCCCCCCTCCACCTCATATTATGGTTGAAGGAGAACACTTCAATTTAAAAGAAATCCTAGATTCTAGAAAGTACCATGGAGCAGTACAATACCTAGTAGCTTGGAAACACCTTCCCTCCTCAGAAAATGAGTGGGTCCATAAACGTCATATCAGAGCTCCTAAGTTGCTAACAAAATTTCATACAGAATATTCCCAACAAACCAGGCTAACATCTATATTTTTGTTTCCTCTACTATTTTAAAGAGGGCAGGATGTCAGAATCCATTTATAATTCATTTATAACTATCTCCTCTGAGCTAAACCCAAATCTCATCTTCCCCTGGATTCTGCCATTCCCAAGGGGGAGAGGGAACAGGCATGGGACTTTATGGCTTTCAGTTCCTCCCTTAAATGTAACCTTTGTTTATCTCGCCTGCCTGCTATGCATCACAATATAATCAATTGCTTTCTCACTAGGCATTCCCTCTCAACTTACAGGCAACAAGGAAAGGGGATGGGAAAGGGAGAAATGCAACCCTCCAAAATCTGGTTTGTTTCTCTGAATGAAGTGTGAGGAGGGTGGAAACGATCCTGCTGCAAATGGACTGTTACCTGTCCTTTCCCACGATGGGCTTACCACCTTGAGCTTGGCTGATCCGGAACTAACCAAATGAACTGTGGATTGGGGTTTGCTTGGGGAAACCTTAAAAATATTGATCTGTGAGGGAATTCCTCAGATCCTGTCTATTATGCCTGCTATCTCCTATTTCTCAGTAAAAGTTCCTGCTTGGAAAATCTTGTCTCCAAGAGTCCTACTTTCTTAAGATGTGGGCTGAAGTGGGTTCTGACAACATCACTGCATGCATAAAATATGGCTGTATGAAAGTGTTTTCTTAGTGTTCTGCCAAGTCAATTGGTTTCATTTAAACACCTGTAGGTATGAGGAATATTGATTTCAGTTAGATAATATTTGAATTAATATTTAAATTACCTTAATAGATTTTATAAACATTTTTTTTAAAAAACTTATTTTATTTCTTCATTTCCGAGGATTCTGCACTGTGGCATCTTTAGTGTCATGCCATTAGAAAACATGGGTGCTGACTTGCACCACACCCAGAGATAGCTAGAATGATGATATGCAGGCAAGTCAGCTAAAATCATGAGATATGTCCAATATGTCTGTGTGATCATGTGTTGTGGCAATGTGGGAAGACCATTGTTATTGCAAGGTGTTGGTGATATGTTTTCATTTCTCCTTCATATTAACAGAAATATAGCTCATTCTAAACTAGATTGCTTGTTTTCACTCTTTCTTGCTCAACAAAGGAGAAGTTGGGGGGAGGGAACCTTCAGGTACCTTCAAACCTGTGAAAGTCTCAGGGTTTCAATTCCCATCCTGGAATGTGCCAGCTGATGAAGGTCAGGTCTTGCAGTCTCCTCCTGTCCACTGCAGAGCCATGAAGTCATGATGCAAGGTTTTAATAAAAACCTTGGGGTTGTATTCTTAGGAGGGGAGAGCTTCTACACGAATCTAGCATTAGGTGTTGTGGAAACTGACCACCTATGGAGTATTTCTGCTGTTGTTATTAAGGAGCTCCTGGAAGCTTATAAGAGATTAGGTGTCATCTTATTTGATACATATCCTCTTTATATTATGCTACTCAATCTGCTTGCTTGAGCTAATAATAAAGCTTGAAATCCCTTTACTTACTGGTATTCTTATTTGTAGATCCAAAAGTAGCAATTGCCTGACACTTGGTAAAACCTCATGGCCTAAGTCTCTATCCCCTATAAATATTCTCTTCAGATTTATCAACAAGTTCTTCAAAAATAGATTGAATTCAGATTGCTTGTATGCTTTTCTGACTTCCTAACTTATCAGAAGAAATAGTAAGTAGGAAAACATTCTTTTATTGCACTACTCTGTCAATAAATGTATTGACATTAAAAAGCATTAACAAGAGTCATTTAGTACCAACATCCATTTATTGCTGTTTACACATTGCTCCATTCTGATTGATCTCTCAAAATCAATTATTGAGACATATGAAAATTAGTTGCTGGAATGTTGTTAAAAAAATAATTTGCACTTTGCATCTTTTGCTATTTCTTTCTAGACTCTAACATCTTGAAAAAACCTGTTAAACCATTTTTTTCCTCCATGTCTCTTATAAGAAAAAACATCTGTTTCTTCTTGTTCAATTGAAGTGACAATCTCAAGAGTCCAAATTTTAATGTAATGTCATTTAAAAGAAATTCTAGCAAGAATATGTTTCATTAGTATATCTAATTTGCATATGAAAGTAGAGTTCTTATGAGTCACAAGAGAGTTGTGGTTGCATGTGGTTTAAATAAGCAAGTTAAGAATTTTATACACTAATGCATGCAGAGGATAAACCTAGGAAATATGCAATTATGAATAAAAGAAAATAGAATGGGAAGCCTTTTGAGTGTAAATTTATGTCTGATACATTTTCCTTAGCTTCATCTATTTTATTAGAAGTCTGTGTCTACATGTAACTACAATTAATGAGAAATACTTGCAGATGTGACATTTTCATAACTGCAATGACTGCTGTGAGGTTACAGTGTGGGAAATTCAAATAATATCTTGAACCTAGAGGAGAGGAGGGGAGGGGAGGGGAGGGGAAAGGAGGGTAGGGGAGGGTAGGAGAGAGTAAGGGAGGAGAAGGAATCAGAGGGAAGGAGAGAGGACAGAGGAGAAAGGAGAGAGATCACTGTGATTTAGGTTGATCATAGATTTGGGGATTCAGAGAAAGAAGTGAATTTTGGATTATTGTGGTAGTATATGTTTCACACATTTAATTTTTCCTAATAAATGGATACATTATGTGCATAATTACATATGATTCAGTACTTTTTGAATATGCTGTAAAAGATGTATCACACCATCTAATGTATTAAAAATAATACATTATAGCCCCAAAATAACATAATTTCTTTCCTTCCCCCCTTTCTCATTTGTGTTTCTAGGCGCAGGACTCTGTGATGGACAATGGCATGAGATTCGATTCTTAGCAAAAGAAAATTTTGCAGTTCTCATCATTGATGGTGATGAAGCTTCTTCTGTTCAGAATAACAGTCCTCTGAAAGTTTTGACAGGAGAAAAATATCTGTTTGGAGGTAAAATATCTTTCAAATTATTTTCTTGGAGAATAGCTTTTTTGAAACAATTTTTAGTAGACTTGGGGGAGATTTTTTCTGGTTAAAATGCAAGTAAGATGACCACTTTCTCTCAAAATACTGTTCAGCTTCAGAGATTAATTTGTAATAAAAAAACCTTCTGTACTTCAGGATTGAACTATAGTGTCCTTGGTGCTCTCTGAAATTAGGTCACATTATCACAAAGCATGATGGGCAATGAAACATCTGCAGGCCAACAAACAGACTAAGAGAGTACCAAAAGCTATATAATTATTTTCTAATTCAAATTCTAATTCTAATATGGATACACTAGCATGTGCTTTGAGCTGTGTTCTCACGGTATACCAAACTGAATATGAATTAATTTAAATTTCACTTTTGTTTCTGCTTATATGGGAATCTGAAAACAGTTTTTGTGCCAATACAATTTCTGTGAGACCAGTCAATAGGAATAGAACAAGAAGAGACCTTGGAGGTCTTCTAGTCCAACCCCTTGCTCAAGCAGGAGACACTATACCATTTCAGAAGGTCGCTGTCCAGTCTTTTCTTAAAAACCTTCAGTGATGAAGCACCTACAGTTTCTGAAGGCAAGCTGTTCCATGGGTTAATTTTCCTATCTTTTAGCAAGTTTCTCCTTAATTCCAATTGCTTCTCTCCTTGATTAGTTTCCATCCATTTTTTCTTCTCTTGCCTTCTGGTGCTTTGGAAAATAAGTTGACTTCTTTGTGGCAACCCCTCAAATATTGGAACATTGCTATCATGTCACCCCTAGTCCTTCTTTTCTCTGGACTGGTCACACCCATTTTCTGCAACTGTTCATGTTTTTGTCTCCAGGCCCTTAATCATCTTAGTTGCTCTTCTTTGCACTTTTTCCAAAGTCTCAACCTCTTTTTTGTAATGTGGTGACCAAAACTGGATGCAATATTCCAGGTGTGGTCTTACTAAGGATTTATAAAACAGTACTAATACTTCACATGCTTTTGATTCTATGCCTCTTTTTATACTATCCCACATCTTAAGAAAGCAGAACTCTTGGAAATGAATTCTTCCAACAGGAACTTTTATTAAGAGTAGTTGATAGCAGACATACTAGACAGGATCTAAGATTTCCCACAAAGAACAATAGGTTAAGGTATCCCCAAGCAAGACCCCACCCCATAGTCCATCTGGCCAGTGTGGGACGACCAATTCCCAGGTTTTAGGTCCATCATGGGAAAAGGGGAGATAACATCACCCCGTCACCAGATCACACAGTGATGGTTGACAGCTCTTCACACCTTCCTCTGGGATCATAGAAACAAACCAGGCACAGAGTTTGCTTTTTTTTTTATTCTTTCCCTTGTTTTAGCTGACAGCTTAGGGAGATAGGTTTGGAAAGAGATATAGTGCAGGGGAGCAAGATGTTACATTGTAGTGGGTAGAGGAAGCAAAGGCAATAAATGAAAGCAAAAGGTTAAATTGTAGCAGATAGAGGAAGCAGCGGCAATAATCCCATGAGCACACACTCCTCCCCCTTGGGAGTATGGCAGAACCCAGGGAAAGGTGATATTTGCATTTGGGTCAGAGGGGATAGATAGAAATGAAATAGGAATGGGTTCTGACACAAGGATTGTATTAACTTTTTTGGCTGCTGTCGCACACTGCTGGCTCATGTTTAAGTGATCATCAATTAGGACTCCAAGGTTCTCCTCACAGTTACTGTTTTCCAACCAGGTTTTGCCTAATCTGAACTTGTACCTTCTGCTTTTCCTGCCTAGCCATAAAACCTTGCTTTTCTCCACATTAAATTTCATATTGTTAGCTAGGGCCCATTCTTCAAGTCCGCTGAAATCTTTTCAGATCCTAAGCTTGTCTTCTGGGGTTTTGGCTATTCTTGCCAACACCTGCAAATTTGATGAGTTCCCTTTCTATTCCCTGAAAATATTGAAGAGTACTGGGCCTAAAACAGAACCTTGTGGCATTCCACTGCTTACTTCCCTCCATGTAAATGTAGTACTAGTGATTTATATTCATCAAGATCAGACAGATGTTCTCTTACCATTTTGTTGCTTATTTTAATTTTTATTTCTAGTCTGTCTTTTACAGTTATCTAAAAGACAGACAATTATTTCATATAAAAGGAAACAGCTTCCCAGGCTTAGACTTCTGAAAGTTCCCAAGATAACATACTGAGACTGTTTAAGAGATGTGAACCCTACAATGATTCAATGAAAAAAAATCATTGCAAATTCCAGTATCTTCCTGATTTTCTCTGATAAGAACTGGATCAGAATTCAGCTCTATTTTGTGCCACCATTTTTCCCTAAAGGTCATGTTTAAAATGCTTATTTTGAGAGAAAATATATTCAAAGTATGTATTGATATAAAATATTTATGTGGATTTTATTTAAATCATTGAACTGTGTCAAAACAAGATGGAATGGTTTTATGAAAATCCTTGAAAAGTTATTGAAACCATAATTAAATATATTTGCCCATCCAGTTTAGTTGAAAAATTTGTAACAAACATTTTAGTAAAAGCCTAGGGAATCCATGGCTCTCTTGGATACATTAAAATTTGAAAAATAAATCTCTAGATGTTGATTCAGTTCTAAATATAAGATGAGATTTAAATGTTGATTAAATTTAACAAATGTTAATTTTGTTTCCCAAGATCACAGTGTTCAAACTTCCATTAGTTTTAGCAGCATATAAATAGAAAAGTCATTGTAGGTTCTTTTAGATTTTGTGTTCTGTCAAAGTAGATTTTTTATCTTCTTAATAGTTCTATTTTTTCAAATGGTAATTGTTATTATTAGACTTGTTCTGTGTTATTAATTTTTTTCAAATTATATAACCTCTACTTTACACATATAGGTAGAATAACCCAAAATAAATTAGATAATTTGTAATACAATGTAATTGGTCAGTTTTACACAAAATTAAACATTTATTTTTTTATTGATCTTTTACAAAGAATATTTTGGATTGTTTTCAGTTAATACATACCTAATGTAGTGCTTAAGTTCTAAGTATTTGTCCTTTTTATCTAGTGTTTATGTACCACTCATGACAGCCAACAATTAAAATCTTTGCAAAATAAATTCATTTAAAATATATAGAAAGACTGTGTAATAAAAACCATCATTTAAGCATCAAACAAAATGTGCATCCTCTGTTTACTAGTTGGTTTCCTAAATAATGGTTTTAATCAGTCAGAGAAAGGCGATCTGCAAAGATGCCAGACTTGCTTGTTGAGAAAGTGTGTTCCATAAGTAACATGGTATCACAGAGAAAATTTGCTTTTTATTCTTCTAGCCATCACTGTTTTACCTACCACAGCTATGATACTGAGAAGGGTTGCCTATTGAAATTTAGAGTGCAACACTAGAAGAGTCCCATTACAATCCCAGCATTGAATACATGTTATCAGAACCCACTTCAGCCCACATCTTAGGAAAGCAGGAGTCTTGGAGACAAGGTTTTCCAAGTAGGAACTTTTAATAAGAAATAGGAGACAGCAGTCATAATAGGATCTGAAGAATCCCCTCACAGATCGATAATTTTAAAATGTCCCCAAGCAAACTCCACTCCTCAGTTCATTCAGTCAGTTCCGGATCAGCCAAGCTTCATGTGGTAAGCCCCTCGTGGGACAAGCGAAACAGCAGTCTGTTTGTAGCAGGATCATTCCCACCCCCTCACCTTTCATCCGGAGAAACAACCCAGATTCTGGAGGCTTTCATTCCTCAATTTCCACTCCCTTTCCTAGCTGTCCACAAGATAAGAGGGAAATGCCTGGTAATTGGTTATATTGTGATGGATCGCAGGCAGGGGAATACACAAAGGTTACAATTAAGGAAGGAAGTGAAAGTGATAAAATCCCATGCTTGTTCCCTCTTCTCCTTGGGAATAGCAGAATCCAGGGGAGGGTGAGATTTGGGGGTTCCACAGAAGATATAGTTAGAAATGAAATATAAATGGATTCTGACATCCTGCCCCCCTTTAAAAATAGAAGAAATCCACCTGTAGAGGAAACAAAAATATAGATGTTAGCCCGGTTTGCTTTTGCCAGCTGGATAAAAACCATTTCTAAATTTTTATCTATGAACTTCTGCATTTCCTCCAATTCTTGTGGGCTCATGGAGTACAATCTAGGCTTGGAGTTTTACACCCAGTCAGATTTCTATTGCGCAGTCCATGGGCCAGTGAGGCAGCAGTTCATCACACCTCTCCTTGCTGAACACTTCAGCCAGGTCCCTATACTCCTCTGGTATTTCAGGTAGTTCCTTCCCCTCCCCCCTGCAGTTTTCTCAGACAGGTTTTCCCCGATTGGAGGCTGAGCTGGTGCTTTGGTTGATTCCCTTTTTGGGAATCTGAGTTCTGCCATTCTCCAGTCCACCCATGGGTTCCACTTGGTCATCCACACCATGCCCAGAATTATGGGTCATTCCATCCCAGGGGTAACCACAAATGTTATAGTTTCTACATGTTCCCCTAGGGTGAGTTGAACTGGTAGTGTTGCTAGGGTGGCTGGCAGCCCCCCTGCTATATACCCATCCAAGAGATCAGTTTCTTTAGCCTCCTCACTGGAATTCCTAAGTTCCCCACTAACATTGGGCTTATGAGGCAGCAGGTGCAACCAGAGACAATCAATGCCCTGACTTCTACTGTTTCAGGCATGCCAGTGACTAACAGTTTTACTGTCCAGGTAAGAGGTGCAACAGGTCCACTTACAAGGGATTTGTCCTCAGAGTTGTTGTCATACAAGTTGGACATTCCTCCCATGTTGGTTGGAGTTCCCTTTCCTTGTGGAGCTGAGGCAGGGAACTTGACCTCCGTGCCTTTCATGGCTGTCTCCTTCAGCATCGCTGGTGTCTTCCTGGGTTTTCCAGCTGGAGCCCAGTCAGTTTTTCTGGTAGGGGTGAGTGAGCAGCATTTGGAGACGTGGTGCCCAATTCAGCTTGCTGGCCAGAGCTTGGAACTCGTGGGTATATTCTGCCACTGGCCGTCTGCTCGCAGGCTTTCCAGTCAGCTAAGAGGTCTTCAAAGTGACGACTGAGGGAAGCCATGAATTGATTAAAATTTAGCAGCTCCGGTGCATCTGCATCATGGAAGTCTATGACCCAGTCCGCTGTGATGCCATCCAGGGCTGCTTGTACAATGTGGATCCTGGCCCAGTCACTTGGGATTTCACGGCCATATTCCTCCATGTAATTTAGCACCTGAGTCAAGAAGAAACCCAGGCGCTGTGGCTCACTGCAGTATTTCAAATC
Organism: Vipera berus; assembly: GCF_964194415.1. Taxonomy (NCBI): domain Eukaryota; kingdom Metazoa; phylum Chordata; class Lepidosauria; order Squamata; family Viperidae; genus Vipera; species Vipera berus. The sequence continues at coordinate 65,789,914 of NC_138205.1, read as the reverse complement.
CAGGGGTGGGAACCTCTGGATTGATCAGTGTCTTTTCTTCCACTTGTGTCATCCCCCTTCTCTTTCTACAGTAGGGTAGCTGCAGCATCAGTGACAGCTGCGGTCTTGGTGTTGATTTCAGAGGAGTCTGAAACCACACGCTTGGTGTCCCCTTTGTTAGACCTCTTGGTGGTTCCCAGGCGAATGGTGCCTCAGTAGGGTTTGGCTTTCTCTTCTCTTATGGAGTTGAGAGCTATTTTCATCATGTCGATTGCCTGTTCCAACAATCAGCTGGATTGCATGGGTCAATCTGCTTCTTTGCTAAAATGGAGGGATGTCTCAATCTATATCTTTCAGCCTGGTTGATGGCTGCCCCATCTGACTGTCACCTTCCTGGCCTTCTTGTCCCAATCCTCCTTTTTCCTGAAGCTCACCAACCACCTGGGCTTGTGACAGCATTCTGAGACTATTTCCTCTTCTGAGGAGCTCTAGGTGTCATGGTTCTGACTAACAAAACACTTCAAAGAATCTTCAGGCATTGTTTATTCTAAAAAGTCTATAATAATGAGAATGAAGCATCGCCACTAATGGATTGATGCCAAAATCTGAATTCTCCTCCCCTGAACACATTGTATCAAACACAATTATCTCCCTTAATTAACATCATAAATCACATTCTCCAATTAATTTAAAATGCAAAACTTCGCTTCCGTTCTATAACATGCCATTCCTTATCTTATTAAAAACAAGCGGGGTAGCATTCTCCTCCCCCCAGCTTCATTTAATTCAAAAGCAAAACAGTTTAAAGGAAAAGGCTGCCTCTTATATTGTCAAAGCACAAACATCCAATGTTTGCAGCGTTGACATCTGCCCCCGCTTACAAAAAGGATAGATCCTGTAATGTAAAAAAAAGCATATGATATCGATTATCTCTTGGTTTGTTGGGGTTTCTTACATGAAACTTTTTGATGAATCAGTCAGCCTTCACATTGCTAGATTTCAACCAAGTAGCTTCAGACAGCGAGTACCTTTTCCATTGTACTAGGCACTGGAATTTTCCTTTAAAAATTCTAGAGTCAAGAATGCCTTTCACTTCATAGTGTGTCTGACCCACTACTATGAGGGGCCTGGGTGCCTTCTTAGTGGGAGGTCTTAAGGTGGAGTCCTGAAAATGTTTCAGCAGGCTGCAATGGAAGACAGGGTGAACTTTCCCTAAAAGCCTAGGGAGTTTTAGTTCTACTGTGATGGGGTTGATGAACCTTATGATGGGGAAAGGACCCAAGAATTTTGGTCCTAATTTGTTGCTGGATAATTTGAGGCATAAATATTTAGTCAACAGATATACCTTTTCCCCAACTTAGAATGTTCTTTGGGGAACTCTCTTTTTATCAGCCTGTTTTTTATAGCTCTCAGAAGCCTTTTTTAATGCTGTTTTCATGTTTCTCCAAACTTTTTCCCACCCCCTCACCCATTGATCAAGTGTCTGGAAAGCGGAGGGCACCTGAGGGTATTCAGGTATTGGGCTGAACTCTTTTCCTGTGACTACTGTGAAAGGCATTTAGCCGGTGCTGCTGTGAACAGAATTATTGTAAGTCTCTTTGGTGAAAGAGAGAAGGTCAGTCCAGTTTGTCTGTTGGTAGGAAACATATAATCTGAGATATTGCTCCACCATTTTGTTAGCGGATTCTGCAGCCCCATTGGTAGCCAGATAAAAAGCAGATGATAAGCCTTGGATGATTCAATTAATTTAAGAAAAGTCCCCCAAAATTTTGCTGTGAACTGCACTCCCCTATCTGAAATTATTCGCTTAGGGGCACCATGCTGTCAGTAGATATGTTTCAGAAACAATTTAGTCAGTCATTGGGCAGATGGGAGTCCTTTGCAGGTGATAAAATGAGCCTGCTTCAAGAACAGGTCTATCATAGTCCAGATGACAGTATTTCCTCTATTTTCAGGTAGGTCTACAATAAAGTCCATAGCTATTTCTTCCCATGGTTGAAGAGTCTGCCACCAGTTACAGTAACCCAGGGGTTTTCCCTGAAATTCTTTTCTTGGTGGCAGATACAGCACAACTACTGACATAGTTTTTTTCACATCTCGTTTTAGCCCCGGCCACCAAAATTGCCAGCAGATGAGGTGTAGAGTTTTTAAATATGCAAAGTGTCCATCCTGTTTTACATCATGGCTGTGTTTGAGGGCATTGAGATGGAGGGCTTCAGGCAGATACAGTCCCCCCTCTTTGTATGACAAACCATCCCTGCATGTTAAGGAGGTTTGATTATCTTTGAACCATTGATCTGTGAGGAGCTCTCATTGTATCTTCTTCACTCCCGGGTCATCAGGATTAGGGGTTCTGCAAGGTATGAGTTGTGCCGCAGGTTGTGAACTGGGGATAATTGCCTCATTGACCTCTTCATGTTCGCTTTTGTACTGGGGCAATTGGGATAGAACTTCAGCTAAGAAATTTTTTCTTCCCGGTATGTACTTTGCAGTGAAGTTGAAATAATTAAAGTACTGAGCCCACCACACTTGTTTTGGGGACAGTTTGCAGGGGGGTCTTCAGTAACTCTAGGTTTTTGTGATCTGTCCATATTTCAAATGGCACCTTGCTCCCCTCTAAATAGTGTCGCCAGTTTAACAGGCTCCACATAATGGTGAGGGCCTACTTCTCCCAGATTGCCCATCTCCTCTCGCTTTCAATGAATTATTTGGAGGTGTAGGTGTAGGGTTGTAGGAGTCCACTTTTGTTCTTTTGCAGTAATAAAGCTCTGACTGCAATGTCGCTGGCATCAGCTTGGATTATGAAGGGATCCCCTGGGCATGAATGCTTTAGAACTGGATAAGTAGCAAATAGTCTTTTTAAATTCTCAAAAGCTGTTTGACAGCTCATTGTCCAAGCAAGTGGTTGGCCTGGTTGTGGCTTAACTGTGAGTTAAGAAGGGGGCTAGAGGAGCAAAGTAGCTAAGCCCTTGCTGATTGGACCCTCTTTGCTTTTAAACTGCAAGAGGCTGCTGGGAAAAGCTACAATACTGTGAGTTAAGAAGGTGGGTGGAGGGGCAAAGTAGCTAAGCCCTTGCTGATTGGATCCTCTTGATTTTAAACTGCAAGAGGCTTCTGGGAAAAGCTACAATACTGTGAGTTAAGGTGGGTGGAGGAGTGTGAATCATATAACTAAAAATCAAAAATAGTGGTGGTACATTCAGGGCAAGTGCATCTGAGATTCCTTTCATCTCAGCATGTCTGGCTTAGTTCAGTGCAACACTTGTTTTGCAGCTGTCTTTTGCAGCACTCTTTTCAAACTGGATAACTGTCCTATCTGTACACAATTCACTAGTCTACAAGGACAGATTATTTATCTAGAGTCTGTAATCTGTGCTCTTCAGGCAGAAATTAGGTGTTCAGTTCAGCCCTCCTACTCAGCCTCTGTGCTATCAGCCCCCTCTACCGCAAAGATCCTGCAGGAGAAGGGCAGTGTGGACAACTGTGGGATCTGGCAGGGTGAGAGCTGTGAACCATAAACCCAAAGCTTTAGCTGTGTCCCTGTATATACAGTGCCCTTGCTGACCTTAATAGGGACATTAAGGTAACAGGTCAAGGTGGTTGTGATGATAACTCAAATAAGCAGGGGACCATGGTCTGAGATGAACTTGTTTTTGACTGGGAGAAGTGCGAATCAGGTATTACACATCAGTCATGCAAGAAAAGAAAGGTACCCAAAAAGAGAAGCCACCTTCTGGTTGGTGATTCAATTATAAGGGATGTAAATTTAGGAAAGGATACAGAGGGTTCAAAAGAGGTCAAGTGTCTTCCAGGTGCTACTGCCAGTAGGGACAAGAATCATATTTTCAAAATGGTCAACAATGCCAGGAATGACTGTGATGTGGATGCTATTGTACATCTTGGCACTAACGATCTGTCCCAAAACGACATACTCTCTGTGCAGAATGATTTCCAGAGCTTGGGGCAGGAACTCAGCAGAATAGGCTGTAGGCTCACTTTTTCAGAGGTCTTACCAGTGTATAAGGAGCAAAATGGAAAAGGCCAGCGTATAGCAGAATTTAATATGTGGCTAAAGGAGTAGTGTAAAGGAGAAGGCTTTGGTTATATTAGTCATGATGTCTGTAGCTGGTCCAATGAAAAAATGTACAAAAGAGATGGTCTGCATCCATCCAAGAAAGGGACTGGGTTACTTGGAGTAAATTCACAGCTTTTCTGGAGGAATATTTAAACTAAACAATGGGGACAGTGAGTTAATTGATACAGAACATCACTGTATCAATAGAGGAACTCAGGCACCACACAAGTTATGTAGCAAGTAAACACAGGGTCAGTCATAAAGGACTCAAATATCTATACACCAATGTGCAGAGTATGAACAGTAAGCAGGGTGAACTAGAAATTCAGGTAAATGAGGGCGGATATGATATTGTTGCCATTACGGAAACAGGTGGGACGAAACTCACAAATGGAACAGACAGCTTGAGGGATTTAAATTATTTAAAAGAAACAGACTAAACAAAAGAGGAGGTGGAGTTGTTCTCTATATAAAAAGTAACTTTATCTCTACAGAAATAGAGCACAACAAACATGTGCGAGCAGTTACAGCTGAAGGTGTTTCAGCCTTCAACTATGGCTCCCAGTCCTCCAGCATTTGCAGAAGAGAGAGAGAGAGAGAGAGAGAGAGAGAGAGAGAGAGAGAGAGAGAGAGAGAGAGAGAGAGAGAGAGAGAGAGGCACTTGCACTTCCCTCTCTCTCTCTCTCTCTCTCTCTCTCTCTCTCTCTCTCTCTCTCTCTCTCTCTCTCTCTCTCTCTCTCTCTCTCTTCATGTGGCATTGCCCCCTAGCGGGGCTCCTGATTGGCCCTGCTCCCTCTCCTCTCCCATCACCCTTTGCAGGCCTGCCATAGAGCTAGACGTGAAGCACCCAGGGAAGGAGCCATGGAGGTGGGTGGGCAGGCAGATAGCGAGTTCCCTCTGAAGAGTTCCCTCCAGGCTCTGCCCCCACTGATGCCACCGTCTGAGGGTGGATTTCTGGCCTCCATCTGCACATCTCCTACAATAAAGGGAGTCAGTCTTTTTCCCCAGTGCATAAAGAAGTTATTTTTACACTACACAAGGGTCTATTAAGTGTGTAGTAGCAGAATGTCTAAAATGTAAATAGCTTAATTTTAAAAAAATCTTTTATTGTTAAAAATGCTAATCATCACTGAGCCTTCAGCAAATTGTTATCTTTTCGCTGATGGGCAGTCAATATCTGCAAAGTGCAATAAAATGAAGAGCAATAAACCAAGGTATTTCTATACCATATAGAAAGTGCCAGAGGGAGGGGCAGGATAGAAAGAAGTTTAAATTGCCAGGTCTGTCATTCAGTGGCAAAAAAGTGTTCGTTATGAGGTAGTTAATTACAGTATTGTTCTTTGGAAGCAAAGCATAGAACAGATGAAAGAAAAGAAGCTGAAGAACAAGAAGATCAAAGAATACCTAATCAAGAAATACCACTTAGAAACAAGGAAGATCAAGGAAGCACTGGAAATAATAAAGCAGCAAATAACAGCTATAGCCAGGAAAATCAGTAGATACGAAGCTTGAATTGCAAATTATAGGCAGAACCTCCAGTTTCAACACAATCAGAAACATTTCTACCAATCCATCAATGGAGAAACTGCAATGAATCAGTCATTACCTGACAAGGAAGAAACAGCGCAGTTCTGGAAGCAGATGTGGGATAACCCAACAACAACAACAAACAGAAGTTGAAATGAAAGAACTAGTAATAACAACAAAAATGATAGAAAAAAGAGCAAGGAAGATAAAAGATTGGTTGGCACCAGGTGAAGATGAACTGCATGGGTTTTGGTTGAAACATCTAACTGTTATATACCCACTCATTGCCAAGCAGTTCAACAATATACTACAAGGGAGGACGTCCGGGTGGCTTTCCAGCATCGCGGACAGTCAGAATCGACCGCCGGCCCTTCGTTTCTGTTTAAACCGTGGAACAGCTGACAATCAGCTGCTCCGTGGTGTGAAAACCCCACTCCTCAGGTGAAGAGGGGAGGGGGAGTTCCCAGGTAGGGGTAGAGCCCCCTTAGAGCCCCAGAGCGTTTGTTCTGGGGCTTGAAGGGTGAGGGGCCCCCCAAAGACTGGGAGTCTCCAGAGCAGAGGACTCTTCTGCTTGTAGCAGAACAAGACGCTGAATCCACTCCTGCCAGATTTGATTGACATCTAGAAACATTGTTGCAGCAGAGCGGAGACAGGAGTCATATAAACAGCAAGTATAAGGCTTTAACCCTTGAAAAACAATTCTTTTTTTGTCCTGCTTACTATTTGGAAAAGAAAGGAAAAATGGCATCTGAGTGAATAGGGAGGAGAGAGGGGAAGAACTTTTTTTCCTTTTTTATAAGAGGTGAAGGGGTTTTTCTTTTTTTTTTCCCTCTCCCCCCCTTTTTATAGTGAAAGTGTTTGCTGGGAGATTGAGGAGGAATTGGACTTTAAATTTTCTCTGCCTGAACTTACAAGATGTGGTTTTAGTTCTTAAAGGAGAAGAGAAGTGAAAGTGTGAACGGAGAGTTAAGTGCCTATAAAATGGCTTCTAAGCCTCCTAGAATCCCTGTTACTAAAAGTGCAGGGACATCGCCTGTTCAGCAATCTGGACTGCAGTCTTTGACATCATCCCCAGCAGCTTCTCCACCTGTAACGTTAAAGGACCTGCAAGATGCATTAAAAGTGGCTTTAGCCACTCAGTCTGAAAAAATAACTGAACAGGTGGCTGAGCTTATTGAGGAGAAGAACAAGGAAATGCGGGAGGACATTCTCTTAGCACTTCAGGGGATGGCAGGATGTATTGAGACTTTGAATGAACGGGTTGTTGTTGGAGGCTAAAATGGGTGAAGCTGAATTTAAAATGGATAAAACAGAGGAAGAGGTTCTGTTGATACAGTATAGAGATATGGAGTTTGCCCTAAGGATCAGAGGTTTGAAAGAGAATTCTCAGGAGAACTTGCAAGAGAAGCTGGTGGATGCTTTGGCACCTATTTTGGGGTTTAAACCTGAAGAATTCTTTGGGGAGATAGATAAAGTCTTCAGTGTTAACTCTTGGATTGCCAGGCAGAGGAAATTGCCAAGAGATGTGGTGGTGTATTTTACGAAGAGGAGGATAAGAAATGAGATTATACAAATTTTTTATAATAAGAGATTTACAATTGCTGGTCAAGAGGTGTTGATTCTGAAAGAGATTCCCCCAAACGTTTTGAGAAAAAGGAAAGAATTTGCTTTTTTGGCAGAAGAATTGAAAAAAACAACAGCTTCAGTTCAGATGGGAGATTCCAATGGGGATTGTGGTGAATTTTGCTGGAATAAGATATCGTGTTAATACAATTTTGAAGGCACGAGATTTTTATACTAATGTATTGAAAGCAGGTTCACCACCCTCTACAGAAGATAAAGAAGGAAAGGATGAAGGAGTGCAACAGTTACAAGAAAAACAGCAATGTTCAGAAATTGTGAAACCCTTGGCTTTAGCAGAAGAAACTTCGACTCAAAGAATAACACAGGCTGCATCTAGACGTAAGGCACAACAACAACAATGGCAACAGGATCAATGTTTGATGATTACAACTCAAGAATCAAGTGAACCAGTGGGAGGAGCGAGGCTGAAGAGGCAGATTTCTGAAGATCTTCAGGTGGCGCTCTGGAAGCTTCAAGTCGCAAAGGATGGCGACAAAATTCCTGACCTGGAATGTTAATGGCTTGAATTCACCACAAAAGAGGAAGAAAATATTTCAGTATTTGAAACATTTTAAAAATGGTGTTGTATGTTTGCAAGAGACGCATATTTGTGTATCTGATCAGAAATATTTGATAAATCTGAGACTGGGTACACAATTTATTGCATCCGCTCCAGAGAAGAAAAATGGTGTAGTAATATATGTGAAGAAGGGTTTGATAGCCAAATTAATAGAAGCAGATATACAAGGAAGATATATTATTATTGAACTTTTAATTGAAGCGAAGAAAATACTTTTAATTGGAATATATGCTCCTAATCAACAACAAGAAGAATTTTATAAATTGCTACATATCAAAATAATTCAATGGGACTACAAGTCTTGTATTTTAATGGGAGACTGGAATTTTGTGATGGACACACAGAAGGATAAGAAAGGTTTTTTTAAAAAATACTCCTAATCATGCTAGATTGCCTAGATTTTTTTTGATTTGAAAGATGATTTGGAATTGAGAGACATTTGGAGAGAAAGAAACACGGATGAAAAGGATTTTACTTTTTTTTCTGACAGACATCAATCTTTTTCGAGGATTGATTTTATATTGATTACTAATGATTTTTTTTCTAGGATTAAGAAGATCAAGATATGTCCAAAAACTTTATCGAACCATAGTCCAGTTTGGATGGAATTGGGTAAGGGTAACGGTGATAGAAGATCATGGAGATTAAATGAAAATTTATTTAGATATGTAGAAAATGTGGAAGAATGTAAAAAGCAGAATTTTTTATTATGAATATGCACAAAGGCACCTCTATTGAAATGGTATGGGATGCAAGTAAAGCTTACATGAGAGGTGTCTTGATATATCTGAATAATAAATATAGACTTAGAATGGATATTAAGCATAAAGAAATAGAGGAGGAAATAAAGAGGAAAGAGAAAGCCTTTACTATGGATCCATCTGATAAGAGGCTAAAAGAATCAATTAATTTGTTAAGAAGTCAGTTTGATATGTTAATGGCAGACCAGGTGGCAACTAATTTAAGATATGCTAAACATCATATTTTTAATAATGCAAATAAACCTGGCAAGTGCTTAGCTTATTTATTAAGGAAAAAAACAAACATCTTGTCATATAGATAAGATAGAATATAGGGGTAAAGAAGTATTTCAGCAAAATCTTATTAAAAAGGCCTTTGTTGAATTTTATTCGAAGTTGTATGCAAGGGATAAAAGTCAAGGTGTAGACATAGATAGTTATTTGCAAGGAGTGAAGATCTCGGCGCTCACACAAGAGCAACAGGAAGAGATGAATCAATTGATAACCACTGAAGAAATTATTCTAGCAATTAAACAATTAAAAGTAGGAAAGGCACATGGGACAGATGGATTGACTGCTACTTATTATAAAAATTTACAATTAGAGATGGTGTAACCTTTAAAAGAATTGTTTAGAATGATTCAATCTGGAGCGGAGGTACCTCCATCATGGAAAACAGCATTTATAACATTGATTCCAAAGGAAGATCAAGATCCTGTACAAACCAAAAATTATAGACCTATATCATTGTTAAATACAGTTTATAAGATATTTGAAAAATTTTTAGCAAATAGATTGATGAAGGTCATGCAACAAATGATTTATACTGATCAAACAGGATTTATAAGTGGTAGGCAAATGAAAAATAACGTGAGACACATTGTAAATGTATTAGAATATTTAGAAAGAAATAACCAAGTCCCTGCAGCGCTGATTTTCTTGGACGCTGAAAAAGCCTTTGATCAATTGAATTGGCAATTTTTATTTAAGGTGTTAGAGAAGATGCAGTTTGGGGATAAGTTTCTACAATCTATTAGGGCTATATATTACAAACAAACAACTCAAATAATAATTAATGGTAGCTTATCAGAAGCTTGTAAAATTGAAAAGGGTACAAGACAGGGATGTCCATTATCACCATTGTTGTTTGTTTTAACATTGGAAATATTATTGATTAAAATACGTGATTCAAAGAAAATACAGGGAATTAAAATTAGAGATCAAGACTATAGATTGAGGGTGTTTGCAGATGACTTGGTTATTACGCTAAGTCAACCAATTCAATCAGTTTTGGATTTAATGGAAATAATTTTACAATATGGACAAGTTTCTGGATTTAAGGTAAATAGACAAAAAAACTAAGATATTGTCTAAAAATATGACTATAGAACAAAAGGTAGCTTTAGAAAAATTAACGGGATTTGAAATAGTTAAAAAGGTTAAATATTTGGGGGTATATCTTTCAGCTTCAAATACTAAATTATACAAGAATAATTATGAATTTTTATGGTCAAAAATACAAAAAGAGCTTGATAGTTGGAGAAAATTACAACTGTCTTTATTGGGAAGAATTGCAGCTGTGAAAATGAATGTTTTACCAAAATTTTTATTTTTATTTCAAATGATACCTATACTTAAAAATGATTCAAATTTGGAGGAATGACAGAGAGGTATTAATAAATTTATCTGGGCAGGGAAGAGACTGAGAGTTAAATTTAAGATAATGCAAGACAATTCAGAGAGGGGGAAAGCTGCCTCCGTCTTGGAGAACTGCTTTTATCTCTTTGATTCCGAAGGAAGATCAAGATGCTACTCAAGTTAAAAATTATAGACCGATATCACTTCTAAATACAGATTATAAAATATTTGCTAAGGTGTTGGCTAACAGATTGATGAGGGTTCTGCAACAGGTGATTCATGGGGATCAAACTGGGTTTATTAGTGGTAGGCAAATGAAAAATAATGTGAGGCATATAGTTGATGTGTTAGAGTTTTTGGAAAGGAACAACCAGATCCCTGCGGCGCTAATTTTCTTAGATGCTGAAAAAGCTTTTGATCAATTGAATTGGCAATTTTTGATGAAAGTTTTAGATAAAATGAATTTTGGGGATAAATTTTTGCAACCAATTAGGGCATTATATCAAAAACAAAATGCCCGAATAATAGTTAACAATAGTTTGACTGAAGCATGTAATATTGAGAAGGGCACAAGGCAAGGGTGTCCGTTATCACCTTTATTATTTGTTTTAACATTGGAGATATTATTGATAAAAATTCAGAACTCGGAAAAAATTAAGGGTATTCAAATTAGAGATCAGGATTATAGATTGAGGGCATTCGCAGACGATCTGGTTGTTACAGTGACCCAGCCAGAAAATTCTGTTGTGGACCTGATGGAGATAATAATGCAATATGGGAGGGTTTCTGGATTTAAAGTTAATGCACAAAAAACTAAAATTCTGGCCAAAAATATGACAGTATCGCAAAAGGCTCTTTTAGAAGGATTAACAGGATTTGAGATTGCTAAAAGGGTCAAATATTTGGGGGTGTTTTTGTCACCCTCTAATACAAAGTTATATAAAAATAACTATGAAAAACTATGGGGTAAAATTCAAAAAGAAATGGAGAGTTGGGAAAAACTGCAATTGTCTTTGTTGGGAAGAATCGCAGCAGTGAAAATGAATGTCCTGCCTAATTTTTTATTCTTATTTCAAATGATACCGGTTCTTAAGAAAGATTCTAATTTGGAAGAATGGCAATGGGGTATCAATAAATTTGTTTGGGCAGGGAAAAGGCCACGAGTTAAACTTAAGATTATGCAGGATACTCGTGAAAGAGGTGGTCTTAAAATGCCCAATCTTAAATTATATTATGAAGCTGCTGCGTTAGCAGGGATAAGTGATTGGATTAATTTGACGCAAGAGAGATTATTAAATCTTGAGGGCCACGACTTGTTATTTGGCTGGCATGCGTATTTGTTGTATGATAAGAAGGTAGATAATGTATTTAAAGTGCATAATTTAAAGACAGGCATTGTTGAGAGTTTGGAAGAAGTATAGATACAAGTTAGACTGTAAGATACCATTATGGGCAATTCCAAAACATGCAATAGAAAATATAAATGTTGGTTTCAAACATGATGTGATTACGTATAAGGAGATTTTAAGCTTGGAAAGAAGTGTATGGTGTTTAAAAATCGTATAATTTCTTGCGAGATGAGAAGATTGGTCAAACCTGGTTTCAATATACTCAATTACGGGCCAGGTGGAAAGAAGATCAGAAAACTGGTTTTGCAATGACTGATGAAAATTTGATAAAGCAAATTAGAAATCAGGGTCCAGCACATATCAAACGGATATATCTTGCATTGGTAGAAATTGATTCAGAAACAGAACTGGTTAAAGACTGTATGATAAAATGGGCCCAGAACATCCAAGAAGTTATTACAATGGATACGTGGGAAAAGATCTGGGTGAGGAACGCAAAATTTACACAAGCTCAAAACTTAAGAGAGAACTTTTATAAAATGTTTTATAGATGGCATTTAGATCCTAAAAAGCTTGCAAGTATGTATCCGAACTATCAGCCAAAATGCTGGAGGTGTGGTGGTGAAGATGCAACATATTTTCACATATGGTGGACTTGTAAAAAGGTCAAGGCTTTTTGGATAAAAATTTGGTGGAATATGCAGAAGATCTTCAAGCAAAAGATAAAGTTTTGTCCGCAATTCTTTTTGTTGGGTATAATTACAGATGCTACTGTGGTGGACACTAAGTTGATGTTAAATTTAGTTACAGCAGCAAGACTTTTAATAGGTCAGTATTGGAAGAAGGAGGAACTGCCGACTATAGAAGAATGGACTTTAAAGGTTTCTGACCTGGCAGAAATGGCAAAGATTTCGGCTTATTTGAAAGATCATTCGCAAGAACGTTATATTATGGAGTGGGAAAAATGGATTGAATATATTCAGAAGAAATACAGGACTAAAAAGTTTCACTTAGCATTTGAATAAGTCTTCCTTTCTTTTTTCTTTTTTTATATGTAATATTAATATTGCTTGTAGTTATTTTATATGAGCTAGAGAGTGATAGATTTAAGAATTTATTGTTGGTAGCATATGGATGTTTATGATTGTTCTTTGTTTTTATACCCTGTACTTAGCTCTGGGAAGTTGGGGGGGGAGGGGGGAAAGGGGGGGAGGGGTAGGGAGGGATAGGTAGGGGAGGGGGAGGGGGGATTGTTAAAGATAAAATGTATTTTAAAACTTTTCAATAAAAAAAAAAAAATAATGCAAGATGTACGTGAAAGAGGTGGTCTCAAAGTGCCCAATCTTAAATTATATCATGAGGCGGCAGCATTATCATCAATTAGTGATTGATTTAATTTAACACAAAGGAGTTTATTGAATATTGAAGGGTGTGATTTGTTATATGGGTGGCATGCTTATTTATTGTATGATAAAAAAGTGGATAAAGTTTTTAAAACACATACAGTATATTAAGGTCTGCCTTGTTGAGAGTTTGGAAAAAATATCGATACAAGTTGAATTATAAAATTCCTATTTGGGCAATACCTAAACATGCAATAGAAAATATAAATGTGGGATTTAAACATGATGTGATAACATATAAAGAAATTCTTAGATTGGAAAAGAATGAATGGCAACTGAAGTCTTTTAATATTTTAAAAGAAGAAAAAATAGTACAAACTTGGTTTCAGTATGGGCAGTTACAGGCTAGATGGAAAGAAGATCAGAAAATTGGTATTTCAATATCAGATGGGAATTTGGTAAAGCAAATTAGAGATCAAAGTTGAGTGCATATAAGAAGGATATATAATGCATTGATAGAAATTGATTCAGAAGCAGAATTGGTTAAGGATTGAATGATAAAATGGGCCCAGAACTTTCAAGAACCAATAATAATGGATACTTGGGAGAAAGTATGGGTTAGGAATGTTAAATTCACACAGGCACAAAATTTAAGGGAGAATTTTTACAAAATGTTTTATAGATGGCATTTAGATCCCAAAAACTTAGCATGTATGTATCCAAATTGTCAGCCAAAATGTTGGAGATGTAGTTGTGATGATGCAATGTATTATCATGTATGGTGGACTTGTAGAAAAGTTAAAGCTTTTTGGATTAAAGTTTGGTGGAATATGCAGAAGATTTTTAAGAAAAAGATAAGATTTTTACAATTGTTTTTGTTGGGTATTATCACTGATTGTATGGCTATAGAAACCAAATTGATGCTGAATTTAATAACAGCTGCAAGACTTTTGGTAGCGCAATACTGGAAGAAGGAGGACCTTCCTACTATTGAAGAATGGACTTTGAAAGCTTCGAACTTGGCAAAAATGGCTAAAATCTCGGCATATGTGAAAGATCACTCGCAACAGATATATATAGCGGAATGGAAAAGATGGATTGATTTTATTCAGAACAAATATGGGACTACAAAGTATCATTTAGCATTTGAATAGTTATTAGTTATTGTAATTAGAGGCTATATTATTTTTCTTTTCTATGGTTAAGGAGAGTTAAAGTGTGATAGGGTTTAAAGAGTAATTATAGTAATTAGAATATTTTAGAGTAAGATTGTATGATGTAATACCCTGTATTCGGCTCTGGGAAGTCGGGGTGTGTGTGTGTTTGGATGGGAGAGATGGGGAGAGGGGTGGGGTAGATGGGGTATATGTTTTAAAAATGTACTTTAAAACTTTTCAATAAAAAAAACAATATACGAGACAGCAGAATAGATGAGAAAGAAATGGAGAAGATAACAAAGTACAAAGACCTACAAATAGAAATAGAAAGACTGTGGCACAGGCAAGCAAGGGTAGTACCAATAGTAATAGATGCTTTGGGTGCAATCCCAAAACAACTGGAGCACCACTTGAACACCATTGGCATTGATAAATTCGCCATTGGTCAATTGCAAAAGGCAGCCTTACTAGGAACTGCTTCCATCCTACGATGATATCTATAATAACATCAAACGTCCACATCTGCCTATCCCAGGCCCTTGGTAAAGACTCAATAGGTAGATTAAAATGCCAAATCCAGTCTGAACATCTGGCTGACTGTGCAATATTCAACAACAACAACAACTTTATTGTCACTTTTAATGTACACCAATCGGCATACATCAAAATGAAATTTCATTGCATACAGCTCTCAAAGGGTCACCATCTCTGATATACATTCCTTGTTTGTGGCCAGCTTAAGTTTCAGATTGTCCATTTTAGTCTCTAGGGAGTGAATGATGGCAAACAGAACAGATGGAAATGGAGCTCCATGTGGATTAGCCCTCAAATTAGCTTGTATTCCTGCACGACAACCTCACCTCCTTTCCATTTTCTGATCCTGACTCTTCCACTTTTTTCTTAAAGAGTGTCAGAACCCATTCCTATTTCATTTCTATCTATGACCCAAAATCAAATCTCACCTTTCCCTGGGTTCTGCCATACTCCCAAGGGGGAGGGGGATCTGCCTGTGGGTTTATTGCCTCTGCTTCCTCTATCTGCTACAATGTAAAATTTTGCTTTCATTTATTGCCTCTGCTTCCTCTATCTGCTACAATGTAACATTTTGCTTTCCTGCATTATATCTCTCTCTGAATTTTTTCTCCCTAAACTGTCAGCTAGAACAAGGGAGGGAATAAGGAATGTAACCTCCGTGACTGGTTTATTTCTATGCTCTCAGAGGAAGATGTGAAGAGTCACCCAACCATCACTGTGTGAACTGGAGACAGGCTGATGTTATTTCCCCTTTTCCCATGATGGACCTAACACTGGCCAGATGAACTATGGGGTGGAGTCTTGCTTGGAGATACCTTAACCTATTATTAAGTGTGGGAAATCTCAGATCCTGTCTATTATGCCTGCTAACAATTACTCTTAATAAAAGTTCTTGTTGGAAGAAATTGTTTCCTAGAGTTCTGCTTTCTTAAGATGTAGGATTGAAGTGGATCCTGACATTAGACAGGATCTGCAGTAATAGTCAACCTGGAAGGAAGACCCTTACTGGGAGACTTTGCAAAATCCACAATGTTGGATGATGGGGCAGGGAAGGAAAAACTCGGCATGAAGGGGGAGCCCTCCCTCTAGCTGGGACCCTGCCAGCTGTCAGGATCAGAGATGTCCTACTCCTCAGAAGAAGAAATGGTGGAGATGCACAGCCACAAACCTGATGGGCATTGGAAAGAAAGACAAGTGGGAGAAAAGGTCAAGAAAGGTAACCCTGAGACAAGGCAGCCACCGACCCAGATGGAAACAAGAAATGGAGAGATCCCTTCACCTTAGCAAAGAGGAAAGATATTGCATGGAGCACTTGAACTGGATCTTGGAGAAAGCTATTGACCTGATGAAAAGAACCCTCAGCTCTCTTTCAGGGATGAGAAACCTGAACCCCATGGTGCACCGTTACCTTGGGCTGCAGCCAGAGAGACACTGAGGGGGAATCTGAAGCTGAAGTCCTGGGGATATCCCCTGAGACCACAGCTACTACTTTGGCAGCCTCCACTCCCCACCGACCTGCAGCTGCCAATTAAGATGGGAGACAACATTGATGATAACGAAGGCACCAATCCATCCAAAAATTCCCACTGCTGGATGTGAAATTTTGGGAGAATCGCAATGCTTGGTGTCCTCAGCTACATGGAAGAGTACGGACAAGACATCCCCAATGACAAAGTGCATATCCGTATTGTGCAATCTGCTCTGGATGGGGTGGCCACAGACTGGGTAGTGGATCAGCATGATTCCAATGCCTCAGAGCTCCACAACTTAAACCACTTCATGTCCTCACTGAAAAGGTGATTTGAGGATCTCCTGGCTGACCGAAAAGCCTGTGAGAGGATCAAAACAGTGAAGCAAGGCAGACACCCAATAGCTGAATATACACAAGAATTCTGGGCCATCGCCAGCAAACTGAACTGGCTGGACCCAGATAAACCTTTTATAATACAGGCGGATGCAAGCGATGTGGTGGTGGGGGCTGTACTATTACAAGAAAATGATGAAGGGACACTGCAATCGTGTGCATTCACATCCAGAAATCTCTCTGAAATGGAGCAACACTGGGCGGTGTGGGAAAAAGAATTGTATTCTGTGAGATGGTCATTGCTCGTGTGACGCCACTTCCTTGAAGGGAACAAAATCCCTTTTCAGGTCTGGACAAATCACAAAAATTTGGAAGCACTAAAAACACCCAGGAAACTCACCCTAAGCAAGCCTGCTGGTCCCAGCACTTTCACCAATTCTGCTTTACGCTCGAACACTTGCTGGGGGGGGGGGAAACATCCTGGCAGATGCCCAGTCTCGCATGCCCCAATATAACAGCACATGAGCCACCAGTTCTAAACCACTCATGCCCAAACCACAATTAGCAGCACCAGTAACCACCAGGACCCAAGCTAAGGTAAAGCTGCAACTGGGTAGCCAAACCAGAATCAAATTCAGGAAAATCTTACAAACAGATGAATAGTTCTAGATGAATAAACACATGTGCATGATCAAAGACTGACTGCCATGGGTGGGGGAGAAGTTATATATACCAACCACCCAGAGAGTCACTTTCATGCAGCTGTGCCATGATACAAAATCAGCAGGGCACTTTGGATTTGTAAAACACTACATTTAATCAAAAGACAATTTTGGTGGCAATCCATGAAAAAGGACATAGAAAGTTACGTGGCCAGCTACCCAACTTGCACAGCTGCTAAGAGGTTGCAAGGGAAATCAGCCAGACTGCTACAACCAGTGGCAAATCCCTTGGCCCCATGGAAAGAAATAGCCATGGATGTTATACTGGAGTTACCAGAAAGCAATGGAAACACTGTCATCTGGGTGGTTATGGACCTGTTTTCAAAATAAGTGCACTTTATCCATTGCCAAAAAATGCCCACCACGAAAGCCTTAGTGAAACTATTCATGCAGCACATCTACAGACAGCACGGGGCACCCCAATGCATCATATCAGATAGGGGAGTGCAATTCACATCAGAGTTTTGGAAAGAATTTTTATTCCTCTTAGGAACCACCCAAAGACTGCCATCTAGTCATCATCCTCAGACTAATGGATTGACTGAATATCCGAACTCAGTACTTGAGCAATATTTAAGGTGCTTTATTAATTGGATGGACCTACTTCCTTTCGCAGAAGTTGCCTACAACAATGCAGTCTACTCCAGCACAGGTTACACTCCCCTTCAAGTAGCCACCAGGCAATGTTTTAACCCTATGCCAGAACTAACCCGAAATGAACCGGCAATACCATCACTGAAAGAATGGATATCCCAATTACAAAACACCTGGCGAGTGGTTAAGAAAGCCTTAGATGAAGCTAGACAATCACACAAAACACAAGTAGATAAAAAAAGAGTTGAACCTAAACCATTCACTATAAGAGAAATGGTATGTTTGTTTACAAAATACTTAAAATCCCTACAACCCTCTAAAAAACCTGGTCCAAAATATGTAGGACCTTTCCAATTAAAAGGATCATAAACCTAGTAACAGTAGAATTAGAATTACCAAAGAACCTCAGACAATTACACCCAATCTTTCAATGCAGCCTGATGAAATGAGAACAACAGTCACCCTTACAGCCAAAAATCCCCCCTCCACCACCTCCAGTCATGACTGAAGGAGAACAACACTTTAAAATAAAAGAAATCCTAGATTCTAGAAAATACCATGGGGCAACCCAATACCTAGTAGCGTGGAAGCACCTTCCCTCCTCACAGAATGAGTGGGTCCACAAATGTCACATTAGAGCACCCAAACTGCTAAAAAAGGTTTCATACAGAATATTCCAACAAACCTCTATACCTGTTTTGTTTCTCTACACGTGGATCTCTCTTATTTTTAAGGGGGTAAGGATGTCAGAACCCATTCCTATTTCATTTCTATCTCTCCCCCTGACCCAAAATCAAATCTCACTTTTCCCTGGGTTCTGCCATACTCCCAAGGGGGAGGGGGGATGTGCCCATGGGTTTATTGCCTCTGCTTCCTCTTTCCGCTACAATGTAACATTTTGCTTTCCTGTATTATATCTCTCTCTGAACTTTCTCTCCCTAAACTGTCAGCTAGAACAAGGGAGGGAATAAGGAATGTAACTTTCATGCCTAGTTTATTTCTACGCTCTCAGAGGAAGATGTGAAGAGTAGCCCGACCATTGCTGTGTGAACCAGAGATGGGCCGATGTTATCTCAACTTTTCCCACAATGGACCTAACCCCTGGGGATTGGCCATCCCACACTGGCTGGATGGACTATGGGGTGGGGTCTTGCTTGGGGATACTTTAACCTATTGTTTTGTGTGGGAAATCTCAGATCCTGTCTATTATGCCTGCTATCAAGTACTCTTAATAAAAGTTCCTGTTGGAAGAAAGTGTTTCCAAGAGTTCTGCTTTCTTAAGATGTGGGATTGAAGTGGGTCCTGACATTGAGGCCTTGCTTCTTTTCACCCCTGGAGCATGCTGCCGCTGCCACCAACTCCTCCAAAAGTCTCTGTCTCTTCCTCTGGGCCTGCTGACAACCTCATCCAGTTCCTTCGCTCCATAAGCCCTGGGACCTCTCCTCCTCTGCTTCCTTTGGAAACAGCCCTGATTTGCAATAGAATCTCACTGGGCCATCTGTCAGATCTTGCTGCACCAACTGTTTACCTGAAATTTATCAGACAAGCTCCCCCCCCCAGGAATTTTCCTATCACACAATTCAAATCTTTCATTTGATTTATACAATATTGTACAAAATTGAAAATTAATAGCTTTTCTGATTATTTTCAATATAATTATGTATAAATCATACAATTAACACATATAAAGCTTTGGCTCCTCCCTCATTTGATTTGGCTTCTGCTTTTAAACAAATTTTGCAATCAGTTACTGGCCTAGTTACAAAATTAGAGAATAACAGAGTTGGAAGGGGCTTTGGAGGTTTTCTAGTCAAAACCCCTGCACAAGAAGGAGATCCTATACCGTTCTGGACAAATGGCTGTCTATTCTCTTAAAAATCTCCAGTGATGGAGCACCCACAATTTCTGAAGTCAAGCTGTTTGACTGGTTTATATTTTCAGTCAGAAAATTTGTCCTTAGTTCCAGGTTGCTTCTCTCCTTGGTTAGTTTCTATCCATTTATTCTTCTCCTGCCTTTTGGTGCTTTGGAAAATAGGTTGATGCTCCTCTTCTTTGTGGCAACCCACTATGTTGCTTTTTAAATACTTAAATGTAAAATTGAAAAATAAAATATTATTAAAAAAATATTAACACCCTGCTATCATGTCACTGCTAGTCCTTTTTTCCCTGGAGTAGACAAACCCAATTCCTGCAATCATTCTTCATATATTTTAGTCTCCATCCTCTAATTATCTTTATTGGTCTTCTTTGCACTTTTTCCAGAGTCTCAATATCTTTTTTATATTGTGGTGACCAAAACTGGATGTAATGTTCCAAGTATAGCCTTAGCAAGTCTTTATAAAGTGGTAGTAACACTTCATGTGATCTTGACTGTATCTTCTGTTACAGCCTTTTGTCAGTTACAAATCCATTTGGTGGTGATGCTGTCTCTCGCACATTTTTCTAACTTACTAAGAAGTATGTTGTGGTCTGCTTTGTAAAATGCCTTACTGAAATCCAAGTATACTTTGTCCATAGTATTTCACTAGTCTACTAATGTAGTCATTTTGTCAAAGAATGAAATAAGATTGGTGTCAACTGTACAATGAACCTGGCTGCAGCCATTTTGCTCATTCTAGTTTTGGCATTACTTTTTTTTGACAAACCCATGTTGGCTTCTAGTTATAATTTTGCTTGCTTCTAAGTGTTTGCAGTTCTGTTGCTTGATTATTTTTTCCAGGATCTTCCCAGGTATTAAAGTTAGGCTGATAGATCTGTAGTTTCCTGGGTCCACTTTTTCCCCTTTTTTGAACCACATCAGCTCCTTTCCATTCCTCTGGTAGTTCCCCGGTGGTCCAGGATCTGTGAAAGATATGGTTCAATGGTTCTGAGATAACATCTGATAGCTCCTTCAGAACTCTGGGATATAATCCATCTCATCCTGGTAATTTGAGCTTGTCTAGAGTGGATGGGTGTTGTCTTACCATTTTCTTGCCTATTTTAATTTGTATTCCTAGTTTTTCTTTATGCAACCATGCTGGTTTCATCTGGAATCCCTTGCATTTCTTTCTCTGTAGTATTGTTTTTGTTTGGGCGTTTTATTATCTCATTTTTCAGAGTTTACCAAACATCCTTAACTATTTTTTTTCCTCTAGGAGTTTCATCCATAGTGTTAGATGTTTTGTGCCAGCCATGGCAGTTCCCCAAAAAGGTCATCAGATGGGAGCAAAGAGGCTTCTTTGCTTCCACTGGTGGGTCAGGGGTCCACGGCCCCTGCAGCCCCATTGGCGAGAGAGTTTTATGGTTAGGGAGGGGCTGAGACCCCCCATAAATACCTCTGCTCAAGGGGCTGCTCCTTCTTCTAGTCTAGCTATGCTTGCTTGCTCTTTTTGTTCTCTCTCCTGCTAGCTTACAATCCAGGCATGGAGGCCTACATGCCAGGAAACTCTTTCTATTTACTTTATCGTTAAATAAAGCTTTGAATGATCGCATTCTTGCGTGATACCTTTCACTTGGAAGCACCTTAACGATCCATCGACCTCATGAGACCACTTCACACATAGACTCCTTCCTAATCTCTCTCTTAGTTTAGTGAAGTCAGCTCTCTGAAAATCTAAAACACTAGTGTGATCTTGTTCAGTTACTGAGCTTGCATTGTGGTGAATTCCTACAAGTTTCACTCCCTCAGCCATTTCATCTGTATTAGTAAGAATTAAGAACACTATAAATTTACCTCTAGTTCCTCCTCCACCTTTTGGGTGACAATGTTGTCAGCTAGGTACATGTTTAATCTCCCACTCACTGCAGAATTTGTTACCCAGTTGATGTCATGGTAATTAAAGCCCCTCATTATTATAGTGGTGTATTTCTAATATACCTCACTAACTGATGAGCAAAAAAATCATTTTTTATTTGCTCAACTTGGATGAGGGCCTGTAGCATATACCTATAGGAAAGTTATTTCTTTTTCTTCTTATATTCAACCAAATATTTTTAAAAGGCTTTTGTCTTTGGTTTTATGTATTTCTATAGAAGTGTAGCAATTCTTTATATACAGTGCAATTCTAACCCCTTTTTTGCTGGGTTTGTTTCTTTTGAACAATTTATATATTTCTAGTAGTATGTTCCAATCATGGATTCCATGTTATCAGATTTCAGTAATAGCAACAATATTGTACCTGGTCTCATGTACTAGGACTTCAAGATCCTTTTGTTCCTGAAATATTGAGCATTAATGTACAGGGATCTGAGCCTTTTACAATTGACCCTTCATTTGCTTCCTATGTCTCCTGTTTTATACCTGAGTTTCCCTTCCTTCTCATCACTCTTTGTCTGATTTGTTGTGTCAGGGTTTATGCTTTGGGTTTTGTCCTATAAATTGGTCTCCTTTCCCCTCCTGTTTGTTGGGACTTAGCTGACAATGTCTCATGGCTAGCACAACCATGAAGATCTTGTATCTTCAGATCCTTCACTTCCTCTATAAATTTGCACTAATTAGGCATAATCAGCATTGCATCTTTTTCTTCTTTGTGTCTTGGATTACTGAGGAACCTTGGTCCCTTCAGCAATCTGAGGTTGTTTAGGCCATATTTATTTGCTAACCATTTTTTTTCTTTTTTTTTATTAAAGAGTTTTACAAAAAACAAAATTTTACAATATATCCCCAAAATCCCTCCCACCCCAAACCCACCCACTTCCCCCCCCCACTTCCCAGAGCTAAATACAGGATTATAGTTACAATAATCATATTCTAAATAAAAATTATGCATAATATACAATTAACCAAATTCATAATGTGCTTTAACTCCCCTTTAACATAACTACAAAGTACCAATAACAATATCCCACTAAAATCTACTCATAAGCTAAATGGAACTTTTTAGTCCCATATTTGTTCTGAATATAATTTATCCATCTCCTCCAAACTGAAATATATCTTTCCTGTGAATGATCTTTCAAATAAGCAGAAATCTTAGACATTTCTGCAAGATTCGAAACTTTAAACACCCATTCTTCTATAGTGGGCAAACTATCCTTCTTCCAATATTGTTCCACCAGTAACCGTGCTGCTGTTATCATGTTCAACATCAAGTTAGTTTCTTTAACATCACAATCTACCACAATACCCAATAAAAACAATTGCAGAGAAAACTTTATCCAAGTATTCAAGCAGATTAACAATTTGTCTTACATTATATTTCATATACCTCCCAGATATAAATCCCGATTGATCACTATGAATCATTTGTTTCAAAACTTTCATTAATCTATTGGCCAATACTTTAGCAAAAATCTTATAATCTGTATTTAAAAGCGATATAGGTCTATAATTTTTAGGTTGAGTAAGGTCTTGATCCTCCTTTGGAATCAACGATACAAAAGCTGTCCTCCATGATGGAGGAACTACACCTCCAGTCTGAATTTCATTAAACAAAATCTTTAAGGGTTCAATCATTTCAGGCAACAACTTTTTATAGTAAACTGCTGTTAATCCATCCGTTCCTGGAGCCTTGCCCAGTTTCAACTGTTTAATAACTAAAGAAATTTCTTCTGATGTAATTGGGCAGTTCATCTCAAGTTGTTGTTCTTGTGAAAGTCTTGGAAAATGAGCTCCCTGTAAATACTTATCTATATCTAAAGCTTGTATATTTTCTTTAGAATATAATTTTGAGTAAAAATCTAAAAAAACTCCTCTTAATCAAATTTTGTTGGTAGACTTCTTTGCCTTTATATTCTATTTTATCTATAGTACGTGATTTCTGTTTTTTTCCTTAATTGATAAGCCAACCATCTACCAGGCTTATTAGCGTTGCAAAAAGTATTGTGTTTGGCATAGCACAAATTAGTTGCTACTTGATCAGCCAGTAGCATATTAAATTGTTCTTTCAATAAATGTATTGAGATCCTTAAATTATTATCCAATGGATTCAAAATGAGCTTTTTCTCCTTAGTTTTAATCTCTTCCTCAATATCTAAACGTTTTTGCATTTGCTTACGCCTATAAGCATTATTCATATAAATCAAAACCCCTCTCATATAGGCTTTACTAGCATCCCAAACCATTTCCATCGAGGTACCTTTATGCATATTTGTGACAAAAATTCTTTCATATGTTCTCTACATTTCTGCAAAAACAAGCCATTTGTAAATAAATTCTCATTCAGCCTCCAAGATCTCCTACCAGCGTCTTCAGCGAAGAACTCCAACCAAACAGGACTATGGTCAGACATTGTCCTAGGAAAAATCTTAACGTTCTTAACCAAAGAAGAAAGATCAGTAGTAATCAAAATAAAGTCAATCCTGGAGAAAGATTTATGTCTATCCGAAAAAAAGTAAAATCTCTGTCTCTCATATTCCTTTCCCGCCATACATCTCTTAATTCCAGATCTTCCTTCAAATCAAAAAAAGCTTTAGGTAATTTTGAATTAAAAAAGTTTTTAGAAGATCCCTTCTTGTCTTCAGATGGCATCAAAACCCCATTCCAGTCCCCCATCATAATAACAGATTTGTAATCCAGTTCAATTAGTCTCTGATGTAAAAATTTAAATTTTTTTTGCTGTTGTTGATTTGGAGCATATAATCCAATAAGAAGAACTTTCTTTCCTTGTAGTATTAATTCAATACTAACATATCTCCCTTGTTTATCTAATTCAACCAATCTTGCCGAGAAGTCTTTTCTTAAGTAAATAACCACTCCAGCCTTCTTGTCCGGAGCAAAAGATGCAAAATGTGCTCCCAATCGGGAATTAATCAGATATTTTTGATCTTTTAATGCAATATGTGTCTCTTGTAAGCAAACAATGTCATTTTTATGTTGTTTCAGATAAAAAAAATACTTTCTTTCTTTTCTGTGGTGAATTTAACCCATTAACATTCCATGTCAGGAACTTCACCATCTCTGGTGACCATGAGCCTTTGGAACAAGGCCTGAAGATCAGCTGTTGCTCTCTTAGGACGTGCTCCTCCCACAGGCTCTGAAACAGCCGCATCTTGCATAGCTGGACCAGTTACAGACTTTTGTTTTTGCTCTTTTTCCATACGTTTATATGCAGCTCTTGTCATCCTCTGTTCTTTTGGATCTTCCTTTAATGCCAAACTCTGCTCCATGGCCTCCGCCTTCTGCATCTCCTCGAGAGGCAATGACATTGCCCCTTCACTCAATTGTTTATCATCTTGTCTTGCTTCTGTTCTTCTAATTTGGGGAGATGGTGGTAAACCTGCTTTCAGGACCTTAGTATAGAAATCTTTTGCTTTTAAAATTGTATCCAATCTGTATCTGGTCCCTGCATAATTTACCACAATTCCAATAGGTATTTCCCATCTGAACTGGATTTGTCGCTTCTTAAGCTCATCAGACAAAAAGGCAAAGTCTTTCCTCTTTCTAAGAATTTTTGAAGGTATCTCCTTTAAAATCATAATATCTTGGCCTGCAATCTGAAATTTTTCCCAATAAAAAGCCTGGATAATAGAATTTCTGGTTGATCTCCTGGAAAAATAAATCACTACATCTCTAGGTAGACTTTTTTGCCTGGCAATCCAGGAGTTAACCCTAAATGTCTTATCCATTTCCTTAAGTAATTCTTCAGGTTCACATTTCAAAACAGGAGCCACTGCTCATGCTATTTCCCATTCCAAATCTTCTTTAGGATTCTCTTTGAGGCCTCTGATACGCAAAGCAAACTCCATGTTCTTATATTCTGATATAGTAAGCTCGTCTTCTGTTCTGTCAATCTTGGCCTCTGCTCTATCAATCTTCTGTTCAGCATCAATAATTTTATTTTCCAAATTCTCCACATACTCCATAACTGAGTCCACACGAACATCCAGGCGTTCTATATGTGCAGCTAAACCCTGGAGTGCAAGCACTATATCTTCCCTAATCTGGTTGTTTTGATTAACAAATTCTTCCCTTGTTTTCTGTATTTCTTGCTGCAAAACTTGTGTAGACTGCATCACAACTTGCTGAATGTCTGTCAGTGTAAATGCAGGAGGTGGGGGAGAGGGTGGTTGTACTGTAGGTTTCATCGATGTCTGCCCTGCAGCTTGTGGTATAGGTGAGGAAATAACATTCTTAGAAAGTGGAGGCCCTCCCCCACGTCTCGCAGCCATCTCTTAAGTTTCGATTTCCTCTTTCACCCAGCAGAATCGAAGTTCAGAAAAAAAGGGAAGAAAAAATAACAATTCTCTCAAAGTTCTTAACCTTCAATAAGAAAAAAAGGGAACAGGCTTTCAAATAAGCAAAATCCGATACTGGATAAAGTCAGTTGCAAATTATGTCTCTTACTTTGTAGCAAAATATAACAATTTTCAAACACAGTCACTTCACACAGGAGAGAAACATTCCAGCGCCATTTTTACTCCATTTCAAACGTAAAACTTGAAGAAGATAATGAAACTGAGTTAAAGTTAAAATCCAATTTGAAAGTTCAGATCTTCCTGCTTTGCTCTGCCTGCTTTTCAAAGGAACAAAATACTCACAATCCCCTCTAAGCAGCAGGTGCAGTTGTCATGTCTTGTTCCACTCCTTTTGGAGCGAAGACGTCCTGAGAGCGGAGAAAGCCTGGGCTCCGAGGGGGCTCACCCTGTTATCCCCCAAACTACTTCGGAGAATCGCAGGGGAGCTCTACCTCTACCCAGGCAAGCTCGCCTCTCCCTCTTCTCCTGAGGGAGAAGCTCCATCGCCACAGAACAGCTGATTTTCGCTGCCTCCAGGCATTTTGACGCTTCCCAGGATCGGGCGGCTTCAGAACGCCGCCATTCGGCACGGCAGCGCTACCGGAAGAGCACCATTTTTTTTTCTAAATTCCCTGTGAAGTCAACTTGCTTCCTGTCATTGCCTTAGCCCATTCCTTCCCCTTGATGCAGTATATATCTAAAAAAATGTTCTCTCTTCCCAGTTATTTTTCAGGTTTATATTATCAATTGCAAGAGTAGACTGTATATTTGCAAATCACATGTCATGATGGTAGATAAACTCTTCATTCTTCATTCTGTCCAACTAAAGTGATAATAATTTTTGTTACTGACCAAGCAGATGTACACATTGGCCAAGTTATAAGGGTCCCAATTGATTTATAGTCAAGGTATTTGTTTTAAAATGCTTCTTCTAAAAATATCACAGGGTGTCTATGTAGGATAACATTAAGGACTATTTTGGTTATGTTTGAAAATATGATTGAAATTAAGAATAGGAAATTATATTTAGATTTATGAACCTTGACCTTGATTTCACTATCAACTGTAATATATTACTCTACCTTGTTCAGTTCACTTCAGTTCTGTTTTGCTTTATTTTAATGTTTACTTTTTTATGCTGATCATAATAAAGATTGATTGAATGAATGAATATTTAGATTTATGCAGAACAATAAACAAAGCTATGACAAAGGATTATTTATTGTAAAACCAAGTATCCTTTCACATAAGTTAATAGATTTCTTCTCATGGACATCAAAAATGAAAAACTTTATGCTATTTATATATTTATTATATGCAAGCTTTTCTGAAACATTTAAACTAAAGAGCAAAATGTACATATATTTAATTAAACTGGATTAAATACTGGCTTAAATATATATTTAGATTGTTCATCAGCTTTTGTATGTGCTCCAAACATTTATGTATAGATGCTGACTTTTTTCAGTATTATCCTCACCCAATAGAAAATTCATCTAAATTTAAACAATTCTTAATTCATTTACTGGGAAAATTAAACATATTCTTAAATTTTCTTTCACTTCACTTTCTTCTTGTAGTGCCTAATTTCTTGGATTATTCCTTATTTTGCAACTTATTTTATTTTAGTCTACATGAAGTTGATCTTACATTGCTCTATGCAATTCAATCAAAGACAAATGTGCAATTTTACTATCTGTCAAAAAAACCAAAAATATTCTCTTTCTCTTTATAAATTTAAATGATATTTAATTGATACTGAGGAAAACACTCTTTCTAAATACAGAGTACTGTATTAAAATACCTACCCTACTTATTACAGCCCAAACTGTTACATATGTTTGAGATTTTCAGATCCGTTCAGCATAGAATGACATTCCCAAATGGTTAAATTCCAGCTGGTATTGCAGATGTTCAGTAGTTAGGAGATGCTTTAAAGCTGCCCGTCGAAGCTGTAAAAAAAGACGTTATTAATAATTCATCCCTTGTTACTAATTCTACAGTCAAACTGTTAAATCATTGATTCTCCACTATTCTTTTCTCCTGTTATCTCAACATTTTTCTACTTCTTATGACATTCATAACAAGTTCAACTTATGAGAGAGTTTGATTATATTTGTATCAAGTTCCAAAAAGTGTCTAAGGATCTAAGCTGAAATAAATAATAGTCCACCCCATTCTTCTAGACATAGGGATTTTCTATCCTTAGTTCTCAGTAGAATTGCACTTTTCCAATTAAAATTTGTATGTAATTTGAGGATTCTTCTGGTCGGCACTTTTGCTTAACATGCAGAAAACAGCTGTCACAATAGTCATTGAACAAATCTTATGTCTCAAGTATATTCTTTTTTTTATTCAAAAGTTTTAAGATACTTTTTTAAAAACATAAACTCCCTCGCTCCCCCTCCCCTCCCCCTTACCCTCCGTTACCCTCCGCCCCGACTTCCCAGAGCTGCATACAGGGTATTAACTTTGCAAACTTAAGCTAAAATATGCTAACTAACTAAAAAAACACATTAACTTCTATCGCACTTTAACTCCCCTTAAACATAAGTAAATTACTAACAAATAATGAATAACTAATAATACATCATATAAAACTAATACTTATTCAAATGCTAAATGAAATTTTTAGTCCCATATTTATTCTGAATATATTCAATCCATCTTGTCCATTCCACGATGTATCTCTGTTGCAATTGTTCCTTCAAATATGCTGAAATCTTTGCCATTTCCGGCAGGTTTGAAACTTTCAAAGTCCACTGTTCTATAGTAGGCAGTTCCTCCTCCTTCCAATATTGCGCTACTAAAAGTCTTGCTGCCGTAATTAAATTCAACATCAATTTAGTATCTATGACGATACAATCTGTAATAATACCCAACAGAAATAACTGTGGAGAAAACCTTATCTTTTTCTTAAATATCTTCTGCATGTTCCACCAAATTTTAATCCAAAAAGCTTTGACTTTTTTACAAGTCCACCATATGTGAAAATACGTTGCATCCTCACAACCACACCTCCAA
Source organism: Vipera berus (assembly GCF_964194415.1). Taxonomy (NCBI): domain Eukaryota; kingdom Metazoa; phylum Chordata; class Lepidosauria; order Squamata; family Viperidae; genus Vipera; species Vipera berus. The sequence goes on along the minus strand of NC_138205.1, from coordinate 65,761,071 downwards.
CATTTAGGCTGGCAGTTCGGATACATACTTGCTAATTTTTTAGGATCTAAATGCCATCTATAAAACATTTTATAAAAATTATCTCTTAAATTTTGAGCCTGTGTAAATTTTACATTTCTGACCCATATCTTTCCCAAGTGTCCATTGTAATAACCTCCTGAAAATTCTGGGCCCACTTTATCATACAATCTTTAACAAGTTCCGTTTCTGATTCTATTTCTATCAATGCATTATATATCCTTCTTATATGTGCTTGACCTTGATCTCTAATTTGTTTTACCAAATTTCTATCAGTTATTGAAATACCAACTTTCTGATCTTCTTTCCATCTAGCTTGTAGCTGCCCATACTGGAACCAAGTTTGTAATATTTTCCTTTCTTTTAAAATATTATATGGCTTTAATTGCCATACATCCTAAGAATTTCCATCCTAAGAATTTCTTTATATGTAGTCACATCATGTTTAAATCCCACATTTATATTTTCTATTGCATGTTTAGGTATTGCCCAAATCGGTATTTTATAATTTAACTTATGTCGATATTTTTTCCAAACTCGCAACAGAGCATACCTTAATATATGTATCTTAAAAACATTATCCACCTTCTTGTCATACAATAAATATGCATGCCAACCAAATAACAAATCATAACCCTCAATATTCAATAATCTCCCTTCTGTTAAATTAAACCAATCACTTATTGATGATAAAGAAGCAGCCTCATAATATAATTTAAAATTGGGCATTTTAAGACCACCTCTTTCATGTACATCTTGCATTATCTTAAATTTAACTCTTGGTCTTTTCCCTGCCCAAACAAATTTATTAATACCTTTCTGCCATTCCTCCAAGTTTGAATCTTTTTAAAATATAGGTATCATTTGAAACAAAAATAAAAATTTTGGCAAAACATTCATTTTTACTGCTGCAATTCTTCCCAATAAAGATAATTGTAATTTTTTCCAGCTAACTCTTTTTGTATTTTTGACCATAACAATTCATAATTATTTTATATAATATTACATTTGAAGCTGAAAGATATACCCCCAAATATTTAATCTTTTTAACTATTTCAAATCCAGTTAGCTCTTCTAAAACAACCTTTTGTTCCGTAGTCATATTTTTAGACAAAATTTTAGTTTTTTGCGTATTTATCTTAAATCCAGAAACTTTTCCATATAACAATATTATCTCCATCAGGTCTACAACCAACTGAGTCGGTTGACTTAATGTAATAACCAAGTCATCTGCAAACGCTCTCAATCTATAATCTTGATCTCTTATTTTAATTCCCTTAATTTTATTTGAGTCTCATATCTTAATCAATAATATTTCCAATGTTAAAACAAACAGCAAAGGTGACAACGGACACCCCTGTCTTGTCCCCTTTTCAATGTTACATGCTTCTGTCAAACTACCATTGATTATTATTTGAGCTGTTTGCTTCTGATATATTGCCCTAATAGATTGTAAAATATTATCCCCAAACTCCATTTTCTCCAGTACCTTAAATAAAAATTGCCAATCCAATTGATCAAAGGCTTTTTCAGCATCCAAGAAAATCAGCGCTGTAGAGACCTGGTTATTTCTTTCCAAAAATTCCAATAAATCTACAATATGTCTCACATTATTCTTCATTTGTCTACCACTTATAAATCCTGTTTGATCACTATGAATCATTTGCTGTGTTACCTTCATTAATCTATTTGCTAAAAATTTTGCAAATATCTTATAATCAGTATTTAAGAGCGATATTGGCCTATAATTTTTGGTTTGGGTAAGATCTTGATCTTCCGTCGGAATCAGCGATATGAAAGCTGTTTTCCACGATGGAGGCACTTCTCCTCCAGATTGGATTGTTCTAAATAATTCTTTTAAAGGTTCCACCATTTCTAACTGTAAATCTTTATAGTAGATGGCAGTCAAGCCATCTGTTCCTGGTGCTTTCCCCACCTTTAATTGTTTAATTGCTAAAATAATTTCTTCAGCATTTATCAGTTGATTCATTTCTTCCCTTTGCTCTTGTGTAAGAACAAGGATATTCACCTCTTGTAGATATCTATCTATATCTACACCTTGAATCTTATCCCAAACATATAACTTAGAATAAAATTCAACAAAGGCCTTTTTAATAAGATTTTGCTGAAACACCTCTTTACCCTTGTATTCTATTCTATCTATATTATGTGACCTTTGTTTCTTCCTTAACAAATAAGCTAACCACCTACTTGGCTTATTAGCATTACAAAAAGTATTATGTTTAACATACCATAGGTTGGTTGCCACTTGATGTGCCATCAACATATTATAAATAAAATAAAATAAAATAAACTGACCTCTTAACAAAGTAATTGCCTCTTTGATCTTCTTATCAGATGGATGCAAAATCAGAGCCTTCTCTTTCCTCTTAATTTCCTCCTCTAACTCTTTTTGCTTATATTCCAATTTATGCCTATGTTTATTATTCAAATATATTAACACTCCTCTCATATAAGCTTTACTTGCATCCCAAACCATTTCAATAGAGGTACCCTTATGCATGTTTATATTAAAAAATTCTTTCATCTGATTTTTTACATTCATCCACGTTTTTTTGATATCTAAACAGATTTTCATTCAATCTCCAAGACCTCCTATCTCCACTCTCTTTTTCCAGTTCCAACCATACTGGACTATGATCTTGGGCATATCTTGGACATATCTTAATCTTATTAATCCTAGAAAAAAAATCATTAGTAGTTAATACAAAATCAATACTGGAAAAGGATTGATGTCTATCAGAAAAAAAAGTAAAATCTTTTTCTTCCAAATTTCTTTCTCTCCAAACATCTCTCAATTCCAAGTCATCTTTCATCTCAAAAAAGGATTTAGGCAATCTAGCATGATTTGGAATACTTTTGAAAAGACCTTTTTTGTCTTTCTGTGTGTCCAGGACACTATTCCAGTCTCCCATCAAAATACACGATTTATAATCCCATTGAATTATCTTACTATGTAAAAGTTTATAAAATTCTCCTTGCTGTTGATTAGGAACATATAATCCAACCAAAAGTATTTTCTTGCCTTCTATTAACAGTTCAATTATAATATATCTTCCTTGTTTATCTGTTTCAATTAAATTAGCTGTTAAATTCTTCTTCACATAAATGACTACTCCGTTTTTCTTATCTGGAGCAGACGCACTAAACTGTGTACCCAATCTAGAATTTATCAGATATTTTTGATCAGCTGCACGAATGTGTGTTTCTTGTAAACAAATAACATCATTTTTAAATTGTTTCAAATACTGAAATACTTTCTTTCTCTTGTGCAGGGAATTTAAGCCATTAACATTCCAGGTTAGAAACTTTGTCTCCATCTTTTGCGACCTGAAGCTTTTGGAGCGCCTCTTGCAAAACCACCTGCAGTTTCTTCAGTTTCGCTCCTCCCACTGCTTCACTATAAGTAGGTTCTTGAGATATGATTGTAGCTTTCTGTTGTTCTTGTCTCATTTGTCTAATTGCAGCCCGTGTCATTCTTTGTTCTTTAACCTCTTCTGACGACATCTGGGACTGCTCAGCTTCTGAAATTTGCTGAGATTCTTTAACCTTCTGCAAAATAACTCCTTCAGCTCCTTGTATACTCTCCACTTCAGTCTGGCACTCTCATTTGTCCTTCCTTCCTTTGAATTCTGGAGATGGCAGAGGACCTGCCTTCAATATGTTAGAATAAAAATCTCGTGCCTTCAAAACTGTATTAAGACGATATCGCGTGCCAGCATAATTCACCACCAAGCCTACTGGAATCTCCCATCGAAACTGAAGCTGCCATTTCTTTAATTCATCTGCCAGAAAAGCAAATTCTTTGCTTCTCCTTAAAATTCTTGGAGGAATCTCTTTCAGAATTAAAACTTCTTGCTTAGCAACTTTAAATCTATTGTTATAAAAGTCTTGGATAATCATGTTTCTAATTGATCTCTTTGTAAAATAAACCACCACATCTCTAGGTAATTTTCTTTGTCTGGCAATCCAAGAATTGACACGAAATATTTTGTCTATATCCCCCATAATATTTTCTGCTTGACACTCCAGAATCGGTTTGAGGGCTTGTGCCAATAACTCTTTCAAGTTTTCCTTTGGATCCTCTTTCAATCCTCTAATCCTGAAAGCAAACTCCATATCTCTATATTGTATCATAACTACATCATCAATCTTTTCCATCATATTTTCAGCTTCCAACATTTTAGCATCCAATCTCAAATTATTTTGATTCAGCTCTTCCACACAATAATCCAGGCGCTCAATACAGACTGCAAGCCCCTGAAATGCAGCTAAAATGTCTGCTCTTATTTCAGTATTCTTCTCCTCAATAAGTTCAGCTAATTTCTGGGATTGTATTTTTAAAGCATCTTGTAAGTCTTTTAATGTTAATGCGGGTGCGGGTGCCACAGGAGGAGGCATCAAAGCCTGTAATGAACAATGCTGAACTGTTGAAGCACCAGCACTTCTAGTAACAGAAGCTTTGGTTGATTTAGAAGCCATCTTAACACCCAGTTAATTTCCATTGCACGCTTTCACTTTCCACACCACTTGCAACTTTTTCTTTCAAAGTAAACCAGAGTTAAAGTTCAAATACTTGCTGTTTCAATATTCTCCTGCACAGCTCTGCCTGCATCCAAGTAATCCAAAGTTAATTGTTGATTGCAGGGATGGTTGCAGTGTCCTGCTCCGCTCCAAAGCCTTGGAGCAGAGGAGTCCCTGAGTCCGGAGCAAATTCAGGCTTTGGGGGGGCTCTCACCCTTCAACCCCCAGAATTTAAACTCTGGGGGTCTAGGGGAGCTCTACCCCTACCTGAACACTCACCCTCCCCTCTTCTCCCAAGGAGAGGGTTTCCGAGCCGCAAAACAGCTGATCATCGCTGTTTTAGTGGTTCCAACTGAAAACAACGGGGCTGACGGCTGGAACGGCTGCCATCGACAGAGCCTTGCCACCCGGAAGTATATTCTTCACTGGATTGGAAAATCCTTCTCATGATCATTTTTGTCCCAGTGACCTCCCACTTGGGTTACTGAATTTTCTTTGCATGGAGTTCTTGAAGGCCACCCAGAAACTAAAAAGGTCCAAAATACCACCATACAAACACTTATTAGTGCCCTCAAAACATCTCTGTTCTATGAGCTCACTGATTACCATAAGGCAGGGTTGTCAAACTCAATTTCATTGAGGGATGCATCAGCACTGCTATTGCCCTTGGGGGGAGGGTGGGTGTGGCCTACTGGGTGGGTGTGGCTGGAGTGTGTGTGGCCTACTGGGTGGGCATGGCCAGTTCTACATCGTTCATGTCAAGGGTGCCTTTGGGGACCTGGGCAGGAGTGGGACAGATCTGAGAGTCTCTGGTAGAAGGAGATGCGACTGGGGCAAGTGCCAAGACTGGAGAAGCCTCACTGTTCCTCTCAGGCCATGCAGGGGGCAGCTGGGTGGTGGCGCAGAGGTCAAATGCCCAGCCTAGCCCTAAAGCACCCGCAACACTAAACCCAGCCCCACTTCCCCAAGGGGGAGCCCAGCTGCACTTACCTCCTCCTCAAGGCTGCTTGCTCTCCTTAGCCAGGTTGCTCATGATGGGTACGAGGGCAATGTCAAGAGGGAGGCCCACTCCCTCTCCATGTGAGGAGACCTGGTTTGTATCCAAAGCTTCCTTAGCAATAGGATGGGAGACCCCCCCAGAATAGGCCAGGAGGAGGGGGCAAGGGGATGGTGAAAGGGCAGCAGGGAAGGACTAAGGCAGGACTTCCCTCAAAACCTCCCTCTCCTTCCTTCCTTCCTTCCTTCCTTCCTTCCTTCCTTCCTTCCTTCCTTCCTTCCGGTGGTGGGAAAATATTTGAGATGAGGGAGAGAGAAAAACAGGCAAGAAACACAGCTGGAGTAGTGTCATCCTTCGTGAGGAATGAAGAAATGCACCATCACCTGAAAGTGGCCAGCACATGGCCCTTGCCTACTTCACATATCTAGCTTGGTGGGCTCTGGGGGAGGGGATGCCATGAGCAGCATGAGTCAATGTTATCTGCGCAGTGCCACCCAGCCCCCAGCCTGCCCAGTTTTGGCAGGCAGCGGGGCGCTCACCTCACAGTGCTGAGAGGCTGAGCTGGGTGGCATGAATCTGAAGAGAAGTGCAACACTGCTCAGTCCCTAGCCTACCCAAAGTAGGCAGGGCCATGTGCTGGCTACTTCCAGGCAATGGTGCATTTCTGCATTCCTCACAAAGGGTGATACCTCCTCAGCATGCATCCAGTGGGCAGGGCCGATGCGGCAGGGGCTGGTCCCTTGCTGTTTCCAGACAGCCTTGTGGAGCTAAGACTGAATGAATTTCAGCATAGATGGCCACCATGAAATTGTACATTGGCTTCCAGCTGGCCTGGGCCAAGGCCAAGGCAGCAAGGGCCATTCCCTCACTTTCCAGGATGGCTTCACAGGCTACATGAAACCACTTTGAGGGCTGGATCCTTGTGTTTGACATGTCTGCCATAAGGATTCCAGATACAATTAAATGTGATAGCTCTCCTATAAAGTCCTACTTGGATTAGAACTTGGTTACATTTAGAACCATTTTTCTCCTGTAATTTCTGCCTGACTTGTAAGAGCTGGTAGAACTGATGCAATGCAATTCCAGCTCTAAAATATTGTCATTTTAGGGAATGTAAAAGTCGTATCTCTACAGCAGAATATGCCTCGGAGATTTGAAGGTTCCATATCATTATAACTATAGGAAAACCTGGCTATTTAAACAGATTTTGGAGTACAGCATAATATTCCTAGGTATTCAATATTTATGTTATTTTTATCATTTTTATTATTATTTTAATCATAGTTTGTAATCCACCTAAAGTTGCTTGATAATTGAAGAAGCAAATAAAACAGATAAATAGATGATTGATAGTTAGATAGATAGATGGATAGATAGATAGATAGATAGATAGATAGATAGATAGATAGATAGATAGATAGATAGATAGATAGATGATAGACAGACAGACAGACAGACAGACAGACAGACAGACAGACAGTTGATGAACAAAATTTGTATTTGTTCAATGTATGTGTATGTATACTGGCTAACCCAAGGAAAGACAGTGCTGATCTTGAAAGACCCCCAGAAGGGAACACCACTGCCAACAACCAGCCAATAATCTACCTCCCAAAACATGGAAAGTCTTAGTCAGGTATTACAGTCACCAAGCTACAGGACCATTATGGACCTGTATGTGAGCCCAGCTAAGAAAGGCACTGGGAACAACACTAGAGGCTAAAAACACCACTTACATATAGACAGAACAGTCAGGGATGTCAAACTGCCAGCCTGCGGACCGGATGCATCACACAGAAGCTGCACCCACCCCAGCTCCAGCAAGGGGAAAAAAGTCATGATACGTCATGACAGTCACATGATGCAGTAAGTTTGATAACCCTGGTCTAGATAGACTAGTCTGAGCACAACCTAGACTGCCAACAAGAAAGCCTACAACTTAATGCCACAGATATGTATCTGTGAATGCCTGGCACTATACAAAGTCAACATGACATTAAGAACCTTACTCAAGAACTCAATGGGACTGTGTAAGACAAGCTTAGAAGTCAACTCAACACAGCTCACATAAGTGCAATATATACCAAGGTAATGCACTGTCTATGCTACTGTTCTACATAGGCTTGAGCCCTCTCAGCCAGATAATCACAAAAACTAAATATGAATGCAATTTCTAAAGTGGAACTACCATCAGCCACTTCCTCCATGTGGAAGACATCAAGTTGTATGGAAAGAATGAATGATACATCAGTTTGCTGATGTTATTTGGACTAAACACATATAGCTAGTTGGTAGTCAAGAGAGGGAAAATAGTTAAGACTGATGGGTGGAATTACCAGTGGGTCACATAGCAGACAAATGGGCCAGATTCAAATACCTTGTTACCCACAGTCACATGGGAATCATGAGAAGGAGGCAAGGAATACAGCAACATCTAAGTACCACCAAAGGATTAGCCATCTCAATGGGAATAACAAGATCCATGCCTTTAATATGTATGCTCCACCAATTATCAGATAATCTACCACAGGGGTGTCAAACTCAATTTCATTGAGGGCCACATCAGCATTGTGGTTGCCCTTGGGGGGCCAGGTGGGTATGGCCAGGGTAGGCGTGGCCTACTGGGTGGGCATGGCCAGCTCTACTTCATTGGCATCAAGGGTGCCTATGGGGGCCTGGCCAGGAGTGGGACAGATCTGGGGGTCTCTGGCAGAAGGAGGGTCTCTGGACCAGAGCCAAGGCAGCGGGGACCGTTCCCTCACTGTTTCCAGGATGGCTTCAGGGGCCACATGAAACCACTTTGCGGGCCGGATCCGGGCCCCGGGCCTTGTGTTTGACATGTCTGCTCTACCAGTATAATGAGTTGCCCAAAGAAGGACATCTTTTTATATTGTGGTGACCAAAACTGGATGTAATGTTCCAAGTATAGCCTTAGCAAGTCTTTATAAAGTGGTAGTAACACTTCATGTGATCTTGACTGTATCTTCTGTTAATGCAGCCTTTTGTCAGTTACAAATCCATTTGGTGGTGATGCTGTCTCTCCCACATTTTTCTAACTTACTAAGAAGTATGTTGTGGTCTGCTTTGTAAAATGCCTTACTGAAATCCAAGTATACTTTGTCCATAGTATTTCACTAGTCTACTAACGTAGTCATTTTGTCAAAGAATGAAATAAGATTGGTGTCAACTGTACAACGAACCTGGCTGCAGCCATTTTGCTCATTCTAGTTTTGGCATTACTTTTTTTTGACAAACCCATGTTGGCTTCTAGTTATAATTTTGCTTGCTTCTAAGTGTTTGCAGTTCTGTTGCTTGATTATTTTTTCCAGGATCTTCCCAGGTATTAAAGTTAGGCTGATAGATCTGTAGTTTCCTGGGTCCACTTTTTCCCCTTTTTTGAACCACATTAGCTCCTTTCCATTCCTCTGGTAGTTCCCCGGTGGTCCAGGATCTGTGAAAGATATGGTTCAATGGTTCTGAGATAACATCTGATAGCTCCTTCAGAACTCTGGGATGTAATCCATCTCATCCTGGTAATTTGAGCTTGTCTAGAGTGGATGGGTGTTGTCTTACCATTTTCTTGCCTATTTTAATTTGTATTCCTAGTTTGTCTTTTATGCTTCTCTTGTTGGTAGGTTGGGCTATTTTTTTTCCTTTTTTCATAAAGACAGATGCAAATAATTAAGCAACTCTTTCTCTTTCTTGTTGTCATTTGCTTGCCTTCTTCCCCCTTTAGTGGACCAATTGTTTCCTTTACTTTTTTGTTTTGTTTTTTACATGATGAAAGAAACTTTTTAATTAGTTTTGACATTCGTTGCAAGTCTTAGTTAACTCTGAGCCTTATTTTTCCTGACTTCATCTTTGCAAGTTCAGGCTACTTGCTGAAATTCTGCTTTAGTCTTTCCATTTTTTTATTTATCCTTTTTGTCTTTGAAGTTATCAGAGAGTTCTTTGCATAACCATGCTGGTTTCTTCTTGGACTTCTTGTTTTTCTTTTTCAGTGGTATTGAGCTAGACTGGCCTTTTATAATAATATTTTTCAGAGTTTCCAAGCTTCTTGAGTTGTTTTCTCCTTTAAGATTTTCATCCATGGAATCCCTCCCAAGCTCTGTCTAAGTTTGTTGAAACCATCTCTTTTAAAATCTAATATGTAGGTTTGATTTTGTTTGGTTGCTTGTGTTTGCATGTAGTAATAATTACTTTCTTCATAAAGTTAACAAAGGGCTTTCCATGGAATTATAGAATCAAAGAATTGGTCTTCTAATCCAACCCCCTGCCCAAGACAGTATTCTTCCATACTGGATAAATGTCCAATCTTTTTTCAAAATCTCTAGTGATGAAGTACCCACAATTCTGGGAGGCAAGCTGTTCTATTGATTAATTGTTCTGTCAGGAAATTTCTTCTTACTTCTAGGTTGGATCTCCCTCTAATGAGCTTCCATGCTCTGCTTCTAATCTAAAATGAATATGTGTTCTTCAGTATAATGAGCTGCCCAAAGAAGGACATGGAAGCTGCCAATGAGAAGACCTGGAAACTCCTCACAATGTATGGAAGTGGGGGACAATCTGGCTGTGACATTTGTCACCCCATTGATTGTTAGGGTTGACTTGGTTAATCTGGCTGGGCATTCTCAGTGGGTGCCTCTTCCTCCCTTACAGCTCTATGTGCATCCCTTCTGAAGCTGTGTGCTTGGTGGAAAAGGATGACCATCCCAGATAGGAATATACCAATCTTTGGTCAAGGGTATATGATAGCTCACAAGTTCAATATCCAGAGACTTTACACTAGACCACAGGTCGGCAACCCACAGCTCCAGAGTTGCATGTGGCTCTTTCAGCCTGCTCCTGTGGCTCCCAGTCTCCTCCACCATTTGCAGAAAGAGAGACAGAGAGAGGCACTTGTGCTTCCCTTCTCTCTCTCTCTCTCTCTCTCTCTTTCCATCTGGACTTGCCCCTGATTGGCCCTGTGTCCTGGTGACCAGGATTTCCCTTTCCTGGGCTGGCCCCATCTGAGGTGCACAGGGCCAGCCTGCGATCCCCAGCCAGTCACCCAATTTAAAGCCAGTGCAAACAGCTTGTCACAGAAGAATGTGAGGTGAGCAGAAGATTGGGGGGGAGAGAGAGAGAGAGAGAGAGGGAGGGAGAAGGGAAGCATAGTGCCTCTCTCTGTATCTGTCTCTTTCTGAGTGATATCGCAAGCTCACTGCCTGCCCAGACTCTCAGGCCCCTTTCCAGGACACTGTCTCCAGATGTTCCCTTCCTGGCCAGGCATTGTTGTTGTTGTTAGCTGCAAAGTCATGTCCGACCCATCGCGACCCTATGGACAACATTCATCCAGGCCTTCCTGTCCTCTACCATCTTCTGGAGTCCATTTAAGCTCATGCCTACTGCTTCAGTGACTCCATCCAGCCACCTCATTCTCTGTCGTCCCCTTCTTCTATTGCCCTCGATCTTTCCCAGCATTAGGCTCTTCTCCAGTGAGTCCTTCCTTCTCATTAGGTGGCCAAAGTATTTGAGTTTTAGCTTCAGGATCTGGCCATCTAAAGAGCAGTCGGGATTGATCTCCTCTGGACTGACCGGTTTGATCGCCTTGCAGTCCAAGGGACTCGCAGGAGTCTTCTCCAGCACCATAGTTCAAAGGCATCAATTCTTTGGCGCTCAGCCTTTCTTATGGTCCAACTTTCACTGCCATACATTGCAACTGGGAAGACCATAGCCTTGACTATACGCACTTTTGTTGACAGGGTGATGTCTCTGCTTTTTAGTGTGCTGTCTAGATTTGCCATGGCTTTCCTCCCCAGGAGCAAGCGTCTTTTAATTTCTTGGCTACAGTCCCCATCTGCAGTGATCTTGGAGCCCAGGAAAATAAAATCTGTCACTACCTCCATTTCTTCCCCATCTATTTGCCAGGAATTGAGAGGGCCAGATGCCATGATCTTGGTTTTCTTAATGTTCAGTTTCAACCCAGGTTTTGCACTCTCCTTCTTCACCCGCAGCAAGAGGCTCTTTAGTTCTTCTTCACTTTCTGCCATTAGAATGGTATCATCTGCGTATCTTAGGTTGTTGATATTTCTTCCGGCAATCTTAATTCCAACTTTTGATTCATCTAGCCCTGCCTTTCTCATGATGTGCTCTGTATATAAGTTAAATAGGCAGGGTGACAGTATACAGCCTTGCCAGACTCCTTTCCCAATTTTGAACCAATCAGTGGTTCCGTGTCCAGTTTTCACTCTTGCTTCTTGGCCCACATATAGGTTTCTCAAGAGACAAATAAGATGGTCTGGTACGCCCATCTCTTTAAGAACCTGCCACAGTTTGTTATGATCCACACAATCAAAGGCTTTAGCATAGTCAATGAAGCAGAAGTAGATGTTTTTCTGGAACTCCCTAGCTTTCTCCATGATCCAGCGTATGTTGGCAATTTGATCTCTAGTTCCTCTGCCTCTTTGAAATCCTGCCTGTACTTCTGGTAGTTCTTGATCCACATACTGCTGAAGTCTAGCTTGTAGGATTTTAAGCATGACTTTACTAGCATGAGAAATGAGTGCAATGGTGCGATAGTTTGAACATTCTTTGGCACTGCCTTTCTTTGGAATTGGAATGTAAACTGATTTTTTCCAATCCTGTGGCCACTGTTGAGTTTTACAAATTTCCTGGCAAATTGAGTGTAGCAATTTTACTGCATTGTCTTTTAAGATTTTGAATAGCTCAGCTGGAATACTGTCACCTCCACTAGCTTTGTTGTTGCTCAGCTTTTCTAAGGCCCACTTCACTTCACATTCTAGGATGTCTGGCTCGAGGTCAGTGACCACCTCATTGTGATTATCTGGGACGTTAAGCTCATTCTTGTATAGTTCTTCTGTGTAATTTTGCCACCTCTTCTTAATCTCTTCTGTCTCTGTTAGGTCCCTGCCATTTTGGTCCTTTATCATGCCCATTTTTGCATTAAACATTCCCTTCATCTCTCCAATTTTCTTGAAAAGATCTCTGGTCCTCCCTATTCTATTGTTTTCTTCTATTTCTTTGCACTGTTCATTTAAGAAGGCATTCTTATCTCTTCTAGCTATTCTCTGGAATTCTGCATTCAATTGGGCATATCTATGTTTTTCTCCCTTGCCTTTCACTTCCCTCCTTTCCTCAGCTATTTGCAAAGCTTCCTCAGACAGCCATTTTGCTTTCTTGCATTTCTTTTTCTTTGGGATGGTTTTGGTTGCTACCTGTTGTACAATGTTGCGAACCTCTGTCCATAGTTCTTCAGGCACTCTGTCTATCAGATCTAATTCCTTAAATCTATTTGTCACCTCTACTGTATATTCAACAGGGATATGATTTAATTCATACCTGAGTGGCCTAGTGCTTTTCCCTACTTTCTTCAGTTTAAGCCTAAACTTTGCAAGGAGAAGCTCATGGTCTGAGCCACAGTCAGCTCCTCGTCTTGTTTTTACTGACTGTATAGAGCTTCTCCATCTTTGGCTGCAGAGCATATAGTCAATCTGATTTCTGTGTTGACTGTCTGGTGATGTCCATGTGTAGAGCCGTCTCTTGGGTTGTTGGAAAAGAGTGTTTGCTATGACCATCGTATTCTCTTGACAAAATTCTATCAGCCTGTGCCCTGCTTCATTTTGTACTCCAAGGCCAAACTTGCCTGTTATTCCAGTTATCTTTTGGCTTCCTACTTTAGCATTCCAATCCCCCATGATGATAAGGACATCATTTTTTGGTGTTAGTTCTATAAGGTGCTGTAGGGCTTCATAGAACCGGTCAATTTCATCCTCTTCAGCACTGGTGGTTGGGGCATAGACTTGGACTACTGTGATATTGAATGGTTTGCCTTGGATTCGAACTGAGATCATTCTGTCATTTTGAGGATTGTATCCCAGTATTGCTTTTCCTACTCTTTTATTGACTATGAAGGCTACTCCATTTCTTCTGAGGGATTCTTGCCTGCAGTAGTATACCTGATGGTCATCTGAATTAAATTCACCCATTCCTGTCCATTTTAATTCGCTGATACCTAAGATGTCGATGTTCAGTCTTGTCATCTCTTGTTTGACCACGTCCAGCTTTCCTTGATTCATGGATCTTACATTCCAGGTTCCTATGGAGAAAAAATCTTTACAGCATCGGACTTTCCTTTCACCACCAGACACATCCATAGCTGAGCGTCCTTTCGGCTTTCGCCCAGCCGCTTCATTCTTTCTGGCGCTACTAGTACTAGCCCTCTGCTCTTCCCCAGTTGCATATTGGATGCCTTCTGATCTTCCAGCGTCATATCGTTTTGCCTTTTGGTACTGTCCAGGCATGGTGCTACCCAAAAAGACTGAAATAGTTTTGTTGGGGTTGGCGGGCAAGTTGCCAGCAGGAGATAAGTCAGGTGGGTGTCGCATCACCTCGGCTCTTGCCAGCAGCTAGTTTGGAAAGAGAATTTGGGGAGGGGGAGATGCTGTTTTTCTCCTGGGAAGGCAGAAGGGGGGAAACAGGCAAAAGAGGGGAGTTTTCTCAGCTAGACAACCAGCCCCCCCTTCCTGATTTTATGCCACATTAAAAAAAAACCCAAGCCTGGCACCACGCAGGATTTGTGCCTTGACACTCTTGCATCCCCCTCACTTGCGCCCCTTGCAATTGCACCGAAGCTTTGCAATGGCACTCAGAGTAGTGGGGAAGGGGTAATGTTCCTGGGCTCAGGGAGGGAGGGAGGGAGGGATGGGAGAGCTTAATAGGGGTGCAGGGGTGCTCAGCCACCCTTCCAGATGTTGCACCCAGGTGCCAGGGCTTCTGCCCTCTTTGTGGTAGTGGTGGCAGCAGTGGTGGCTTTGCCTTCCATGCTGGTCCCATTGCAAGCTAGGCGCACCCCTGCACGCTCACAGGAATGATGGGGAAAAGGGGGTGGGCTGTGCCAGTGTTGGGGTGGGGGAAGGGGTTTGGGGGAGGAATAAGGGATACATGGGGGTGGGGATATGTGGGAGGAAGAGTCGGAATCCAAGATGCTCAAAGCTGGGTGGGCTCCCAGCAAATGTGCCCCGATGAACTGATGGGAGAGGAAGAGAGGAAGAGAAACAATGGGTGGTGGGGAGAAGCACCCTGTTTCTTCTTTTCCTGGCACAAACTCTGCCCAAGCCGGAATTGGGGGAGGAGGAGGAGGAGGAAGAGCAGCAATTGACAAACTGCCAGCCAATCTCTTTGGGAGAGGGGGCACAGGATGGAGAGGAGGGCAGCTTGCCTTGGAGATGGAGGGGGGAGCCCTCCTTGTCTGCCTTTTGTTCTCTCTCTCTCTCTCTCCCCTCTCTGCCCTATTCCCCTTGCTTTTTTTTAAAAAAAATCTTTTTTTCTTTCTTTTTTTTTTAAAGAAAAGCAAAAGTGGCCAGGATTATAAAATCAAATTGGTTACAGCTGCCTCCGCACTGGCCGGCTTTGCTACTGGGGCTAAGCCACTGACTTGATTAATGAGGGTTTCTTGCGAGAGCCAGCTGGGTTCATACCCCCGAACTGAACTATAAATCACAATTTGTACCTGCTGGACTCCCCCATGTTCTGAGCCACAAATGAGCGAGGTGTAATAACTGGGCTCAGCACCGCTCTCTGGTTCAGCTCACAAGTTTCATTTTAACCATATTTTGCCACCTAAGCAAGACACAGCCAGGTTCACTTGTTGCACTAACTTAGAAAAAGAATGGAGGGAGGGAACAAGGAAGAGGAGGAAGAGGAGGAAGAGCGGCAACTGACAAACTTCCAGCCAATCCCTTTGGGAGAGGGGGAGCAGGATGGACAGGAGGGCAGCTTGCCTTGGAGAGGGAGGGGGGAGCCCTCCTCATCTGCCTTTTGTTTTCTCTCTCTCTCCTCACTTGGCCAACCAATCGGCTTGTTCTCTGACAAGCTGACTTACCACAGACAGTCTTATGTGGCTCGCTTTCCTCCACAGAGATGTAGCAAGGGCAGGAGAGAAGCACTGGTGGAAAGAGAAAGAGAGAGAGAAGGGAAGCACAAGTGCCTCTCTCTGTCTCTCTCTCTCTCACTCACATTCAACACACAAACACACTGAGTGGGGGAAGAGGACTGGCAGACCAAGGGCAGAAAGACAGAGGGAGGGAGAAAGGGAGAGAGGGGAGGGAGGAAGGGAGAGGGAAAATATGAATATATGTGGTTGTTCTTACTGGTCTTTTAGTAAAGAATGTTTAATGAAATATTTTGATTTTTTTTTAATTAAGAGGTGAGGTGTGGGGATAATTATGCTGTATTTAAAGATGGTAAATAAGTTACTAAAATTGTTTTTAACTGTTGGGATGAAGGAGAAAGGGTTTTTTCCCTCTTTCTCCTGTCCTTTTCTTTCCCCCCCCCCCCGGGCAATTTTTTTCTTTTCCATTTTTATGTTTGCAGTTTTGATAGTTTACACCAGCTTTTTATTTCATAATAAGAGGAGGACTCAAATAGACATTTGAGTATTTTATTTGAAAGTAACTTTTGACCCAGTGTTGTTTTTTGTTGTTGTTGGAGTTCAAAATGCTTTTGTTGCATGCAGAAATAAAAATTTGTTTTCTTTGTAGCAGTTCATTGATTTCATAAATGCAGCACACTATGGGTTTTTATACATAGTGTAAAGGTAAGAAACAATATATGCAGTGCTATCTTCATTTTAGATGTTAAAAGGGTTTTGCGGCTCCCAGTGTTTTCTTTTTGGTGGGAAACAGGTCCAAGTGGCTCTTTGAGTGTTTTGGGTTGCCTACCCCTGCACTAGATAGAAAGAGAGCAGTTGGGGTATGTTGAGTGTCAGTGCCACTGTTGTGGATGAAACCCAGAGCATCCAGAAATAATTCAGTAAGAACATACCAATGATAACCTGTTGATAGAATTTCTGAGGCAGCAGTATCTATAGGAAAAAAATTAAGCTGAGGAAGTGCCATGACAAAATAAGGCCCTGCATGGGATGTTCTATTGACACATAAATGAAGTGGCAGACATTAGGAAATCCTACCTGTGGGTGGGAAAAGCTGTAATGAACAACAGCACTGAGGCAATAAATCCTAGCAGCACTAAACACCAAATCTATAGAAGGAGTCTACCACACTAAACAGGACCCAAGGTGCAGACTATGAAGAGAGATTTCAGAGAGAGTCCAACACATGGTGGCGGGGTGTAAGATGCTGGCAGGTACAGCATACAATGAACTATACAACCAAGTTCTGGCATTGTGCATAAAATATGGGCTAGACCTTGCTACATCTAGACTGGAGATCTAGAAAGTTGTGGAAAATAATAGGCCTAGGATCCTGTGGGATTTCCAGACAGGCAGGTACTGGCTAATCAACTGGACGTTGTGGTAGTAGACAAAGTCTAGAAGACATTGGTGGTAATAGAAGTAGCAGTGTCAAGTGACAGCAACATCAGGAAGAAAAAGTATGAGAAACTGGAAAAGTGTCAGGGACTAAACTGGAAAAGATATGGAAAGTTAAGACTTACCCAGTAGTGGTAGGAGAACTCATGGCTGTGACACTTAAGGTAGGAGGGTGACTCCAACAGATCCCAGCAACAGCATCAGAGCTCTCAGTCTAGAAACAGTTAAGATCCTGCACAGAACCCTCAAACTCCCAGGTCTCTGGTATAGGACCCAAAATTGAGAAAGAACAGACCACCCATAAGGGTGAGAAGGGATTTTTATATCTCTGTATCTATCTCTACCTCTATCATCTCTATCTCTCAGTGTCTTATCTCTCTATGTGTCTATATGTCTGTCTGTCTGTCATCTTCAAAATGTAAGTGTAGAAAACAATCATTTTAAATAAGAAATCCTTTTTCATTTCATCAGTTCTTTTTTGCTAATTGATAGCCAAAATCTGGCCCTAGGTTCTGCCTCAGTTTATCTTCCCAGTAAGCAACCAAGTCAGAGAATCATTTAAAAGCAGTTTATTAGGGAACCCTAATAAAGAGGGATCTCCCTATGAAAAAGGAGACCCCCGAGACCCATCTTACATTCCTTTTTTATAGCTGACACAACAAAGAAAATGTAAGAGGAAAGTTGATTGGACAAGATAAAAATAAAATGTCATGGTTCTGGTAGATGAGACCAATTAAAAGCACTTCAAAGCAAGGAATTCTTCCTCAAAGAACATTTTTATTTAGCTACAAATTAATGGCACATGGCTCAGTGGGTTAGGACGCTGAGCTTGTCGATCGGAAGGTCGGCAGTTTGGCGGGTCGAATCCCGAGTGCCGCGTAGCAGAGTGAGAGCCTGTTACTCGTCCCAGCTTCTGCCCACCTAGCAGTTCGAAAGCACGTAAAAATGCAAGTAGAAAAATAGGGACCACTACGGTGGGAAGGTAACAGCGTTCCGTGCGCCTTTGGCGTCTAGTCATGCCGGCCACATGACCACGGAGATGTCCTCGGACAAGCGCTGGCTCTTCGGCTATGAAACGGAGATGAGCACCGGCCCCTAGAGTCGGAAACGACTAGCACACATGTGCGGGGGAACCTTTACCTTTACCTTTTACAAAGGTGAACCCAAGACTAAATTCCCTTCCCCTTGCTTACAAAGTTATAAGTTGCACTTCCCACCCCAATTATATGTCATAAATCACATTCACCAGTTAGTAGAAAATGCGGGCACTCATCCCAGTTCTCCAGCCCACCAAAATGCTATAGTAATGACCTTGATTCCCATACATGAAATTGTTTTAGCTAATTCAGAACTACACCCCCTTCCTCCTTCTTTCTAAATATGTGGCAACTGAAAATGAAGTGAAAATGGCTTCAGTTCAGGTTGTTGCAGTGTTGGCATAACCCTCTTTTGCACAGTAAATCAACTACAAAGGTCATTTGAAGTTAGAAACCAGATGCCAGTTGACACTAAGAAACTTTTTCTGATCAGGAGGTAATCTCCAGCCACCCTTCTGTAGCTTATCTTTTCAGTTTAGGAATGTACAGCACTAGAATAAAAGTTTTTCCTACATTCCAGTCTGTAATGAGCCTGAACATAATTTCAAAACACAAGAAATAAGTCAAATTAAAATACAAAGTATCTATGTTAATTAACAAGTTACAAAATCCATGTAATGTGTCCATCATAATTAATATAAGGCCCTCCCTTTATCATCAGTGCCTAAGTGCTTTGTGTGTGTGTGTGTGTGTGTGTGTGTGTGTGTTAATATGGTGAAGAATTTTTCTTTAGCTAATTAGTTTTTCCTAGCTAACAAAAAGACTTTAGATTTTTATTTGTTTTTTAATTATAGGATTTTGCTACTTCAGCATTTCTCCAGTAACTTGAGACAAAAGAGTTACCTAGATAATATTTTTAAACCAGCATCTTATTACATACCAGACAAAGCTAAGTAACTGTGCTACTTCAATAAAAATAAAACATGTGAACTTAGAAGCTTTTAGTTATTGAGGCAACTTTTACCCATTTGAGGTATTTTTTCCTATGAAAAATAGTGAATGAACTGTTGAAGTTAGCCTATAAGAAATAAAATTGTTTCAGGCCTAAACCTAAAAGAACACATGAGGCAACATGAGAAAAGAAGAATTCTTTCCAACCATAGCAGGAAAACATGTCTGGAGGCTACATTTGCAATAGGGGGGAAGTGAGTAAAAGCTAACATCATCCATTTACGCCTTCAGAAAATAGGTTTTTTTCCCTCTCTCTCTCTCTTCTGGCAAAGGGCATCTAAGCTATGCTGCTACAGACTAAGAGGATTTTCAGAACTAAATAAATTAATATTTGTAAAAGTTTTCAAGTTTGCTATTATCAACTGTTTATTAGCATTCTTTTTTTTAATTTCTGCTTACCATCATCAGCTGTTTATTAGCATGGTGTATTTCTTCTTTCATTTCTGCTTGGCGCCTCTTCCAGCTTCTTGCAAAACACCTGTCTTCCTGTGATTTCAGCTGAAGGCATATGGCTCGGCCACGTTCCCAGCTAGGTAAATAGGTGTGATTTGGACATAGTGTGGAATGTCAATAGTGTAAAGAATTTTGATACAATAATTTATCAAACAGAACTTCTAAAATTATGTTTCTTTAAGAAGTTACATTGTAATCAGAGCTGTGCAATTCATATTCAAAGAGGAAATGTCCACATATGAGCCATTTGTCCATTTACAAATGTCCATTTACAATTCCACATGACCAAGTTACTTTTTAAAAAGTATTAAGTTAAAGCAAGTATATTTTTAATAAAACTTAACAATAACTTGTGCAGTGTTTCATATTTAACAGAAAAGTGTGCTTTGGAGGGCATAAGATATTTAAGTACCACCCTTCAAAAATTGCTTAAGGTAGCAATTTTTGGTAGGAGAGGAACTGGATTTTAATCTTTTTCTCTTTCAATGTATTCTTGATGCTTTCTGTCAAGATGCTACAACTTTCTGGACTTCCGGTGGCAACGCCACGCCGAATGGCAGCTTTTCTCTGGCCGCCTGTCCTGAGGCTTCGTTAGATCCGTGGAGATGGTGACAATCAGCTGTCCTGCGGCTCGTAAACTTCCCCCTTGGGAGAAGAGGGGGAGGTGAGCTCTCCTCAGGTAGTGGTAGAGCTCCCCAAGACCTCCCAGAATTATCTGGGGGTCGGAGGGTGAGAGCTCACACGGAGCCCGAGGCTTTCTCCGAGTCCAGGATGCCTTTGCTCGGAAGCAAGGGCGAAGCCAGATGCTGCATCCACATCTGCGGATTATAGTGATTTATGATTGCTTTTAAAGCAGACAGAGCTGACCAGGAGGAATAAAGTTGCAAGTATTCAGAACTTTAACTTGGGGTGCTTTAATCTTCCCCATACATAAATTTGATTTTGAAAGAAAAGATGGCGCCGAAATGTTTTTTCTTTTCTTTTTTTTTCTTTCTGTTTGAAAGAATAAAGTACGAAGATTCTGTTAAAGTCTAAACAATATATTGGATTTTAGAGTTTTAAAGAATTATTATTATTATTATTGAGGGTTCCTCTTCTTTTTTTGGATTTTATTCTTATTCTGAAGTGCAGAGGGAAAGTGAAAGTGATAAGAGAAAGTGAATTGTAGCAAGTTGGAAAATGGCTTCAAGACAGCAGGCAATTCCTGCTATTTCTAAAACTTCAATTTCCTCTCCCGTAACACAACCTGCAACACAATCCTCCACCCTCTCCTCCACCACCAGCACTTACACTTAAAGACTTGCAGGATGCTTTGAAGCTGCAGTCACAACAAACGGCTCAACAAATAAAGGAAGAGGTAGCTGATCTTCTTGAGTGTAAAAATAGAGAGATGAGAGAAGACATTTTGTTTGCACTTCAACGGCTGGCTGCACATATTGAACGTTTAGATGATCGCGTGGATGAGGTTGTGGAAAATAGTGAAAAACTTGAAAATAGAATTGCTATAGCAGAAAATAAAATTGATAAAACTGAGGATGAGGTGATTATTTCACAATATAAAGACATGGAATTTGCTTTGAGAATAAAGGGGTTGAAAGAAAACCCTCGAGAGGATTTACAGGAAGAGGTGATCAAAGTCATTGCTCCCATCTTGGAATGGGATCCTAAGGAGTCATCAAGGGAGGTGGAAAAAATTTCCAGGGTCAATTCTTGGATTACGAGGCAGAAAAATTTACCTAGAGATGTGGTGATCTATTTTTCTAAGAGGTCACTTCAAAATGCAACCATCCAGGCCTTCTATCAACAGAGATCTCAAATTGCAGGTCAAGATATTATAATTTTGAAAGAAATACCTCCTAAAATGTTGAGAAAAAGGAAGAATTTTGGTTTTTTGTCTGATGAGCTTAAAAACCGACAGATTCAGTTCAGATGGGAGATACCTATTGGAATAGTGGTGAACTATGCAGGGACACGATATAGACTTAATACGATTGCAAAGGCAAAAGAATTTTATACCTATGTCCTGAAAGCAGGTTCACTACCATCTCCATTACTTAAAAGAACAGAAGAGACTTTGGAAGATAAACAACAAGTTGAAGGGGCAATATCACAGTTTGTTGGAGAGGCACAATTGGCTGAATTTACTGAACAGAGTTTGTTGTTAAAGGGTGATCCAAAAGAACAGAGAATGACGTGTGCTGCACATAAATGGAAAGAAAAGGAGCAACTGAAACAGAAGATGGACTCTGGGCCTATGATACAAGGCCCTGTTATTTATTTATTTATTTATTTATTTATTTATTTATTTATTTATTTATTTATTTATTTATTTATTTATTTATTTATGTATTTATGTATTTATGTATTTATGTATTTATGTATTTATGTATTTATGTATTTATGTATTTATTTATTTATTTATTTATTTATTTATTTATTTATTTATTTATTTGATTTGTATACCGCCCTTCTCCCCAAGGACTCACTATGTTACTATGGAGCCGGTGGGAGGGGCGCGACCGAAGAGACCAACTGCGGATCTTCAGGCAGTGTTCCAAAGGCTCCAGGTCACTGAGGATGGCGATAAAGTTTTTGGCATGGAATGTTAATGGTTTAAACTCACCACAAAAAAGAAAGAAAGTGTTTCACTACCTGAAGCAACATAAAAATGATATTGTTTGCTTACAAGAAACTCATATTTGTGCAAAAGATCAAAAGTATTTGATTAATTCCCAGTTGGGACTACATTTTATAGCATCTGCTCCAGATAAAAAGAGTGGGGTGGTTATTTATCTAAGAAGAGACTTATCTGCTACATAAATTGAGTCTGATCCACAGGGAAGATATGTTATTATTGAACTATTGTTACAAGGCAAGAAAATTCTCATTATTGGATTATATGCTCCTAATCAACAGCAAAGAAAGTTTTATAAGTTTTTACATGATAAATTAACTCAATTGGATTATAAATCTGTTATTTTGATGGGTGATTGGAATGGTGTTTTGGATTCAAGCAAGGACAAGAAGGAGTCTTTTAAAAATTCTCCTAACTATTCTAGATTGCCTAAAGGTTTTTTTGACTTGAAAGATGACTTGGAATTAAGAGATATTTGGCAGGAGCAAAATTTGGAGGACAGAGATTTTACTTTTTTCTCAGGCAGGCATCAATCGTTTTCTAGAATTGATTTTTTTAATTACTGGTGATCTTATTTCCAGGGTCAAGAATGTCAAGATTTTTCCTAGAACATTGTCGGATCATAGTCCTGTATAGATGGAGCTATTTAGGGAAGATGGGATAAGAAGATTTTGAGATTGAATGAAAATTTATTTAGATATGATGTACTTTCAGAGAAATGTAAAGATTATTTGAAAGAGTTTTTGTTTTGAATATGCATAAAGGAACACCGATTGAAATGGTTTGGGATGCTAGTAAAGCTTATATGAGGTGTATTCTGATTAATATGAATAATGGTCATAGGTGTAAGCAGATGCAAAAACGTAAAGAATTGGAAGAAGAGATTAAATTTAAGGAGAAAGCTTTTATTTTGAATCCATTAGATAAGAGACTAAGGATTTCAATAAATTTGTTGAAAGAGCAATTTAATATGTTAATGGAAGATCAGGTTGCAACTAATTAGCGATATGCGAAACATAATACTTTTTGTAACGCAAATAAGCCTGGTAGGTGGCTAGCTTATCAATTAAGGAAAAAACAGAAGTTACATAAAATAGAGAAAATAGAATATAAGGGTAAAGAAATATATCAACAAAATTTGATTAAAAAGGGTTTTTTGGATTTTTATGAAAAGTTATATGCTAGCGAGAATATACAAGCCTTAGATATAGATAAATACTTACAGGAAGCACATATTCCTATGCTTTCATATGAACAATGGGAAGGGATGAATTGTTTAGTCACTTCTGAGGAAATTATATTAACAATTAAACAGTTAAAAGTGGGTAAGGCTCCTGGTACAGATGGCTTAACAGCAATTTATTATAAAACCTTACTTGCAGAGATGGTAGAACCTTTAAAGGAACTATTTAATAATATCCAGGCTGGAGGGGAGGTGCCTCCATCCTGGAGAAGGGCTTTTATATCATTGATCCCAAAGGAGGATCAAGATCTTACTCAGCCTAAGAATTATAGACCTATATCGCTCTTAAACACAGACTATAAGATTTTTGCAAAAATATTGGCAAATAGATTAATGCTAGTCTTGAAACAAATGGTTCATACTGATCAGTCTGGATTTATAACTGGAAGATATATGAAATATAATGTAAGACAATTAGTTAACTTAATTGAGTATTTGGATAAGAATAACCAAGTCCCTGAGGCATTGATATTATTGGATGCTGAAAAAGCTTTTGATCAGTTGAATTGGCAATTTCTATTGAAAGTTGTGGACAAGAGGAATTTTGGGGATAAATTTTTGCAATCTATTAAGGCCATATATCAACAACAATTGGCGCAAATTATAATTAATGGATTAACAGATGCATTTAAAATTGAAAAAGGTACAAGACAGGGGTGTCCCCTGTCACCATTACTGTTTGTCTTAACATTGGAGATTTTATTGATTAAAATTCGGGAATCAACTAAAATAAAGGGAATAAAAATAAAGCAGAATGATTATAGGTTAAGAGCATTTGAGGATGACTTGATTGTTACATTATCCCAACCAATTCAATCGGTTATAAATTTGATGGAAATCATAATTCAATATGGGAAAGTTTCGGGTTTTAAGGTAAATAATAATAAGACTAAAATATTATCTAAAAATATGACCATGAATGAAAAGGAAATGTTAGTAAAATTGACAGGTTATGAAATAGTGAAAAAGGTTAAATATTTGGGAGTATATATTACAGCTTCTAATGTGAAATTATATAAGAATAATTATGAGATGTTATGGTTAAAAGTACAAAAGGATTTAAATAATTGGAAAAAATTACAATTATCTTTGTTGGGAAAAATTGCAGCTTTTAAAATGAATGTTTTACCAAAGTTTCTCTTTTTGTTTCAAATGATACCTATTTTGAAAAAGGATGCTAATTTGGATGATTGGCAGAAGGGTATTAATAAATTTATTTGGGTGGGGAAAAAACTGAGAGTTAAACTTAAGATTTTACAAGACGCTCGGGAAAGAGGAGGACTTAAGGTGCCTAATCTGAAACTATATTATGATGCAGTGGTTTTAACACTGGTTAGTGATTGGCTAAGTTTAACAAATAAAAGTATACTTTGTCTTGAGGGGTGGGACTTATTATATGGGTGGCATGCATATTTGATTTATGATAAAAAAAAGTTGACAAGGCTTTTAAATCTCATATTTTAAGAAGTGCTTTATTGCGTGTTTGGAAAAAGTATTATTATAAGTTGAATTATAAAATACCAATTTGGGGGATTCCTGGACACGCAATAGAGGGTGTATCTATGGGTGTGAATTTGGATATGATTTCTTATAAGCAATTACTTAGACTGGTAGGGAATGATTGGCAATTAAGATCGGTAGCCGAGTTAAAACAAGAAAATATCGTACAGTCTTGGTTTCAGTATACCCAACTGCAAGCTAGGTGGAAGTTAGATCAGAAGGTTGGTTTGACACTGATGGATGAAAATTTGGTAAAACAGATTAAAGATCAAACTCGAGCGCATATAAAGAGAATTTATAATGCTTTAATAGAATTGGATTTGGAAATGGAATTAGTGAAAGACTACATGGTAAAGTGGGCTCAAAATATTCAAGAACCGATCTCATTGGATGTTTGGGAGGTAATTTGGGTTAGAAATGTAAAATTTACTCAAGCCCAAAACTTAAGAGAAAATTTTTATAAAATGTTTTATAGATGGCATTTGGATCCTAAAAAGCTGTCTTGTATGTATTCGAATTTACAGCCCAAATGTTGGAGATGTGGTAGTTTGGACGCTACTTATTTTCACATTTGGTGGACTTGTAGAAATTTAAAGCTTTTTGGATTAAAATTTGGTGGAACATCCAAAAGATTTTCAAGAGAAAGATAAAGTTTACCCCAGAATTATTTTTATTGGGTGTTATTACAGATTGTGATACTAAAGAAATTAACTTGATGTTGAATTTGATAACAGCTGCAAGGTTATTGGTAGGGCAATATTGGAAGAAGGACTGCCTGCCTACTATAGAGGAATGGACACTTAAAGTGTCAAATTTAGCAGAAATGGCTAAGATTTCTGCTTACTTGAAGGATCATTCACAAGAAAGATACATTTCAGTTTGGAGAAGATAGATAGATTATATTCAGAAAAAATATGGGACTAAAATTTCCATTTAGCTTATGAGTAAATTTTAGATTGTTATAATTTAAATTCCTTTTTTATTATTATTATTATTAGCTATAATAATATTTATATCATACGATATTATTATTGTATTAGTATAAGTTGGATATTTTTAGAGTGTTTGTAATTATGTTATAGGCGGGTTAAAGTGTATTATGTATTTGGTTATTTATATAGTTGATCAATTTTAGTTAGATTATGATTATTATATATTTGTAACCCTGTAATCAGGGTAAGTGGGGGAGGGGGAGGGGGGTTTAGGAGTTCCCTCCCCCAAAAGCATATATTTATGCCACATTTCTATATGTGTAATTAGCAACTGTATGTATAGCAGCTATGGATAAAGGTCCCTTCTCCCAGAATACTTAGTCTTGCTCACTACATTCTTCCTATATTCCCCAAAAAACCCATGCAGATTTTTTTAAAGGTCAGGTTAAATGTAAAAACAAATTAATGTCATATGTCAGTTTTAAAAGAGGAAAAAAAAGAACTTATGGGTATGATATGCATCAAGTCTTAGGAGGCTCATCCATATAGCCTTTTCTTCACAATAAATGCCTGCATGCCTGTGCCCAATAGATGCAATATCCCCACATCAAACCAAGAAGTATTGAAGGATTATTTTTTTGAAAAAAAAAGTTTGCATGAACTAGGCTAAGCAAGCAGTACATTCAAAATTATTCTTGAAACTAGGACGGCTATTTAAATATTCTGCTGTATGTTATATACATTATGTGCTTTTCTATTTACCGTATTTTCTGGTGTATAAGGCGACCCAGCGTATAAGACGACCCCCTACTTTTCATGTTAAATTATAGGGTTTGGGCTAATAACTCAATATTTCACTTCCTGGCACACAATCTGCATATTAACAACTCATTTAGCGTTAGTACCCTTTTTTTATAAGTGCCACGATGTTGCTAAAATAAAAGAGGTAAACTTCGTGAGCCTCCCAGCCCGTGCATAAAACAGAAATGAAAAGGCTTAAGCCTTTCCGTTCCCAAATACCAAGGTTTCCCCAGAGTTTTGCACGGTTAAACAAACGGCATTTGCGTATTAATGTTTCTCCACGGAGCACAAAATTCGCCCGAATTAAGGAAAGTGGGGAGCTAAAGAATCTGGGGCTACAGGGAATACCTCTGGCATGACAGGCAACCCTGGGAAACACGAGGACTGTAGCAGCATGCTCAGTTTGCACAATCCGATCCAAAAAGCGCCTGGAGGCTCCTTCGTTACTTCTAACTGCAGAACGTCTCCACGTCCCGCCCGCCTTGCCTTTTAAACCCCACCCCTTTTCCCCTGTAACATTTCTCTGCTCCACCTGCTCTGTGTTTTGCCCAGCTTTGCTCCTTCCCCGCCAAATGGGTGCCTCGCCTTCTTTTCTCTGAGCTCTCTCGCCTGGTGCGCTGCTGCTCTCAGTTCTGCACTCCGTGACCGGGCAAGCAATTCTTCTGGTCGGCGCGAGTCAGGCGGTGCCTTGGTGGGAGCAAAGGTGCTCCCTTCCTATGGTCGAGCAGGGCGCCTCTGGGGACTGCCTGCTCCTCCTCTCATCAGGGACCTGACAGCCAGCATTGGAGGCACTAGCATGGCCAGTCCTAGAGAGAGCAACGGCGGCAGCTGCAGTAGCCGCCCCAGAAGCTAACGAGAGTTTGCCCTCCATCACCCATTCGCCGTTCGCAGTCAGCCGCTTTACCACAGGTCGCCATGCCTACCTCCATTCACCCAGCGATCCCGCCGCCCAGCAGAAAAGAGAAAAGATCCGAGAGGTATTTTTCTGGCGTATAAGACAACTCGGCGTATAAGACGACCCCCCAACTTTTGAGGTGATTTTCATGGGTTAAAAAGTCGTCTTATACGCCAGAAAATACGGTAAATTAGTTCCCAAGGCAGCTAATATTTTTTTAAAAAATCCAAACAGAACTTGCTAAAATTAAAATCATAGTAAGAAAGTTAGGCTTGATATGGTTGCTTAACATTCCTTGTACTAGTTTTCGCATGTTAAGCTTACATCTATATTTTACCATAATTTACACAGGTAGTCCTTGATTTACAAAAGTTCATTTAGTGATTATTCAAAGTTACAATGGCATTGAAAAAAGTGACACGACTGTTTTTCACACTTACAACTATTACAGCATCCTCATAATCAACATGATCAAAATTCAGACACTTGACAACTGGTTCATGTTTATGACGGTTGAAGTGACTTGGGGTCATTTGCTTCTGACAAGCAAAGTCAGTGGGGAAGCCAGATTTCCTTATCAATTGTGTCACTAACTTAACAACTGCAGTGATTTACTTAACAACTGTGGCAGGAAAAGTTGTAAAAAGGCTCACTTAACAAATGTCTCACTTAGCAACATAAATTTTGGACTCAGTTGTGGTTGTAAGGTGAAGATTACCTCTATATGGCAGTGAATACAGTATATAATCAGTAATTATGTGCCACTATAAACAGTCTCAAAAGAAAAGTATGTTTAGGAAGCACTTTGTGTTTAATTATTTATAGGCTACCCAGACTTGCTTTTTGTGAAATTTGAGTATAAAATTTTATTAATAAATAAATGGTGCTTACTTTGGTTTAGAAGGTAAGTTTATTCCTTCTGTTAATTCACAATTAGGATGTATGTGTAAATTATTCCTGACCATTACATATAGCTTTTAAGTGAAGCAGTTTAAGATGAATAGAATAGAATAGAATAGAATAGAATAGAATAGAATAGAATAGAATAGAATAGAATAGAATAGAATAGAATAGAATAGAATAGAATAGAATAGAATAGAATAGAATAGAATAGAATAGAATAGAATAGAATAGAGTTTGTCTTCTGGGGTGTTGGCTACTCCTGTCAGTTTAGTGTCATCTGAAAATTTGATGAGTTCCCCTTCTATTCCCTCATCTAAGTCATTTATGAAGATGTTAAAAAGTACTGGGCCTAAGACTGAACCTTGTGGTACCCAACTGCTTACTTCTCTCCATGTGGATATGGTTTGCCAGCCAGCTACAGATCCATCTGGTGATGATGTTGTCTATTTCACCTTTTTCTAGCTTACCAAGGAATAGGTTGTCGCCTACTTTATCAAATGCCTTACTGAAATCTAAGTATACTATATCCACAGCATTCCACTGGTCTACCAGTTTAGTCACTATCGAAGAATGAAATAAGATTGGTTTGGCATGATCTGTTTTTAACAAACCCCTGCTGGCTACTAGTTATAACTTTGTTTGCTTCTAGTTGTTCGCAGATCTGTTTTTTGAAAACCTTTTCTAGGATCTTCCCAAGTATTGATGTGAAACTGATTGGTCTGTAGTTTCGTGGGTCCATTTCTTTTTTCCTTTCTTGAAGATGGGAACCACATCAGCCCTTTTCCAATTGTCAGGTACTTCCCCAGTGCTCCAGGATTTATGAAAGATATGTTCTGAGATAGCATCTGCCATATCCTTCAGAACTCTGGGATGTCATATGTCAGGTCCCAGTGATTTATATTTGTCAAGGTTGTATAGGTGTTCTTTTACCATTTTCTTGCTTATTTTACTTTTTGTTTCTAGTTTGTCTTCTGCAGTGGTTTTTTTTGGTATGTTGGGCTGTAATTTCTTTTTGTGTGAAGACTAATGCAAAGAATGAGTTAAGCAGCTCTGCTTTTTCCCTGTTGCCTGTTATTTCCTTGCCATCTTCTCTCTTTAGTGGACCTACAGTTTCCTTGACTTTTTTCTTGTTATTAATATTTTGGAAGAAACTTTTTTTATTATCCTTGATTTCTGTTGTAAGTTTTTGTTCGCTCTGAACCTTTGCTTTCCTGAATTCATCTTTGCATGTTCTGGCTGTCGGCCTTAGTTATGTGTTGCTTTTTCCATTTTTTGAATTTGTCCTTTTTGTCTTTCAGTTTGTCAGAGATATCTTTGTGCAGCCGTGCTGGTTTCTTCTTGAATTTCTTGTTTTTCTTTTTCAGTGGTATTGTGCTGTACTGGGCTTTTATGATCACATTTTTTAGAGTTTTCCATGCTTCTTGAGTTGTTTGTTTCCCCTTTAGGATTTTCATCCATGGAATCTTTCCTAGGTTCTCTCTGAGTTTGTTAAAATTGATAGACCTCAAGGCACTCAAGGATGCTTCTTTGATGGTAGCTAAGTTCCCTATGGGAAGGGACGTGGTGGCTCAGTGGGTTAGGACGCTGAGCTTGTCAATCAGAAGGTCGGCAGTTTGGCGGGTCGAATCCCGAGTGCCGCGTAACAGAGTGAGCGCCTGTTACTCGTCCCAGCTTCTGCCAACCTAGCAGTTCGAAAGCACGTAAAAATGCAAGTAGAAAAATAGGGACCACTACGGTGGGAAGGTAACAGCGTTCCGTGCGCCTTTGGCGTCTAGTCATGCCAGCCACATGACCACGGAGACGTCCTCGGACAAGCGCTGGCTCTTCGGCTTTGAAACGGAGATGAGCACCGGCCCCTAGAGTCGGAAACGACTAGCACGCATGTGCGGGGGAACCTTTACCTTTAAGTTCCCTATCTTATCTGGCTTTTTAATGTTTCTTTTAATTTGCTTAATTAAATGAGAAGATGGTATTTGGAATCATTTTATGAATAGGGAAAACCTCTTCTGTAGCAGATGTCAATTAAAGCATCCAAAAGTATCATCCAAATGTGTCATCAATCCTATATCAATATAGACAGCCTGGCTAAGTTACCCAAGCTGTAATAACATCATGGCTGTATTATTGTCTTGCACTGTATTTGAAAATATACTGTATATACTTCAGCTGATTAATAATAATAATAATAATAATAATAATAATAATAATAATAATAATAATAATAATAATAATAATAATAATTTTATTTATATACCGCCCTTCTCCCGAAGGACTTTAGCAGGCTTTAATTAGAATAGCAGGCTTTAATTAGAACTGTGTGGTTTATTCATTGCCAGATTTTATCAATACATAATATGTTATAGCCCCCCAAATATGCTTGCTATTCATAACAAATGAATAGCCCTTATATGACCAGCAAGTCCTGGTGTATCTGAATTCAGCCCAAGAGAGGACTTAAATGAAGCCATGGGATTAGAAGAATCTGTCATTTGTCCTCTATTTGTAGCTTCTGTCTTATCTGTATTTTCAGGTAAATGTCAACAGTTTCACATAACTAAATGCTTTCTGCCTTAGGGTTCAGGATTGAACAGGAGCTTTTAATTACAATTAAAAAAAACAGAAATTGAAAATCCATTTACCTTTGAAGAAATTTGGAAAACTCTTTAAATTTTTTCAGCATCTGAAATGGAACAAAGATAGTGTAAAGCAACACAGTAACCTAGTATCTTGGTCCTAATGATTGTGACAGAAGCTCTTTTTCACTTAACAAAATCTATAGTTTTATAAGTGAACTTTTTTTGCTTTACTATAATGTGAAAGTTATGCCATTCTTTTCAGTTCAAAATGTTTCAAATGAGCAACAGCCCTTAATTCAAAATTGTTTATTCTAACCATTGTATCAAAGTAGCCCTATTTTGACTTTAAAATATTTATAATGGCAGGAACAAGTCTTTTCAACTTAAAATATATATTTTAAGCTGTTTTGAGTTTTCAAACATCTCTACTAGGTTGTTTAGTCTAGCTATAAAGATGGGCTAGACTCCTGAATATAGAATGTTGATCAAATTTGTTACATTTCCAACTGAATGTGAGGATGTGATCAAATTTACATGACTAATGACTAATTAACTCCTCATGAAGTTGCATGCATTGAAAAGTAGGTTTAAAGATAGTCAGCACAAACTAATACAGTAACTACCTCTTTAAAAGTCATTTAAACATAATGTGGAATTGTTTTGAAAGTTCCTTCAAAGTATTTATAGGAATTACAAGATTTTTTTTTAAGATTACATTTCTCAGAAGAACCTGAATTTTACTTGGAGGAATCTGTTTTTAAAAATGTACTGGAACTTTATTATATGTGAATAAAGTTGTAATGTATTGGGTTTTTGTCTTACTAAAGAGCATCACGTGGGGTTAATTGCTGGAAGGTTGTTTAAGCAGGGAAGCTGGCTAATGGCTCCCAGCTCCTCAGACAACCCGTCTTCAGCGGCACCATTGGCTGCCTCAAGGGTGGCAATAGGTTGCTTTAAACCTATTGGCTGCCACCTAGAGGCCAGGGTATAAATAGCTGCATTCGCAGCCCTGTTTCCCAGTTCAGTTCCTGCAACCAAATAAATAATTATTCTTGCTGAGCTCATTCGCCTCATCTCATCAATCAAGCAACAAACCCAGTATATAACACTGGCGATGAAGGTGGGATCCTACTTCTCCAACAGAGCTGAGAGTCACTAGGGGAGAGGCCGAACATGCCTGGCGGTAAAAGCAATTCCCCCCCATGGTCGGCCTAGCACAGCCATGCTAGCGACCACGTGCCCAGAGGACCAGTCCCTGGGCATAGGAGGAGCAGGATAAGAAGACGTCGAGCCCCAGCCGTGAAGACCAGCAGAAATGGCAAAGGTCGGAAAGTTGGAAGAATTTGATATAGCTCACCCAGAAAGATGGTCTTCATATCTATCCAGGGTCGAGAACTATCTATGCACGAATCAAGTTGCCGAGGACATCCTGAAGGTCGCTACATTCCTGTGTGTGTGCGGCCCAGCCATGTTTGACATCGCAGAGAACTTGTTCGCACCAATGCCATTGGAGTCTGTAATGTTCACGGACTTGAACAAACAGCTTGATGACCATTTCCAGCCCAAGCTGTCGGTAATCGCTTGGTGCCACACATTCGAACAGAGGATTCAGCAACAAGGTGAAACAGCGTCCGAATTCATCGCGGCCTTCAGGCAGGCTGCACACCTGTGCCAGTTCTCCGATGTAGAGGAAAGGCTCTGAGACTGGCTTGTCTGCTGTCTCTGGAATCGAGAGTTACAGCAAAAACTCTTTGCCAAAGAGACTCTGTCATTCCCAGATGTGCTGAAAGAGATCATGGCAGATGAAGCTGCCAGCGGGGCCATATGAGCCATGGGGCCCACCAAAACAGCACAGCATGAGGAAGCCATCCACCATAAGGATGCCGAACATGCGGGAGACCCCGAAGACAACACAGAAGATGACAAGCTACAAAAACACAATGACCAACAGCACCACAGCGACAAGCAACAAGGAGCAACTTACAAGGCAGATCCCTTCCTTAGGTGCCCAGGGTGTGGCGGCCGCCACCAACACATGGACTGTAGGTTCTGGAAAGCCACGTGCCAGGCCTGTGGGAAGACCAGCCATATTGTGTCCATCTGCAGAGGTCACCAGAGGGACTGGCCATCGAATCGCCAGTTGGACATTCTGATTAGGAGAGATACCAAGGCCCCGGGACAGTATAGCATAGGGTTTTGCTCCAGCCACAGAAGCATTTGAGGCACGGGAGCTCACTGCCCTATTAAGCCAAAGTTTAGACTTTGGGGGAACTGCAAGGGGTCCCTTGCAACATGGAGCTGGACACGGGCTCAGCTGTATCCATTATTTTACTTGAGACATTTAATTTCGTCTGCAATCACAGTAAGAGATGGGCCAAGCTGAGGCCATCTGACATTGTACTGACCAACATACAGAATGCCAGAGTCGCAGTCAAGGGTGAGGCCGCACTGGCCATCAAATTTAAGGGGTTTTCTGGGCACCTGGATGTTGTCATAGTAGGGGGTCAGCAAATGAGCCTGATCGGGCTTGACTGATTTGATGCACTAGGCATCCAAGTAAACGGAATCAACCAGATGCAAGTTGCGAGTCTAGCGACAGTATGCAAGGAATTTGCAGATGTGTTTGACTCAGGTTTGGGGATGTACATGGGTCTGCCAATAACATTTAAACTGGATCCTACTGTAGTGCCGGTCAGGATTAAACCTCATACAGTGCCATTTGCTCTTAAACACAAGATAGATGCTGAGTTAGATAAACTTGTAGAACAGGGAGTACTTCAGCCCGTAGATGGGGGTGAATGGGAGACCCCAATTGTCATGCCACTAAAAGCCAACGGGGAGGTCAGAATCTGTGCCGATTACAAATGCATAATTAATCATGCACTCAAGCAGCATGTGTACCCTGTACCAGTAGTAAGCCACATCCTGGCATTCTTGCAAGGTGGTACAATTTTTGTAAAATTAGATTTGGCTCAGGCCTACCAACAGCTTCCTGTAGACAAGGCCACAGCCATGGCACAGACAATTGTAACCCACAGGGGAGTGTTTAAAGTAAAACGCATACAATTTGGGGTCAGCGTAGCCCCTGGAATTTTTCAAGGCATCATGGACCGAATGCTCAAGGGCATTCCAGGGGTTTGCCCCTATTTCAATGAAGTGTTCATCACCAGTGAGTCCACTGAGATGCTGGCAAGGAGGCTCAGAGCCATCCTTTAAAGGCTCTGCGAAGCAGGCCTCAAGCTTAAAAAGAATAAGTGTAGTATTGGAGTCCCTTCAACTGAATTCTTGGGTTTCTGTATGGATGCCGATGGCATCCACCCTGCTGAGTCAAAAGTGAAAGACATTCAGATGGCACCCAGCCCCAAAACGAAGGGAGAGCTTCAGGCAATCCTAGGCCTCCTAAATTTTTACCATGCATTCCTTCCTAACAAGGCCTCAGTGGCAGAGCTGTTACACCGGCTTTTGGACAAAAATACTGCGTGGAAGTGGACTAGTGTTCATGAAAGAAGCTTTCAGGAATTGAAAGCTCTACTATCCATCAGTTCAACGATCACTCACTTCAAGGAATCGATGCTGGTATGCCTTGCATGTGATGCATCCCCATATGGGGTGGGGGCTGTCCTAAGTCATTTGGAGAGAGATGGGACTCAAGTCCCAATTGCTTTTTATCCCAGGACACTGTCCTCCGCAGAATGTAATTACGCACAAATTGATAAGGAGGCATTGGCCATAGTAGCTGGAGTAAAAAAATTCCATGACTACTTACATGGCAGGGACTTTACGGTCTTCACAGACCATAAACTGCTATTAGGGTTATTCACTACAGACAGACAGACACCCCACATCCTATCCCCTAGAATGTTAAGATGGTCTATCTTTTTGTCGGCCTACAGTTTTAGGCTATTTCACAAACCTGGCAAAGATATGGGCCATGCAGATGGCCTCAGCAGGCTTCCACTGCCTCAAATCGAGCCACATCCGGCCCCAGCAGTCCGCATTTTGTCTATTCAGGACTTGCCAGACTTTCCCCTCCATGCTGGGGACATAGCTGTAGACAGGGCTTTTCAACCTTTTCACCCATTGTACCACTTTTAGGATATGGCAACATCCGATTCCCACCAGTCGCCTAGCAAGGTGTCAAAAACTTGATGACCAAAAAAAAGAGGAAAAAAGTGATGAAGTACAGGTAGTCCTCGACTTACAACAGTTCGCTTGGTGACTGTTCAAAGTTACAATGGCACTGAAAAAAGTGCCCCCAAGCCACAGCTGAGCAAGACACCTGCCTGCCCGCCCGGTGACGCTCTTCCTCCTGTCTGAGGTTTTCATTGTTGTGAGCATTTCTGTTGAATATTGGCAGTGGGGGTGGGGTGGGGTGGGTGTTTGGTTTTTATTTCCCCCCTATCTGGGTGGTTGCAGCAGGTTTTGGTCACTTCACATGACCCTGGGACACTGTGACCATCATAAATATGAATCAGTTGCCAAACATCTGAATGTAAATCACAAGACCCTGGAGATGCTGCAACATTCCAGCTGATCGGTGCTTCTTCTGGGCTCAGCAGAAGCGCCAGGATCAGCACCAAGCTACATCTGGATCCTGGCGCTGATCCTGGCACTTCCGTTGACCCGACAGCCCTGCAGCTCCAGCTGTCTCTCACTCAGGCTTGTGCAGTGAGGCCACCAATTCAGCTCATTCCCCTCCCCCACTACCACTTTTCTAGGATGGTCACATACCACCTGCCAGGTGCCAATGTACCACAGGTGGTACCCGTAAAACTGGTTGAAAAGCCCTGGCTGTAGAAACTGCTGCAGACAAGATTCTAGGTAGAGTGCTATCCTGGGCTCACACGGGGTGGCTGGAAAACAGTCTTTGACCTGAGTTCCAGAGCTACTTCACATGTAGACATGAGCTCTCAGCTCACAAGTGTTGTATTCTATAGGGGAACAGGGTAATTGTCCCCACTTCATTAAGGGACAGGGAATTGCAATCACTTCATGAAGGTCATCCGGGTATTGTTCGCATGAAAGCTTTGGCACAAGGCTATTTATGGTGGCCAGGATTAGATAAAGCCATCGAAGCTCAAGTACACGGGTGTTACACATGTCAGCAGTCTAGGCCTGAAATGTCTCATGCTCCTGTGCATAGGAGGAGACACACACACCCTGGTCAAGGATTCATATAGATTTTGCTGGGCCCTTTCAGGGACAGTTACTTTTTATAGTGGTCGACAGCCACTCTCAATGGCTGGAAGTTATACCAATCGCAAATATGATTACTGCTAGGACCATCCAGGTGCTTAGGAAACTCTTTGCAATGCACAAGCTACCAGATGTTGTAGTGTCCAATAATGGGGCCCAATTTACTGTGGCAGAATTTCAGGCTTTCCTGAGGGCAAACCTCATTAGGCATGCAACATTGGCTCCATTTCATCCATCTAGTAATGGGCAAGCCAAATGAATGGTGCACACCATGAAAGAATCACTGAAACACATAGTCACTGGGGACTGGCACCACAGACTGGCCGACCTTTTGCTCTGCCAACATTCTATATCATGCACGGCAACAGGAAAAAGCCCAGCAGAGCTGTGCTGGGGGAGGCGACTAATCACGAAACTGGACAGGTTGCACCCAGACCAGTTGGCAGCAGAGGCCTCTCGCCCGAGACCCCCAAGGGGGTTGCAAGTGGGTGACGGGGTGTAGGCCCAGAACGATGGGCATGGGAACTTGTGGGTGCCAGGGAAAATCACCAAAATGTCAGGCCCCTTCTCATATGAAGTGGGCCTAGAGGGCAGGTGAGTCATTCATCACCATATCGATCAGCTTAGGAAGTGTTTTCCAGAATGGCCACAAAGTGGAGGACTTTGTCCCAGGTCCCATCCACAGACCTCAAACTGGCAGCCAGTCCAATCAATCCATATGCTCTGAAGTCCCAAACAGTCAGAGCAACAGGGAGGTGGTCGTAGAGAGGCAAAGCCCGGGAGTGCAACATGGAGCCCCTGATGGAGAAAGTCAATCAGAACACTACAGCCGCTGTACTAACTCTGCGGAAGGATTAGACTCTTGGGCCAACCTGGAATGGCCAGCCAGAGAATTCTGAGTCAGCCAGGCTCGCTTGAACTTATGGTCCTTGGTCTACCCAGCCCAGCGGGCAAGCTGGTAGAACAGGGAGTGCCCGGCTCTCCCAGGCGTTCCACAAGGGTTCACAAGCCTCCTGCGTATTTACAAGATTTTGTTCCAAAATAACTGAGCTATAAAGTTGTGTCATTGAATTGCTACTAGCCAGGAGAGTCTCTGTATTAGCAAACAGAAAAGGTGTACTTTGCATACTTCTTTTGTATCTCTGTAAAACTTGTAATTGCTGTAATCATCCCTTTGTTATTATAATGTACGTACATTCTAGGGGGAGGGGTATAATGTATTGGGTTTTTGTCTTACTAAAGAGGATCACGTGGGGTTAATTGCTGGAAGGTTGTTTAAGCAGGGAAGCTGGCTAACGGCTCACAGCTCCTCAGACAACCCGTCACCAGCGCCACCATTGGCTGCCTCTAGGGTGGCAATAGGTTGCTTTAAACCTACTGGCCACCACCTAGAGGCCAGGGTATAAATAGCTGCATTTGCAGCCCTGTTTCCCAGTTCAGTTCCTGCAACCAAATAAAGAATGATTCTTGCTGAACTCACTCTCCTCGTTTCGTCAATCAAGCAACAAACCCAGTATATAACAAAAGTTTAAGTCTTTTAATTAAGCATAGCATTTCTACTTTTTCTAGGAATCTTTAGACATGTTTAATATCCAGGCTTGATATACTTGAATTTCTAACTAGGCCTTTCGAAGCAGGCAAAGACAGGAAACAAAAGAGAGAAGAAAATGCAGGGATGGGGGAAAAAAGGAAATAATGAAATGCTGGATTAAATTAGACTTTAACATAGTTAAACCATGGCAATTGAATGCAAAGCTAACTAGAAAATATTTATAGCTTTAAATAATATATTCACTGGAATGTATAGCTTAGAATAATTTGTCCTTTTACTGTATGTTGGCTTTCTGGCTCTCTTAATATAGTTAGTAAATATCAATACAGTATGCTCTTTGTATTATTAGTCTCAACACAATTCCTACCTCTTCTTCTTTCAGTAATTTCTCACGTAAGGCAGCATGGGTGAGTGGCTCTTTTTTCTGCTCGGAGGATGCCATGGAGAAATCAGTATACGATCCCTCTGTTTTCCTTCTCTTGACTCATGTAGATTGTTTCTGTAGTTGCTATGACAGAGAACTTTCAGAACTATCAAAGAGAAGTGCCCTTATTGGCTGGTGCTGCTTGCTTAAGAAAGGGAAAGGAGAAACTAGCATGAATTCATACCTGGACTAATTCAAAAATATTTCTGTTGAAGTTTTGAAGTGGAATTCTCTTGCATCACCTGTCAGTCTGTCGGTCTCTCCATCCTTTCATCTGGAGTTTCAATATTCCAGCTTAAAGAGAAGAGGACTCTAGAGTAAACTTGTTTATGTTATGTGCATAATACAATAAACAAATTTTATTTATTTATGTTCCTCTGCCACAGGAAAGCTGTAAGTGGCTTATTAGATCAGTTTTATTTATTTTAAAAAATTCTTATTCTAAGCTAAGAAAATCTGAAGTAGTGCTTCAAAATCAGAAGCTTGATAAATTTATTTTCCCTCAATTTCTATATTCACCCATCACACTTCTATCAACTCTGGATTTTCATTTATATTTATATCAGTTTCTGTTTCTGATTTGTAATAGAAGTTACATAAGTACATTACTGTATATTTACATCTGTTTCTAAGGTGAAATCCAGGCTATGCCACCAATCCTGAGTTTGCTATATGAAAAACTTCCAGCTAAATTGAAATGTTGAAATGATAAAACTATGTCACTTAAACCAATACTGAGTAATATTTCTTCCTAAAATATGTTTTAATTTCATTAATATACTTGCAAGAAGTTCCAGGATATTCTTTTGAACTTCCTACTTACCTCTATATGACTCTTAAAATTACCTCTTATGATTTTACCTTACAGGTATTTTTCCTGTGATTGATCTTTTTAAAAAACATTTCCCATTTTCTTTTTCTTGCTATTTTGTTTTATCTATTGGCATTCCTGATCTATATTTTCCCTAGTTTTGCATAATTCATTTTTCCTATTGCCCAAGATATTAATTTGTTCCTTTTCTCTGGCTGTTATGATGTTCTGTCTCAAAACCACCTTATTTTTTTTTGCTTCAGTTTTGATGGAATCTTTCATTCCTTTCTAGAGCATCTCAGCTTTTTTGTATAAATTAAGTGTTTTTTGCACTATTCTTATATTTTGTCTGCTATATCTTCTAGGTCAAATTTTGCTGGCACCATACACTGTTTAAATTTTAAAATTGAATCTATCTATTTGCAATAATCCATGATGTACTCCACAATTTGCACTTGAAAGTGACTTGGTTGATTGAATTATACTTCTCTATTCCATTTTCTATTTTGTAGCCAATTTGGATTCAAAATTGTTGGTTGTCCAACTATTTTTGTTGCTTGAAGCAGATGTTGGTAAGAAATGATTTTCTTTATAATATTCTGTTTTCATATATTCCAACTCAAAATCTTCCTGTACTGAGTTCCAAATTACTGTATTCTCCAACTTTTGAATCATTATATTCTTTTGGAATGTTGTATTTATAACCTCTTGCAATTTGCCATAGAATTCTTCAGTGTCTTTAGCTTTGCATCTGTAGTTGGGGCCTAGACTTTTATAACACAAAATCTTAGCTTCTGAAAGAATCTTCCAGTCTTCTATAAGGGAGAAGAGCTTATATTGTTCACTCATAGCCACTGACTTTTATACACTACCTTGTCATTTATGGTATTATAGTCATTACTTACTTAATAATGATATACTTTTTGATTATCATTACCTCTCTATTCCTTTGAGTGATTCATGTTCTGACACATAACCTGTCTTAAAGGGTTTTTTGAACTACTTAAGCTCACTTATTCTAAGAATAGCTATTTAATGTTTGGTCAATTTTAAACCTTCCTTGGTTTGTGGTTTTCACTTATTTCACTTTGTTTAAATATTTTATGTGTAACTTTACATTTATCTTTTAAGACATTTACCATTTTTTCATCATTTATATGTCATTTTACATGGCTGAAGCTACTCACATAGAAACACATTTCTTTACATCAGTATCAGGGATCTGTAACTCAGATTGTCATGGTTCTGATAAATGAGACAGTTCAAACAAAATGCAAGCATTGTTTATCTAAAAAGTATTAAAAATGAAACAAAACATTGGCTCTTTTGGAGGGATGCCAGAATCTGAGATCTCCTCCCCCCAAACCCATTGTAACACATACAATCCCTGCCCTTATCTACACATCATAAATCACATTATCCAATTAGTTTTACATAAGAGGTTTCACTTCCCATTCCGTAGGTGGGCTTTTCTAATCTTCTCAAAAGATCCGCTGTTTCCCCCCAAAGCGAAGTAATTTAAAGTAACAGGCTGTCTCTTATATTGTCAGTGCAAAAATATGTCAATGTTTGCAGAATTGACATCCACCCCACCTTACAAAAAGAACAGATCCTGTAATGTAAACAAACACAAGTTAGGAGCTGGCTTTTGGCTTGTTGGGGTGTTTCTCATAAAACTTTTTGATAAGCCTGTCAGCTTTCACATTGGTAGATTTCACCCAAATGGCTTCAGACAATGGGTATCCCTTCCATTGTACTAGGTACTGCAATCTTCCCTTAAAGATTCTAGAGTCAAGAATATGTTTCACTTCATAATGGGTCTGACCTGCTACTACGAGGGGTCCAGGTGCTTTCTTAGGGGGAGATCTTAAAGTGGAAACTCAAAAAGGTTTCAGTAAGCTACAATGGAACACCGGGTGAATTTTCCCCAAAAGTCTGGGGAGTTTCAATTTTACTGTGACCAGGTTGATGATTTTCACAATGGGGAAAGGCCCCAAGAATTTCGGTGCCAATTTCTTGCTGGGTAATTTGAGATGTAAATATTTAGTTGACAGATAAACCTTTTCCCCCATTTGGAATGTTCTTTGGGGAGCCTTCTGTCAAGCAATAAAATTCAATGTTAGCAACTTGAAAAGCCCATATGTCAGAAACTTGACACCCTCTTTTTATCAGCCTGTTTTTTATAAGTCTCAGAAGTCTTTTTTAATGCTGTTTTCATGTTTCTCCAAACCTCTTGCCACCCCCTTACCCATTGATCAAGTGTCTGGGAAGCAGAGGGCACCTGAGGATAGTTGGGCTGAAGTCTTTTCCTGTGGCTACTCTGAAAGGCATGTAGCCAGTGCTTCTGTGAACAGAATTATTGCAGGCCACCTCGGTGAAAGGGAGGAGGTCAGTCCAGTTTGTCTGTTGGTAAGAAACATAGCATCTGAGGTATTGCTCCACCATTTTGTTAGTGGATTCTGCAGCCCCATTGGTAGCTGGATGAAAAGCAGATGCCTTGGGATGATACAGTTAATTTAAGGAAATTCCTCCAAACTTTCACTGTGAACTACACTCCTCTATCTGAAATTATTTGCTTAGGGGTACCATGCAGTTGGTAGATATGTTTCAGGAAAGATTTAGTCAGTTGTTGTGCAGATGGGAGTCCTTTACAGGTGATAAAGTGAGCCTGCGTCAAAAACAGATCTATCACAGTCCAGATGACAGTATTTCCTCTACTGTTGGGTAGGTCTACAATAAAGCCCATTGCTATTTTTTCCCATGGTTGAGAAGGGTCGGTGTTCTGTACCAGCCTGCTACCGGCCTTGCAGAAAAGGCAACCCCTTTACAGACGGCAAAAGGCTGGAATACGTCTGCCAAATTTATTACAAAAACAAACAAAACATGAAACAAGATACCGGAGCTTTGAAACTCTATCGGAGCGGTTGCTTTCAGCAAACCAGCCCTCCCCCAAACATTCCCTTTATAAAGAGTTCAGGGCGTGGCCTCTCTTTGCCTCCTTCCGAGAAGTCCCACAGCCTTCCTCTGCTTGCTCCTACTTGACTGCCTCCTGCGTCAGGCGTCCTTGAACAGGGCCAGCTGTGGGTCATCTTCATCCACACTGTCAGGCTCACACAGCTGGGTCTGGGTCTCCACCAGGTAGGAGGGGCCTGGCTGGGGGCTCTGCGGAGCCTCAAAGCCATCATCAGCAAGTTCTTCAACACCCCCCTCCTCCCCCTCATCTGAGTCATCCAACCCAACTGCCGAACCCACAGGCTGACCCTGAATCACAACACTATCCCGCACCGCAGGGCCTTTCCCCCAGGGCTGCCGATCCGGATGTGGTCGGGATGGGAATTGTTCATGAAAAGCAGTCACCAACGCAGGGGCATGAACGGCGGTCGCGTCTTCCCAGGAGAAGTCCTCTGGTCCGTAACCTTTCCATTCAATCAGGTACTGGAAACGACCTTTCAGCCAACGGGAATCCCTGATGCTGGCGACCTCGTACTCGGGGGTGCTGCCTCCATCACGAGGTCCTGATGGGGGAGGTTCCACTCGGCGGAGTGGACAAGCCGGTTGCTCGGGGACCAACAGAGACCGATGAAAGACTGGGTGCACACGCAGGGAACGTGGCAGAGTTAAGCGATAGGCGACCGGATTGATGACAGCCTCGACTGGGAACGGTCCTAAATATTGGTGATCTAACTTTCTCACCGGCCGTGTTGACGGTAGGTTCCTGGTGGACAACCAGACCCGATCCCCCACCGATAGTGGAGGCGTATCCCGTCTTGACCGATCAGCAAACCTTTTGTAATCGGCCTTGGCCTTCTCTAACTGACGTCGCACCAATCGATGGATCGCCTGTAACTCTGCCATGAAGTCGTTCGCTGCCAGCTCCGGTGAGTCCACGGGAGAAAGGGGGAAAAACCGGGGGTGATAACCCACATTGGCCAAGAACGGTGTCATCTGTGTGGAGGTGTGCTGCGAATTGTTAAATGCAAACTCAGCTATGGCCAGATAGTCCACCCAATTGTTTTGCTGCAGATTGACGTAGCAGCGCAGATATTGTTCCAGGATACCGATCACCTTCTCGGTTCCCCCGTCAGTTTGAGGATGATGCGCGGATGAGAGACAAATCTTGATATCCAATGCATGCATCAACTCCTGCCAGAAGCGGGCTGTAAACTGGGCCCCCCTATCAGAGACGACTCTATCAGGGAGGCCGTGCAGCCGAAACACCTGCTGAATGAACATACGACTAGTGGCGCGGGCTGACGGTAAGCCGTGACAGGGGATGAAGTGCACCACCTTGGTCAGCATGTCCACCACCACATACACTGTCGTAAAACCAGAGGATGGGGGTAAATCCG
This sequence comes from Vipera berus, assembly GCF_964194415.1. Classification (NCBI taxonomy): domain Eukaryota; kingdom Metazoa; phylum Chordata; class Lepidosauria; order Squamata; family Viperidae; genus Vipera; species Vipera berus. The sequence continues at coordinate 65,717,864 of NC_138205.1, read as the reverse complement.
TCAGAAATTCCATGGACACAGCCCCCAGGGTCTTTTGGGTGTTGGCAAGGGCTGCAGTAATCCAGGCGGGGCCCCTGTCGCTGACTTGGCCTGCCTGCATGGGATGCAGGAGGTAACATAGGACTGGACGTCGTGTCGGACTTGGGGCCACCAGAAGGTACGGGAGACCAGGTTCAGGGTCTTGAACAGGCCAAAATGCCCCGCTGCCGGGTTATCGTGACACTGGCTGAGGATGAGTCCCCTGAGTGGCCCTCCCGGAACATAGAGCCGGTCACGATAATACAAGAGTCCATCCGTGACAGTCCAAGGAGAATCTGGCCCCACCTCCTCCTTCAACTGAGCCACCCACACCTCCTGCTGCTGTGCCTCCCGGATCCGAGCCCGTATATCAACCGGCTCCCGTACCGCAGCAAAAGACTCGACGGGGATCACTGTCATGGGCAGAAGCTTGTCTTCCACTCGGGAATATTCGGGCTTCCTGGACAGAGCATCCGCTCTTTGATTGTGCCCGCTAGGTATGTACCGAACCCGGAAGTCAAACCTCGCAAAGAAAAGAGACCACCGGATCTGGCGTTGGTTCAAATTCCGAGCGGTCTGCAGGCTTTCCAGATTCTTATGGTCCATCCGGACCTCGATTTGATGCCGCGCTCCCTCCAGATGATGCCTCCAGGCCTCGAACGCTGCTTTGATGGCCAGCAGCTCCTTCTCCCAGATTGTATAATTGCGCTCCGAAGGGTTCAGTTTTCGTGAATGATACACGCAAGGGAAGAGGGTACCGCTGGGCGTCATTGCCTGGAGTAACACCGCCCCAATGGCAATGTTGGAGGCATCCGCCTCCACGACAAATGGCCATTGCGGGTCAGGATGCTTCAAGATGGGCTCCTTCATGAAGGCTTCCTTCAAAGTCTGGAAAGCCTGTTGTTCTGGTGCATTCCACTGGAACCGAGTCTTCTTCTGCAGGAGCCGGGTGAGGGGGGCTGTCAAGGCAGCAAACCCAGGGATGAAAGTTCGGTAATAGTTGGCAAATCCAAGAAGTCGCTGAACATCCTTCACGCAACGCGGGGGTTGCCAACTCTGCAAAGACTCAACCTTACTCGGCTCCATGGCGATGCCCTCAGGAGAAATGCGGTGACCCAGGAAATCCATGGTCACCCGGTAGAACTGGCACTTCTCCAACTTGGCAAACAGCCGATGTTCTCGGAGTCGCTGCAGGACCTGATGGAGATGCTGATGGTGCACCTCACACGACGGGGAGTAGATCAGGATGTCGTCCAAGTAGATCACGACGAACTGATCCAACAAATCCCGGAAAATGTCATTCATGAAATGCTGAAACACAGCGGGGGCGTTGGTCAGGCCAAACGGCATCACCGTGTACTCAAAATGTCCATAGCGAGTACCAAACGCCGTCTTCCACTCATCACCCGGCCGAACCCTGACGAGGTTGTAAGCTCCACGAAGGTCCAGTTTCGTGAAGATCTTAGCCTCCCGGAGTCGGTCCAAGAGTTCGGGGATGAGAGGCAGCAGGTAACGGTTGTGCACCATGATGGCGTAAGTTTTCTGTAATCGCAGCAAAGCCGTAATTCGCCCGACTTCTTTTTGACGAAGAGCACGGGTGCAGACACTGGCGAGGACGAGGGCTGGATGAAACCGCGAGCCAAATTCTTCTCCAGAAAGTCCCGCAATGCAGCCAACTCGGGGTCCGACATGGAGTACAAACGCCCCACTGGGAGAGGCGCATCAGGGACTAAATCAATGGGGCAGTCATAGGGCCTGTGCGGGGGTAATTGATCCGCCTCTGTCTCGCTGAACACATCAGCAAAGTCGGACAGTTCGGGAGGCAAGGAAACCCCTGGGAAACCCTCCACCTGGCCGGCACAAATATGGCGGGAGTGGTCCACGCACTGCAAGCTTGGGAAGGTGACCAAGTTCTGTGACCAATAGATCTGTGGGTCATGTGCCCGGAGCCATGCCAGTCCCAAGACCACGGGGAAATGCAGGTCTGAGGTGATATAGAACTGGATGGCCTCCACATGGGAACTGATGGCCATACATAATGGTTGCGTGGCGGCCGTAATAGGCCCAGACAGGAGCACTCGACCATCGATAGTCTCCACTAACATGGGCGGATCCACCGGGCACTGGGGAACAGCCCATTTGGCCACAAATGCTGAGTCCATAAAATTTGTGGTGGCCCCAGAGTCAATTAAGGCATGGACTGGAATCCCCTCTGGCTTGCCAGGAAGGATCAGATGTGCCTCCAATATCAGATGTCGTGGAGGTCCACAGGCAGCATCGGAAAGACGTCACTCAGTGTTGTTGTTGTGGGACGCCCGATCTATCACACCGTCTAGATCGGGCTCAGGGCGTTTCCCGACAGAAAAGTAGGGGACCTTCTCGGGGCAGACTCGATCACTGATGCCCGCTGTCGCTTCTTTGAGCAAAAAGCAGCCAAATGTCCAGGGTCCCCACAGTAAAAACACAACCCCCCCGATCGTCGTCTGTTCATTTCAGTCACCGATAGACGAGACCTGGCGGCACCCAGCTCCTTTGGCTCCTCCCTTTGAACTGGGGGCTCTTGCACAACAGGGGCGGCAGGGGTCTGTGGGGTGGCATGGCGACTCCTTCACTGCTGCAACCGAGCATCGATCCGCAGGCAGAGATGGATCAGCCCATTCAGGTCTGAGGGAATATCCACACGGGCCAGCTCATCCAACATCTCCTCCAACAATCCATCCTGGAAGGCATCCACGAGCGCAGCCTCATTCCAGGCGGAATCCTGGCTAAGCAGCCGGAAATCGCTGATATAGCCATGTAGGGGGCATTGACCCTGCCTCAGAGCTTTCAGATGTCGAGTAGCAGTCTGTGTCTTAATAGGGTCCTCATACATCAGACGCATATGATCACAAAACCCCACAAAGTTGTCCAACAATGGGCTAGGTTGAGCCAGCAGAGGCGTGCCCCAACGAGCTGCATCACCCGAAAGAAGGCTTAACACAAACCCCACCTTATCCCGGTCAGTGGGGAAATCAGCTGCTCTCACGCTGATAAAGAGCTGGCATTGTCCCAGGAAAGCAGGAAACAGTTCTGGAGTGCCTGTAAATTTATCCGGCATTGCAACTTGGCATTTTCTCCTGGGTGGGGGTGATGGTGGGGGTGCAGCATGAACCTGAGCTTGCAGTTGAGCCACCTGAGCTGCCAGCAAAGTGAGTTGCTGGGTGAGCTGGGCATTCTCAGCACGTAGCTGCTCCATAATATTAGTAAGGGGTGGGAGGCTGAAAGCAAAGTGTTCTGTATCAGCCTGCTACCGGCCTTGCAGAAAAGGCAACCCCTTTACAGACGGCAAAAGGCTGGAATACGTCTGCCAAATTTATTACAAAAACAAACAAAACATGAAACAAGATACCGGAGCTTTGAAACTCTATCGGAGCGGTTGCTTTCAGCAAACCAGCCCTCCCCCAAACATTCCCTTTATAAAGAGTTCAGGGCATGGCCTCTCTTTGCCTCCTTCCGAGAAGTCCCACAGCCTTCCTCTGCTTGCTCCTACTTGACTGCCTCCTGCGTCGGGCGTCCTTGAACAGGGCCAGCTGTGGGTCATCTTCATCCACACTGTCAGGCTCACACAGCTGGGTCTGGGTCTCCACCAGGTAGGAGGGGCCTGGCTGGGGGCTCTGCGGAGTCTCAAAGCCATCATCAGCAAGTTCTTCAACACTCCCCTCCTCCCCCTCATCTGAGTCATCCGACCCAACTGCCGAACCCACAGGCTGACCCTGAATCACAACAGTCGGCTACCAACTGCAGTAGCCCAGGGGTTTTCTCTGGAATTCTTTTTATGGTTGCACATATGGTAGAACTCTTGACATAGTTTTTCACATCTCATTTTAGCCCCAGCCACCAAAATTGCTGGCAGATGAGGTGTAGCATAAAGTGTCCAGCCTGTTTTACATCATGGCTGTGTCTGAGAGCATTGAGATGGAGGGTTTCAGGTAGATACAATTTCCCCCCATGTATGCCAAACCATCCCTGCATGTAAGGGATGTTTGATTATCTTTGAACCATTGATCGGAAAGGAGCTCTCGTTTTATCTTCTTCACTCCTGGGTCATCAGGATTAGGGGTTCTGCGAGGTGTGAGTTGGGCAGCAGGTTGTGAACTGGGGATAATTGCCTTGTAGACCTCTTCGCATTCACGTTTGTACTGTAGCAGTCAGGATAGCGCATCAGCTAGGATGTTTTTCCCCTCCCAGTATGTACTTTAAAGTTAAAATGGTTAAAGTACTGTGCCCATCGCACTTGCTTTGGGGACAATTTGCGGGAAGTTTTTAGTGCCTCTAAATTTTTGTGATCTGTCCATACTTCAAAAGGCAGCTTTCTCCCTTCTAAATAGTGCTGCCAGTTTAATAGCCCACAACTAATTGTGAAGGCCTCCTTCTCCCAGACTGTCCATCTCGTCTCGCCTTCTGTGAATTTCTTAGAAGTGTAGGCACAAGGTTGTAGGAATCCACTCTTATTCTTTTGCAGTAACACAGCTCCAACTGCCACGTCAGTGGCTGCTTGAATTACAAAGCTCCCCTGGGCAGGGGTGCTTTAGGACCGGTTCAGCTGAAAATAGTCTTTTTAAATTCTCAAAAGCTTTCTGACAATTCATAGTCCATGCTAGTGGTTGGCCAGGTCATGGTTTTCCCCCTCCCTTACCCATTTTGAGTAGTTCTGTAAGGGGTAGAGCAATCTCGGCAAAAGAGGGAATGAATTGACGGTAGAAATTGGCAAACCCTAGGAAGCTGTGGAGCTTTTTTTCAGGTTTTTGGGGGTTGCCATTCAATTATTGTTTTCACTTTGACTGGGTCCATTTTGATGCCTTTGTCGGAAATTCTATAGCCAATTGGGTTTGGTGAAATTCACATTTTGACAATTTGACATAAAATTTGGCATTCAATAGTTTGACCAGTTTTATGTGATTGGTCATGTTCGTACTGTATATCAGAATTTCATCAAGGTACACCAGAACCCCTTTGTATAAATGTTCATGTAGGACCTCATTAATCAACTGCATAAATATGGCTAGGGCCCCCTGCAGTCCAAATGGCATGACTTTGAATTGGTAGCTTCCCAAGGGGCCGTTGAAGGCCGTTTTCCACTCATCCCCTTCCTTTATTCTCACCCGGTAATATGCTTCTCTCAGGTCTAACTTGGTGAAGGTACTCCCCTTCACCAGGTGGATTAGTAAGTCTTTCAGGAGGGGGAGAGGGTATTTATTTTCCACACTCACAGCATTTAGGCCCTTATAGTCTACACAGAGATGTAGAGACCCATCTTTTTTTTCTTTGAACAACACAGGGGCTCCCACAGTAGACTTGGCCCGTTCAATGAATCCCCTCACTAGGTTTGTATCCACATATTGCTGCATCTTCTCCATTTCAAGGGGGGACATAGCATACATTCTTGGTCATGGAAGTTTGGCCCCAGCAACAGTTTAAAGGAACAATCATTAGGCCAGTGAGGAGGCAAGGTATCACATTCTTTCTCACTAAATGCCTCTGCTAGGTCCCGGTACTCACTGGGGATGAGTGGCTCGCCTGGTGGCCGTGAGGTAGCCATGTGCACTCACTCATAAAAAAGGTAAAGGTAAAGGTTCCCCCGCACATGCGTGCTAGTCGTTTCTGACTCTAGGGGTCAGTGCTCATGTCTGTTTCAAAGCTGAAGAGCCAGCGCTTGTCCGAGGATGTCTCCGTGGTCATGTGGCCGGCATAGGGTGGACTAAAATCCCCTGTAACATCTGTTGAATCAATAGGGGGATCAGGCCGTATGGATAGTCTCACAGTTATCAATCCTTTCTCCCACCAGATAAATGGTTTCCATTTGTCCAACCAGGCTAATCCTAGAATCATAGCATCAGTCATTTTTGGAGCCACCAGGAAGCGAATAAATTCCCAGTGCCCACCTATGCCTATCTAGGCATAGGGGCTCCATTAATTGCGTGACTAAAGTCCCTCCCATCAGGGAGCCATCAGCTTGCTCGAACCTCACAGGTTTGGAGAGCAGTTTTGCTCATATGCCCAGTTTCATGGCAAATGGCAAGCAAATGATGCATCGGGAGCATCCAGAATCAATTAGCACCTTTAAATCTACCTGCATACCCGACTTAGGGATTATGAGCTTGGCAGGTAGTGAGAAAGGTGGGACATGTCGGCTCACCATTGAGTCGTTCTCTCCTTTGTCATCTCTGTCGAAAGAGGGTAGAATGGAGTTGGGTTCAGCCTGAGTTCTGACGTCCTCCTGTGTGGGGAATGTGACCTGGGCAACAGGTTCCTGCATCATCCGGTTGGATTTCTCTCCCATTAGCTGCTGTGCAGGTTTCTTTCTCACTAGTGGTCCTGGTCTGTTCTGCTGTTGGGGGAAGGGGACTGGGCATTTTGCTGCTCGATGACCCTGCTGTCCACATTGGAAACACTTAAATGGTGGGCCGTCTTTCAGCCATCACAGTAGCTGGAGATTTTTGTGGGGGTGATTGCCATTTGGGTTGATCTGACCTTGACTCGGCTCCAGGTAGGAGAGGCTTCTTATAGTGGGCGACCTGAACATTTAATTTCTGCCTGGTACCATTCATGCAGCTGGTCAGGCACAGCTCGGTAGATACATGCTTTAGAAAGGTGGTCATCTAACCCTTTTCTAAAAAGATGAATTACGGATTGCTCAGGCCATCTGTCTATGCGACCTGCCATCTTTTGAAACCCCCGTACATACTCTAGGGCAGGCTGGCCAGCTTGCTTTATCTTATTGATTTTTTCTTCTGCTTTGAGGGCAATAGAATGGTCCTCAAATCTTTCCCTCAGCCCCAGGAGGAAAAGGTGGGGGTCCTCCAATTCAGGGGCCTGCTTGTTATATAAATTGTTTAACCATTCAGATGCCTCTCCCTCTAGGCTGGATGCAATCACATCGACCATAGCACCTGGGTTCAGATAGAGATAGGCCCAGTGATTCAAATAAGAGCATACATGGTTTAGGAAAAAAAGTGGGCTCATCATTGGTTGCTGGGGCCCCCATTGCTGCTGGTCCCACACTGGTTGTTGGTTAAAAGGTTGCTGGGGCTCCCACTGCTGTTGTTGTGTCTCCAGTTGCTGCTGGCCCCACTCTGGTTGTTGATTTAATGGCTGCCAGGGCCCCCACTGCTGCTGGCCCCACTGGTCCTGCTGTATGTTCAGGGGTTGCATGTTCAGGTCCTGCTGCTGCCACCCTTGCTATTGTTGTCCTCTCACCAGCTTCTGACCTCCAGGCTTCTGCACCACCCCCAGCTGTTGCAAGGCCTCTATTAGCTGGGGCTTGGCAGGGGGCTCCTGGAGCTGGCAGGCTGTCTGGTCTACAGACAGGATGTTCCACTCACCCAAATTCTTAGTGGCAGATGGTCTGGCATCTCTCCCCCATTCTGCTTCTGGGGCCTCTTGCCGCACAGTCTGGCCTCTGTAGTCTCCACTGGAGTGGTTCCAGCCTGACGACCAGATAGGCTCAATTATCTGTTGAGGTTTGGAGATCAGCCCAAATTCATCTTCCCATAGAAAACTGTATATTATTTTCTCTTTAGAGAAAATAATTAGTTTTACATATGAGGTTTCACTTCTCATTCTGTATGCAGGCTTTTCTAATCTTCTCAAAAATCTGCTTTTCCCCTCCGCCAAAGTGAAGCAATTTAAAGTAACAGGCTGTATCTTATATTGTCAGTGCAAAAATATGTCAATGTTTGCAGCATTGACACAGATATTATAAGCATAGCAAGATTTCTTGCTTCATAAACGATTGCATATTACTCAGTATTATAGCTGGCAATCAAAGTGAAAAAGAATCTTTAAAAAGCAAAGCAACAAATAAGTATTTTGCAGAACCTTGCTGATATTTTCTGAGTATTTAAGAGTAGATGCACCTTCTTTAAATTGATTTAAGTGATTTGGGCATAACTCCATTCTCTAATATTAATGTGCAGGAGAAATTTAACCTGTGATGTATTAAATTGAATTGAGTGATGGCTATATACAGAGTTGTCACATCCTAAGTATAACTTACTGAGTTCAGTGTGATTCCTCTAATTTTTATTTATTTAAAGGACTGAATCCAATGACAGTTTTCATGAAACAAGAATAATGTTCTTACAGGTGTAGCAGTAGTTTCTTTTTTATCTTAAAATCACTAGAATCCAGAACTGTTGTCATTTGCTTACCAACACATGAACCCTTGGTTCATTTTGTATGTGTTTTGAATTGTACATCAGTTACAATCTCAGTTTCCCCATCTCCAAAAGTGGAATAAAAAAAAACTTCTATGTGTATTGAGAGACCAATCTAAATGAAGACTGAAGAGAAGAAAAAGGGGAACGGGTTAGGTTAAAATGAAGGGGGGGTTGTTTATATATTTGTAAAGAATTGTGATATTTGTATGCAACGTTTTAGCATTTACAAAATCCTTTTGAGTGTTTAATAGGTAAGGCATCATAGAACAGATAATAGAAAAGAGGGGAAAATATGTACATTTGAGAGGTTATTTTAAATTACAAATAATACTAGATAGTCATTTTTCCAATTTTTAATTTTATTATAAGTGCATATTCAAGTGGAAAATATACATAAATTGAAATAATAAAACAGAATAAAATAAAATAAAAAAACCTAAGAAAAAGTGGACAGTTTTTTTCTTGTTAAAGCAATGCTGCAAAACTAGGCTTACTGCAATTGCAAGACTTGCTTTCTAACATCCAAAATATTTTCCACTGAGAAATTTTTCTTTGCTGAGTCCTTTTGAAATAAAGAGGATCTGGGCTACTATTAATTTGGAGTTGCATCTTAGGCCAATCAGTTATGTCCTGTTTCTTAATTGCAAGGAAATAAAGATCTTTAAACCTTTGTAAACAATTCATTTAATAGAAAAAGTCTACTCAACATAAGAAGTTATATTATGAAGCATTTAATTTGATTTATAAAACTACTACAGGAAATTTCATTATTCTAACAGGATTTTCATTTGATAATTTGTGATTAACAACAGTATACTTTTAATATATATTATTCTGGTATGTTTACAACTTAAACAAAAATACTATTGATTTTTCTAACTATCATAAAATAATAATTTCCTTTTGAAGTCTTCTAGTTCAATTTTTCCACAATTTTATGGGTTTCTAGCAAAATATATTTTGTTGAACAAAAGAATAGGTTCTTTTTTATGACAAGTATATATTTTCTTGAACTGCCTATTGACTATTTTATTTTTTACAGGTTTTCTTCAGCAGTCGTTCCAGGGCTGCATGCAGTTTATTCATGTGGATGATCAATTGGTGGATTTACATGCAATAGAGCAAAGAAAGTTGGGAAGTTTTGCCAATATCAGCATTGATATGTGTGCCATTATTGATCGGTAAGCAGTAAGTAAAGTGGATGATAATAATGTAATAAAATAACTTAGAATTCAATATTGATTTTCTAAATTTATTATTTAATTAACTTTTACCATGGTTAATAGCATTTGCAATAAGCATCAAAAGACTTGTTTATTTAGTAGTAATTCCCAAATTATGCATGACAATGAGATCATGGCTTTTTAACAACCATCCTTTGCCATCTGGAATAATATCACTTTTTAAATTTCTTAATATGTTACTTTTAGCTATCCTTATGCTTGATCCAATCATAATTCATGATAAGCAATTATTACCTAGATAGTGGTCCTGGTTGCATATGTTTGCACTAATTTGATAAGATCTCATGAATGAAGGAATATTTTTATGTATCAATACATCAGTACATTGATGGAGGGATTTTAAGAACATTGCAAAAAGGTGCCTATGCATCAGCTGTAAATATAGTAGGTTGTTCTGTTTGTTATGGAAGTTTCCAAGTATTAAGTTTCACACATTCAACACTGTGAATAGAAAATCGTATGAATTTCAGTCATTTGATTTGGCAGTCAGATAAGTTATTCTTCTGAGATTGCTGACAATGCCTAATACAATTTTGGTTTGGAATCATCACAATCTTTATGTATTCTGTATAAATGAACTATTAGAAGGCTATGAATGTTGTTTTTTAAAAAATGTGTGAGCTCAAATCATTTTCACATTTTATTTTCTGCTGGAATGTTGTTAACACATTTTAGTGAAAGCACACATTTCTTTCAGTTGAATTTGGAGATTTTAAGTTAGATGAAACATATGAAGTATTTTGTTAATTTTTTTCACAAAACTAAGACACATGCTTACCATGAAAATTACATGGTTGCCAGTGATCGATACACTGTTCAGAAAGAGATACTGATCTTATATCAGTATCTCTTTTCTTTTCACTGACAAAATAGATTAATCAAATCTTTATTGTGGTAAAAAAACATCACAGATAAACTGGCTTTGTTGTCGCCCAGCACATTGCACAGCAATTATTATTCACAAATAATCTCTTACAGAAGCCTAGTTGATTGTGCTTCACTTTTTCAGAGCAGAATATATATAGATTTTTATCCCTGGGATAGAGTGCCAAGATGCTACAATATTTGTAGGAAGATTGAAGCTTCCTTCCAAATAAGTCATTATAAATTATATTTAACATATATCTATGTTGATGAAAATCTGGCAGTGCACTTTCAGAATATTCAAAATAGAAGGAATGTTAAAACTGAAATATCAGCAATCAGATTTTTTTATTTCTTGGTATTATTAGTGCTATTTTCTACAGCATGATCTAGTTAGGTCATTAGAACAGAACAGAACAGAATAGAACAGAATAGAGCTGGAAGGGACCTTGGAGTTCTTCTAGTCCCACCCTCTACACAAAAAGGAGGACCTATACCAGGGGTCGGCAACCTTAAACACTCAAAGAGCCATTTGGACCTGTTTCCCACAGAAAAGAAAATACTGGGAGCCACAAAACCCTTTTGACATCTAAAATGAAGTTAGCACTGCACATATCGTTTTTTACCTTTATGCTATGTATAAAAAACTAGTGTGTTGCATTGATGAAATCAATGAACTGCTACAAAGAAAACAAATTTTTATTTCTGCATGCAACAAAAGCATTTTGAACTCCAAAAAAAATAGATGCTGGGTCAAAGGTTACTTTCAAATAAAATTCTCATAATAAAATTATCCCCATGCCTCATCTCTTAATTAAAAAAAAATCAAAATATTTCATTAAATGTTATTTACTAAAAGTCTAGTAAGGACAACCACATATGTTCATATTTTTTTCTCTCTCCCCCTCTCCCTCTCCCTCCCTCCCTCCCCCCTCTCTCTCACCCCCCTCTCTCCCTTCCTCCCTCCCTTCTCTCTCTCTCTCTCTCTCTCTCTCTCTCTCTCTCTCTCTCTCTCTCTCTCTCTCTCTCTCTCTCTCTCTCTCTCTCTCTCTCTCTCTCTCTCTCTCTCTCTCTCTCTCTCTTTCCTCTGCCTTGAGAAGAAACTGATTCAAAGGCTGAGAAATTTCATTCAGCCAATTTTGGGGTCTGGGAGAAAGTGCCCCTTGAAACCCCCTTTTTGGCAATAGACTCAGCTTCACCTGCAGCCAAATTGCTTCCCTCTTCTCACCTGGGAAGTTTCCTGATTTGGGGGAGGGAATTCAAAAACACCCACAAACATTAAAACTAACATTCAGGTCATAAGAAACACATCCTGCGGCAGGTTGTCTGGCATTGAGTTAGCTGTGGCAAGTTGGGTACCCCTGCCCCCTCCCGCATCCTGGGCAGAAGCTGCCATCAGGTAGTGGGATCTCTCCCCACCTCCTTCCTCAGGAATGGTCAGTTCCTGAGGCTGGGAAGGAGGCTGGCCAGCTGCAGGCAGAGGGTGGTCTAGGGGGGAATCTCCCATCAAATCCCCCCAAAGGACCCCCTTGAGATCCCCCAAAATCTCTTCTGTCCACCCTGCTCTGAAAGGGGGATTTGGGGTTTATCAGTCTTCATTCGGGGGGAGAAGCTCTTCCTTCAGGGGATTCTGGCGCTGATGGGGAGCAAATGGCTGCCCCTCATTGGGGTCCTTTGCCCTTTCTGTAAAAATGTCTCTTTGTGCTGATGCTGTCTAAAATTATTGGGTTTTACAGTCACCTCACACTTTGCACTTTTCCATCTTGAATCTTCTGCTGGATTTTGCTTATTTGTGTATATTGAGGATCACAAAGGCAAAAAAGGGAAAGTGAAAAGGAGAAATTTTCTTTCTCCAAATAAAACTTTTTGAAAACTGATTGAAACACAGGAGAAAATTAGGAGAAAGATGGGCCTTGGCTTGAACCAATGAAGCTTTTCTTTTTTTTCTTTTTTTTAAATTTTCTTTCTTTCTTTCTCTCATGTATTTAAAACAGTGTTTCTATTATTATTATTATTTTTAAAAAGGTATCTGTGAATTCACACAGTATTATGGAAGGCATAGCATTCTTTCTTCCAGCATTTTGCAAAGTTTGTCCTTGCAGCCTTCAGCTTGCACCTTCATCAATTGTGGCATTTTTATTGATGTGACCCCAGGGGAGGGGAGGTGGAGGGGCAGTGGTCATCCCAATACTCCTCTTGCCACTCAGGGGCTTTGCTCTCTTCCCCACCCCCTGAGTTTCTGTGTCTGGGGCTCCCAGGGTCAGCCAGAAGTAAGGCTGCTGTCCCAGCTTCTGCCCACTGTCTGGTCAAGTTTCAAGAGCAAAAGAAACTCCTGGGACTTTGTTTTTCTCAGAGTGGAACTGGACTGAGATTAAATCCACAGAGACACAGAAGCAGCAGAGCCAGTTCTGGAGCTTTTGCATGAAAACAGCCTGGATGAAATCCCCTTTTTTTCCTTGGACCTCCGTCTTGCTCATCATCCACCAATCAAGTGCCTTCATTTCATTTTGGAAAGGATCGGAGGGCTTCGGAGTTTCCCTGCATTTGGCCTGGGGGTGTCTGTTGTGTCCCAGGCTGGGTGGGCTCACATGCCTCCCTCCCTTCCCTCCCAAAACTCTCTTCTTGTCTGGAATCTGGGATCCCTTTGGTTCCCCCCCCAAAAAAAAATCCACCCACATATGAGTTTGGGGGTTGGGATGAGAATCCAGGCAGGTCTCTCCCTCCCTCCCTCCCCCCCTATCTATCTATCTATCTATCTATCTATCTATCTATCTATCTATCTATCTATCTATCTCCGATCTTCTCCTTGCCTGGCCAGTTGGCCCCACATTCTTCTCCGACAAGCTGACACACCATGGACATTCTTATTCAGCTGGAGTTGCTGGAAAGAGAGGGGGGGAAGTGCAAGTGACTCTCTCTCTCTCTCTGCAAATGGCAGAGGAGGACTGGGAGCCGCAGTAGAAGGCTGAAAGAGCCGCAGGTTGCCGACCCGTGACCCATACCATCTCAGACAAGTGACTGTCTAGCCTCTTTTTAAAAATGATGGACTGCCCATGATTTCTAGAGACAAGCTGTTCTAGAGACAAGCTTCTCCTTAATTCCATGTTGCTTCTCTCTTTGATCAGTTTCCAACCATTGTTTCTGGTCCTGACCTCTGGTGTTTTGGTGAGTAATGTGACCCTCTCTTCTTTGTGGCAGCCCCTCAAATACTGGAATACTGCCATCATGTCTCCCCTATTTCTTCTTTTCTTTAGACTAGCCATACTCAAGTCCTGTTTTAGTCTCCAGGCCTTTTATCATTTTAGTTGCTCTTCTCTGAATTTTTTCCAAATTCTCAACATCTTATTTGTGATATGGTGACCAAAATTGACTGCAGTATTCCAGGTGTGGTCTTACTAGGCTTTATAAAGTGGTACTAATACTTCACGTGATCTTGATTCTATGCCTCTGTTTATATAACCCAGGATTGTATTAGCTTTTTTGGCTGCTGTTGCACACTACTGGCTCATAGTCAAGTGATCGTCCACTAGGACTCCAAAGTCTCTCTCAAAGTTACTGTTTTTGAGCCAGGTCTTGCCCAGCCTGTACTTGTACTTTTGATTTTTCCTGCCTAAATGTAAAACTTTGCTTTTCTCCACATTGAAATTCATTTTGTTGGATAGGGACCACTGTTCAAGTTTCTCAAGAACTTTTTGGATCCTGAGTTCATCTTCTGGGGTGTTGGCTACTCCTGCCAGTTTGGTGTCATCTGCAAATTTAATGAGTTCCCCTTCTATTCCCTCATCTAAGTCATTTATGAAGATATTGAAGAGTACTGGGCCTAAGACTGGACCTTGTGGTACCCCACTGCTTACTTCTCTCCATGTGGATGTGGTGCCATTGAGGACTACTCATTGAGTATGGTTTGCCAGCAAGCTACAGATCCATCTGGTGGTGATGTTGTCTATTCCACTTTTTCTCAGTTACCAAGGAATAGATTGTGGTCTACTTTATCAAATGCCTTACTGAAATCTAAGTATACTATGTCCACAGCATTTCTCTGGTCTACTAGTTTAGTCACGTTATCGAAGAGTGAAATAAGATTGGTTTGGCATGATCTGTTTTAACAAACTGATTGGTCTGTAGCTTCCTGGGTCCATTTTTTTCCCTTTCTTGAAGAGGAGCACTATTATGTCATCGGCTCTGATGAGCAAGAATGAAGACACACAGCTAAGTACAGAAAACTCATTCTTTTATTAAGTTGGAACTGTACTGAAGACTTGGGTGCACCTTGCCACAATATATAGCCAGACCCTCTTGTAGCAACCAATCGGATTGAACCCATGCTTGCCACCCAAAGCTGACCAATTGCAGAACCGGAGATGTCCTGTCTGGGTTGCTGGAGAACTGTTCTCCAGCAATGCACGTGGTTCTCCAGCTTGAGGACTTTGGGAGGGACTTGTGCCATAGTCCTCACTTAGTGACTGTTCTGGAAACCTCTTCCTAAGTTGGTCAATGTGTCTTCTGACCAGTCACCCTCCCTCCAACCCCACTTTGTAAGATAAAGGTCCAGATGCTTTGGTCACCTGACCAGGAAGCCACAAATTTACAGGCCCATAGTTTCTGGCCCAAACCCAATCACCTATTTTCAGCCCCCTTGGGGGTTTTGGTCTAGAGGCTTCGGATGCCACTCTGTCTGGATGCAACCTGTCCAGTTTAGTAATTAAGCACCTTCCCCAATGAAGCTCAGCAGGACTTTTACCTGTAGCTGTGCAGGGCTTTCTTGACAGAGCAAGAAATCTGCCAGTCTATGATGCCAGTCATCTGTGATAATGCGCTTGAGCGCCTCATTTGTTGTCCTCATCATGTGTTCGGCTTGTCCATTCGAAAAGGGATGAAATGGTGCAGACGTTGCATGTCTGATGAGGCTAGCTCTCAGAAAAGCCTGAAACTCAGCAGCAGTGAATTGAGCCCCATTATCAGAAACCAAAACATCAGGCAACCCATGTGTTGCAAAGAGTGTTCTCAGCACCTGAATGGTCCTAGCAGTGGTCATATTAGGAACTGGAACTACTTCCAGCCATTTTGAGTGGCTGTCAGTAATTATGCAGAGGTCTCCTTAAGCTAACAAGAAGTTGCACAGACAATGAAGGGTACTGAGAGCAGTAAGAGTCACACAGTAACCACAAGAGACACTGAATTGTGATAAACAGAAAAAATATTTTACTTTGTGGTTGAAAAACAAAGCATGGTCAAAAATAAACAGTCCAGGTCATACACAATAGTAACAGTCCAATTGAATTGGATTCGGAAATGGAATTGGTTAAAGACTGTATGATAAAGTGGGCACAAAATATTCAGGAACCAATCTCGTTGGACACCTGGGAGATAATTTGGGTCAGAAATGTTAAATTTACTCAGGCTCAAAACTTAAGAGAAAATTTTTATAAAATGTTTTATAGATGGCATCTGGATCCCAAGAAGTTGTCCAACATGTATCCTAATCTACAGTCTAAATGTTGGAAATGTGGTAGTTCAGAAGCTACCTATTTTCACATGTGGTGGACTTGTAGAAACATAAAAGCTTTTTGGATCAAAATTTGGTGGAACATTCAAAAGATTTTTAAGAGAAAGATAAAGTTTTCTCCGCAATTATTTTTATTGGGTATTGTTGTAGATTGTGATGTTAAAGAAACTAATTTGATGTTGAATATGATAACAGCAGCACGGTTACTGGTGGGACAATATTGGAAGAAGGATAGTTTGCCCACTATAGAAGAATGGGTGTTTAAAGTTTTGAATCTTGCAGAAATGTCTAAGATTTCTGCTTATTTGAAAGATCATTCACAGGAAAGATATATTTCAGTTTAGAGGAGATGGATAAATTATATTCAGAACAAATATGGGACTAAAAAGTTCCATTTAGCTTATGAGTAGATTTTAGTGGGATATTGTTATTGGTACTTTGTTTGTAGTTATGTTAAAGGGGAGTTAAAGCACATTATGAATTTGGTTAATTGTATATTATGCATAATTTTTATTTAGAAGATGATTATTGTAACTATAATCCTGTATTTAGCTCTGGGAAGTGGGGGGGGAAGTGGGTGGGTTTGGGGTGGGAGGGATTTGGGGATATATTGTAAAATTTTGTTTTTGTAAAACTCTTTAATAAAAAAAAATAGTAACAGTCCAAGTAGTAATCCAAATACAAAGTCTTCTTACCGGTCCAGAGGTCAAAAAACACATTCAGGTTTAACACAGTAGTAAACCAACAATAGCAGTAACAGAGTAACTAACAGTGAAAAAACAGCGAGAGCAGAGAGAGAGAAGCTATGTTCCTAGCTCCCTCTTATGGCCATCCAAAAACTTACACACCCATTGGCCAATTAGCACCTTAAAGTTACAACATCATGGTTTCTATATTTCCAACCCAACTAGATAGGCTATTACCATATGCCTAACATTCTCCCCTTTGGGTAGGATAATATATAACTTCTTATAATCGGTAATCTTTTCACAACTAGCCTTGTGTTTAACAGCACTTTGGACCTTAATGAAATGGCCTGCGATATTCATATCGGTTGAACAATATTCTAGTTGTATTAGTTTGTCCTTGACACATTGTCCTACATTTAAGTAATGAAGATCTGTATGTTTGGATCTTGTTCTGACAGCGGCATTGTTTGCCATCTTTATCGCAGCTTGATTGTCCTCATATACAATAAATGGATCTTTTACAGTTAAGCCCATGTCCAACAATAATTGTTTGTACACCAGTAATTCCATACATAACACTGATAAACATGAAAATTTGGCTTCCATAGTAGACAGGCTTATGTGCTTCTGTCTAATGGATTTCCATCCAATTATAGAATCACCTAACATTATAGTCAACCCTGAAGTTGATTTATGAGTGCTTGTATCAGAGGCAAAACTTGCATCTGCATAGGCTGTGAGAATTAACTCACGGTTTGGCTCTAAATATAACAAGTAGTGAATAGATTGCTTCAAATATCTCAATACCCGTTTAGCCGCTTGCCAGTCTCTCACAGTTGGTTCATTATTGTACCTTGCTAATTGGTTGACACTATAAGAAATGTCTGGTCTAGACCAATTACTCAGATACATAAGATATACCTATATACCTATCAAGGATTGGTATATAGTTTTATCAAAAACAGGACTTTCAACATTAGTGTCCTTGAAATCCATAGCCATCGGAGGTTTTGCTGGTTTACAAAGCTCCATGTTATATCTCTTTAACAACTGAGTTATTTTACTGGCTTGTGAAACCTTGAAACCTCTATTTGTCTTTACAATATCTAACCCCAAATAGTGACTTATTTCTCCAAGGTTTCTAATTGTACATTTCTTTTGCAAACTTGAAATGATGTTTTGTGCTTCTTGCTCAGTTTTTGTTATTATTGCAATATTAGAAGCCTTGGTGGAGCAGTAGGCTAATGCCTCCTTAAGTAACACCAGCTGCCTGCAATTAGTGCAGGTTCGCATCCCACCAGGCTCAAGGTTGACTCAGCCTTCCGAGGTAGGTAAAATGAGGACCCAGATTGTTGGGGGCAATTAAGCTGACTTTGTAATAATGCCGCTTGGGGGGGGGGCGAAAGCCCTAATAAGCAGGCATATACATAGAATGAAGGCTACTGCTAAGCTTGTAAGCCTCCCTGAGTCTTCAGAGAAGGGCGGGATATAAATGGAATTAAAATAAATAAATAAAATAAATAAAAATATCATCAGTAAACAGCAGAAGTAAAGACAATACTCCATTATGTTTTCTCCTAAACAAACATGGATCAGCATTACTGGCTACGAAACCTATCACCTCCTACTCATTGACTTATTCCACTTATTCCACTCAAAACCAGTTTGTTTTAAGCCATGGAGGCTTTTCTCTAACTTCCAACAATCATTTTCTATATCCTTGGTCACTCCTGGTAGTGTTTTTAAATAAATGGTATGTTGTAATGGAGCATGTAGGTATGCAGTTTCCATGTCTACATGATTTACTGTTTTTAGCCGCCCACACTAAAGCTGCTCTTAAGGTAGTTGCCCTCAGACTAGGTGCAAACACCTTATCATAGTCCTCGGTGGTTTGAGCAAAACCTTGTGCTACTAATCGTGCCTTATGGGTAACAGTGCCATCTACACCCTTCTTTACCTTGTATAACCATTTGCAACCTATTGCATGCTCACCAGGTGGCAGGTTTGCTTTTTCGTAGACCTTTAGATCCTGCAAAGACTTTAACTCTCTATCCATCGCAGCCTTGCATGCTTTCTGTTCCTTTTCAGGATACATCCTAATTTCATCATAATTAGAAGGCTCTAAGTCAATTTGGCATATAGCGATCAGGTGGACGTCTGATGTGCGTTGAACGCCTAGGTAGTATTGATGTTTCCTCTGCTTCCTCCTTTATCTCCCCTATTGCATCTTCATCTTTTACAGGTACAGAAGATGTCTTATCACTTCTAGTTATGTTATCAGGGGAGTTTTTAAATACAAGAGGATCAGTATTAACATTTTCTTGCTCTAGCCTATCCCAACCAACGTGCTCAAGGAATTTGGCACTTGCACTACAATATATATTAGTGGTGCCTTGTTCCCAAAACCGATAAGATTTATGGTTAGATTCATATCCCACAAAAAACAATTGCCTTGCCCTGTGTTGGCCTTTATTCCTGAGTTGAGCAGGAATGTGGACAATGCTGGGGTGCCAAACGTGTGCAGGTAATCCAAGTTTGGTTTTCTACCATGCCATAGCGTGTATGGTATGTTACCGGTAGAAGAATTCACCACTACATTTAGGACATGGTTTGCACATTTTGCTGCCTCCCCCCACAGTCTATATGTTAAGCCAGAATCTGTTAACATAGTCCTTATCATAGCTTGTAACGTTTGCCCACGTCTCTCAACAAATGCATTGTGTTGAGGCCTGTAAGGGCTGAATGCTTGTGCTCAATACCGGCTGATTGTAGCATATCAACAAAACGCTTGTTTATGAATTCAGTGCCATTATTAGTTATTATACACTGAACTTTTCGCTTTGTTTTTCTCTCTGCAAATTTAAGCCAATTAGAAAAATGTTGGAACGTGTCAGCTTTTGATTTAAGTAGGTAAAAAAAAACCATAACGAGAGTAATGATCTCGGATGCTTAGAATATAGCATGATCCCCCTAAACTAGGCTTCATGGGGCCAATTAGATCTGCAAATACAACTTCCAAAGGGACAGTGGTCTTGAAACCGTTTATCCTGTTTGCAGGGGTTGCTTTGCTCTTTTCCTGATTACATGCATTGCAATTCAGGTACCTCTTACATGGCTTCAGTCTTACTCCTTGCACTAATTCAACAGTCCTACGTAGTGAGGTAAAGTTCACATGCCCTAACCGCCGATGAAGCAAATGTATGCACTCATCATGCCGCTTCTTGTTCTCACATATAGAGTTAGCATTAGTAGTACTAACTGGGTTACCAGTGAGAACAAACAAACCATTTTTTAGGTTGGCATTAACACAGGTTCCATTCCTCTCCATAATACATTTCTCCCCCTTGAACATCACCACAAACCCAGCTGTAACCAATGCCTTTACAGATAAAAGGTTAAATAGTTTGGGCACATACAGCATTGGTAAACGTTCATCAATATAAGGACAGTATGCATTACCTTCACCAGAGGCCTTCATCCTCCAACCATTGGCCAGTGAAACATGTTGATTACTGCTTTTCATATGGACAAAACCCTCTTTGACTTTGGTGATACATTGAGAAGCCCCACTATCAACCACCCAGAGTTCATTGTTTATGGTTGTTGGTTCACCAGAAACAGACAAACCAATGTCCTTCTTTGTCTTACTACTGCTATCCGCATTCTGTTTTCTTCCCTTCCTACAGAACCTAGCTATATGCCCTTTAGCCCCACAAGAATAACATTTCTTGACGGTATAAGCAGTAGTAGATTGCTGCTTCTCTAGTGGTTGTGTCTCTTTCAGCTGGTCTCTGTAACGCCTTCTTCTGGACTCTTCCAGCAATCTTCCGGTTATCCCTGAATATGTCATCTCATCTTTGGACAGGACTTCCAAAGAAGATACGTATGCATCATAACTGTCATCTAAGGAGGACAGATTTAACTGATTTTAATTTTTGTATGCTATGTTTTCTATTTTCCCTGTAAACTGCCCTGAGTCCTATGGGAATAGGACGGTATATAAATTTAAATAATAAATAAATAAATAAATAAATAAATATAAACCTGATGCAGCTCTGAAAAAATCAGTTCTTTCTCTTGTAGCTTTTGCAGAGTTGTCTTCATGAAGTTCAAATGGGCGAACATATCCCCATTCTTTTGAAGACGAGCCCTAAACAGTTTACGTGTGAGGTGTATGTGTGTGCCCACACTATCATGAATGTAGATATGTCGCAAAGTGGCCCAACACCTAGCAGCAGACACCTCACCACGAATATGGACAAACTGCTGGTCATTCAGTATCAGTCCAATTATGCATAGAGCCTTTTCATTGTCATGGTTAAACTTGGCTATCTTCTGTGCATCATCCTCATCTTCTGGATCCCAAACAGCCACATATGGAGGGTCATCAACTACAACCCATAGTCCTTCCTTGCGCAGCAGCAAGCAACACTTTGTCGACCATGTAACGTAGTTGGTCCCATCTAACCGAGATATCCAGGAGATGCCTGACAACTGTTCTTGTGCCATTTTTACAACGGATAGCTAACACAAACTCAGCTATGATACTGTGTGTACTAACTCTCAGTATGTATCTGGGCCCATAACCAATGTGTCTGTAATTGTGCAGAGGTCTCCTTGAGCTAACAAGAAGTTGCACAGACAATGAAGGGTACTGAGAGCAGTAAGAGTCACACATTAACCACAAGAGACACTGAGTTGTGATAAATAGAAAAAATATTTTACTTTGTGGTTGAAAAACAAAGCACAGTCAAAAATAAACAGTCCAGGTCATACACAATAGTAACAGTCCAAGTAGTAATCCAAATACAAAGTCTTCAGTCCAGAGGTCAAAAACACAGTTGTTCAGGTTTAACACAGTAGTAAACCAACAATAGCAGTAATAGAGTAACTAACAGCGAAAAAACAGCAAGAGCAGAGAGAGAGAAGCTACGTTCCTAGCTCCTTCTTATGTCCATACAAAAACTTACACACCCATTGGCCAATTAGCACCTTAAAGTTACAACATCATGGTTTCTATATTTCCAACCCAACTAGATAGGCTATTACCATATGCCTAACATTGGCTATCCACTACTACCATAAAAAGCTGTCCTTGAAAAGGCCCAGCATAGTCTATATGAACCCTGGACCAGGGAGTATGTGTTTCCTCCCACCTGTGAAATGGGGCCTGAGGCATTTCAGGCCTAGACCTCTGGCAGATATAGCAACCTTGAACTTGTTCCTCTACAGCCTTATCCAGGCCAGGCCACCAAAGGTAGATTCTAGCTAAGGCTTTTATCCGTACAATGCCTGGATAGCCTTCATGTAAGGATTGTAAAACTCTGTCCCTCAATGATGTGGGGATAATGACTCTGTTGCCCCATAATATGCAGCCCTTGTATGCAGACAACTCATGTCTCCTGACAAAATAACTTTGGAAATCAGGGCCTGGACTTTTTTCCAACCAGCCCGTGTATACCCATGACAGTACTCTGCTCAGAATTTTATCTGTGGCAGTTTCAGCAGCAATATCCCCTGCATGGAGGGGAAACTCAGGCAAGTCCTGAATGGATAATATTTTCGCAGCAGAAGCTGGATCAGGATCCATTAGTGGCAGTGGTAGTCTGCTGAGGCCATCTGCATGGCCCATTTCCTTCCCAAGTTTGTGAATTAACTTAAATTTGTATGCAGACAAAAATATAGACCATCTCAGCATTCTTGGAGATAGTATGTGGGGATTTTGCTTATCCATTGTGAATAGCCCCAAAAGGGGTTTGTGGTCAGTGTAGACAGTGAAATCCCTGCCATATAAATAATCATGAAATTTCTTGACTCCAGCCACTATGGCTAAGGGTTCTTTATCAATTTGTGCATAATTACGGTCAGCAGCAGATAAGGTTCTAGAATAGAATGCAATAGAAACTTGTTTCCCATTCCTCTCTATGTGGCTTAAGACTGCCCCCAACCCGTAGGGAGATGCATCACATGCAAGACATACAGGTTTAGACTCAATGTAATGAGTTACAGTGGACTTTTCTGAAAGAAGGGCCTTGAGATCCTGGAAACTTTTTTCATGTAAGTCAGTCCATTTCCAAGGGGCTTTTTTTATCAAGTAGCCTGTGGAGGGGCTCTGCTATTGCAGCCTTATGAGGTAGAAATGTGTGATAAAAATTCAGGAGGCCCAAAAATGCTTGCAGCTCTCCTTTTGATTTTGGCCTAGGAACCATTTTGATGGCCTTTACTTTTGAATCAGGGGGGTGAATTCCACTAGCATCGATACG
Organism: Vipera berus; assembly: GCF_964194415.1. Classification (NCBI taxonomy): domain Eukaryota; kingdom Metazoa; phylum Chordata; class Lepidosauria; order Squamata; family Viperidae; genus Vipera; species Vipera berus. The sequence goes on along the minus strand of NC_138205.1, from coordinate 65,695,082 downwards.
GAACCCCAAGAATTCCATTGATGAGACCCCAATACTACATTTGTTTTTCTTTAATTTGAGGCCTGCATCGCGGAGCCTTTGCAAAACAGCCCTGAGCCTGTTGGCCAATACTTCTGGAGATTGCCCGGCAATGAGAACATCATCAAAATAAGGACAGACACCCTGTATACCTTTAAGTGTGCATTCCATAATTCCTTGGAAAATACCCGGTGCAACGCTGACTCCAAACTGCAAGCGTTTGACTTTGAATGCCCCTTGATGAGTTACTATTGTTTGAGCCGCAGCTCTGGCCTCGTCTACCAGCAGTTGCTGATATGCCTGAGCTAAATCAAGTTTAGCAAAAATGGTTCCCCCTTGCAAAGAGGCTAGAATATGGCTGACTATCGGGACCGGGTATGCATGTTGATTTAAGGCTTTATTTAACATGCATTTGTAGTCTGCGCAAATGCGAACCTCAGAAGATATCTTGATTGGACATTTTAAAGATGGTCTAAACTATGACTTATATGACACCTGCAATACTCGAGGAGATTCTGACTGACTCCAAGACTGGTACATTTTAGCTGAAGAAGCAGAGATCGATCGGGCCAAAAGATATGGATGCAAATCTTGGGGGAAGTTGCCATTGGAGCCAGCCCATGAATCAACAAAGCAAGCACCAACTGCCCAAAGAACAACAAGATGCTTTAAATGTGGAAAGGAGGGACACCACGCAGGCAAATGCCACTCACATCCCCCTGTCCGAAAACCTGACCGAGCCTGATGAAGCTGAAGGAGATGGACATGAAGAGCATGGAAGTCGTTGAGTTCCCTACCCTATCCAAATGGGAGGGGAACTCTGGCCCCACAAGGACAGCCACCAACCTTGTCAGTTGACAACTCAGAGGATGAGCCCCCGGTAAGTGGACCCATTATGCCCTCACCAGGATAGTAGAACTATTTAGCCCTGGAATGCCTGAGAGAGTGACACTCAGAGTACTAACAGACTCTGGCTGCACCCGTTGCCTCATAACCCAACATTAGTGGGAAATTTAGAAATTCCAGTGAGGAGGCTGAAGAAACCAATTTTATTTGGTCAATTAGATGGGTCCATTGCATGGAGGACACCAGCCACACTTGCCACACTGCCCTTCCTACTCACCATAGGGGATCACAAAGAGACTATAACATTTGTAGTGACCACTGGTATGGAATGCCCCTTTATCTTGGGCATGGCCTGGCTGACTAACTGGAACCCAGAAGTGGACTGGAGGACAGGAGAACTCAGATTCCCAAAAGGTGATACAGTAAAGACCCCAGCTAAGCCCAGGAATGGAGGAGACCCCTCTGAAAAGGCAACAGTAGGGGGAAAAGAACTTGCCAGAGATCCCAGAGGAATACAGAGACCTAGTGAAATTATTCAGTGAGGAAAATTTTGATGAACTGCCCCCCCACCATTCCACAGACTGCTCCATTGAAATCCACCCAGGGGCAAAGTTACCCCTACCAAAACTATATCCAAGAGCCCTTGAGAGATAGAGGAAATGCATAAATTCATAGAGAAAAACCTGGAAAGGGTTTTTATCCAGCTGGCGAAGCCAAAGACCACAGCTCCCATATTATTTTGGGAAAAGAAGGACAGGACTCTTCACCTCTGCATGGACTATAGATGCCTGAATGCAGTGAGCAAGAGCAATCTATAACCCCTCCCTCTCATGAAAGATATGCTAGCACATCTATCGAAAGGAAAGAATTTTTTCAAAACTGTACTTAAGAGAGGCATATTACAGAATTATCATAAAGGAGGGAGATGAGTAGAAGACAGCTTTCAATTGCCCCTTAGGATGTCCATTTTAGGCCTGGGAGACCTGGAGGAAGCCTTCCAGGCCTAGAACAGCCCACCGGAAGTGCGAGGATGCCACTTCCAGAAGTCTGTTCTAGGCCTGGGAGGCCTGGAGGAGGCCTCCCAGGCCTAGAAGAGCCTGCCAGAAGTGTGGGTATGCCACTTTTGGAAGTCCGTTCTAGGCCTCAGAGGCCAAGGCCTGTATCCACACAGAGAACCAGTTGTACAGGAATTTGAATCCCATCACTGATGCACTCCTTCCCTTCACTGTATTTAGTAAGCATTTTTAAACATGATTCTAACCATAATCTGGACCTCACAACTCTTACAAAATGAAGAGATCCAAGTTTAAAACATTTGTAGGAATATAACTACCGGTAATTCTCACAGATAATTTACAACATTCTCCTCAGTATTCACACTACCTTAATCTTGTTATTCTTAACATACTTCTGTATTGTACTGTCCTCCCAATGGCTTTCATGTATAGAATTCTATACAAAATTCCAGCCTCACTCAGTGTCTCCTTCTGTTGGCATGACCAATAGTTTGGTTATGCCATGCACTGCACTATTATTTTTCCCCCACAATACTGTCAACTAAAGTTGCTTTCCCTTCCTCTTCACTTTTCCCTTTCCCTTCCCTTTTCACTTGGAATTATGGGTCAACTGTATAATCTGTTAAGTACTAGGTGGCAGTAAAGAGTTATGGAGGTTTACATGTCTCCAATATTTAACTAACTCCCACCCAGCAGGGGCTCAATTTTCACCTATCCAAACCTAAGGGAAAATCCAGGTCTTTAATAACTTCTTGAGCATCTGGATATCTGGAGGGATATCATTCCAGAGAGTGGATGCCATGACAAAAAAGACACTTCTTTATCTTCATGATCTGCATGCTCATATCACCTTCTGTGGTTATACTATTAATTTGATGAAACAACTTTCCTCAAATAAATAAAATTTCCCCAAAAGACAAATGGCTATAAACAGAAATAAGCATACTTGTAAGTCCATACGGGCTTACTTTTAACCTTGTTAAAAGATTATCCCAACTCGCATGCTAATGTCCAAAGTAAAGCAAGTGGCTTTTGTGATATTGGGAAGATAGAGTAAACACACTCAAAGTATTATCTCATCCAGCAAGACCTGAACCTTTTCATAATATGTCCAAAATAGGCTACCGTATTTTCCGGCGTATAAGACGACTGGGCGTATAAGACGACCCCCTACATTTCCTGTTAAATGATAGGGTTTGGGCTATATTCGCCATATAAGACTACCCCTCTTCCAACGCACACCAAATAAAAATTAAAAAACATCAGATTTGATTTTAATATGGTAATTTTAATTCAAATGCTTATGACATGCAGGTGCTTAGTAGGAAAACTGTCACTTATAAACATAAGGCTGTTTGTCATCAAACATGTAAACATAAAACAGTGCAAGTGGATTAAACTATAATAATAATAATAATAATAATAATAATAATAATAATAATAATAATAATAATAATAATAATAATAATAATAATAATAATAATAATAATAATAATAATAATAATAATAATAATAAGAAGAAGAAGAAGAAGAAGAAGAAGAAGAAGAAGAAGAAGAAGAAGAAGAAGAAGAAGAAGAAGAAGAAGAAGAAGAAGAAGAAGAAGAAGAAGAAGAAGAAGAAGAAGAAGAAGTTGGAGGGGACCTTGGAGGTCATCTAGTCCAACCCCCTGCTAAGGCAGGAAACCCTATACCATTTCAGACAAATGGCTGTCCAGTCTCTTCTTAAAAACTTCCAGTGTTGGAGCATTCACCACTTCTGGAGGCAGGTTGTTCCACTGGTTAATTGTTCTAACTGTCAGGAGGTTTCTCCTTACTTCTAGGTTGCTTCTCTCCTTGACTAGTTTCCATCCATTGCTTCTTGTCCTGCTTTCAGGTGCTTTGGAGAATAGCTTGGCTCCCTCTGCTTTGTGGCAGCCCCTGAGATATTGGATCACTGCTATCATGTCACCCCTCACCCTTCTCTTCGTTAAGCTACACATACCCAATTCCAGCAACCGTTCCCTATTTTCCTAATTCACTTTTTCACTTTTCCTAATTCACTCTAAAGCTTTCCCTGCGCAGAGCCTTAAATAACACCAGCTGCCTGCAATTAGAGCAGGTTCGCATCCCACCAGGCTCAAGGTTGACTCAGCTTTCCATCCTTCCAAGGTAGGTAAAATGAGGACCCAGATTGTTGGGGGCAATAAGCTGACTTTATAATAATGCTGCTTGGGGGAGGGGGTGAAAGCCCTAATAAACAGGCATATACACAGAATGAAGGCTATTGCTAAGCACATTGATTTGTGCTTTAAATTGTAAGCCACCCTGAGTCTTCGGAGAAGGGCAGGATATAAATGGGATTTTTTAAAAAAAGACCAAATGGGAGATCCGCTCCAGGTTTTCCAGCCAGCCCACCCAGTTCCTGAGTCAAATGTGTCCTTAGAGCTAAGCCGTTGCTCTGACTGCTGCCTTCCCCACCTGCCTTTCAAGTTGGGATATACTACAGCTGCTCTTCAACTTTAGAAGGAAAGACGCCCAGACCCCAGCCTGTAAAAAATCACAGACTGCAGCTTCTTCTCCAATTGGTCCCGCTTTCCCTGCGCAGACTAAATGGGAGATTCGCTCCAGGTTTTCCAGCCAGCCCTGTCCCTAAATTTTCAGCATCCGGCATATAAGATGACCCCTGACTTTTGAGAAGATTTTCATGGGTTAAAAAGTAGTCTTATACGCCGGAAACTACGGTAACTTGAGCCTGACCATTTAAGCCTTGAGAACTCGGGCTTGATTTGTTCAATGATCCATTGGTCTGTTTTCTTGGTTGACCATAGTAGTCTCAGGAGTCTTCTCCAACTCCAAATTTCAAACACACAAATACTCGAGTAAACTACAGACTTCCAGTGAAACTGACAACATGCTCAGGGAAGAATCCCAGAAGGTTTTTTTTTCCCCTGGACTGTAGCATTTTCAACTATCAACAGAAGGAACTGACATTCTTTTAGTTTATATGACTCTCCTGGATTAGGCGAAAGTCTTAGAATTATCCCACAAGATCCTCCAATACAGCAAAGGTCTGCAAATAGCTTAAGGAGCTGTGGTTTGAAGCAGTCTGCATGCCAAAAGCTGGGGGCAGGGCTGAAATCAGTTTGTTGTAGAAGAAGCAGCTGTTTTGGATTTTATTTTTCAAATAGTAAGTTGTGCCTTTCATTTTTTAATCATTTTAAAGAACTATTAATCATTAAGGTAAAAGAGGCTCTCTTTAGTCATAGCCTGTTCCTTTTTGAAGATCTGCACCATTTGGGGAATTTCTTCATTGTTAAACAACAAGGAAGAAGGCTGATGAAGGCAAGCTAAAATAAGGAAGTGTGGAGTATCTTTTAAAAAAAATAATAATGGAGAAATACAAGGGCAAAAAGTTGTGGTTCTAGTTTATTATTTTTAGTAATTTGGTCTACTTTGCTATGGGTGGCTAAAACTTTCTGATTTTTAGGATTGCTGATTGGCAGCAATTCTTTTTTTTATTGAAAAGTTTTACAATACATTTTTAAATAGAAAAAAATGAATAGCTCAGCTGGAATACTGTCACCTCCACTAGCTTTGTTGTTGCTCAGCTTTTCTAAGGCCCACTTCACTTCACATTCTAGGATGTCTGGCTCGAGGTCAGTGACTACCTCATTGTGATTATCAGGGACGTTAAGCTCATTCTTGTATAGTTCTTCTGTGTAATTTTGCCACCTCTTCTTAATCTCTTCTGCCTCTGTTAGGTCCCTGCCATTTTGGTCATTTATCATGCTCATTTTTGCATGAAATGTTCCTTAAATCTCTCCAATTTTCTTGAAAAGATCTCTGGTCCTCCCTATTCTATTGTTTTCTTCTATTTCTTTGCATTGTTCATTTAAGAAGGCATTCTTATCTCTTCTAGCTATTCTTTGGAATTCTGCATTTAATTGGGCATATCTTTCTTTTTCTAATAATAATAATTAATAATACGTCATATAAAACCACTACTTATTCAAATGCTAACTGAAACTTTTTAGTCCCATATTTATTCTGAATATATTCAATCCATCTTCTCCATTCCACACAATATATCTCTGTTGCGATTGTTCTTTCAAATATGCTGAAATCTTTGCCATTTCCGCCAAATTAGAAACTTTCAAAGTCCACTCTTCTATAGTCAGCAGTTCCTCCTTCTTCCAATATTGCGCTACTAAAAGTCTTGCTGCCGTAATTAAATTCAACATCAATTTAGTATCTATAACAGTAAAGTCTGTAATAATACCCAACAAAAACAACTGCGGAGAAAACCTTATTTTTTTCTTAAATATCTTTTGCATATTCCACCAGATTTTAATCCAAAAAGCTTTGACTTTTTTACAAGTCCACTATATGTGAAAATACGTTGCATCCTCACAACCACACCTCCAACATTTGGGCTGGCAGTTCGGATACATACTTGCTAGTTTTTTAGGGTCTAAGTGCCACCTATAAAACATTTTATAAAAGTTCTCTGTTAAATTTTGAGCCTGTGTAAATTTTACGTTTCTAACCCAAATCTTTTTCCAAGTATCCATTGTTATAACCTCCAGAAAATTCTGGGCCCACTTTATCATACAATCTTTAACAAGTTCCGTTTCTGAATCAATTTCTATCAATGCATTATATATCCTTCTTATATGTGCTTGACCTTGATCTCTAATTTGTTTTACCAAGTTTCCATCAGTTATCGAAAAGCCAACTTTCTGATCTTCTTTCCATCTTGCTTGTAACTGCCCATACTGAAACCAGGTTTGCACAATCTTTTCTTCTTTTAAAATATTACATGGCTTTAATTGCCATACATTCCTTTCTATCCTTAAAATTTCTTTGTATGTAATCGCATCATGTTTAAATCCAACATTTATATTTTCTATTGCATGTTTAGGTATTGCCCAAATTGGTATTTTATAATTTAACTTATGTCTGTTTTTTCCAAACTCGCAACAGAGCATACCTTAATATATGTATCTTAAAAATATCCACCTTCTTGTCATACAATAAATATGCATGCCAACCAAATAATAAATCATAACCCTCAAGATTTAATAATCTCCCTTGTGTTAAATTAAACCAATCACTTATTGATGATAAAGCAGCAGCCTCATAATATAATTTAAAATTGGGCATTTTAAGACCACCTCTTTCACATGTATCTTGCATTATCTTAAATTTGACTCGTGGCTTTTTCCCTGCCCAAACAAATTTATTAATACCTTTCTGCCACTCCTCCAAATTTAAATCCTCTTTAAGTATAGGTATCATTTGAAACAAAAATAAAAATTTTGGCAAGACATTCATTTTTACTGCTGCAATTCTTCCCAATAAGGATAATTGTAATTTTTTCCAACCATCTAATTCTTTTTGTGTTTTTGACCATAACAATTCATAATTATTCTTATATAACTTCACATTTGAAGCTGAAAGGTAAACCCCCAAATATTTAATCTTTTTAACTATTTCAAATCCCGTTAACTCTTCTAAAACAACCTTTTGTTCTATAGTCATTATTTTAGACAATATTTTAGTTTTTTGTATATTTATCTTAAATCCAGAAATTTTCCCATATGAGGTTATTATCTCCATCAACTCTACAACTGAGTAAGTCGGTTGACTTACTGTAATAACCAGGTCATCCACAAACGCTCTCAGTCTATAATCCTGATTTCTTATTTTAATTCCCTTAATTTTATTTGAATCTCGTATTTTAATCAATAATATTTCCAGTGTTAAAACAAACAGCAAAGGTGACAATGGACACCCCTGTCTTGTACCCTTTTCAATATTACATGTTTCTGTCAAACTACTATTAACTATTATTGGAGCTGTTTGCTTCTGATATATTGCTCTAATAGGTTGTAAAAAAATTTCCCCAAATTCCATTTTCTCCAATGCTTTAACTAAAAATTGCCAATCCAATTGATCAAAGGCTTTTTCAGCATCCAAAAAGATCAGCACTGCAGAGACCTGGTTATTTCTATCCAAAAATTCGAATAAATCTACAATATGTCTCACATTATTCTTCATTAACTGGCAGCAATTCTTAAGTGACTTACAAAAAAACTACTCTTTGACTAAAGAGGTAGTTAAGTGCTGGGAACCTGCTGCTTGTGCAGCCGGGTTGAGAATAATTAGCTGCTGGTGAAGCTGGGCAGGGGCTGCTCCCGCCCAGGGTTGGCGCCCATGAAAGAAGGACACAGAGATCTCTCGGGGTGAGGGCTCCGCTGCTCCTGGGTTGAACACCGAACCACGAGGAGCGATGGACCTCGTTTATTTATAGTATAAGCAACCAATTATGTTTTATTATTGTTCAAATCAACCAATCAGGATTAAATGGTTTTACATCGTGCCAATCCTGCATGATTTAAGTACACACGTGTTCTTCTAAACCTATCCTGAAAGGAGACATTGGTGTTAATAGTAGATTCAAATACAGTAATGACCTATCACCTGCAGGAGGCGTCAGAATTTGCCTTATATGGAATAGCCAATGGTGTGAAAGATTCTGTAATTATGCCCTTATATGGCTGTAGCCAATGACATCTCTCCTAGGTTTCTTTGTTTACTTCCTTATTCATGATTCACTGAAGACTTTCCACGGTAGAAAAGTACTAGCCAGCTTCATGTATAGGAACAGAGATCATGGTTATTCCAACAGTTAAGAAGATGGAAGAGCAAATTATTAGAGATGTATATGAAGAATCTTTAAAGAATCCATCAGTTCATAGATCAGCTATGCTCCAAGGATGTTTAAAAAACTTCTCAAAACTACTTCAGAGATACAAATATGTGTTACCAAACCACTGAGCCAATTTCACAAATAGCTGACAATGCAGAGGAGTCAATTGCAATTTTGGAATATAAACCAAGTATTTTCCCTTTAAGGTTAAAGAATCTGAAAGCATACAGTGAATTTTGTTAATATAAATGGTAATAGTTTATAAAGATTATTAAGTGCAAATAGAAATACATATTATTTCCATAGCAAAGAAGATGAAACAGAAATGGTTAAATTGATTGTTTTAATGAAAGAGGAGAATCTATTTAACTATGTTGTTTATTTGGACATTACTTTTGGATTTTGTGCTTGTGATAAAAAAAATAAAACTTTGATTTTGGTTTTTCCAATTAGATAGATTTGTTGTCACAGAAATGGCTAGTTATATACTAATGTGTTAAAGTAAAAAGTTGAACTGTAATGTCGTTACCTTGTATGTGCTAAAAAGAGTCGGATGTCAATGCTCCTTTCTTTTTCCCCTTGTACCTCATATTTTCTTTCCTCCTCTCTTTTTCCTTCCCTTAATATCCTACTTTTATTTTTCTTTGTGTTTTATAAATTGATAAAACAATAAAAAGCATGAGATAAAATTACTCAAGTAAACTATAGACTAGAAATTATAGCAGAACTTTTAAGAAGAGAAGAGTGGACAGCTACTTGTCTGGAATGGTATAGCATCTCATTGCTGAGTGGGGGATTAGACTAGATGACCTCCAAGTTCCCTTCCAATTCTGTTATTCTGTTACATTGTTGACTCTTCTGCATGCTTTATATCTTAATTCATGAATGCAGGTATTTTTGTTATGGTAGTATGCCACCAACGTATACATGTTGACAAAGAAACACCACAAAACCCTGAAGATCTACCTGAATTTGTCAAAATGGCAGACAAACAGTTTGCCTTCCAACTACTAAGAGAAAAAGATAAGTTTATGATACTAGGCATTATTAAATTAATAATTAAAGGAGGCTAACTTGTTCATGATCCTTCAAAACATGCCTTTGAATTATCTAAGCTAGGGCAATATAGCATCATTCCCACTGCTTTTAATGGCATCAACTGTTGCTTCCTTTTAAATTCTCAGGCTGATAAGGTAAAATGAGCTTTTTTTAAAAAAACTTATTTTTAATAAAAGATTTAAATACATATTCCAGTACACTTTCTATTGAAAGTTAACATTACTTGCATACTACATCTAATTTCCTCTTTAAAAAGGAAAGTTGTTTGTGACCTTTAAAAACGTAAGTGTCAAAAAATCCATGATCCATCATTATCTCTTCAATCTCCTTCTCTGTCATTGAATGGGGCATTCATTGCACAATACATCAACTTCTTATGCACCTGCCATGTTCAGTAATGAATTATATTAATTCACATAAAGCTAACAAAGATTAATTGCAGTAGTACAGCAGATTGACACAAGAGGTTTTGCTATTTGGCAATCTCAGAATGCAGGCATTCATTCAACCTTGCTTAATTGTCACTTTCATATCTCAACAGGTGTGTGCCCAATCACTGTGAGCATGGAGGGAAGTGTACCCAAACATGGGATAGCTTCAGTTGCACCTGTGATGGAACTGGATACAGTGGAGCCACATGCCATAACTGTAAGTGGGACTTGAGACTTCATGCTGCCACCCATAATGATAATTGGTTTTTATACATATTTTTATTAATTTTTATAATCACGTGCTTAATATTTTATCAGTAACATGTTGTCTGGGTTCCAACATTTAACTTCTTAATACGTATTAAGTTCCTTTCTCTCTACCTCGTTTTTCTAGCCAATGATAAAAGGTATCCCATGTTCTAAAATAAACTGAATATTCTTTCTCTTTCATTTTCAGTATCAATCTATCCATTTCTGCACATCATCAATTAATTAATAATACAATATAGTATTCTTATTTTCTGGTAATTTCAAGATATCTTAAATTTAGTGACCAAGATTCCTCCTATTTCAACATGTAATACTTCTTGTCTTTTTCTCTTAATATCTATTATCTCATATTTAAACTAGTATTTTTATTATTACTGCTAAATAAAAACATATTTGTTACATTCATCAATGGATTTTTAGCTTATATATATCTTAATTACCTTTACATTTAAACTTTATAAGCAACTCAATATTCAAATTTAACTATTTACATTTATACTTCTAAGTTTTAAATGACCAAAGTCTTCTTTATCTCAACTCATAACGATATCTAGTATTCAAAGAACACATCTTATCTATTTGAATATATTCTATTTTAATTCTCACGAGTAGGTCAAAACTCCAATTTTTTTCAGTCTTATTCTGGCTTACTTTCTTTGCCAAATTGTCTTCCATGTCCATGCTTTTGAATCATCAAACAAATCTCCCTGTGTTGTTATGTAGATTGCTTGATGTTGAAAAAACCATCAGGTCGCCATTTTTTGAGAGGACTAGCAAATTGTTTCTCTATTTTTCCTTCTTGATGTAGTTGTCCTGAATTGTTTGTCTTTTCTTCAATCTGTTCTTCTTCTTGATCCTCAGGTTTCTTCTGATTTATGTAGAAAGTCTTTTCCTTTTCCCATATTGTGAGTCCCTTTTCTGGGTTTTCCATTGACTGTATTTGTTAATCAGTTGAAACTTGTGTCATAATCTTTAATTGTTTCACCTTTTCTGTTATAGACTGTGTAGTTGATTTTTTAGTTGTAATCAAAGTTTGAGTTTGTATATCTGGGCTGGCATCTTGTTCTTTTCTATAACCTCTTATTTCATCAGTGGCTGTAAGAACAGTTTGATGAATTGCTTTCAGCATAGAAAGAATCTGTTCCTTATCTTCATCCATATTCTCTTAGTGATGTATTAGGTTAAAGACTTTATAATCAGAGAATAATAAAATAAGATTTTGTCACTGAATATGGAACACTGCTGGGCTTCTCACAGCTGGTGTCTCAAGGCTACATAAATCTTACCTATTGTCTGGGCTGCTGGCCTAGTCTCTTTTAAGCAATAGCAAATTGTAGTATTAGGTTTAGCCACAAGATGTCGCCCCTACCATTTGAAATTTTCTTTTAAATCCAAAGTTTATTATAATCTTTTCAGGTTTGTTTCTTTTTTATAAGTAAAACCCCCAATCTTCAGTAAAAATAAAAATATTTTAGTCCACAAACTTTAAAAAATAAAATTCCAATTAGAATCAAATTATTCTTTCAACATTTTAAATTCCTCTGGATAGTCAATCACCACTGTTTCTAGATGGAGGGATAAAATCTCCCTTCCCTCTCCACAGGGGGGAAAGTACTTTAAACAGTAAAAAAGTTAGTAAAAAAGTAGTTAGGATTTAAGAGAGGTAGATCTCACCCAGCGTCTTCTGCACTGCTTTAAAATTGCCTGGTGGTAAGTGTGATTTCGGCTGTCTGCAACCTAGTGACGAGCCATATTGCTATGGCTGGTCTTTCATCTGCCAGTTTGGAGGGCTGCCTTGGATCAAGTAGAAGGGCTACTGCCCTCCTGCGATCCAGTGGGGATCCCCTCCTTGCTGGTCGCCCCTACAGGGTGACTTTTGACCCTTTCTAGTGTCGCCCAGCAAAGTGAAACTGTACGCGGAAGACAGAGGTTGCCTTCCAGATGTCCATGGTGACCACATTGACAAACCGGAAGTCCTCTAAGATTTTTTTTTAATTAAAACTTCCTCCATTGATAAATCTTCATTTTTCCAATATTGAATGAATACAATTCTTGCTGCAGTTAATATATGTAAAATTAAATATATACACTCTTTCTCATAATTTCCTACAATTATGCCTAACAAAATAATTTTGGCTTAAAATCTATATGTTTTTTAATCATTTTCTCTAACCATGTATGTATTCTTAACCAGAATCTTTTAGCTTTAGAGCATGTCCACCAAAGATTATTAATTAATTAATTAATTAATTAATTAATTCAATCTGTATACCGCCCTTCTCCCGAAGGACTCAGGGCGGTGAACAGGGCAATACATATTAAAAAACAAGATACAAAAATTAAAAGTGATTAACCAACAGTGCCCATGAATAAGTTAGTACACATTAAAAAGTTAAAACAAATTTATAAAATCCAACCCCATCCCATCAGGCCAGGCCAGCTTGTTCAAAAAGGTAGGTTTTGAGATCGCGCCAGAAGGAGCGGAGGTCAGGCGCCATCCGGAGCTCGACCGAAAGATGGTTCCATAAATCCGGCGCACCCACAGAGAACGCCCTCCCCCTGGGGGCCACCAGTCGACATTCTTTGACCGGTGGCACCCTGAGGAGGCCCTCTCTGTGGGAGCGTACTGGGTGGAGGGAAGTTGATGCCGGCCGCAGGTGCTCCCCAAGGTATTCCGGACCCATGCCATGTAGGGCTTTGTAGGTCATTACCAACACCTTGAATCTCACCCGGAAGACAACTGGAAGCCAATGCAGCTCGCGGAGCAGAGGTGTAACATGGGTGTGTCGGGAAACTCCCAACACAACTCTCGCGGCTGCATTCTGTACCAGTTGGAGCCTCCGAGTGGTCTTCAAGGGTAGCCCCATGTAGAGAGCGTTGCAGTAGTCCAGATGAGAGGTCACGAGCGCATGAGTGACCGTACGTAAGGCATCCCAGTCTAGATGGTAATGTGCCTGTTTTTTGTTTAATTTCCAAAAATTGCTTGATATATTTTTAAACATTTTTGCTAACCTCACCAGTGTTAAATGTCATCTATAAAACATTTTATATAAATTTTCTTTGTACCTTACTGCTTTTGTTATTTTGGAATTTCTTTCCCAAAGGCTTTGCCAATTTTCTAGTTCAATGTTATGTCCAAAATTCTTTCCCTGTGTTATCATTGTTTCTTTAAATTGTTCCTCTTCCATCTTTAAACTTAGCATATATTTATAAAGTTTCTTAATCAATTTTTCATCTGAGGTCAGCAATATCTTATCAAATTCTGTCTCTTCTTTATAAAATCCAGATCTTTTCCATATCTCATTTAAATTTGCAGATATGGCCACCATGATAGGTCAATACCCTGTTCTTCTAGTTCTTGTCTAAGTTTTAATTTTTCTACATTATTCAAAATGTATTTATATGTCACGATTTTCTCATAGTCTATTAAGTTTGGGTGAACAAATGCTTCCATTGTTGAAAGCCATCCAGGTATTTTCATATAGAGTTTCACTTTTGTTTTTCCCCACTCTATCAAAAGTGCATTTCTTATGTAATGATATTGAAAGTATCTGTGTATTTTATTTTTCCCATACCATAGAAAAGCATGCCATCCAAGCTGTAGGCCATGTCCCTCTAGGTATACTAATCTTTTAAACGATCATTGTTAAATGAATTAATAATATTGATGATGATGAACAATAAGGAAACAGAGGCATGAACCAAAATTACAGTGACATTAGACATTAAATCTATTTTTACATAATAAGGAAATCAGAATTTATATGAATAGTCCATCAACATTATTCATTTAAAAAGAAAGAAAGTATGCTTTCAAGTACTTTTAAGAAATAATATTTTTTCCCTAATGTTTTCTTGGAATACATTTTTTATCACTGGCACAAAAAAGTTGGTAATTTGAACATAATTTTTTTCTGGAAAAAAATTGAATTGCATAATCATGTGCATAACTGGAAATTTGTTTTCTACTTCCCAAAACTGAATCATGATTCAAAAATAAACATGCATGTTTTTAAAATTGAATTTTTTGAAATATTTTATGCTTAATGCATTACTTCTATGAATTATGCCTACTATTTCTTCTGCTTCTTTGCACTATTTATACTTTGAATCAGTTGATGACTTTTTTAAATTCTGACTTTGATTGCATTAGTTTGAATAGCTTTCTCTTGAGTAGTCAAAATCAAGCCTATACTTTTCTCTTTATAACATTCCAGTTGTAAGTCATTGCCACTTCTTTATTCACTTGCTTCTTGATCTTTTATAGAAATTTATCTTGCAATGCTTTCACTTGCCAGCATTCTGTACAAAATTATAACATTATTTTAATATTCATGTTTTATGTCTTGTATATTTGGTAAGTTCTCATTTTTAACTTGTATCAGTGCTTGTTCTTGGCTGTCTTGTATATAATTAGCCAATGCATGCTTTTACGCATGCCATAGTTCCCGAGTCCCATTGCCCACTTGCAAAAAATGTCCAGGAACTCTTAAGACTTGACATGATCTTCGTTGACCTGAGTAATGATGAATACAGTACAGGTTTCTTCTTCTGTGTTCTTACTATGGAAATGGGTACACACAAAGAAATATGTGGCATGGGTTATTTTTCTGGTAGAATACACTACTATCAGTGTAGCTCTCAATCTCATCAGAATATCACAAATCCTTCTACCATGATATGTAGTATCCATAGAGGAGATATTTTTATTATTAAATTTATATTGCTGCCTGACTCCCAGAGACTCTGGGCAATTGCTGACATGATTAGGCATCACCACAGGTCCATCTGTGTCAATCCTCTTAGCCAAACACATATTCAAAGCCTGAAATAAGGAAATGGAGAAAAACCCTTCTCCCAAGCACTATTTAACTTATCAAAGGCCGATGTTTTGTACAGCACCTGCAAATAGATTGGATCAACCATTTATGTAAACTTACAATTTTTCACTTATCAAAATTAAAGGAAAAACATTTGTATAATGTTAATGCTGGGATTAGACAAAAGAGTAAGAACCCAAAATTGTGAAAGAGGTCCTTTATAAATCTTTCCCATAAATAAGAAAGTTCAATTTTATTTGAATTAGATTTAAATAGTGATGTTAAATTAGTCAATTTAAGCATGCTATACATTATTTGGAAATTAGACAGTTTTTAAATGTTTACTAGTTAGAACTGAACTTGGGAAAACATCACTTCTCTGAAATGTAATGTTTTACTGAAGAAAAAAATTGTCAGGTGCAGTACTCCTGGATAACATAATACACTTCTTGGTTTATGTAGTGCTAGAACTTGAATTTAAAAGCTATTGCCCTATTTTTCAACCATTGTTATTATAAAGGCTTAGAGATGCCTGTGTCATGTGAGAATCTGTAGCAAAACAAGCTTTGCTTTCACACACTCTGAAATTTCCTATGTCTATGTGTATGCTGCTAAAGACCTAATTCCTTCCAAAGTGAAATTTCATGAAATGCTTCAATTAAATAGCAGCATTTTGATAAACAGAATCTTATTCTTTCCTCCTCCTTATGAACCTTTAAGCCCAAAGAAACTTATCAGGCCATGTTATATTATAAGTGCAAAATCCAGAAATGTTTTTCCAATGCAGATTATGAAATCTCCCAGGAATAAAAAGTCAGGATTTCAATTCAATATAACTAAATTCTAATTCTAATACTATGGTACCTCAAATAAGATAAGAAAAGTCTTCAGAGCATGACCTCTAGAAATCTATCCTTTAGCAGCAGTGACCATAGAATCTGTGTGGTATACATTTTCTTAAATACAGGTAGCCCTCAAGTTACAAATCAAATCAAGTCTGCTGATGGAACAGGCCCTGAAGGTCTCCCCACTAAGATACCTCATGCTTTCCCTTCCCTTCCTGCCACAGCAGACTCACTTAACCTGCAAAGATCTGTTTCCTCTCTGCCACAGTTTCTTTCCCTTTGAGGAAGAGGAGAGTCGGTTTGGAAATGCTTTTCACACTGACAATGGAAGTTTCTGGGGTCCATGATCTCATGCAACTTCAAACACCAATTATCTGCAAAAGATATTATGGCCCCTGAAAGCTTCCATTCTCCAGGGGGGAAGTGTTTGCTTTGTTTGTATGCCTATGAGGCAAAGCGTGGAATCAGAGTCAGCTGGGCACAGGAACCAATGCTGTCCATGGGCTGGGTGCACTGCTCACTCGCATGTGCCAACCTTAGTTTGAGGGCAGGAATGAAACCTTCAACTGAGTGGGGAGACATCACTCACACCCTCATCCAGCCCCCCAGAACTTGCTGCACCAGGGGAAGAATGAGACTCTGTTGTCCTGCAGAACCTGCCATCACTTTAGTGGGGGGGAGGAGGAGAAGAGTGGTGAGGCCTTGTGCCATCTGGCCAGGTGGAGAATATGTCAGGCGGGGATGCTGGCTGGCTGCGGATAGGGGGATCATGGCTGCTCAAATGGCCTCCGCTGCCTCCAGAAAGCAGAAGCGCAGCAGCAGGATTGCCTTCAAACAATAGCAGCACACCTGGGTCTTATTGTTTGAGAGCAATTCTACTGCTACACCTCCACTTTCTTCAGGTCGGATGGAGGTGGGGCACTCAAACTGCTGATGGCAGCGGCAGCCATCTGAGTGGCAATGCAGTAGAGAGAAGACAGATCTTTGCAACATAAGTGAGTCTGGTGCACCAGGAAGGGAGGGGGAAGCAGTTGTGAGTAGTTGGGGGTGGAATGGGGTCAATGTTGCAGAGCCTCTGCAATTGATAATAAGGGCAAACAAGTGCCGTGGTGTTGCAAATTCATAATTTTGGGAGTTGCTCGTAAATACTATGGGATGCTTGTTGCATAACTGCAATGTCGCGTGGTCGCACAGAGAGACGGACGCTTGAGCTGGGTAGTATTTCTTTATTGGATCAGGAATGAAGCTGGGGCAAAGGGGTTACCTGGCATCTCTTTATACCTGCCCAGGTGAATCGCGACCAATAGATTCAAACCTGGGCTTCCCGCCAGTGCAGGTGGCCAATGGATTTAAACCCTGGCTTCCCGCCAGAGCTGACCATGCCCTGGGGCTGTCAACAGCTTGCTCTATTCAGGCTTTCCCACCAAAAGCGGTTATAGCCTGGAGTTGTCCAGCCCCCTGCTGTGCTGACATTCCGTGTATGCTTTGAGACCATACACTACACCCCTTCCCCCAGAGTGAGGAATTAACCTCTGTCATTCTGTCTCCCATAACTATATATACACTTATTTACACTATACACAAAATTTACATTTGTTACTCCTTAGTCAGCGAGGTAGCTTGGAGCCCTGTGCGGCCTGCTTGATCTTCTTGGGACTGGCTCTCCTGGTGAAGTGGTGCTGTTCCTAGACTCTCTTCCTTGCTGTGATTGTTGTGGTGGATTGTGGTGTGTGTGTGTGTGTTGAGGTGCCTGAGTTTTGTGTTATGCTGGGTTCCGGTGACTGCCTGGTTTCCCTGTCAGTCTCCTGCCTGGGGTGGGATTGCCACTGTGCCCCTCTGGTAACCCTCCTGGGTGTCTGTGTTTGTGTAAGCTCTTCCTCCTCAGCCCCCAGTGTGTCCTCAACAACCCTTTCTGGAGCCCTTTTCCTCAGCTGGTCCAGGTGCCTTTTCCAAAGGAGTCCCCCCTCCACCCTTACCTTGTAGGAAAGGGGTCCTGTTTGCTCTAGTATCTCCCCTGGCACCCATGGGTGACCTGAGCTATAGTTCCTAGCCCAGATGGGGTCCCCCATGTTGAAAATTGTTTTGATGTTAGGGGTCCCAGCGTCTGCTGCTACTCTGTCTGGGTGAAGCCTATCCAGTGTTGTTATGAGACGTCTGCCCCATCTGAGTTCCACTGGGCTTTTGCCCGTAGCAGTGCAGGGTGTTGCATGTTGGTGTAGGAGGAAGGTGGCCAGTCTTTGCTTCCAATTCCCCTGCACTATGCGCTTGAGGGCATCCTTTGTTGTCCGCACAAATTGCTCTGCCAACCCATTACTGGCTGGGTGGAAAGGAGCCGAGGTGGCGTGTCTAATCCCCAAGGTCCTCAGGAACATCTGAAAATCCGAGGAGGTAAATTGTGTTCCATTATCTGACACGATCACATCTGGCAGACCATGCATTGCAAACATCCCCCTCAATGCTTGAATGGTTCCTGCTGAGGTCATGTTGCCCACAGGCACCACCTCCAGCCATTTAGAATGGCTGTCTACTGCTACCAGAAATGTGTGTCCTTGGAATGGGCCCCCATAGTCTATGTGTACCCTGGACCATGGGGTGTGTGTTTCCTCCCACTTGTGAACTGGTGCATGTGGCTGTTCTGGTCGTGACCTCTGGCACGTGTAGCACCCAGCTACTAACCCTTCTATCTCCTTGTCCAACCCTGGCCACCACAGGTAGCTCCTTGCCAGGGCCTTCATTCTTACCACTCCTGGGTGGCCCTCATGAAGTGACTGGAGGACACTTTCTCTAAGCTTTGTGGGAATGATGACTCTACTTCCCCACAACAGGCACCCCTTGTGTGTTGATAGTTCATGCCTTCTGGAAAAGTATGCAGTGAACTCTTACCCTGGTGATTTGTCCTGCCACCCACTGCTCACCCACGAATGTATCCTGCTTAGAACCTTGTCCTTGGGGGTCTCTGAGGCTATGTCCTTTGCGTTAAGGGGGCATTCTGGCAGCTCCTGTATTGCCAATATCTGGGTAGCAGGTGCGGGGTCCGGCTCAGTCTCCCTTAGGGGGAGTCTGCTGAGGCCATCTGCATGCCCCATCTCTTTGCCTGGTCTGTTTACCAGCTTGCGGGAATATGCTGACAGAAAGATGGACCAACGTAGCATCCTGGGTGATAGAATTTGTGGTGTCTGCTTTTCCGTTGTGAATAACCCTAACAAAGGCTTATGATCAGTGTATATCGGGAATTCCCTACCATATAGGTAGTCATGAAATTTCTTTACTCCTGCAACCACTGCCAGTGCCTCCTTGTCTATCTGCGCGTAATTTCTTTCTGCAGCTGACAGGGTTCTTGAGTAGTAGGCGATGGGGGCCTGAGTTCCATCCTCCCTTAAATGGCTGAGGACTGCCCCAATCCCATAAGGGGATGCATCGCATGCAAGGCAGATTGGCTGGTCTTCCCTGAAGTGCGTGACTGTAGCATTACCTGCTAACAGGTCCTTCAGTGTTTTGAACGTGTTTGTGTGTGCGTCAGTCCAGTCCCAGGATGCTTGCTTGTCAAGCAACCTGTGTAGTGGTTCTGCAATTGTTGCTTTGTGTGGCAGGAATGCGTGATAAAAATTGAGGAGACCCAGGAATGCCTGCAACTCAGACTTGTTTTTGGGAGTCGGGGCTTCTTTGATTGCCCTGACTTTGGATGCAGATGGGTGGATGCCTTGAGCATCAATCCTGAACCCCAGGAACTCTGTTTCAGTTACCCCGATCTTGAATTTTTCCCTTTTGAGTTTAGCCCTGCATCCCTGAACCTCTCTAGCACTGCTTTCAATTGGGTTGCTAAAATGTCCTTGGAGCTGGCTGCAATTAGGACGTTGGCGAAGTATGGGCAAACCCCTGGTATTCCCTTGAGGGTCCTTTCCATCACCTCCTGGAAGATTCCAGGAGCTACGCTGACCCCGAACTGCAACCGGTCTACCCAGAATGCCCCTTTGTGTGTGACTATTGTTTGTGCTTTAGCAGCCTCTGGGCCTACCGGCAGCTGCTGGTAAGCTTGGGCAAGTTCCAGTTTTGCGAACACCACCCCGCCTTGCAGGGACGCCAGGATGCTGCTTACCGCAGGGACCGGGTATGAATGGGCACTCAAAGCTCAGTTAATGGTCCCCTTATAGTCAGCACAAATTCTAATCTCGCCATTTGCCTTTAGCGGCGTTACGATGGGGGTTTCCCATTCTGCTCCATCGACTGGCATTAACACCCCTTGGTCTACCAGCTTATCCAATTCCCGCTCTATCTTGTGTTTTAGCGCAAATGGGACTCTCCTAGCCTTCATCCTGATGGGCTGAACCTGGGGGTTTAATTTAAATGAAATTGGGGAACCGGTGTATCTCCCTAGCTGCTCGTCAAACACGTCTGCAAAGTCCTTGCAGATACCTTCAAGTGAGAGGCAGCTCCGCGTCTGGTGAATTCCCGTGATTCCAATGCCCAGTGCATTGAACCACCCTAACCCCATGAGGCTGGTCTGCTGCCCTTCAATGACCAGTACACTAAATTTGCCCGCGAACCCTTTGTACTGAACCAACACCAACGCCTCCCCCCGGACATTAATGGGTGAATTTTGAAAGTCCGAGAGGGTCAGTCTGGATGGCCTCAAGGGAACCCATTGGCTGCTCCACTTGCAAATCTCTTTAAACGTTCTGGTGGAGATGATAGACACGGCTGACCCTGAGTCCAGTTCCATCGTGCAGGGGACCCCTTGCAGCTTCACCCTCAATTTTATATTCGGGGTTAGTGCCGCAGGGCCCCCTGTTAAACAAACGTCCGGCCGTCCCTCCGTGTGGCTGACCATCAGTCTCTGCACCCGCTCCCCGGTACCTGTAGCGAACTGGCACTCCGCTTACACTTTGTGCAGGCCATCCCGTTGCTTGCCCCTGCAGACTGCCGCGATGTGCCCGGTTTTCCCGCATGCCCGACACTTGGCTGACTTGAAACGGCAGGTAGACCGGGGATGCTGTACTCCGCAGCTGGCACAACAGGTAGACCAGGAGCTGTTCATGCCACAGCCGGAGCACTGGGTAGACCGGGGTTGTCTGCAGCCACCATGCTGGGTTGACCGGGGGCCGCAACCGCAATGCTGGGTAGACTGGGGCCAATTCACGCTGTAGCCGTGGAGTTGGGTAGACCGGGGACCGTTCGCTCTGCACCTGCACTCCTGGCACCTCGGGTCCACCGCGGCTGGTCTTGGCTCCCTCACGTTGTCTCGGTTGGAGGTGACGGGTCGCTGTTGTCGGTGTATGGCGTCCACTTCTGATTCTGCCCCTTCTGCGTCGCTGCAACCGCTCAACTGGTGGATGGATCCGCCCTCTCTTGCGTCGGACTCCTCGGCCGCATCCCAGGCTAGGAATTCCTCTTGGACATCCCTCAGGGTTAACTTCTGCTTCGCGGAAATTTTCTCTCACAGCTTCCGATCCCGCAACCCACAGACGATCCGATCCCGCAGCCGGATCTCTTAGTTTTCAAAGTTACAGAGACGAGCTGCCTGCCTTAGGGCAGCCATGTATTGCTTGGCAGACTCACCCGGCTGCTGGTCCCATTTCTCGAAATGATACCGCCACGCGATCTCGGACGTCTCGGGCTTGAAGTGCTTGGTCAGCTTCGCTAGCAACTCATTGTACCCGACGGTGTGGATGTCGTCAGGTGAGCAGAGACTGACCGCCAGCTGGTACGTTTCCATGCCGCAGCTGCAGAGTAGCGCCGCCACTCTCTGCCGGTCATCTTTCACCCCGTTCACCCTTAGGTAGCACTCTAGCTGCCCCACAAACACTTCCCACTCCTCTGGGCGGTTGCTATTGAAAAGGGGATACTGACCCAGTTGTGCCATTCTGCCGTCTCGGTCGTCCTGCATCTTGATCCGGGGCTGCCAATAGGATTCCGTCCATGGATAGCGTTGTCCGGTGCAGGATCCCATCCTCGTCTCCAGTGCAATGTCATGTGGTCGCACAGAGATACGGACGTTTGAGCTGGGTGGCCAATGGATTTAAACCCTGGCTTCCCACCAGAGCTGACCATGCCCCGGGGCTGTCAACGGCTTGCTCTATTCAGGCTTTCCCACCAAAAGCGGTTATAGCCTGGAGCTGTCCAGCCCCCTGCTGTGCTGACATTCTGTGTATGCTTTGAGAGCATACACTACAATAACTTTAAACAGACACCAAGTCACAGGTCTGCAACCCGCGGCTCCGGAGCCGCATGCGGCTCTTTCAGCCATCTCCTGCGGCTCCCAGTCCTCTGCCATATGCAGTCCAAAAAAAAAAAAGTGGGACTAAAAAAGTTCAACCAATCAATTGAAATATGCAGGGTAGGTGCATATCTCGCCTTGGCTCCACTCTTCAGTCAAACCCTGTTCTGCGCATGTGCGCATGTACGTGCATGCGCACACATTTTTTGCAGCTCCCAGTTTTTCCTTTTGTGAGGGAACTGGTTCCGAATGGCTCTTTCACTGTTTCAGGTTGCTGACCCCTGCACTAAGTGAACTCAGGGATTACCTATACTTATGTATTCATGTTATATCTAATATATGAGTGCTTTTCCTCATATTGTGGCCTTATGTATCTATGTGTGTGGAGTCTACTGATGATGTTATGTATATATGTATATAGGAGATGTTCAAAGAGATAGCCACTGACACCACCAGGTGGCAGGGTGCCCTGTCAGGATTGGCAGGGTAGTCTTTGGCAGGAAATCCAGACAAGTATACCTGGCTAGGTATATAAGAGGGGAAGTTGCCCCTTTGTTTGCCAAGTCTGTGCTACATCAATAAAGGAAGTTATGCTGAACCCTGTTGTCCTGCATCATCCATCTTAGCCATGTGGTCCTGAGCCCATGATCTAACAGTGGCAACGAAGGTGGGATGCTGTTTCAATCAGAGCTGAAGTCACGCTGAAGTGGGAAAGGCAGAAACAAAATGCTGAGACCTTCCTAACGAAGCAGTATTCTAGGACCGGTGCAACATGGCTAAATTTGGAGTGACCAGCGAATTTCGTTTCAACATCGACGAGCCAGAGTGATGGGGAGTGCATCTGGGATGAGTCGAAGGATTCATGATGATCAACAAGATCACAGAAGATAAAATGAAAGCAGCGATGCTTCTGTGTTTAAGCAGTCAGGATGTGTATGATGTGGCTGTTGGTCTGTGCTCGCCGACGCCTGTTGAAAACGTCTCTTATGCTGATTTTAAAAAGAAGCTGGAGGAGTATTTCATGGCAGCGAGAGCTCCAATCTATTGGTGGCATAAATTCATCCAGTGCAGCCATCATCTCGGTGAGCTGACCTCACAATTTGTCTCAGCGCTGAGACAGGCTGCCTGCCAGTGTAAATTTCCTGATCTGGAAGACAGGATCAGGGATCAAGTGGTGTTTAGACTGAGAGACCAGCAATGCCGACAAAGGATCCTCACAAAGCCACTGATGAATCTGCAGGAGGTTTTAGATGAGGTGATGGCTTACGAGGCAGCCAATGACTCTGACAAACACACACACTGCAATAGCAGCAGCTCAGGAGCGACCATACATCACGAGTGTGCTTCGAGCGGTGGAAGCGGTGACCTGGATGGAGAGGCAGAGGTAGATGTGGTACAGCACAGACCTGGAAAGCATCCACTGTGGTGGGACAATGATGGGGGCCAGCAGAGACAATCATCAGCCACAAAGAGCACAGCGTGCAGCTGTGGCTGCAAGGAACCGAGGGGAGCCAACATATACAACCAGAAATGTGCCAGCTGTGGAGGAAACCATCTGCGTGCGACCTGCTGGTTCAGATCTGTAAAGTGTCATTCCTGTGGCAAGACGGGGCACATTGCAGCTGTCTGCCAGAATCGGAGCAGAGACAGCCTGAATGAATTACAAGCTATGGCTTGAAGGTACTTGAAGGAGCTTGAAGGTACTGTTCTCCCTCGGCACAAACCCCGGCACGATCCCTCAGTCCCTGGAAAGAGCAGACGGACCATGTCTCACATGGAAGTCCATCAGCTGCTCAAAGCAAAAATAACAATACAGGTCCATCTGCAAGGGGTACCTTGCACGATGGAGCTGGACTCCAGCTCTCCAGTCTCAATAATCTCCTATGAAACATTTAAAAGAATTTGTGATCAGAGCAGGCAAAGGGTCCCTTTGAAGCCCACGAGTTTACAGCTGTCAGATTTCCAGCACACCCCTATTAAAATCAGGGGAAAGGCCACTGTGTCTGTGGGGTTTAAGGACTGCCAGGGTCCCTTAGATATTTTGGTGACCGATGGGCAGAGAACTAGTTTAGTAGGGCTGGATTGGTTTGATGCCCTGAGCATTTGGTTGGGGGGAGTGAATAGCATCCAGCACAAATGTCTTGAATCCGTTTGCAATGAATTTGCAGATGTATTCGATGACAGGCTGGGGAAGTACACAGGCCCTCCCATTAAATTTAAACTAAACCCGAACGTCCCACTGGTTCGTATCAAGCCCTGAAGAGTCCCATTCGCCCTCAAACATAAGATTGAGAGTGAACTGGACAAACTGGTGGAACAGGTAGTGTTAGAACCGGTGGATGGGGGAGACTGGGAAACTCCAATTGTGACTCTGTTAAAGGCAAATGGAGAAAATAGAATATGTGCTGATTGTAAGGCTACGGTAAACTGACCCTTAAATTCGCACGCTTACCTGGTTCCATCGGTCCAGCAAGTCCTCGCCGCTGTCCAAAGTGGCACGCTCTTTGCAAAACTTGATTTGGCACAAGTGTATCAGCAGCTGTCAGTGAATAAGGAAGCAGCTGACGCTCAAACAATAGTGACACATAGAGGAGCTTTCCGAGTTAACCGGTTACAGTTTGGTATCTCAGTAGCTCCTGGGATTTTTCAGGAAGTGATGGAGAGGACTCTGAAGGGCATTCCTGGAGTATGTCCCTATTTTGATGATGTCCTCATCGCTGGGGAATCTGAGGAGATCTTGGCTGACAGGCTTTAAGCTGTTTTAAGCAGATTTAGCTCTGCTGGGCTTAAACTTATAAAAGTAAGTGCAGCATTGGTGTGGCATCCACTGAGTTCTTAGGGTTCAGGATTGATGCCAAGGGTATTCACCCCACTGACTCTAACGTGAAAGCAATTAAGTTGGCTCCAACCCCAACAAATGAGGCTGAATTGCAAGCTTTTCTGGGGTTACTTAATCTCTATCACGCATTTTTACCCCACAAAGCAGCAATTGCAGAACTTTTATACAGGCTGTTAGATAAGAAAACTCCATGGATCTGGACCAAGGTCCATGAACAAAGTTTTACAAATCTTAAAAAACTGTTATCTAGTGATTCTACCATCACACATTTTATAGAAAATAAGCCTATCTGCATCGTGTGTGATGCATCCCCTTATGGGGTGGGCGCTGTATTAAGTCATATAGAGGAAAATGGGGAGCAAAGGCCTATTGCATATTACTCCCAAACTCTGTCCAAAGCAGAAAGGAATTATGCACAAATTGACAAGGAAGCTCTGGCAATTGTGTCAGGAGTAAAAAAAAATCCATGATTACCTGTATGGCAGGGAGTTCACCATTTTTACTGATCACAAACCATTGTTGGGGTTGTTCACAACTGACAAACAAACACTACAAATTGTTTCCCCAAGAATGCTGAGGTGGTCCATTTTCCTATCCGCTTATGCTTGCAAACTAGTCCATAAACCGGGAAAGGACATGGGCCATGCAGATGCATTAAGCAGGCTGCCAATGATGAGCAATGACCCAGATCCAGCACCGGCGGAGCAGATCCTACTCATCCAACATCTTTCAGATTGTCCTCTAGAGGTGAAGGATATTGCTGCTGGCACCACAGCAGACAAGGTACTGAGCAGGGTCAGCTCATGGGTAGCATCTGGGTGGCAGGACAAGAGCCCAGGGCCGGAATTCCAGGCATATTTTATGAGGAGACATGAGTTGTCTTCTCATAAAGGATGTTTGCTGTGGGGTAGTAGAGTTATTATTCCAGAGAAATTGAGGGAAAGGGTCTTACAATCGTTACACGAGGGGCATCCTGGCATTGTAAGGACAAAGGCATTAGCTAGGAGCTACTAATGGTGGCCTGGTCTTGACAAAGCCATAGAGGAGCAGGTAGTGGGGTGCTACACGTGCCAGAGGTCAAGGTCAGAACAGCCACAGGCTCCCATTCACAAATGGGAAGCAACTCACACCCCATGGTCTAGGATACACATCGATTACGCTGGGCCTTCTAGATGGCTAGAAGTAGTCCCAGTCTCTAGGATGACCACTGCAAAGACAATTCAAGTGCTGTGGGGACTATTTGCCACTCATGGGTTGCCTGATGTCTTGGTCTCTGATAATGGTCCACAATTCACATCTGCTGATTTCCAGGCATTTACCAGAGCCAACTCGATTAGACACGTCACATCAGCGCCTTTCCACCAGTCGACTAATGGTTTGGCAGAACAAATGGTGAGGACAACCAAGGACGCATTGAGGTGCATCATCAGTGGAGATTGGCATCACCAGTTAGCTCAGTTT